>NW_020884873.1:3716745-4319308 GCF_003945725.1 Corapipo altera | reverse complement strand
CATGGCATACCCTACTGAATTACTTCTTCCTTCTCTTTTTTGTTTCCCACTCTTTCTCTTTTTCTCTCTGCATTTTCTAGTTTGTATCTCTATTCTTCATTGCCAACACAACAGACAGGCAGTTGTTTGTTCCTTCCATTCACTGACAGAAGGAATATTTTATGGTAGAAACCCAAAACTGGCCAAACAACAAGCCCACAAGCGAAATTGTCACCCTCATAAGTCCCAGTGACAGAGGGTGCCAGTTACCCAAGATGGTGGACTTGGAAGAAAATTTTTGAGCTGTAACTCATCACTTCATCACAACTTGACATGATTAGCACCAAAAATTTCTTTACCAGGGTCAGTATTTTCGGACTGGAGCAATAACATACTGCTGTCTATAACTGTGCAGAAGGAGCTGAGCTGTAGGTACAGTGAAAATGAACACTGTGATTGTTGCTTGCTTTGAACAGAGCTCCAACTGTACTCATATAAATGAAGGGATGACATTAGATTTACATGCAAATCATTCCAGTTCAGTGTGAATGTTGATTTACTGAGGCTAATAAGAGTTCAGCAGATTGTAACAAAGAATAATGGAAGAAATTTCTCCTGGAATGACAAAATTGAAATCTGCTCTAAGCCTTTTAAGGTCATGTAAGCAATGTTTGTCATATTGCTAAACCACTCATATAATCTTTCAATCTGAATCCTCAAATTCCTTCTAGAACCCAAACACTGTTTCACTCATAACAATGCATTTATATTCTCTAATTGCATAAAACTACTTCAGGCATTACACAAATTAATCCACACATTTGATGCAAGTCACCTCTTTTTTACCTGGCCTAAGATAAGCTATTAAGAGTACAGTGTAGTAGTGCTTGATTATCTTTGAAAGAATGAGCGATCCAAAGAAAATGAAGAATAGTCTTAGCTGGGATGGTCTACTGCCCTCTGGACTGCCATAAACACAAATTTACCCAAAGCCAATTTTAGGAAAGTTGCATTCAAGAACAAAGTGATGGTATTGTTAGAAACTGTCTCTTCTCCTTGCTTTCCTGCCTCCTATTCAGAAAATTCTTCCTTAGGTTACTCAGGGAAGGTTAAAAAATTACTGCCTTTTGCCTAAACCAAGAGTAAAGTGATAATATTACCAAGGGGAAACATTGTGGACCATGTTAAAGCCTAACAGGACTGAGGAGAAGGGGGCAGACTGAAAACAGATGAAACCCAGGTGTGGACTGAGACAGCCACACTTTTGTCTTGTAACAAGCTCGTTGATTAAAACCTTTAGCATTTCACTTTTTTCTGTTGTGAGTGGTTGGGAAAGAGAAGTTGTAAATGAACTGCAGCACAACTGACATCTTGAAGGCACAATGCCTCCCAGATTGGTTTGCTTGCTGGGAACAGTGAAATACTTGTATCTTTCAATTCAACCCTCTATTCGGCAAAACAATTTTGGGAAAACAAATATAAAATTTTGCAGTTCTTTTTGATTTTCAGAATAGAGAACATGAGAATAAAGAACACCTGGGTAAGTAGAGGGTCTGCAGAATTAGGGGTTTAAAAAGAAGGGGGAAAAAAGCATTATTTTCGGGAGGGGTTATATTGGTTTTTTTCCCCCGAAAGTGAATCTTTGCATCACTAGCCTTCTATTTGTAAAACAGATCTCAAACTCTGACCCTCTACAACATACTTGGGGTATCAGCAGGATGGCTTTGCTCAAGTGCAAGCAGTAGAAAGCATGCTAGTTTTTTATCTGGGGGAATTGAGAAGAAAAAGATGGTTGAGGTGGGGAGTGAATCAATAAACCCTCTATTGACAAACTTTGCAAGCACAATCCAAAGCTGCAGGGGGAAGCTGGAGCATCAGGAAAGAGCTCCCTGCTCCTCTGACTTACCTGTGGAGGAAGAAGGGCATTTTTCAAACAGCTTTATTGGCTCCCCGCTCAACACTCCCCTCAAAACATGTATCAAAAAGCAAGACAAAACTGTACTAATGCAATTTTCTTGGTTACAAGAATGGATTTTGTCCATTAAATTGCTTGTGTATCCATAATCAAGTCCTAGCATGGTTTCTAAAGCACTGACAATCTTCTTCATGTAGATCAAATCTTTGAAGTTGTAGTGCAGCTGATAGATATTTCTATGTACACAGTTGTTATGAGCACGATGAGCATGATTGCTGCTTGGATACACTGTTTGCATTTTCCAGTGCTATGTGTAGGATTTGCAAAGCCCAGACTATCTCATGCATAGCCAAAGTCCAAATAAACTTTGGCTTCTCTGTTCCTGAAGAAGAAACTTTGACAATAGAAGAAACAATTGCTTAGAAACAGTATACACTTTCTAAAAGATGTGCTGGCCCATGAAAGAATATATTTTTAAAGTTTACACTGTTTTTACAATGCTTTTGGTATTTTATGCAAGCTGTCATCTAATGGAAATAATGACCTCAGGGACATGTGTTTATCTTGGGTTTAGCCCACTTAAAATACATTTAGCCTCTAACTTTTTCTTAGGCCAAAACCACATCAAATGGGCCAAAGATGGAATAAACACACACACACACACACTCCTGAGATCATTATCACTTCATTGTAGTTTTGTAGAAGAAAAGGAAAACAAACTCTGTCTCTTTGTGTTGCTTTTGGGACTCAGCATGCCCAAGTGATGGTGTATACACCATTTTATAAATGTTTTCTTTTTAGGGATGTGCTTTGCTTCTTTTTTTGTGCCCCTGGCACTTATTAATTGTAAACTCCTCTCTGTTAATACTTTAATCTTTAAAACATTGAAAAGCTGGAATTGTAGAAATTGGAGCTGTAGTTGCCAGAGTACAGTACTAGTAACTGCATTCTCCACAAATAGTCACAGATGGAAACATTTTAAGAAGAGTTAGCTTTGAGAATCTCCTCCGATCGTGAACCAAGTCCTGGAATACTGGATCAGTAGGTCGTAGGTTGGGTTTTGTTTGTGAAAGAGTAAATGAACTCTGCACCCCAATGCTACAAAGAGTTACTGACCAGTAGAGTAGATACAGACCAATGTTATTCCTACCGTTGCAAAAAATGGTAGTGACAAACAAACTCTGCCAACTTAACGCATGGAAAGACTTACTTTTTTTGTTGAGGCCTATTTTTAACATGAATATTATACATCTTACTTCTGTCATGTTCTGACATAGTCGCTGTGGACTACAAGTGATAAGAAAATTTTACACGTCTGTTCAGAAGCTTCAGTTTGCTTCCTAACCTTTAGTTAGGAAGGGGGAGAAAAAAAGATTTCTCTGAAGCACGCAACTTATAAACGAAATGCCAATATTTGTTCTGTTAAAATCATTGACAATTTAAAAAATGTATTTAATACAGTGAGGACTTCTTCCTAAACCCAAACGGTACTTGGACTCAATGCTGTAAAACAGAAGCTTGTGGAAAGCTTTGGACCTTGTCTCTGCAAAGCCATCTGGAACAAGGTGAACTTCAATGGACTTCAATGAAAATGAATTCCGGAAGTGCTGGGCCTAAGCACACATTTTAGGCAAATCATACGTTTAAGTGATTTTTTTGTTTTGAGTATTGAAAGACGGAAATAACATGGTCTGAGTTGTGGGCAGAGGAGGTGATCCTGGCAGATGTGCTTTCAAGGGAAACGATTTTGTGTGTATGTTAAAGGGAGCTGTTGGTGCTCATGGTTAAGGCAAACTGATGATATCCAAAACTGTGCTGAAGAGGTCAGTAAGTTACTGATTCATATGCAGGCTTGCCAAGGGACCAGAAGCTGCAGGAAGGTGGGGAGATCTTTCTGAGAAGAGCCCAGGAGCAGCACAGAGTGCTCTGAAACCAGAGTCACCGCAAGGCTGCACCTGCTGCAATCCCAGTGGCTTTGATGAACCACACACATCAGTTGGTTTCTCTCGCTTGGTAACTGGTTAACAAAAGAGAAGGCATTCAGAGGGGCAAGGACTTTCACACAGAGATGTCCAAAACCTCCGTCTGTCCTCGCCTGCATATGCAGAGATAGCTTTTGTTTCTCATTGCCCTCACGAGGCCATGGCAGTCTGGGCTTGAATACTCTCTCTCTAGATGCTTTTGGCTGATGTTACCTTAGCCTCAGGTCTGCTGTCTGTCAGTTCATCCACCGTTGAAATTGTGACCATTAAAATAATTACTAGAGAGCAAATACCCACCCTGGTCAGTGGCCCTGGTTTCACGTGAAATCTTCATGTTCATCATGGAGATACCGGCAACGGGCAACATATGGTCTGGGGGTACAGACAGCGAAGGCTGTGTGCATCACAGGGCTTACCTGGTGGGGAAAAACTTACCTCCAGGCAGATTTTTCCCTTTTAAAAACTGGGTAACATGTACTTTTGTAATGGGTTTATATGGCAAGGTTTTGATTGTGCTACAAGCCCATAGTTTTACTCATAGAGAAGATTGCCTTTTGTTCGGAAAACATCGAATATGTGGCAAATTACAGCGTTTGAGTTTGAAAGGTATCATACCTTGGCACACAGCAGAGCAAACAACATGTAACTCCAGGCTCCCAGAAGGGTGACAAATGTGGAGGGGGGGAAAAGTGTCTGTGAGTGGAAACAAATAAGTGCATGTGAGTGGAAACCTCCTATTTTGCTTTCTGCCCCTCACTTGACCATGAGTCTTGATATCTGCCTCCTTCCACCCTTCCCTCTGCAAGGCCTCCTGTTCCAGGTTTGCAAAGGAGAAGAAGAGGGCAGTGGTCGGTCAGGGGGATGGGGGCACGTTCTCCTGAAGGGCAGGAGCTGGGAGAGGGACCATGGGGTGCAGATGCAGCCAGGGAGGGGAACTGGGGACTCGGCCTGCAGAGCGGATTGGAGCTGTGGGAGGGTTTGAAAATGTCTTTACACATTGGACTCATTTTCATTTCCAAAATTCAGTGTTTCTGGCAGCACTTATTTTTAGTTTGAAGTTCTATTTAACGGTTTTCGAGATTGGGCAGCGTAGTAATTTAGCAGCCCTTATGTGAAGGAAAGAAGGCTGCAGCTTCTGCGCCACTTTTAATATTTGTTTACCATTTCAATTTTGTAGCAGGCCGACATTTAAATGTTCTGTTTGCTGTCATTTTGACACCTTCCCTTTATTTGCGTATTTTTAATCTGTGAAAGCGTAATACTTAGTGCTTTCTATTTAGAATCTGGGAATTAGAGTTGATTTTTCTTTGAGAGAGGGCTTGAGTGTACCTGAAACATGGGTGAAAAAATTAGGCTGGAAATAACTGGAGAGTGTCCCTCCCAGAGAGGTGATCTATCAGTATTTTCTTTTAGCTAAAATATATTTCAACAACTTTTCCTCCAGCACTTTGTTTTAAGTTTCTCTGGTCTAAAAAGAAGAAGAAAGCAAGTAAGAATTATTGAAGTACTGTAATAATTAAAAGTTTTTCAAAAACATACATTAGTAGATAAACTGTTTTGTCCTAAAATTATTGTTTTGAATTGGAGAACTCCTCTTCCTTGTCTCCACCCTGATACATTATTTACCCAGAACCATGTAATATTTTCACAACAAAACATGAAATCACATATCAATACAGTTGTGAATCTCAACTCAAATGGTTAAAAGTATTTACAAGCTATAGAGATTGACATGGTTTTGGTTGCACAAGTCCCAATGACAGCAGTTAAACTTTAGAAATGGAAAATTAGTTTTTTCATGATTTTTTAAGAAATCAAAATTCAGAGTAAAATTCCAAGGCATAAAGCTCACTAAAAAAGGCATGCTGAAGAAAATATTTACACAGTTCCCTGGAATGATCTAAAAGCACAATTATGCAGCACTGTATTTGTGAAAAGATAATGATAGGATCTTAAAAGGCTACCAGATATGTTCCCCTACAGAAGTGAAAAACCCAGAAGATCATCTCTTTCACTATTTGTTTCGTTTTTTTCTCCTGACATATGTTTTTCCATGGAAATAATTACTATGTTATCCCATTTCTTTGATTTCTGTGCTTTACAGAAGCTCACCTATGGGCCTTCTCTCAAAGAGTGAATCTCCCTTATGTTCAAGCTTTGTTGCAGCCTGCATCTACCACACATGAACAAATGGGTGTAAGTGAGAACCGTAGCGTGGTCTGGCAGGATCATGGTACTTAATAGGCTTAGATCACTGCACATCAACTTGTACACAGCTGCAACATTATTAGGTAATAACCAAACCTACTTACAAATCTTGCATGCAAAGTTGGTTGGAATGACAAAGTCAGTTTTTGGTCTGTAGCCTGTAACTAAAAATAGAATTTTCTCTTCTTCCCGGAGAAAGTCTCTCTTGGTGCACAGAAAGGAATGATCCTCTGTGAAAGGAAGGTGGAAGTGATTTTAACTTTTACGATTTTATGAAAATGAATTTTTATTGCTTCATAATTTCCCACAAGGTAGTCTATGTCTTACAAGCAAAGTCAGCTGGCACCTTTACTCTTTGGAGATGTGTTGTCAAAGATTCAGTTGGGAGTTTAGCTGTGTGGCCAGAGTACAGTCAACAGGATCTGTATAGTTAGATCCCTTTGTTGCTTTGAAAATTTACCGTCTTGTTTTAAACTGTGTTATCTCATTACACAGAAATGAAGAGGGTTTTTCTGATACCTTATTGAGATGGCAGACGTGGGGTTTTGTGTGTTTTTGTTTTTGCTGCATTTTCTTTTGATTAGCTGCCTATTTCTTGTTAAGCAATAATAGGAAAACATTTCTTCAGGGTTTATTTTCAGCTCTAGTCTTCTCTGTGAAAGTACAAGAGGGAGAATTTTAAAGATCTGTCCTGTGAAACTGTTATCTCTTTGATTAACATTCAGAATTCTGCTGCTTGTTTTATCAAATTAATGTAACTTTGAAGAAAGGAAAAAGGCAATACTGATTTGTAATAATAGATTTTAATTAGGATGAGTGTTTGAGTCTCGGGAGTCTGTCCCATGCGTGTTTTCAGATCTCTCATCCTTCCAGCGTCAGAACTCTAATTACCACCCATACAGATCAACTTGTATTTTGAAGATATCAGAAAATACATCATGAAAGATTCTTCTTTTTAATTGCATCCTTATACCTCCTTTTCTATTTGGAGGTTTCTATGTGGTTTCTATTGCCATCAATATGCCTCCACTGCTGTTTCTGTTTTTTCTTCCTTTGTTATAGGTGAGCTTGTCAGGTTACGTTTGGAAGAGGATCTATGTTTAAGCCTCTCTCTGTTTTCCTTCACCTTTTAGCAGAATTTATATTGTTGGACTTCCTGTGCAATGCCTGGCACATATGAGGCATTAGATGAGAATAATCCAGCCTCAGCAGCAACAGGAACCATCTCGGGGTGTGGGACTCACTGCAGGTTACCTGAGCTCCTCAGCCTTGGCTGCCACCTCCCACTGCAGCAGGGACAGCCCTCACCCTGGCAGCAAGTGCCAAAATCCTTGTCTCTTGGTCAGTGCACCAGGAGGAGGATTAGGAAAGGAGGGATGATGATGCCCAGTGAGGGAGTCTGGATGAACTTATCATAGGCCCAAGGGGTTCTGCCCCAGGTCAGACAGGTTGGGGTCTGTCAGGGTGTTTTTCCCTCTGTTGTGCAGCTTTAGGAAGCACAAAACCTGTGTCTCAGTTTCTCGAGGCATTAGCAGACATTTTGCATCCTGAATAAATGCTCCAGGCAGTAACCTGTTGGTGTCCCTCCCTTTTCTTCCTTTGCTGTTCAGTGATGGGCTCAGCACCACGGTGCAGCCTGAGACCTTTCCCCACTGACTGCAGAAATTTACATATTGACAGCTTTTGGTTGAGCTCTAAGTGAAGAAGAGTCTGGATCAAAAAGGAGCTGAAATTAAACTAATCCCTTCACATGCCGAAGCAGAAACATCCCAAAAATCCTGTTTAAATCTGAATATATGGTATTAGCCCCACTTTCCTGCCTCCCCCATGCACTGTCATAGCTGTGCCCATCAGAGAAGGCAGGGCTGGAGTGTGAAGCTCTCCACTCCTGCTTGTGTGGTGCTATGTACTGTTGGTCCATCACAGAGGGTGAGTTGGCTTCACAGCTAAGCAGGCAAATCTTTTAAGTTCTTGAGAGATTTTTACCTCTGCATATAGTTCTGTAAAGTCCATCTACTGGTATTATAGTGCCTGCATTCATTTTGTTATACTCCTCCTGCATCCCTGGTCTGTTGATAATGAGGCTCATTAGAAGGAGACACTTGTTATCTAACAGCCTTCACCTGAGGTCCAAAAGCTGAGATGATAAGGGATGATATCTCTCAGATGTTCACACTGCCAAATGTCGTTAATTTCGGAGTCGGGTGAGATGAACTGAGATAAAGTTCCAGACTTCTCTTAGCTGGAGTTTCAGCAGACTGAGAAAGGTGAGCCTACACTAAGCCACGTTTATTTTCAGCAGCACAGGATAGAAAATTAACGATGCCGGATGAACTCTTAATTTCTTCTTAAAAGCAGATGAGGATGTCTGAAAAAAGGGATATTATTGGCTTAATTGGATCCTTTCTGGGCTATCATCAGCAAAACGTGATGGCAACAAGGAGTCCACTGCCTACACTCCATGCAGAATCCTGAATCCCTAGAGGGTTGTACGACAGGGTGGTGGCCACCTTCACCAACCCCTATTTGCCAAGGGCTTAAATGACTACTTATTCAGTATTCCCAAATTTGTTTCCTGTTTAGAAACTCTTAAGATATGGTAAAAATCCATTTTGTGGAAGTCAGTTGTCTTTCAGAAGCCTTAAATTGGGTCTGATAAAAGCTAAAAAACATTAAGATAGTAGCAGCAAGGAGAACTTAAGTGCAGATCTTTTTTTATTGCTTTAGCTTCAACAGTCATGTACAGCAAAGATACTTGAAAAATCTTGAATCATATTATTGATGCACTTAATAGGAAACAAGAAGGTGTATGTTTAAGAGAAATAAAGCAAGTTTTTTAAATGTAGAATTTCACGATGAATATTTAGATACTTTATGTATTTATTAATGCCTTAAGAAATACAATAAGAGTGGTTCACTTTTCAACATTTTTTGTGGGGATTATTTTGCCTTTTAAAATTGATGTTGGTGATATAGTCATGCTGTAATTTCAATATCTAAAACTTGGAACGATCTCAGTTGCAAATTCATTGATGAAGAATCTTTTTTTTTCTGGAAAGACAGTTAAATAACAATGGCCTCAAAGGTGTCCTTTTTTTTTTTTTACTTTCCCCTGTACAAAAAGTGCTACGGGCTCTTTCCTGGATAATCAGCTTCAGGGAGGAAGGTGATGGCCATGGGGTGTGCATTGTGCCTTGCTGATCAATCCCCTGTAGCTGTCCTGTCAGCTTGCAAATATCTACAGAGCATTCAAAAAGGAGGAACACGAAAATAATAGAAAAGAAATTAGGAAAAGACAGTACTAATAAGCTTTGTTACTTAACACAGGCAAAGGTCTTTATTTCACAGTGTTTATATATAACCTAGCTAACCCAACTTCACAATTTACAAAACCTTTTAGTTTCCTTTCCACAGGGTTTTTGATGAATATATTTCTCAGACTCAGGGACGATGTAATGCTGCCTGAAAGAAACAGGACTACCATGAGGTTTGATAGGGATTTGTCTGACCCACAATAAACTCCTTAGAAAAAATAGTCATCTGTCTTCCTTCAACATATGTTTTACTTTTCTCAGCTTTTTTAGTCATCTCATCTTCACAAAGATTCCCATGTGTTTCACATGGGAAGTTGCATTTCGTTATTTAGAGGCGAAGTTTAGCTCTCAATTACTGCATCATTTACCTGCCATAATAATCCAGTAACCAGAACTGGACCAGTTTGTTGTATTTAACTCCTCGTGTTGAAAATCGCGTGGGGGGAGATCACTTTTCGATGCAGAGAAAGTAAAATATTGTGGTTTTCTTAGATTATTTCTAACAGTCCACTAAAAGTCTTTAAGAAGTGACCTATAAAGTTTTAATTTACTTATTGCACATTGAAATGTTACAAGTCTTTCATTTGCTTTGGTTTTCTGACAGTCTACATTTTCTGTGCCTTTAATTATCTCACAGAACTGGCATGATTGTTAGATGCCTTTTGATTCACACTGAGTGTTCCTTTCTCTCTAGATCAATGCAGTTGTTGGAATATCTTTTTTTTTAACTGGGATTTTTGGATCCAACATTTTGAGGATTTTTTTCCTGGAACCTTAGTTACCAGGGCATCAGGACTGCACAGTTTAGGTGTTTTTGAGATGACAGAAATCTCAGCTGTCCTACCTGGCCCCTAGCAACAAAACTACACATTAACTTTTTAAGTTCTTGCAACCCTTAAGGGTTTTTTGTTTCCAGTACTTTCCCCTAGTCTGCTAAAAAGATAGAAGAATATGGAAAGAAATTGTCCATCCAAGTAAATTGGGAACATTGAAAGATCAGAGTGAGTCAGGTAAAGTGCTGTTCTTCACTGAAAGAAAGAAGGATTTATAAACCTTGTTCTAGGGGAAGAGATTGCAAGATGGACAGGAAATAACCCTTGGAAATCTTGAGATAAGGTTGTAAGAGGAGATTAAGAAAAAAAAGAATAAAATGTCACAGGCAAAGAATAGCAACAAGAGTGTCTAATTTGAATTTTGGATTTTACATTGTATAATCAATTTCATATTTGTTGGCAGGAGAAGTTAATGTATTAATTTGTTGAGCTTTTTCATTTCAACTGGTAACTAAAAAGAGGTGGTGACCATATTGCTTTTCTTCACAAATATGTAAATTCTTCATCTGTATATGCTGAACTGCATTGGGACAAAAGTGTAAAGTTACTTATGTGTGAACTTCTTACCATGCATTCTTATTCTGTAAGATTATCTAGGTATGATCTTCTTACTCGAGGATCTATAACAATCCTTGGACTTTTGTCACTCTGTGCAATTACAGATTCTTTTAAGTCTGTCATTCAGATTTCTACACATTGTTTGCAAGTGGATGCACTTCAAATCTATGGAACAGCTCCATGTTATACTAGCTTATCTGAAGTCTGCATTTGGCACACAGAGGAATTATTCCATGGGCTTCAGTGGGCTTTCCATAATTTTTGGAGTGTTAATGAGAATCATGGAAATATATACAATTAAACAAATAAAAAATACAGTTTTAAATAGATAAAAATGTAAACATACATTTGTATATATATATATATTTATAGATAGATAGATATATGACTTTTTAGGTGTAATACTGACTTTCTACCTGGAGGATATTGTACAGATTCCCTGATTTGTCTTCCTCAGAGAAGCATTGTTTCATAAGCAGGGTTATCCAAGTCACTTACTGGACTGAGAAGGCAGAATTGCTCAATATAGATTGAAAGATTGGCAGACCCTAGAGGCAATAATCTATGTGCACCTCCAGCCAGTGTGGAAGAAACTCACTTTAAATTCTTGGTTTTGGTGTAAGTCAAAGGCTCTAGCTAGCATGGAAACTTACATTCAAGAAATGTTAATTAAAATTCCCTACATGAAAAGTGCAAGATGGACATTGGAAATGTTCATGGCATCTTGCTGTCCAAGCCAAACTTCACTCAGTTGTCTCTATTTTACGAGGAAATAATTTACTTCACAATGGATTTTACTAGAGATTCACTACTATGAACTACTCAAATTTCAAGTTGTGAGCTGTCATGCTAGTCTCATTTTGTAAATATCAGGGAAGAAACAGGTCAAGGGATGGAGGCCCTCTGCTATGAGAAAAGGCTGAGAGAACTGAGATTGTTCAGCCTAGAGAAGAGAAAGTTTTGGGATGACCTAATTGCAACCCTCCGTGTCCTGAAGGGAGCCTGCAAGAAAGATGCAGAGAGAACTATTTACAAGGGCCTGGAGTGACAGGACAAGAGGGAACGGCTTCAAACTGAAAGAGAGAAGGTTTAGATTAGATGTTAGGAAGAAATGCTTTCCCGTGAGGGTGGTGAGGCACTGGAACATGTTGCTCAGAGAAACTGTGGATGCCCCATCCCTGGAAGTGTTCACATCCAGGCCAGATGGGGCTCTGAGCAACCTGGTCTAGTGAAAGGTGTCCCTGCCCCTGGCAGGGGGGTTGGGATGAGATGAAATTTAAGGTCCCTTCCAACCCAGGCTATTCTATGACTCTGTGACATGAGCTACACCAAGCACTTTAAAGGTGCCCAACCCAGTTTGTTCCTGTAGGGACAAACCTCTGATGAAGAAAGGAGCCAGACATGTCAGAAGGGGCAAAAATGGAAAAAGTGAAGAATTTTAAAATCTCTTAGGAAGGAGCAATGTCCCTGTCAGGCTTAGGTGGATGCTGAAAGAATGGAGAACTGAACTTGGAGAATGGGACAGTATAACCTCCTCACAGAGCTTCAGAACCTGTATTTGCTGACAATGTTGCTCTCTTAGGTCTGTATGTTGTGGCAAAATAAGCCATCACTTTCATCAAGTGAGCAAATGACTTGATGAGCCCTTTACATTATTTGTCCCTTTATTGTAGTGTTTTCTGATTGCCTCGTTGGATTAAGTCCTACAAGAACTTTCAAATGAGGCACAAAAATTTATGCATTTTCAAGTAAGAATTTTCTGGGCAAACATACATGATTTAACTAGGTGAAAATATGAAATAAAAGTCTTGATTCTTTTGGACCATTTCTCAAATCTTCAGTACATCTCCAGAAAGTTGATGTATACATCAAGTTCCTCATTTTAAGAGGTATGCTGAATACAGACAAAATTTAATACTTTTGATAAGGCAACATATGAGCTTCATCAAGTATTTCAGAAAGCAGTGTACTGTTAATACACAGTGGACTTGATTCCATCCATTTCTTCATTCTCCTGCTAACAAAAAGAAAAAGCATTATTTCTTCATATTTATTAATCTTCCTTTCAAAAGCATCTTTTTAGTCTTCTACAGAATTTCTCGATTCTTTTGTATTTTTCATAGACTGGAATAAAAATAACTTGCTACATTTAACTTAAGGAGTCAAAACCAAGCATTGAGGTCAACAGAATTATGGAAAAGATGCACTTTTCCCTAATATGTTGTTAGTTTTTTCTGTTATCCGATTTGACCATATTGATATCACCCATTTATGGATGTACTTGTTAAGTATGAGGATATCCATAATTTTAGAGTCTTTACAAGAGGCAGAAACAGCTGTGTTTCAGATTTAAATGTTTTTATCTCTTGCTTCAGAATTTGAAATGTACCATCAAATTCCAGTTCACTGATTTCAAAGTTCTCCTCTTGGTAAGAAAACTTTCTGCTCCTTGGTGTTCCTTTGCTGGGACTTTCAGGGTAAGTTTGGAAGGTGGATGGTCCACGAAATCAGAGGTGAAGCAAAGAGCTCTTGGTATTAACTGAAGTGACTCGGTTTGGCTCTCATTTTCACAAGGTGTAAGATATTACACAGATGGTACTGGCCACTGTCCAAACTGGCTATTGCTCGAGTCCCTCTGGCAGATGCTGACAGGGTATCTCCAGGATGGTATCCTTTCAGTCTCTTTTTCTCTTTCACATTCTGTGCAGTTGAACTGCTTTTTGGCAGAGCATGTCCAATATAATTATTGATATTGCCTATGTCATGCCTAAACTTTAACTTTGATTAGGTGTTTCATCTTTTGGAGGGTCTTACGTCTATCCAGTGGCTTTACTTGGCAAATCTCACTGCCAAGAAGATGACTGTATGTCACCGCTTACCCACAGAACACTTACTTTTTCATAAAATATCTGAAGGGCATCTCTGAAACTCAGCTTTGTAAGGAACTGGGATATGCCAAGAGAGTTCCAGGAATTTCCTGCAAAGCTGGAGTTGAATTTTATAAACAGTAGTTTTTGACTTCCAGGCTTTTAAAGAACTTGTTTCTAGACATTTTTGGTAATTTCTGACTACATTATACTCTTACTTCCTACACTAATTAGTAAAGATAATTTGGAGCTTTGGAAGTTAGTTTCTGTTTGGCAAAAAATTACCAACAAGTGACATGGAGTCAGTGTATTTTCTTAGCATAATTGCCATATATTTAAAATGTAGCTAAGAGTCTGATCCTCTGAACAGAAGCAGCACATTCGGCTCACAGATGGTTTTCTTTTTGCCAATGCCTCAGGCTAGGCATCTTTCCCTTATCCTACCAGACCTATGCTGCCTATCTTGCCTTGCTTTCTCTCCAGAATCCGTTCAGGCCATGTGAAAAAAACAGTGTACTCAGTGATTGTTCACATAGCAGTGCTTGCAGCTTGGGAAACCCAATCAGATTTACATTCCCTCCAATCCATGTGCTCATTCCCAGCATCAAGAATTTACCTGCTTGTTGATTTACCTTTTTATTCAGATAGGCCTACAATTCCCTCTGCTGCCAAGGCAACCTCAAAGTGCAAAAATTGTTTTATATGAATATTCATTAAGAAAGAAAGGGGACAGTTGGCATATTCAAGAGCGTTTGACATGTTGCCAGTATTTTTGCCTATGTGACTTTTTGACCTGTGAACCAACATAGCATTAGTTGTTTTGAAATAAAAACATCTCCATTCCAAAAAGCTCTTGGCATTGTATCTTGATTTTATTTATGGTTTTATACTAACTTGGACTGTCTTACTCTTGCAACTTGGGAATTAATTTGTTTGTTTCATTATAAAATGTCTAAGATACTAGATAAGTGATAGATAAATATTATTATTATAGATCTTCGTGTATTTCTGAGTGCAAGCTTGAACTTGCATTTGACAAAGAACGTTTTGTTCTACCCTCTTACACTGTTTGTTGGTATTTTCCATATATAGAATTTTGTAAGACCAGTTAACTCCTAGTTATAATGCTAATATTAGTAAGAATACTGGCAGTTGCAGATAACTTAGGGTGAGATAGCTTAGATGAAATAAATCTGCTTCTGAAATTTGACCAGGGTTTTGCTTGAAGTTCAGAAATGTGCATGATAACAGTTTCCATGAGTGGATATGTGAGAGGATGGTGAGGCACTGGAACAGGTTGCACAGAGAAGTTGTGGATGCCCCATCCCTGGAAGTGTTTAAGGCCAGGTTGGATGGTGGTCTGAGCAACCTGGTCTAGTGAAAAATGTACCTACTCACAGCAGGGGGATTGGAACAAGATGATCTTTAAGGTCCTTTCCAACCCAAGCCATTCTTTGACTCTGATACTCAGTATCACTGGGTAATGGTTGGAGAAAAAGAAGAGCTTGATTAGAGAAATTTAGACCATCTAAGTTTAATATGCCCAAGATGTGAATTCTTGTACTATCAGTTATTTCTGGATTTTTTCACCCCCCTCTCTAAAATAAAAGCCACCACTTCCCCACTCCGTCTCTCAGTAGTCTTTTGTTAATCACTTTATTCACTCCAACTGAGTTCAACAGGCCAGGGAATCTGTGAAGGTGTTTGGTCTGTGGGGGGTACCTTATGCACCTCCAAGAGGCAGCTCATCCCCCAGCACAGCTCTGAAGTGCTCCCCAGAGATCAGGTAGGTCAGATCATGAATTGTTAAAGACCTCATGAAGTTTTCAAATTGGTTTCTTTCAGGCTGAGCAGTAGTTGCACCAGCAATGGTGAGTGGTCCCCAGTCAGCATCACTTGTTACTCTGTGGTGTGACAGTGCCCTAAAGTTAAAGTGCCGGCTTTGCCAGGGGATACATAGGTGAATTTTCAAATGGAGTCTTATCAGAAGGTAGCAATTGCTTTGTTTTTCCTGGAAACCACATGAAAGAATCCCAAATCCAGCCTGGTTTTCACTTTAGTTAGCTTGGAAAAGTTTTCAAGGTTGAATTTGCTAAAAATAGTGACACCTTACATTACCTGGAACTAATTCATGCTGTTCATTTTACTGGTAACCAGGGGAGAGATAGAGGGAAGTTATTACCCCTCTGTTACACAATAATTCAGTGCAACTAGAAAATCTGTTATTTAGGAGATAATTTTAGTTTGCCGTTGAGGTTACAAGGCAATAAATGGCTCCTTGCTGTATCCTCGGAGTTTACCCAGCACATTTATGAGGCTATTTATTGCCCAGTGTACTTAGAACCAAGCTAAATTATCACTACAGTATCAAATCTACATTTAAAAAAACCCCTCCTTTCATTCATTCTTTCCTTTATGTCTTTTATATCTCTTGCCTCGCCAGATATAGCAAAGAGCTCACTTCCTCTGTATTGCTTTTTCAAATAGAATCAGGGCTAATCACATTAAAAGGGCAAAATATTTTTCATGTTAATTGCTGATGTTTTTTATTAGTTCCTTGATTATAACTGGTTAAAATTTTGTAGGGTTTTTTTTTTTCCTTGGGGGAAAAAATGTGCTCTTGGTACAATCAATTTTGTTAAAAGGATAATTAATTGCTCTAGTATGTAAAGTGAAGTGGCTCACTTACTCTGTTTTGGATTACAACCAACTTATAAAATCCTATTTATATGAAAATTGTCCAAACTTAAGATTCCCTTATGATAGTGGAAAATATTATTCTAACAGCCCACATACCTTTGTTTTCTCTCAAGTAAGATAAACACTAGCACAGTGTATGCAGGGTTGGGATATTTTTAAATTGTACTGATATAAAAAGTTTCCTCTATAGTTCAAAAGACCTTTTCTATACTTCGTGTGTGTGTGAGAGCACCTGATCAAAGTCATGTAAGTGTACTTATGCTTCTGTTGTGTACCACTTACATAGACCATAGCTTTATAATTTCAGATTCCTTGATATCCCATGGATTTGGTCCTTATTTAAATGCCTTTTATGAGAGCTACCTGACATACATGTACCTAACATAGCCAACTGATACCCAAAATATAACTCATTTTGATAGCTGTTGTGGACAGCAGCCATGGGGCCAACTAGCAACTCTATCCTGGCCACAGAGCTCAGTATGGTCTCTGCCATCCTCTGGGGCCAAAAGGGAGGAACAGCAGCCAGAAATCCTGGGTTTTAATTGTCATTCAATTGTAAAACTGGAGGTCAGCACACCAGGAAAGTTGTACTTGATGAATGTGGGAGGGCTAGTATCCATGGGGGTCAGAAGCAGAGGAAACTAGAAAGCATGTGGTGTTGAACAGGTCTTGTGGGTTGTGATAAACCCTGCTGTAAGGTCCTGGCTTTCTCATCCAATCTCATTTTCTGCTGGACTGGAATATCAATCTCACTCCTGGCAGAGTGCAACACGCTTACCAAGTCACGCCTTTACTGAGCAGGCTCTCTCCAGGGCTGTATTCACATCTGCATGTGGTGTATCCAGCACTGTTATTTGATTTCTTCCCATGCTCCTTGAAGGCTTCTCAAGAAGTGTGATGGGCACTAAAACCATGCCACGGCAGTATTGCAGTGCTCTATAACTGTAAAGCTGGTAGGGTCACAGTTGTCATGGTGCTGGTTTCATGCTCTGCTCTGACCCTGGACTCATTCATGGACTCCTGTGTACCTTCCCACTTCACTTTCACTGCCTATACTCCTGCTCTACCCCAGACAACATTCCCCTCCCTTTTTTTCAGTAACATTGTTACAGCTGAGAAGGTCTCTGAGGGGATCCCTGAGCCCCAGGCAGTCAGTGAGAAAACTTTCTGGTCTGACACGGCAGGATCTGGGCACCAGGGAAGTGAGAAATCCTAACAGCCACCACTGGAAGAAACCCTAGAAGGGTTAGTCCCTCCCTACCAAGGTCTCATGATCTTCTGAGCAAAGGGGGCTCCAAATAACAATCCTGATGTCTTGTCCTCTTCCTTGCTTATCTGTAATGTTTCCTAAAGTGCTGTTATTGTGAAAAATTCATCTGGGATCAGCTATCACTAGAGCCTAACCCTTCATTTAGGATTATTCTAGACCCGAACACCTTTTTCTGAAGGCAAATATATTATGCTGGCTTTTACAATTTTTTTTCATGAACACTTTCACTTGAAGAAAAATATTTCTTCCTCCTAAATCAGTTCATATCTGTAAGTGATTGCAGCAGAACTGCAGCTGGTGCCCAGCCACCTTAGAAATCCTCAGCCTGTTTTAAAGCAGGCTGGCTTGGATGATACTGGTCTTGACTTTTGCAATATATCCCTGACATCCAGTAAGTGCTGGAAACTCATTTGTAAAAATAGGTCCTTTTTTAAACTCTTGTATTTAAAGTAGCGTGCTTTTTATAATTACACACCAGGTGGAAACAAGAATCAGGCACATGCTTTCAGCTGCCTTCATTCAAAAAATAGAAGCCCTTTTCAAGGGGATCTGATGATGAGGTGCATCAGTAATACATTCCCAATTTCCAGATGATATCTGTATTGTCATTCGTGGGTACACTTGTTTTCTGTTGGGCTCATTTCTTTAGATAAGCCCAAAGTGACTTGAATTTAGTAAATTTGTATTTCTAGTCTGCAGACTGACAAGTGATAAACAGATGTGATTTAATTTTGAGCATCACTGATACACCATTGGAAAATGTTCCTAATGTGAATATGTACTGTGAAATCCCCTGTTAAAGTGCTCACAGACAAAGCTAATGTGAGCTCTCTGTGTGGGAGGGTGTTGGTGTGCATATATGAAAGAGAATCAACTGAAAACAGCACAAGGTTGGCAGGTTATAACCTCTGTTTTATCAACACTGACCAGCTAATATCAGACACACACTCCACAGAGCTTTTGGAACACACATAGCTTTAATCACAGTATGGGATTTGGAGGCATGTTTTAGCAATTACATTATCTCATTAGACCAAAATATAACTTTAGCAACAATTCCAATTGATGTGAAGAGGAATTCTTTTATACAGGAAGTGAAGAAATTCTGACTAATAGATGCTTCATTGGAGGAAACTGCGGGCTCTGTTTGTCATGGTTACCAACCCCTATTCTCCCATTTTGTCAGTCTCCTGGACCAAAAAGACTTTCTCTTCAGTATCTCAAGTGTCATGTGAAGCTGTTTCTCATCTTAAAAAGATTGATGAAAAAGGCTGATGAAGACATGTTCAATAATTTCTTTAAACTTCTCCATCAAGATCTTCCATATCTTTCCCACAGGGATGTCAAAAACTTTCTGGGAAAAAAAAATAAATCAAAAATTCTTCTTAGAAAATTTCGTGCTTTCACAGTGACAGTGTAAAGAGGCACAAAAAGGAAAACAGTGACTGTGACTTAGGAAGTAACTTCAGAGTATTGTATGTACAAGGGCAAGCAGTGATAGAACAAGGAAGAATGGCTGAAATATGGTAGATTTAGATTACATGTTAGGAAGAAATTCTTCTCTGTGAGGGTGGTGAAGTACTGGAACATATTGTCCAGAGAAGTTGTGGATACCCCATCCCTGGAAGTGTTCAAAGCCACGTTGGATGGGGCTTTGAGCAACTTGATCTAGTGGCAGGGGGGTTGGAACTAAATGATCTTTGAGGTCCCTTCCAATCCAGGCCATTCTCTGGTTCTATACAAGATGAGGGTTATTTCCAAAATTGTTAAAAAAGATTGTTTTGATGCAGAGAGATTATTGTTATCATATAAGAAACAGCTTTGTGTGTTTCTCAGATACAAGTGCAATACCCTTAGTTCAGGGATTATTTTCAGGATGGTAGATCTCTACTTCCTCAGCCTCTCAAGGGTAATGTGATACTGGTCATTGACCTTGTCATCACAAAGCTGCCTGCTTAGGAGAGTGTTCTACTTGATGCTCAGTTAGTGCTGGTTTACAGTCCAGTTATTGCACTAGAGGTGAGGAATTCTTCATTGACTGTAAACTGGAGTTGGCAGAGAAGGAGGAGAAGCCACATCAGGCAGTTTTTGTGCTCCCTCAGAAGCCCAAAGTTTGTGTTTGGGAGTCATTCCTGTCAGGCACTATGTTATTAGCATGAAGATACTCGTGTTAGCATAGAACCTACAAGACCCTACTGAAAGAGCAACCTACTAATTGCTTACAGCAATCCATTGATTTAAGTGGTGGTTTACAGAAGGGAAAGTAGACCAAAGGCAAATTCTCTGTATAAGCGCTTTAAAATATATCCATCAGGGTGACTTTGAATCCTTTTCTGTGATCATAAAGAGGGGAACCTTATTTGCAGCAAGTTAGTGCAATTCTGCTTTTGTCAGGCTTTGCAGGATCCCATCCTTTCTACTTATCAGGAGTTGATTATGCTGGGATTCTGGGTGTGTGGATCACCCAAAGAGTGAACAAAAGATCTCCAGAACTGCCAGCGGAGGGCAGGCAGGGAAGCCACTGCAACTGCTGTGAACTTCAGTTCCCGTTTCCTTTCTTTAAAAAGGGGTGTGATTAAGAGAAAACATAATTGCATGAAGACTTTCAATAGCCAGCTGTGGCTGGGGAGGCTGCATTCCAGAACACAGGCATGATTTTTTTTTTTTTTTGTCATGTCCCTGTACTCAGTAATTAAATTTTCATTGAATGGCTGAGTCTGACTATTATAATGTAATCACTTACAGCTCTCGCGTGTAATTCATTAGAACAATAATGAGTTTCAATGAACAGGCTCCCCACCAGTGATGAACTCTGAATGATTCTACGATAAAAATTCATTTGGGAGGGTGGCAGATGGAAGACAGACTATGGTACACTCAAGATCTGTGCACACCTATGTATAAATAAGAAATACATCTCAGGCAAATGTAAAATGCTGCGGCTTTTTGTTAAGTCACTGGGAGAGGAGCTTCTCTGCATACCAGTGCTTTAAAGCAAGAGCTGCCTCAACACTCAAGTTGTTGCATTTGTGCATTCATTATTCAGTTCTCCATTCCACAATTTCTGACAGCAGGTTTTCCACCATTCCCATCCCATTCCACCTTACATCCCATTCAATAGTTTGCCTCCAGATTTTCAGATAAATTTGTTGATGTACCCTACGGCTTAAAGGTGGGCTGCCTTGCTTGCAGCTCCCCTGGTCTCCTGTCAGCTGGTGCCTGACATCTAAGTGAGGGAGCTCTCTGTTATCCTTCCTCTGGATTATCAGTTTTCTCAGGAGTATTATTACCTAGGTTCTACATTTGCCCAAATGTAGAGAGCTGACCAACATTCCGGCTGGGCAGGCAGGAGCCAAAAAATCTGAGTAGCATATTTATGTTCAGATTGTTCCTGCCTTGGGAACAGTTTGGAATTTCCAAACTGAAGCTGTCTTTGAGGGGAAAAAAAAAAAAAGAGAAAAAAAAAGAAGATTTTGGCTTTGGCTTTTCAGTGTTTTTCATGAGTTGGGAGTTTCATTTTTGTGTAATCTCTGCGGTTTAATTATTAGTGCCTTGGCAACACAAGCTTAGGAAAAGATCAAGAATTAAAACTAAATGAAGAGGCTAATTTCTTAGTCTGGTGATCTTTGATTTTGCTCACAAAAATAAAAAAGTATTTTTTAAAATAGATGATGCTGCAGAAATTCTCTTTCCAATGCATTTTTAAAGTTTCTCTGAAAAAAACCAAAAATGTTGAAAGCTGGGGATTTATACATATTTAGATTTTTCTGTGGATAATGGGAGTTTTGTATTCTGCCTTGACTTGACTCCATTAAAATATACCAAATATTAACCACACAGTCTGGCAATGCAGGAATCTGTCTTTCTAAGGGAAGTCCTGTAAAGCCTTGAGAGCAGACACTGGTCAAAACCCATCAGTTTTCAGATAGTCTGTGTTTCACGATGACAAAGCAAACTCTCCATGGTGCTTCCCATATTTGGAGGCAAAATAAATGATGAATAAAAGCTGGAACATTGAACCCTGTATGTAGAGGGACTGGATTGGATGCTTGCGTTAGGATCTGTCCCCAAAAGATTTAATTCATATTCTAGATAAAACCCAGGGAGGGCATATTTCCTGGTTACAGTTTCAGCTTAGTTGTTAACTGCATTATTGCCTGTTAATGATATTTAGCTTTGGGCACAAGATGGTAAACAAGACAATGAGGGTCTTGTGATGATCACGTAGAAAAAAAGGAACTATGTTACAGATCATGACATGAAAGAAAATAAATGTTTGAGGCAACTTTTTAAACACTTCTCTGTCCTACAAAGAACTGCTGTACTAGTTTGTAGTGTGTGTGTTGGAACCATCACGCTGCTACTTCTGAAAGGTAAGTTTGTAAAACCAGTAGTGCTGGCACTGCTGCCAAGCTGGGACATTCTTAATTACATATTCTGACAGATAAAGATGAATTGATCACTGAACTAGATGGTTGCCTAGGTGCAGGCAATCATGATCTAATTTTATTTGTTTTGTGCAAACAGCATTATAGGCTTGGTACTCTAAAAAGGCCAATTTCCCAAAGCGGAAAACAATCATGAACAAAATTGAGTGGGAGGAAAAATTTAAACACAAGAATGTGCATGATAATTAGGAATTGTTTAAGAATGTTTTATTAGATGCCAAAAAACCCCCAGCTCCGCAATCAAGAAAGGTTTCTATGGCTGAAAAAAAAATCCTGCTAAAATGTGAGGAGAAGGCAGTTAGAAACCCCTTCAGAAAATCAAAAAAAATCCCATTAAAAATAGCAGTATGTAGTGAGGGGAAAAAAAAGGAGAAAGCTTATCATAGGGAGCATAAACCAACATAACCCAACATTTAGGAAATAAAATAAACTGGTAGAAAAAACTAAATGCATCAATAAAAATCCCTCTGCACTCAAAAAATACAAAAATAAGGAAACCATTTCTGAAGAAAGAAGAACAAATAAAATCTTCATAGATATGCTCTATACTGGATGAAGATCACAAAATTTTCTGTTAATATAAATAAAAGTGTAATCAATAGATATTTTATAATAGGAAAGAAGAAGGCTTATATTTTAGCATGATACTAAAATACTTCCAGCTAACATTTAGAAGATTAAACAGCAATAGTTAAAGCCAATTATTAAAAGAATTGGCGAAGGGGTGTCTTGAAGTAGGATTGTGGGCACTGAATTAATCTTTAAAGATGGGCAAAATGCCAGAGTACCAGGGGGAAAAAAAAAGCCAATGTCGTTCCAATATTAAAAAAAAAAATTGAAATATGCTGAGCAGGCTAGTTAAGATACTTAAGATTGGAATCCTGGAAAAAAATGTCGAAAATCTGAAGTGGACATTGCCATTAAAGAGTGGAATGATGGGTGCCTTATTACTGCCTGTCAGAATGATTGCATGTAAAAAAAAAAGGCTTTCTCAAACATATCTGATGTTCTCTTCGTTTCGTTGTGTATTAAGACAATGTAACTATGTTGATTTAAAAATTATTATAAGTATATAAAATAGTTTTGCAGAAAAAATATAGCAAACCCATAAAATAAGTCATAGAGTTAAATTAATTACACCCATATTAAATTAATTATAATCTTATTAAATTATCTCAAAAGGAATTAAAAATGGGCATTGTCACTTAAGGCATTTATGAGGTCTGATTTATATATATAAATATAAATATATAGAATGTACTATCTATCTCTGTAGGGTGTTGACATAACGACCATGTTTAAACAAACATACCTTTTGATGCTGTTATATTTGTGTTCTTCTGTCCAAAATTAATGTAAACTGTGTTTTCAGTTTAAGGATTTGTATGCAGCATAGAACAGCAGTAAGAAGTCTTTAGAATTAACAACTGAATATTGGCTAGTGTGAAACTTGAGTAAAAGGTTATCTTTGGTTGCATGTGCCAAAACTGTTCTGTGTGAGCAGGAATGTAAAATTGTCGTTGTGTTCAAAATTAGTGAGAGTATTTAAAGAAAACTCTGTGAGCTGGAATACTAAAATTGGAAAAGAAATAATTTAAAAGTGGTCTCCAAAGGATGTCTCTCAGAAACTTGAGAAGCATAAACTACTAGGTTATTTGAGACAAGGCTGGGGATGGTTGTTGGCCCTAAGCATCTGCATAAAGAAGTTTTAGGAGACAGGTGTTAATCTAATAAAATGAAACAAAATAACTGAACAAAAGGCACTGCAACTTTCCAGTAGCTAGGAAATTCAAACTAAACAGTGGGGAGATTTTCATAGTAGAAGGTCAGCCATTGCAACAGTTTATATAAGGATGTAATAGTTCATCACCTGAAGCTTTTGAGTCAAGGGAATTTCTATACTTATAGTCTATATTTAAAGTTTACTGGACAAGTTTCTATGACCTGCATAGTCCCAGAGGTCACGATAATATCTTTTCTCCATTTAAATATAAAGAGATGGCATCTTGAAATATTTGACTTTGTTCCAAAATCATATGGAAGTCTAATCCTAACATGAACTTTGCACTAGTTTCATGGATCATACAAATGTCAGGAAAACAATGCATATTTTCATATGGAATTAAATGGAGTTATTTTTCTGGTTTCTTTAGTACATACCTCTTTTATCTTTCCAACTCCAACGACAATCATGAGTTTCAGCTTAAAACTTCAGTCCAACAAAGAGAGGAAGCTGCCAGACAAAATTTCCTTTTGAAGCTTTTCTGTGGGTAGAAGAGAGAAAAGCAAGACAATGATTTGTTTGCCTTCTCTCCATCTAACCAGGAGATGCTCCAATGTTGTGACTGTGTGAGAAGCTTTATACATGGGAAAAGTTGCATATGGGTTGCTCTTTTATGAAGCTGTAGAACATATCTTGTGGCCAAATGTTGAGGCAGTTAAGGTGATGCTGAAAGAATAATTTCTGATATATCAGCAGGATGAAGAAGCCTGCTGGTACATATTAATGACTAGTTATCCTGCACAGAAATGGGGTATATTCTTCTGGGTAGGGCTTTGATCTCTTTGCTACCCAGGAGAGTTCATTGAAACCCCATTAGCTTACAGATGTATTAAGTGAACATGTAAATATCTATCGACTTCTTTCTGTGCTTTGCCACTTCAGGCAACTTCTGTCTTTCAGTTATTGTCATATCCATTGGATCCTTGATCTTGCAAGCAGACAAGAAAATCAGATTGAATTCATGGGGATATTTGCATGAGAGTTTGTTTCACCCGCACTTATTAACACGACTGAGACTTTAAACAACAGAACTTTTAAATACCTGCCCAGGCTTTGTCAGGTGTTAAAATCATCCAAGCCACCAGACCTCTACATTTGCATGCAAGGACTAAGCTTCATCACACTGGTGGTCCCTTCTAGTTCCTGTGAAGTCATGGGGACAAAGATGCCTGCATAAAATTAACTGCATGTTTAAATGCTTTGTTGGACTTAAATTATGATCAGTTAGGGGATGAATTTGCCTTCATTTAAAATGTATAGTGTTTCATGCATCTTTATGAGTCTGTAGTGCATCTCCAAGAAATATATAGAATGTACTATCTGTCTCTGTAGGGTGCTAATATATTTATTAGAGACTGGTCAGATGTGATCTTCATTATTTTAGAAAAATTTTGAAACAGATCATAGGCCTAGGAGTTTCTGATCTACTAAGTGAAGAGAATTTTGGAACTTTACTGAGAAAAGTCAAGAAATAAAACAAGTAAAAAAAAATCTTCTTGTAATTAATTCCCAAAGATATCGTAAAACCAAAGAGTGGGGAACTAGAGCTCCGTTTTAGGAATTCCTTCTTTAAGTTCTCTGTCAAATAGATCTTTTGATAATGTTCAAAGAGATTTTAAACTATTTTATTTTCCTTTCAGGTCGATGTAAGGTTTGTCTAGTGGTCAACTTTCTAAGCTATTGCACTTCCTATTTAAATGTGAACATAAAGATCATTACATTGCAATTGGCACACATCAGGGTTCCCCGATATTCTACCACCAGTTGAGATTTTAGAGATTTTTGAGCTGTTCAGGGGTTGAAAAGAAACCCAAAGAAGTCATTTTATCTACCTGAAGATAACTGATTTTTTCACAGGAAAGGTAAATGAAACGTATGTATTTTGCATAATGAAACAGATGACAAACTGGGCAAACTGATCTATTAATGAGCTTCCTGTAAAGCGAGAATGCAGGAGAATGAGCAAGGAGCAGAAGGAATCACTCTGATCTTGAAATTTAACAACCACTTCTAATCAAACAGTCTTCTGGGATATGTGAATTCTTCAGCTCCCTCGAATGGTCAACACTATTTGAATTAAAAAAAGCCTTTATGGTATGTAAACCTTATTACAAGCAATTTATTCAAGTGTGCAATACTATTATTTGAAGGAAAACTTATCTTTCAGGTGTTAAAGTACTGTTATTTAGAGATGGCAATTTGAAATTCTAAGAAAGAAGTGCAGCCAAGAAGTGATGAGTCTGATTGATCTGGCCACAGATTTTATTGTCTTTGTGACAGTTCTTCATCATTCACTTTGCTATAAGTTATCTCCAAAAACAGAGTCAAAGAGTCCTGAAATGAAAGAGGGTCTTGCCCATTACTCAAATGAGCTTAGGGTCAGGTCTGTGTCAGTTTGATTTGTAATCCTATCCTTTGCTGAGTGCTTTCACGGAAACTTCCTTAAATGCTGGTGCTGTTTTCTTTGGGCTGGTCCCATGGAGCATGTGTCTTTCCTCCTGGGAGGGAAGTGCAAGGCTCTGTCTTTGGTAGGGTATGTACATATTCAGCATTGCAAAGCGAGCCAGTTAGATATCTTTGCAAACATCTTTTCCTTGGAGCAGCTGTGCCCAGCCTTGCTGTTTGCACCAAAGCCAGTCTGAGCTGCATGCCAGCTTTGATCCCTCTTGATTTCAGGGTGAGCTGCCAATTCAAGAGGAATTTTATGATAGACAAATACTGGTGATCTTTTCTCTTCTAGGACATGGGGGTGTCAGCTACTCTGGTAGCCCACTGTGCTCTCTGCTGCACAAATACATGGTAAGTGACAGATATTGGCACAGAGAACTCAAAAGTATTTAAATAGTCATTATACTTCCATCCCTATGGTGACCAAGGATCATCTAGAAAAGAAGGCTATCGAGTTGATAAATCTAACCCTCAGTTTCCTTTAGAGCAGTTGTGAGAGTTTATATCTGAAAATTGTTGATACAGAAGTTAAGTCCAAATGCTGTTACTGAAAATACAGACAGTGGAGAGACTGCTTTTTTTGAAATTATACAAGCAAATTGTCAAAGTATCAAATAATTAAGCCTATAAAAACTATCAATAACTTCAAAATACTTTCCAGTATGTTGCTGCCCAAGCCAGATATCAGTCTGTCTATAGAAACAGTAAGTACAATCCAAGAATTAAGAAAGGGAGGAAAAAGTCAGGCAATGTTTTTAACTTATAGCTACATACTCTGTTGGCTGCTGTTTTCAGTCCAGATGTGGCTACAGAAATCCTTCAGGAGTACAGTCTGAGTTTATTTGGGATGATATCCGATCTATTCATTGATGCTTTTATATCTGTATTTCTAACACCCATAAGGTCTTCCACACATATGCTGCAGTATTTATGGCTATTTGAGATGACCCAGAGTTCCCAATGGCACTCAAGGCTGTGCTTTGCTCTGTGCTCTTAGACAGACAGGAAAAAGTGACTTATTCAGAGTTGTTGAGCAAGCACAAACTCCTCTTTCCTGTTTCTCTGCAAGTGATGCTGTTGAAGGGAGCAGAGGATGAGCTATGACTCTAGTAGGGAGCATGGAGTTCCTATTGACTGGGACAGGAGAGCCTAAGGAAGCAGGGGAGGGTAGAAAATGGTGAAGGTCAGTGAGAGCAAGGACCAGGGAGCACAGCTGTGTTTCATGTTACCCCTGTGTGGCAGTGAATTTTAATTTTAGCTCTTTTCCATTGGAAGGAGAGCTATACAGATTATTCCTTCCATTTAGAAAGAAAAATAACAGGATATCTTTGTGAAGCCATCTGCTCCACTGGAGCTTTTGCATAGGGTGAGAAGAGGTGGAAAGGCTTTGGCCGTGCATCTTCCCAGAACAAGATTTTGAGAATTCTCACAGGAGGCAGAAAGAGCCCCAGAGCACCCTGAAGGCTCATATTCTGTCCTCAGAGCATCCTGAAATCAAACTAATGCCTTTCAAGTTAAAACCAAACTTCCTACAGAGGACAAAACAAGAGTATCTCTGCCTCCTGTACAATCACATGCATATGTACCCTTTAATTCTATGAAGTTACTTAGCTTAAAAATTCAGTGCTGAACTGGCTGTACTGCTACAGGGAGTGACCACATTTTCAATCTGAGCGTGTTCTTTCTTTGCAGGTGCATATAAACTTTGAATTAAAAGTGAAGCCACTATTAGAAAAAGAGGATGTGACATAAATTATCCATAGTGTAGTCTGACACTCTACTCCACAATATTTTGAAGACCAGATCCTAGAAAAACATGAAGAAAAACACATATTAGTCCTAGTTAGTATTTTAATAACTCAGTAGTAAATATTCTATTGTTTTATTACAGTGTTGTGATAGGTTATAATAGGGGAAGGAGGGGACTCTATCACCTTAATAGCAAAAAGTAGCTGCTTAGAGGGACATGATATTTCAACTCATTTTTCTTTACTGGTTACATTCAGAATATACAATAAGTTTGGCTTCTTGATTCATTTTCCATTCAGAAAAGAGAGGAGGAATATTAACAGTTCCTTGTATTTAGATTAGAGGTGGTTTTTTCTCTAAGAAATTACATTTTTTCTGACTGAAGACAAACAACAGCAGCAGCAGTGGCAACAATAACAACTTTTAGTACCAGAAAACTAAAATTTTTTAGTGCGTTGTTGACTTGGACAATAGGTGCTCCTTTCACTGCAGAGAAATTCTAGCACCTTTACAAAACTGTGAGAGATGTACTGTTATTGGATCCAGCCCAGGATTCACACTGGCTTTAGTGTGGATTTGGAGAAGGACTGTTTTTGATGAAAATGGGCATGGTAACATGGACCATAATTAGCTGAAGTAAGTTTGTGTTTAGCCAACAACGTGTCAAACATGATTTTTCCATACATATAATAGCGAAGTCATGCTCACACCATGTATATTGTCCTTGTACAAAAGGGAATACTTTTCCTGCTCGGGTATCTTTTAGTGTTTACTTCAGAAAACACACAGTAAACTAAGCAAATTTCAGAAAAGGTCACCTTTTGATTTCCTCTATATTTTGGTGCTGTGGATCTTTTTTATTTTGATGTTGTTGTTATGGGTGCTTTTTATTTTTTTCTTTTAATTTCCTTTAAATTCCCCACAGAAAATCAATTGTGTTTGGTTATTTTTTTTTCCTGGAGTGAATTTTATGTCTGCACAGTTACATACACTCAAATATTCTCATTAGAGAATTATTATTTTTAGAATTATAATGCAAATTGAATCTCAGATTGGCCTGAGCCTCCAGCATAGCTGCATATTGAATGAAATGCCTCTACTGGCAGCACTGCATTTGAATATATCTTATGCTTTGTGTGTGTTTAATTCTGCACAGGGAAGACCTTGTTGCTTGAGGGTGAAAGGAAATCAATTTTTACAGTGATTCCTGCATTAAAGACAGATGTATCAGGGGTCATTCTTGATCCATATGCTGTCATTGTTTATTCATGGGGGATAAGGTAGTTCTTAAGTTAGGAGAGAAATTTTCCATTAGGACTTAATGCTGCAGCTCAAGACATAAAAGCCTGATGTCTTAGTGCACTCTGGGAAAGTGGGGAATTTAAGTCATTACAGAATCACAGCAAGGTCTTGGGGGCCTTTGTCACAATGACTCGGTGCCATCTGAGGTAAAATGGAAAGCAATTGTCCAGAGGAAGAACAAAAGAAATGAAACTCTAGTTTCCAATCTATACTATTTACTCAAAGACCCAACATTAATGGAAAGTGCAGATGAAGGAATCTGTCTCAGCTCATCCTTTAAACCTCAGTGGGAATAATTTTATTTTTAAAGTCTGGAATTTTCTTTTTTTCCTCTCCCATTCTTTCTTTAGATCTTCTTGTTTTGTTTCTACACTTAAAGAAAAAAAAATATATACAAGCTGCAAAAATTAATTCCTGTCTATGGGGAATAGCACACAGGTCATAGACCAAGGAACTGTATTACTACATTATTGCTGAATCTCACCAAAATGCATTAAATAAGTGCTTGAAATGAAATGAATAAGGTAGAACATGCTACAAGGTTTCTAAAGAAGAAACCTTGCAGCCAGCAGTGACTTTGAAGTTTTACTTCTTATTTTTTTATATTATTATTATTATTCTGTGCTGATGTGCTGGCGTTCAGAGTCCATGACCTATGTACAGTCCCTTGAGGATGTCAGAGATCTGAGAGCCATTGTTGTGAATGTGTTCATTAGGTATGAAGAAAAAGGTACTGATCTAAATGCAACAGAATGTCAAACCTCTTCAGATTTTCTTGTTTTTGCTGTTAAGGACAGAGCAAAATAAGAGTCTGGTAAATTTCTGTCGTTTGGTTTTGCAGAGTAAAATTGAATAACTTTGCTGAAAAATTCAGAAATCGGCTGTATTTTAGGGGTGCTGGCAGAAATAATATTTTAAAAAAACCCTGTAAATGAAAAAAGCCCTACTAAATGATAATGGCCTTAATCCTGTTCTTACAAAAACTCGTTTCAAAACTGAAACCATTTTAGGAAAACACAGACTGGACCTAATTATTCTTGATGTTTGTAATGACACTTTCCAAACTTCTTTGCAAATATTCAAAGTTGTACAGTAGCTTATCTGCAAAAGTTCCCTAGAAATAATCATACAGGACTGTTATTACTCTTTCTTCTAATTGTCTTGTAGAGCAATCAGCCTCACAACTCCGTTTTTGTTAGGCATAGTATGCACATACAATTATAGACAACACGTGCCTCAAAGGACTTGGATTCTAAGTGGATATGACAAACAGAGGGAGTATGATTATCCCTAGATTATAGCTAAAAATGTGAGATACAGAGAGAGACAGACTCTCCCATGCAAAACAATGTGTGAGATTACCACCCACAGTTCCCAGTGGTATTTAGGTATGTGCTCAGTTCACATTGAGATAGATGGAAATTAGGTATCGGTCACGTATTTTGGATGCTTAGGTAGCAGATCCAAGAACACACAGGGACAGAAAAAGGTCACTGTGCTCTGTGCCTTGTATTCACCACATGGGCTTACCCAAAGCTCTGTCGGAGTGCCCTGATTCCCAAACAAGCCACAGTTCTTTGGTTTGGAGTGCTTTCAGCCAATTAAGGGAAATTTCCTTAAATTTTTCAACTATGCATCATAAGCACTGATATTTGTATATCTGTCTAGTTCACTGTCTCCTAACTCCTTTGAATGCACTTATTTCTTATGTTGCTCATTAAAAAAATAATCCCAATTACTCAATGTAAACAAAGGAAGAGGAAGTGCAGGGCTTCAGTACAATTTACTTGAACAGAAGGTAGGAAACATTAGTATCGATGCATTCCAGGACTTGCTAGCAAAGCACAACTAAATTTAGCAGCCAGAGATATTGATTTGATTAAAAATGGTTTAAGACTTGTAAATGTCACTGGAACTTAGCAAAATGAACATTATTAAATCCTTCTGGTGATGGGGAAAACTAACAAAGGGATTTGCAGTGGTTTCTGTAATTAATTGCTCTGTCATGATTTATATTAACTTACAGTACAACTCCATTAGCTCAGACCTGTCATCTCTGCTCAAGGAACCACCAAGTAATCACTACCACATTAAAGAATAAATTAGTTTTTGGCTTGGAGCCTAGTTGTAGAATGTTTCATTTGTGTCTGCTGTAGACATATGTACCTAATAAAGTTGGGAAGAATGAGTTAAAGTATGTATATATCAATGTCAGCTGACTGTATTTTAGAGATGATATGATCAGCATTGTTCATTAGGCCTAATGAATCACTTAATTTCTGTTACTTGCCTCCTGTTTTGGTGAACACCTTTCCACGAACTATGAAGCAGGAGATGACTGAAAATAGGTAGGTCTCCTGAGATCCTCCTTCCTTCACATTCTGTGGCCTGTGGTTGTAGTAATAACTTCATATGGTTTTTGTTAACACTTCATTACCCCAGACTTGGATAAATTATCCTCCTGCTTCTTCCCCAGTTGCAGACACATGGGTGAAGCCAAAGTCTTAGCTACTACTTACAGTAGATTATGGGATTTGTGAGGTTCTATCAAATCATCTCTGACTTTGATAGTTTGAAGATGTTTTAAGTGGTTTTTCTGTTAGTGTGTTATGGCTTGAACAGAAAGTTGTTTTACATTTCCACATAAGCTGTAATGTTCTTAGGAGTCTGCAAGCTAAGTCTTCAACCAATTTATCTTTTTCTCCCCACCCCTGCCCGGGTCCTGGATAAATCCCCTCAGCACCCTTGAGGCGTGTCAGCGCATGGCCAGGAAGGCAGCGGTGCCACTTCGAACATGCTGTTCTGCTAAAGTGTCATGTGGTTAAACAAGCTTTGCGGGCAGACTTCATGACTTGTGAATGTGCACCACATGTAAACCCTCAAAGGATTTGTAGTGCACTTGAAGTTTTCAGTCTCTTGACTAGCTACCGAAATTAAAAATGTGTCCTTTATTAGTTCTGTTGTTCAAACTGGCACATTATCCCCTCCCTTCAAACAACAATGGAAACCACACTGACAGCCCTGCTGTTTTTATTGTTTCTTATTATTTATGGGGTGTTGCATGGGTCTCGGTTCTCCTTCCTGTCCTCAGTGAGAATGTTGCTCTTGGAGCCAAAATAAGGACCTGTGTGTCAAAACAGTAAGCAGGATGTGCATCCGTTACCTAATGACAAATCCAAACAGGTCTTAGATGCCCTTGTAGCTAGGAAAAGTTTGGACCTTGGTCCAAGAGGACCTCACAGGCCTGCAAGCAAGCAAGACACAAGAGAAAAAGGAATGGCTTTAAACTGAAGGAGGGTGGACTAGATTAGATGGTAGGAAAGATTCTTGCCTAACTCTGTGGGTGGTGAGACACAGGAACAGGTTGCCCAGAGAAGCTGTGGCTGCCCCATCCCTGGAAGTGTTCAAGGCCAGGTTGGATGAAGCTCTGAGCAACCTGGTCTAGTGGGAGGTGTCCCTGCCCATGGCAGGGGGGTTGGAACTAGAAAATCTTTGATGTCCCTTCCAACCCAAATCATTCTGTGATTCTGTGAATGTGCACAAGCTAAGGACTGGGGGAGATGAGTCAGCATGGCAACCCAAACAGAGGGAGTAAACTGGCCAGACAGTAGAGATGTGGGCTATTAAATGGGTATTTTGATGAAGTGTCATGGACACAACTGACAGCTTGGAGTGATGTCGCATTCCTCCCGTCAGCTGCAACTTGAGATCCTTACAGCTGCAGTAGGGTCAGCTGCAGAGCACAGACACCGAGAGTGCTTCTAAAATGTGCAGTGTTTTTGTAGGTTCTACTGGACACTGATTATAGGTAATTTTAAACAATTATATGCTTTATATTAATGGTAATTTCCTAGTGTCCCAGAGAAAAAGCCAAAGCCATGCCTGGCATGTTCACAGAAGTGGCCAAGGCACAGATTTTTGTGAGCCTTCCATCTGTTGATGCCAACACAAGGACAGAAAGGAGTGTGAGTTTCAAACCTCCTTTCTACAAACGGGTCTATGCCACCCCCCACTGTTTTCAGTAGATACCTACAGTAAAATTTAAACTTTTCTTTTTTAATCTGTGAGTTTACCAGAACTCTTGGCACGATGACTGCTGTGCCTTTCTTTGAACGCCATAGCTCAAGCATTAGGTTCAGTGGCAAGAGACACTGTCATTTGTAGTGTCCCAGACTGCTAATCTTTAAATATTGTTGTATCAGCCAGCTCTTTTCTACACATGCCATCATGACTGGCACTGCCAATCCACTATTTATGTGGATTATGTTCAAACCATCTGTTTTAAAATAATAGTAATGATCTCTTGAATAGAAATATGTGCGTTGACGTAAAAGTACAGGGCAATGCTAGGAAAGCATTACAAAATGGATGGACTTTAATTTGCAAATGTTCAGTGATGGAATAGATGTATATCTATTAAGTAGTCCCAGGAGGGAGAGGAAAACAGGCCAATTACGCCCCCCCAACTATTTTGTTGGACATAACTTGGACCAGAGTTTGTTCCAGTGTTTACAGACAAGCCTTGTTATATTTTTTCAGTTCAGAACTAGTGGGAGTTGTTCAAAATGGAGCAGTTGTAATCCTAATGCTCCCCCCCAAAACTTGCAAAAAGTACAGATCGCTATCCAAACTTTGTGGTTTGGTCTCACATTTCTTATGCAAGTTTTCAAAATAAGCCATGAAATGAGGTAGTGCTTTTGTACAAACTTGATGGAAAATGGGAGGTAGAAAATCTCAAGAGAATATCAGTTGTCAAGAGATTTCAGTATGTCCCGAATTCAGTGGGAATAGAAAATCTGTGACAATAGCTTTTCTTTTAAAGATTGATCTAAACCTCTAGCTTTAAATCTAGTCTTCTAGACTTCTGGCTCAGACCCATCACAAAATATTTTAGCGCTTCCCTTCCTTGTGCCAGGCAAAATCAGGCACTGTTGTCTAATTTGCATTTCCAAAGAACCTATAACTGCAGTCTCTACAGTGAGTGTTGAAGTGCAGAGACATACAAAAACAATTTTTTTATATTTTATTTAACAAATCTCAGAGAATATCTTGATCTAGTTTAGGTCAGTCCTTACTTTATGTGAACATGCTCATTTCTTAAGCCAACGTGGTTCTTGGCTGTACTTTTCTTCTCCTAAATCTTGCTTCTTAAATTTGGGAACATATTTGCCAAACTAGTGTCTACTATGATCATAACAAACCAAAGGGGTATATTCTCCTCTCAGATACCTTCCATTAACATCAGAGCACTTCCCACCTTCAAGTTAAGGGACACTTTACTCGCAGAAGGACTAAATAATGACCACAGGCTTTGTCTGTGGCAATATGTAGTCATTTAGGCTTTTTGAGATAGAGGATATACTTAGGCACATTATGTTTCATAGCTCACCCTGCTTTGTTGCTGTGGCCATTTATGTTGCCCCTGGAAGGTTTCTTGCAAAAACAGATTCTTGGCAACCTGGGATCATTCACCTGCCTTTTTTCCTCTTGTGACAGGACTGGGGCAAGCAATGGGTAGCAGGGGAGAAACAGGACCAGCAGATATCTAGGACTTCTATTAACTGGAGGTGAGATGATGCTCCTCTCTGTCCTTTCTCTGCATTGCTGTCTTCTCTCTGAGGTTTCAGAGGTCGAAAGAGACGCTTCTCTTTTGATAGATGGTTGCTTGTCAGGTCTTCTCCACTTCCAAAATCTTCCACTGTGAAAACATTGGTGGAGACCACTGAAGTCTAACAGCTAAGACCCATGTAAGGTTCATAAGGATATTTGCACTATTGTTTAGGGCTGTCTTTGTACAGGGATGTGGCAAAATCTTATATGAGTACTTCTTGTTTTCAGACTTTCCTTCAAAATCAGAAGGGTTGAAACTGAGGAAAATGACATATGAGACAAAACCCACTGAAATGATTGTGCCTTTGACCCCCAGCCTTGAGCAGAAACTCACAGTAGGTGTCTTAGTTTACTTGTTGTCTTTTGTATTACCTGTCCTTGAGGAAAACCCCCTGGGTCTCCCAACATTCATAAGTCTCTGTGCTAAATGTCTGGTCAAATCAGTGTATTTTTTAATCTTAACAACAAGAATAAAAAAAAAATCCTAGTGAATTCTAGTGAATTGTGAATGCACGCATCTATTTTACCTACTGTGCTGAAAGAAAGGGATTCAGTTAGCTCTCTCGGATTATGAGGCATTATTTTACCTATCCAGAGTTCTTTGTTGGATTCTCTCCATCTGCAATCTTGCTCCAGTTCCAGATTAGTTACTGGTAGTGAACCAACACACTGTTAATTTAAGGTATCTAGTGGTAAAATTTCAAAGTGTGTGATATTTGCATTATCGGAAGTGTAGTTAAACAGGACTGTAAAACTTTTTGCCTCTTTCAGATATGGTAGTGCCCTTGCAAACACAGTCAGAAGTAAAAGAACATATAATCTTACCACTTTCACATTCATATTTTACTGCATCCGGGAACAGCTCTTACAGGTAGAATAATTGATATTAATGTTGCTATTATAAATTATTATTTGGCAATTATTGCCTTTTAAGAATGGACTGATGATTTATGCTTTCCATATAAGCATGGGTTTCTTAAAATTGAAAACAGTCAAGTCAATCAGGTTTTGAACATATAAATTTAATCACTCATCACACAGTAATTGATAATCTCACACATAAATATGTCATATTATCAATTCAAAGACACAAACTACATATGCCAAAAGGAATAATGTCCATATGTAGAGTTTAAAGAATTAATCAAGATTTTAAACATGTTCCTCAATGATCCTGCTGCCCAATAAAATCCTTGACCATAACTTGACACCAGGTCCTTTTCACTCTAGAGGTTGCTCATTAACAGAGCTTAATAGTTTCTGTTACATGATACTAAAATATATTATAGGTCTTTTGGATGCTTCTTCCCTTATAAGACCAGCACTCTAATAGCTCAGAGATTAAGGTGTTACCACTTGCCCAGAGCTCTGTCTTCTATTTCAGTCCCTTCATGAAATGACACTGTGTCTCCACCTTGCTCATTTTGTTTCATAAAAACAAGCTTTATTCCTGAGAATAAAATTAAGTCCCTGTGTCATCTCAATTCATTCCTTTTGGATCCCCTATTCCCTCAACTGTTTCTTCGGTTCTACTTAATAAGCAGAGACAATTTACCTCCCTTAATTTACCTCCCTTAATTAACTCTGTGGATCTATTCAGTGTCTAAACTTGATCTGAGGAGCTCAACAGCTACAAAGCTTGGGGACATGGTGCACAGCTTCAGACTAGAAGATTTGGAAATGGTGCAGCCACTTGGCTTGGTGCAGAGCATTTTGGAAAGTAACATTAGCAGCAGCAGTGTTAATTAGCTTTACACCACACCACTCTCATGCATCAGAAGCACTTTTGGTGCTCAGTTTGGCTGAGGGTCTGGTAGAAGTTTCTGTTGCACTGTTTGGGTAACCTTAGTATTTCTCAGCTCCAGCCATTGGTCCATCTTCATACTAGTACATGTTCTCTCTTTAGGAGCTTGAATTGGTTATTATCCAGACCCACATATTGCTGCCATGTTCTACTCCTTAAGTATTTCTATGTGCTGAGTAACCTGATTTCTGGAAATGTCACTACCTGTCAATACTTCCAACTAGTCTCGTTCTTTACACCGAGAAGACAGCAGCTCTCTGCCAAAAAGGGCTGTCAAGCAAATGAGAGAAAACAACTGGGGTCAAATGCTTAGATTCCAGCATTTCCAAAATTTGAACTAAACAGGGAACAAAAGCTGTAAATCATGCAGGCACTCCTGAGCTTTGTGGATGTATTTCTGCAGTGTTCTACCAGAGCCTGTCAGATCAGATATTTTTGGACTCGATCTTGGAAAAATGAACTTAAAAAAATATTATAGTAACCCAGGACAGAAGCCTAAAGCTAAAATAACTGGGAACACTATGGCAAGGAGACCTTTTAATGGTGTGTTTTACATTGCTTTATATGGATAATCTTTGGCTGGTAGAGGACAAGGGGAAAAAAAGTCGATGCTGAGAGGCATGTAAAGAACCAAAGCACAGATTCTCTGCAGAGTAGCTCAGAAAAAAACCCCCTACAAGTGGTTTGGCAAGTGATCTGGCAGTAGAGCCATGGCAAAATTACGTGAGATGATGTCTGGAAGACCAGAGGGAAATCAGCAAGTGAGGAGAAGCTGCGCCCTTCCAAAGCAGCAGCAAACACAGAGACAATGGTACTGGGAAAAGTCATAATACGTTTGAGAGGCTGCGGCTGCTTCTGCTGCATGGAAAATAGTAGCTGTCTGGGAAAGAGATCTGTGAGTGAAGAGTAAAGGGCAGGAGACTGGGAGTGATGTAGCCAGCAAAGATAAACTGACACGGTATTGTGGGAACCACTGAACTGAGTAGGCTGCGGCAGACTGGGAAATGGCTCTGTGATGATTAGGCTGCATCTAGGATCCAGAAAGAAATGTATGATCTTTTTTTGTTTAAATATACAACAAACTATATGTGTTACCTACTGAGTACTTGGCTACCTCTATATAAGAGAGATGGGGTGTACCATGGTTTCAGGAATTAATTTTTCCCCACTAGATGCTGATCTGGTGGACTTCCACAGTCCCAGATTGGATCTGTAAGGGAACAGGCAAGATCTCCTGTTTCAGGGGCGTGATGTGTGTGTGTGTGTGTGTGTGTCTGTGCACCAGCATCCCTGGAGCCCGGTGACAGAGGAAGATGGGACTGTCTTAGCAAAATGAACATGTAGTGTTGTAGAGCTACTTCTTTCATCAGGATGTGCTGTTTTTCCTTACTACTTTTATTGATTATGAACATACTTTTGACTAACAGAAGAACGAGAGCTGTAAGTGCTATGGCTTTTGCTGAGGTTTTTTGGTTTTTTTTATATCTGGTATCACTAACTTCAGCAATTAAAGAGCTTCAAGTCAGAACTAGAAACTGACCCACCTAAAAATTTCAAGGCCAATTTAAAACTCATGAGTGTTTATGGCATTGGTTAGCTTGGGATTTTTGTGGATTTGTCTCTTTTTGTGTGTGTCCTTCAACATACTTGTAGACTAAACATGTAGCTTTTTGGTGTTTTTAGGGCTGAAAATCCAGCATATAAGAAATTGAAAGTACAGGTCCTCATATCATCCCTCAACTCCAGGCCTTGGAGCTTGAAGTTTTGCAACATCAAAAGCATTGTCAGAAAAGTTTCTGTTTTCCTGTGCTGTTCCTTCCTGCTTCTGCTGTCATTCCCCAGGGCTTGGGGCTGATGGAGGCTGGTGGTGGCCGGTTGAACTCTGCTGCGTGGAGCAGCACAGCCATGGCCGTGTCTCACCAGGTGATGCTCGTGGGCAGGGCAGAGGCAGCAGGCAGCTCTCTGCCATCCCTCCAGGTCCTGCATCTGCACCAAGCATCTTCTCCCCCACACTGACAGACATGTGGATCACTGCTTTGCCCAGCTTCCTTGGGAAAGTAGTAACCCAATTTCTAAAACCAGTTGTTGGACTTTTCTCTTCTTTTTGCCACAGTTAGAATGAGTGGACTCAAGTGACTCACGCTGCCTGTCCCCTTTATTGACAGCTGTACAGTTCTGACAGGGCATTGTTCTGATCCCCCCACAACAGACCTATTTTTCTTTCAAGCATCAGCAATGACTTGCCCCTTTCTCTGTCTCCTGGCCAGCACAGACACAGTTTCTGCTGTCTCCTGGCTCCTGCCAGGTCAGTTTTTAACTACGGGGCTCCCTTGCTGGGCAGCTCTGATCTCTCCTTTTGGCTGTCTCCCCTGGGCTGGCCCATGTCCCACCTCTGCCCAGCCCCATGGCAGCTCCAGACATGGGCAGAGGAGGCCAGGGAGGGATTTCTGGGTGCAGACACCCTGCCACAGTGTGTGCCCTCCCCAGGGAGCTGTTGGGGGCGCATCGTGGTTTGTGGCTGACCCCCTGAGCGCCGGAAGACGCGGGGGAAGGATGGGGAACCAGAGGTGTGTCTCTGAGTCACCACGTCCCTTGGGCCACTCTGGGGCCTGGCATGGCTTAGTCACCACTGCTCTCCTGGAGCTGTGCCCTGGCGTTTCCCAGTCTGCCAGCGGCACCCGTGTCTGCCTTCCCAGGAAACATCATGTCGTTGTGCCTCAGGGAGGGCAACGCGCCTCTGATTTTGGTCACAATGGCGCAAACCCGCCATGGCCAGGGATTCTCTGGGAAGGGCAAGGAGGCCGGTTCTCACCTTGATGTCCAGGCTCTCCTTTGCTGCCAGGCAGTGTGAACCTGGCCCTGGCTGCCTGTGTGGATCTCCCTACATCACGCTACAAGCCTATCTTGTCAGGAAACTTGTAGCAAGCCGTGGGAGAATTTGGCACTGGGTACTGGAGTGGAAAATATTAACAGCCTGTAAGAAAGTCTGGCTTGTGCTGCTGCGGGGAAATCAGCAACTGGCGGGGGTACAATTAGTGTAGGAAACTCCTGAGCTCCTCTGCAAGAGGGCTGCGCTCGCGCTCTGCATTGGGATGGGAGCTATTGCAAAATAACGTAAGCTTTGTGATCACCCAGAGACACTGGCCAGAGCCAAGTTGCAAAAGAGCACTTTAGTAACTGCTTCTCCAGTCCAAAAAAGTCATGGTTAAAAAAAAATAAATCATAGTAAACCATAGGAAAAAAAAAGAAAGGAAGGGAAAAAAAGGAAAGCAAGCTCAGTTTTGTAAAAATGGCATGTTGAGAAAAATGTATTATTAAACTGAAGTGGTCGCGTTAAGTGTAGAACACTGTTCCTCTCCCGCCCCTGACCTGCTTAGCATGTTCAAAGGGCAGGTTTTCAGAGTGTTTGTCTTCGGCCTAATTCTGGTCCTACTGAAGTCTTAGGAAATCTTAGGAGGAATTATTTTAAGGGCATGTTACGCCAACATAGCATTTTTAAAGAATCCCACTCAGAGTCAATCAGATCATGAACCATTCATTAACACATTTCTGACAGTGGTATTCACTCAGATCAGTGTGACAGTGGCTGTGGTACTGCTAACTATCTGTCTATGTTTGCTCTCAGACTCCGAGCAGACTGGCTGGATGTGGCATGGCAGCAAAATCCCTTCTGTCCCCAGTGATGCCACCGACCCCTGTGAGAGGTCACCCTCACACCGGCTGCACTGGAAGAAAGGGCCCTGTCGTTGCCCCTTCTCCACGCACAGAAGCAAAAGGAAGGTTGTGGCATTTTCCATTGAGGCACTGGACTGTGAGCTGCTGTGGGCGAGGAGTACGTACCCTGCAGGCTCCTTGGTGGCTGGTGACCTTTGTGGGGTGGGGGTACATCTGGCAGCGATGGCAACGGCTTCAGCTGCATCCAGGCCAAAAATAATTGTGATCATTTTTTTCCTATGGTGCCGTGTGGAGGAAGAACTTAGTGTTGCTGTTGTTCAGGTCTGACCACCATCAGCAAACTGTTTCTAGAAGAGAGAGCAATGCAGAGTCAGATACTCGGATTTTTTGAAACATTTAGTAATCTGATCTCAAAACTTCAGGTTTGGCCTATTCTATTCTCCCTCCAAGGCCAAATGCTGCCAACGTATACCAAATGTAGCAGTCAAATATTTGAGTTATCTGGCTCTTTTTATTCTGTTATACATCTACTGCGGTTATTAAGGGTTTTTTCTGGCTGTGGATAACTTTGGAAATTTAAAATGTTAATTTATGAATGATTCAAGACAAGCAGAGTTTTTAAAGTCCTTGTGCGATCCAGTGGTTTATGAGTGCTACAGAAATACCTTCAAAGCACAAACTGCATATGAATGCCAGTCCATAATCTTTTTCTGCTGAAGCGAAGTCATCGTCTTCACATATTGTTACAAAAGTTGTCCTCAAAAAAAAGAGTCCCAGTTAAGGACTTTTAAATTACCTTCAGGTTCTACATAGGCCATTGGTGCACAATGACATTATGATGTTGCATTAGACTCATTCAGCATACTTGAAAATTAGAAAATGTTTGTGCTAGAGCTAAAGGTAAAAGCCAACAACCCAGAACTGTTAACAGGAAAGTTAGGACAGTGATTTTAAAAAATTGCCTGTCAATAGTCACGTGATGTGCTAACACGAACTCTAATAGTATTTGCAGTTCTAGCCTAATTAAGATTTTGTTAGGTAATGCTAATAGGCATTGAGCGAATAACTTCATTTATCTAAGTGGAGCACTGCAGTTGCCCAATGTAAGTTACACTCTCGTAGCTTCAAATAGAGTCTGAAGGAAAAAGCCAAGCCTGGAGTGCTGCAGTACCCCCGTGACCACTGGTTGCTAAGTGGCTTCTTACTGGTGTTTTGCATGTCCCTGGAGTCTGGATCATATGTTTGTCAGAGTCCAGGGATTAGGTGAGGCATCAAGATGTCCAGGTGCTGTTGTTCTTTCTCTCATTTTGCATGTGAGGTATCCCACATTTAAGGGTTCAATCTACAGAGAAGGAGTGTGGCCTGGATGATACCCGCCCTAGACCCCCTGCAGCTTGTGGTTGATTCCTCTGGAAAATGAAGCTGCAGATAGATACTCATTTTGCAAACATGTGTGGTGAATACATTATGGGCTTCCCAGCTCCCTGGGAGGTTGCCTACCAGCTGTGAGCTCTCACTTTCACAGTCCTGCCTGGAGAAGCCAATGTGCGAACACACCCTGGTCAGCCCCGGTGCAGACTCAGCAAGGTCAGCTATCAGCAGACTAAACTAATACGTTTAATTCTGTGCTGAAACAATAAGAACTGCTCATAGGTTCCCTGCCACCAGGTCTGCTCTGGGATGGGTCAGCCAGGGAGCACTGATGTTTGAAGCGTCAGTGACAGTGATAAACTGGGCGTATCCCCACAGCCTGAGAAACCTCTGTACAACAGCCAGTGTGTGGTGGGGACTCTCAGGTCTCTGAGTGTACACAGTGTAATGTGGATGATGCCACCTGCCTCCTCTGCCTCTGCCCCTTTGCAACCCTCCTCTATGTCAGGAGAGTTGTCAGGGTCAGGAAAGAGATCCAGAGCTTCCTTCCTGCTCTCCTGCTGACGAATGTCAGATTAAGTGACTCAAATACCTGTTCTTCACCAGCTGCTTCCCTTTGCTTACATGGGGATTACAGATCATGGAAGTGTAAAAGTAATCTCTGTTACTATTACTGATCAAGAAAAATTGTGGATAAGGATTTATTAATTCTGAATGATCCAAGGACCTATCTAAATGTACTATCAGATGCTCACACATTTTTGTATGTGATAATTGGTTTGGTCCAGGCCACAAGACTGTCATGATCCAGGAATAACTCACACATGTAACTAGCTGAATACATGTAAATAGTCTGCTTGAATTTAAAGGGAACATTTAATTTCTGTGCCAAATCCTTTCCAAGGTGGTGCTCATACTGGTTTTCATTCTAAAAATTATGTATTAACAGATCAACTACTTGTTTGGAGATCAAATAATTGGAATAACGATAAAGTCCACTTATGATAGAATACAACACGAGAAAGATTGTTTCTTTCAATGAAATTCACTGAACTCCTGAGAATCAGTACTAATTGGGACTTGAGGGGACCAGGGTGGTAGAAAATAACCCTTTCAAAGAATGACCATGAGTTGATAGCATTTAAATTAAATAGCAGGATAAGTGGAGGTTCAAAGGTTCAGTTCAAATGACAAACTGTAAAAAATGTAGTTGAAATGAGTTGGGCTAGAAACTATTCATTTAAGTACAGAAGAAATTTAGAATTTTATCCACATTTCAAAATCTTGAGAATTTTTATCTCAGCGAAAGAGGAAACATTATCTGAGAAAAAAAAAGGTGCCCTAAGTACAGGAGAAATAAGGAAAAACCCTAAGAAGAATGAAAGAATTGAGTGAGCAACAAGGAAAACTATGTCTTAGAGGTCAGGTGTTGTATTGATAAATCAAGAATTGCCAGCAGTAAAGCTACGGTATGATTTGCAAAAATATTAAAACAAGTAGATAGTTTTTTGGTTTTTTTTACACTAACTTATAAATAGGAAGAGACTAAGGAAAGACAAAACAGAGTTACTCTACAGTAGGAGTATCCTCCCAAAAAGAAGATAAAAACTTTGTCTTTTGTCATTAAAATAATACTATTTAATATAGAAAGCCAGCATAGGTCAGGTAATAAGAACAAATGTATGGAAATGAAAGTGGACATTATCACACGGAATTATCACAAGGCTCAAAGAGTTTAATGTTCAAGTCTTGGGATACCAGATAACTTCCACTTCACTACTCTGAAGAAATGGTGTCTGATTTCTCACGTGTTGTGGCAGAAACAGCTACCAAGTAAAGACAGTAATGTGTGAAAAGAGAATAGCTGTATGTATATAGACTTAAGTATATACACACATCTATTTACATACATATTTGCAATATACATATATATTAAGTGAGGAGGAAGAGTGTCTGGACATCTATAAGCCTAATTGTCTGGCATCAGTTGTGAGTCAGGCTTTAAAACAAAGTTTGTAGAATATAATAAAGATGTGGGATAAGCAGAAAATGAGATAGAATACAACTTGAGTTTAAAAAACATAGATTATGCCAGACTAAACTAATAGATTTCTTTCATAAAAATGTTAGTCTTCCAAGCAATTAGTTTAATTGATGGAGTTATTCCACAAGCGTTGGGTTGATTTGATTAAATAATTTTGGTACAAAATGTGGCAATGAAACATGTTGATGGAAAAAAAAAGAACAGCAGAAATACCTTAAAGCCAGAACTCAATCTTGAGGTCTTACATGGTGGGAATGGAATAAAGCTAAACACCAGAAAATGCATGATCATGCAGGATGTCCCAACTGTCACCTGAAAACCACTGTGGATGACAAACCATCTATATGAGGAGTTTATGGCAAAGGCAAAACTGGCCTTAATACATCATAAAAGAGAAACAGTGAAGGATTTCTGCCATGGTAGAGGGCCTGGAGGATCTGCCTGACATTTCTTACTCACTTCTGGTAAAATTCTGTTATCCTCTATTCAGAAAAGACAAACTCAGTCTGCAGGAGCTGCTCAGGCAAAGTGAGACTGTCTTAAGGGACTAAAAGACGCTTGCCTGTTTTGCTGAGGGAAAAGAAGGCCAAGAGCAAAGATTTTCCTTTTCAAGCCGTCACATCAGGAAGTCTAATGGCAGGGGGGAAAAGGGGCTGCTTAAGCCAACACACAAAGTTAGCACACAGGCAGGTGATGTGAATTGGCCATGACTAAGCGCCTGAAACAAACTCAAGGAGAAAAAATAATGAGAAAGAGGCTTGTAAGTACTAATAATTGGAGTAACCTGAAGTTGTCGTGCTATTGAGCAGTTGAGGCTGGTGGGATGGGCTGGAGGAGTGCAGTGTGGGGAAGCATCCAGCAGCTTTTCAAAGGATACCCTGCAGTCCCAACTTCTTTTGAAAAAAAAGGTTTTTTATCTTTCCTGTCTGACATTCTTTGCTCTGAGGAAGCTCTTTTTTTGCTCCTTTGGCCAAAGTAATTCGGCCATTTCTGTTTATGTGAAAGAAGTAAGTGACAGTGCAAAATTCAGCACTTCATTAGGAAAAAAAGAAGTACTCCTAGGTGTGATTCAGTAGATAAGACCTGGATGGAGAAATTACTGCTTTTTTTGTTTGTTTTTCATTTAAGATGTAAGTATTTTAAGTAGGTGGTTTTGATTTATTTACATTTTTTAATTAAAAGAAAATTACAGATAAAAGATGCTATAGCAATCATCTTCCTACAAAAGCAAAATACTGCAATGTAATTAAAAGGACTCCTCAAATTATAATTAGATTTGAAATTTAATTATGACTAGAATACTTCATCCCTATGCTCAACTGACACCGTATTGATACATAAACTTTATTGTAATTTTATTACATTTCTGCTGAGATCTTAATCTATGGACTAAATAAGATCATCAGATTTCTCTGAAGGCTTAGATTTAGTTGAAGAAGGCAACTCAATGTTTTCTTCTCTATATTATAGCCTAGTTCTTTATTTGTGCACTTCTGTTGGATCTAACACCTTGTACTTTACTTGGGCTCAGCTCCTCCAGACAAAAGAGAGTTGGCCCCTGGTGTTCAATAATTGCAACACTTTGCCTTCAGCTATACACTAAAAAAAGAAAAGAAGGAATAAATGCCAACTGAGATGAAGCTGGTGGTCGTTTTCCACTTAACCTGTTACCATTTGTTTTGCTGCCTCTTGTGGCTAAATCTGATTGTCACAATACGTCTGCACCTGCTCCACGCACATTTTTTGTGCTCAGATTCTTTCAGATCCACTTTCTGTAACCATATCCATAGATGAGATCTCATGTTCATTGTCAAATGTGTGTTCTGCTGAGAAGAGGAATGCTCACTGTTGAATATACCATACTCAGGTGGCGTTTAAATGTCTTCTAATTTTGCTCAGAATTTCATCCATATTAAAGATTATTCTTCTGTCAGCAATTAAAGCAGAAATGAGGGCCCTGGAAGTCAATCAGATGTCCAGTTTGGGCAACTGAAAACACATGAAAGAATGTCTCTGCTTATCAATAAAACAGTCAGATTGAGGATCTCTGGATCTCGGTACCTCCAGAAGGAAAAAAAATTTCACTAGGAGAGGTTATAGTCCTAGTGCATGTCTCTAGTTTGTCACTAAAAACTTACAATTTATTTTAAAATTCTTCTTAATCAGCTTTTGAGTTGACATTTAGTTTACTTTTATAGAAGAGTAGGTTCATTTGAATAGAAAATACTGGAAGTGCCTATTAAGTAACATTTGAGCTTCAAATTTTGCAGTAAATATAGGTGCATATTCATTAGTCAACCATCAAAATCTAAACGTGTCCACAAAACACGAAGTAAAATAAACCTAATTAATAGGCTGAAAATTGTAAGTGTTTCTTTCTCTACTAAATTCAGTACAGGTTAACAATGTCTGGAGACAGAAACCGTGGATGTCATGAATTATATCATGTTCATTGGGTGGTACCTTGAAGCTTGTGCTGGGTCTGAAAGGGTAGGCATAGTCATGGAGACATGGACCTCAGTCAGGCTCAGAGAATTGGGATTGTTCATCCTGGAAAAGAGAAGGCTTCAGGCTGACCTAATTGCAGCCTTCCAGTACCTGAAGGGAGCCCATAGGAAAGATGGAGAAAGACTATTTACAAGAGCCTGGAGTGACAGGACAAGGGGGAATGGCTTCAAACTGACAGAGAGTGAGTTTAGATTGGATATTAGGAAGAAATTCTTTGCTGGGAGGGGGGTGAGGTACTGGAACATGTTGCTCAGAGAAGTTGTGGATGCCCCTTCCCTGGAAGTGTCCATCTTGGATGTGGCTCTGAGCAACCTGGTCTAGTGAAAGGTGTCCCTGCCAACATCAGAGGTGTTGGAATGAGATGATTTTTAAGGTCCCTTCGAGCCCAAGCCATTCTATGATTCATTGTATAATTCAGTCTGGATAAGCACAGTATTTAAACTAAGTTTAGTTAGAAAAGATTTCAGCATGTCAAGTAGTAACTATTCAATTGTATTATATCTCAATTTAAAGTTATCCACTATCTTTCTGCTGTTATCCATAATATTGGTATTTCTTAGAGCTGCCACAGACAACACTGTGGCAAAGGGCACGTGACATTAATTATAACAAAAAATTTTAATATGATTAGTAAGTTGATACTACAGTAACACAGAAATAATTTCATGATTAAACTTTCTAGTGCCTGTGGTTTTAGCATTTTCTTCTTCAAATACAACACTTACAGTAAGTACCAACAGTTTGTGTTTATTTCTATGGACCTCTCATATTCAGCTATGGGAAGGTAACTTTTCAATTATATCTGGATAATGTTCAATTCTTTCAACTTACGTCATAAGGAGTTTCTGTTATAGCACCATAATTCCATGTTTCCTACGTAGGCTAAACACTTAGCAATAAATATTAATTTTATTTTCTTTTTGTCCAATTGTATTCATGCAAGAATAAAATATAGTTTTTCTCAGCAGCAGATCTGAAAGCATTTTATGTAGATAGGTTAGATTGTTGTTAATCATTTACAAACTGGGAAACACACAACAAATATTACCACATGTTAGGTCCACGGCAGGGTAGGAAGAAGTTCAATTGACTTCTAGGCACTGCCTGAGTGCTCAGGATGAGTGCTCTCTTGGGATATTATTGCAATCTTCCGCTTAGGAACTATGGTAACAACCACCCTAGTAGTGATAATAGCTCTATTCCAGTATAATTGGGGCAATTACCACTTGGAAAAAAACCAACAAACCAGCTTCATCTATACTTGTACAAAAACACTTGTTAAGAAAGTTATTAAGCCTGACTAGGGAGAAATCACAGGACAATTGGTTAGAGAGACATTATGTCTTGCACTGAACACTCTATGGGCCACTTCAGAATGATTCCCAGGAATACACTTTCCATTACTGGGCTTTGCCTAGGACCAAGCAATGACCCTGCATCCTTTGAAAGACTCCTGATTTGACTTATTGTGAAAAGTCACTGACAGAAGAAAATTTGTTCTTGTTCATCTTTTTTTGCCATGTGGTGTGCAGCATCAGCGTGAGACCCTGGATGAGACCCAAGGTTCCCATGCCTTCAGCTCTGCTCTTTGTTTGCTCCATGTTCAAGACCACCATCCCTCTGTGGAAATAACCTATCTTGAATATGAGGGGTGACAGAGGAACTGTTGGGGTGTGATTTTAGAGAGAGTCTCAAGACTTGCCCCTCTGAGGGGGATGTGAAAACATTGGACCTGAGCTTCTTTCATGTCACATTTTAGAAGGATTATGAGATTTAAAAACATAAAACCTCACATTGTTCAAGTTATCAGCTGGAAAGGTGTAAAAATATACTGTTGTTACAAACTGACACAAATTAATTTCAGTTTTAACATCTCTATTATATCAGAGTGAAGTAGGTTATTGGGTTTTTAATTGGCTTTAAAATAAATTCCAGTTGTTTTAAATTGTCAACATGTCATTCAAGTTTAGATACTGGTGTAAAGGCCCTGTATTACTTTTACACTAAGGACTTTCAGGTCACAAGATGGTTACAGAATGTAATTCATGGCTATGCATACTAATCTCTTCACACTTGGATTAGTTTGTCTGGCCATCTCAAATTCTCATTAATCTCTTTCTTTCCAGTAATCCAGAAAGCAGAAGCAATGCAAATGTATTTTGGGTGACCAACCTCTATAAATATCGAATAACACACAGTAAAAAGTAGCATTCTCCCAAAACATAGACTGAAATATCTTTTTTCACAACATATTCATCAGGCGGCATTAAAGAACAAACGCATTAATGAAAAATTGGTCAATGGCAATTTGCAAACAGAAGAAAGGGTGGCATACACCAAATGTTATTTGCAATAGGGAGTTCTCCCCACTACACACGTTACTCTGTCCCCTTAGCTTGATTGGGCTCAAGGGTCAACACTCTTGAGTGAAACAGGCCATGATGCCAATAGGAAATAGTCCTTCCACGTGCTACCCCTTGCAGTGTACTTTGGTGTCAAATGGGACATGCTACTGCTCTAAAGCTGTGGCAGGGAGTGTGCTGACATCAGAGCCTGCTGCCTGCTGATGTTTTGAACATACCTTTGCCCTGTTTTTTTCCCAGCAGAGGAGCTGCCTCCAACACCTCAGAGCAGTTCATTTCTCAGTACCAAGCTGCTCCTAATTGCAAGCAGTTAATATGGGAAGGGGAATTAACTAATTTTCAACTCAGCCATTGTCACCCCTCAATCTTGCATTCCTCCCTTCACGTTTGGAAAGCTTTCTTTCTAAATCAGGAGAAAAGGTTGATGGTTTAATCTGCTATTTTGCCTTCTGTATTCCTGTTGCATCTGATAGCAGCTGGATGCTTACCCTTACCTTGCCTTACAAATTACTCTCAGAAATGTCCTTTCTGCCATTTGTACTGCAGTGAAGAAACTGAGTCCATAAAAAATAGTGACTCATTGCTCTCAGCCCACCTTCTAGTCGTTGTGCTAACCATTGGGAACGTTGCCCTGTGTTTCTTTTAATACCTTCTGTAAGCTCTTCTCAAACCTGTTGCTGGATCTTTATTATAATATCTACTTTCTAATTTGAGATAACCGACCATTTGAAATGATGCTTTAGTGACCCTGTTGTACTGCCCTAATTATAACCTATTTGTGTTTTCTGTTTTCTCCCAATTGCTCAAAAATTAATGACTGTTCCTTTCACAGATAATGTACTGACCCTATTTTAGTCATGTTTTTGGCCTGCTACATTGCTCTTTTGAAGGTAACCTTGATATTGTTATAGAAATACATTATAATTTTTTGTGTGGGAACTATCTATATTGATTTGACTGTGGCCTTTGTTCCAACAAATCCCAACATATTGCTATTTAAGTTTCCCTCAATTTGCCCGAGTTTAACTACAGTACAATGGTTCTCTGGCTACATTAGAGAGCAAACACCAGTCATTTTGTTTAATGGTGTTGAATCTGGGGTGAAAATGTTACGCACGAAGTTACCTCAGGAGCTAATTAGAGGGCTTTTACTTCTGCAGTTTTTATTAATGACCTGTCAACGCTGTATAGTTCATGAAATATTCTGTACATCTACATGCTGATGATGTGACCTTGTACACAGTAAGAGCACAGATAAGGTATCAGACCTTGGCTGTTCTAACTCAGAATTTATGGAGTGATTTTTCACTATTTAAAGATACAGTTTTCTGCAGAAATAAATTGGCTGAGAATCTTAGAAAAATATAAATCATATAATTAGAGGGGTTGTCTCTTATACTACAAACAGGTCTAGGTGAACTGCTGTGGAAAATAATAAGATTTCCCTCACCTCAGAAAATTCACAACCACTGAAAAAGACAAAGTTACCTTTTCTCCCACCTCAGAGGAAATACTGATAAAGCTGAAAGGATCTAGATCTAAATATTTCTAAAGACTGAGGTCTTTGAGATCTGGGAACATGCCTCAGCCTACTACATGGATGGTAGTTACTACAAAGTAAATATCTAAATGTAAAAGTTATTAAAACTCAGGAGCGTGGACCCAGGATTATTTATTTCTCAGACTTCAAAATGTTCAGATTGTCTAATTTTGTATCCAGTTGTTACTTGGGACAGGAATTGTAACGTAGGAACTGCAAAAGAAAGAAACCAGTGCCATGTTACATGTGAACCTGTAAAAACAACTCGTGTCCTACTGATTGTGACATGAGAGTACCTGACGGTTTCTGTACTGAGTCTCTACCCTTTTGAGACACCCTTTTCTCCCTCACTTTTTGAGCAGACCACAAATGAGATGACCAGATCATGTCCATGCTCTCTGGTTCAAACAGAAAGTGCTGCACGGACTGGCCAAGGTGTAGGCTTTTAGCATGGGCCTAGATGCCAGTGAGAGCCAGCATTGGTTCTAATTCAGCTCCAAAATATAATTCTTTGACCATAATCTGTACCAAGTTTGAGAGCTTTGGAGTGTGAAAAGCACTTCAGTGGGCTGCTGCTGCAAACAAGAAGGAAAAGAAAAGGTGAGGGGAGGAAGAAGAGGATTTAGATTGTCTTCTTGCAATGTTTGCTACAGTATTGCTTTTAGACAGTAATGCTGGAAAAAGATCCTCAATAACAAAACTGATAGACTTTCATTCTTGGTCTGAACTACATGTACTATGTAAAGAACTATTAAACAGTGACATAATAGTTAAGGATCACATACTTTCTATGTTTGAGAACAATACTTGGAGCTTCTAAGCTCCTTCTTTGAGCTAGCTTCTCCCTGGAAGCTGGATCATTTTTAAAATCTGATCATGATGTTCATGATCAGATCACTTAACCATGCCTGGCTGATTTCTCTCCTCTTTCTTTCTCCCTGTCTCCCTTTCCCCTGATAGTCTATAGTTTTTCACAGGGTTATATGCTTGCTTCAGTAGATTGCAGAGAAGATTAATTATTTTGTCTCTGAGAGTGTCTGAAATTGAACATGTGCATATGCTTTTCCTGAGACATTCAGAACCTCTGGCTGCATTTTCTGGCTAAAAGATTTAGGCAAGTAGATGTTTTAATAACACTTTTCAGTTGGACTTGTATTCCAAAGACACTTTAGCAATTCTGAGAATTGTGTTTGATAGCTGCTTGTACCAGCCTGTATTGCTGATGGAGGGAATTCTTTCTTTAAAAACCAATATACCAGTTCATATCTTCTTCTGCTCATCATGGGATGAGTCATTAACTTTCTCATCTCTCCCTGGCCACTTGGATGATGTATAAAGATATACTGCTTTACACCACTGCAGCCCAGGATTCCTGCTTCAGGCAATTTTGAGGCTCAAATAGGCATAGAAGAGAGAGAGAGACACCAGGCAGAAATGCTGAAAGGTAGCACTTGTGGAAGGGAGAATGGAAGCCTAGCAATTATCTTTTTTTCATTGCCAAAATTTATCCTCTAATATTTTCAAATTGTTGAGTAGCTCTCAACTTCTGCTGTATCTTTTCCAGTATCATAAGTGAAAGAACATACTTTTATGTATCGATATGATTTGGCTACACAATCTTGTGTGATTTTGAGACTGCAACTCAGTCCCAAGCAATGGGAACTCCAATATAAAAATGTTTTTTAAAGTTTTGTTTCTAGGAAAGTGTTACCTCTTCACATAGGCAATACCAAGTCTCAAGAGCTTTGGAGGGTGAAAAACACTTTTTCAGTTTCTCATTTCCAGGGCTGCTGCTGCAAACAAGAAGGAAATGAAAAGGTAGGGGGAAGAAGAAGAGGAGAAAGTATGTTGAAGATGTGGCTTAGGTACTGAAGAAGTAGAAGGAGGGGAAAAAACCTGCGGGAGAAGGGGGAGCAAGATGCAAACGTGGAAGTCAAATACCTGGTCAAAATGACTTTGAGTAGGGAGAGAAACATTTGATCTATGAACAATGTGATAATGTGTTATCAGCTTTCGAGAAGCTACTTAGAGCAGGGAGTGTCCTAAGAACAGAGATTGTTTCAGGAACACTGCACCTGGTTGTTCACAAACAAACATTGTCTTCATGCAATGCCATTTCTTGTAGCTACTCACTCCATGGTAGTAAATCCTAGAAACCCTGTTCTGGACAAAGCATCTCCAACTCCATGGTTGTAACAAACCCTCCCCAGTTTTTACTCCAAAATGTTAAATGTGTAAAGCTCCAGACATATAATTAAGTTGCAATGGTCTAACAAGTTTCCACGATGACTCGCTGTGTGTGTGCTCTCAGCTGACATAATGTAAACTTATGTTCTTACACCCATTTCGCTGAGGTTTAAGTTAGTGCGTTTTAACTTGCATGTGCCGTGGCTTAAAACTATGCAAACTACTACTTTGGCTCAGCTAACACGTGGTACTCATTAAGCTGTGGCAACTTGATTATGCATCTGAGCCCAAGACAAGAGACAACATATGGCTGCAGACATAACTGAGGGTATTTCAGGGAAACCAAGGGACAATACAGGTCTGCGTGGTAGATGGTGGTCTCAGCACACCGTGCATTTAACTACTGGCAAATTTTTCCAGATTTCATGGACAAGGAATGTTTTAAGGAGAAGTTTGAAGAAACACACTGAAATTATTACCATTTCTGACCACGAAAACCTTTTGTGTTGAAGACTCTGAGGACAACATGTGGGGCAAACAGGCCCGACAAGAGTAAACAACCCTTTAATGAAGAAAAGCTGATAGGAAGTGTGAGATGAGCTATGATGTTACTTTAAAATAGCAGTAAGTAGTTTTATACTTGATGTAATAGGTAAAGGATGCCACCAGAAGAAAATTAAAAGAGGGGGTGAAATGGTTAAAAGAGACAGGCTAGAAAATAATTTTTACCAGGCATATCCTTAATGGACATGAGGATGATTGCTTTTGTCAAGGCCAAAGAAAAGAATGTTGCAGTAATCAAGATGTGCTGTGATTAGTGGATGGAAAGAGCTATATATTAGAGCTGTTATGCAGAAAGAATCTACTAGATAGAGACAAGGCCTGAAGGGATGGTTGTAGAGAGAGATTCAACTATAGGACGAAACCATCTAATAAAAGTTTAAGTTTACAGGTAAAGTATAGGTTTGTATTTATGTTGGCTGTCCCAACAATGCTAATAAATCTTAGTTTAATATGCAACAGATATTTTTTCCTGCTCAAACCCGAGTTTTGCCCTGAGGTTTACCAAAAATAGAGCATGTGAAAATTTATTTCTCTATTTTGTTTTCCCTTCCTTCCTTTATCTTTTTCTGAACATCTGTTTCTTCTTTTATCATAAATTACAAGGACCTTTTCTTTGTTGCTGCTCCTTTACTTTGCTGTCAGTCGTGTTGTGCAAATCACATGGCATGCAGAGCACTGCTAACTACCTTAAGTGAAACCCTCCTAGTCTGGGTGAGCTCAGGATCACCCGTTACGTAGATATAACACGTACAAGAGCTTTGGACTTGCAGGACTTCTCCTCCCATCAAGCTGCCATGTCACAGGGCAGGTTCCCTCCGTGCCACAAGCCAGCTGGGAGGAAGAGATGTGAGACAGAGGTAGAGGAAAGTGGAGCAGGTGGAGGGAGGTAAAGAGATGGCAGGAAGAGGAGGGATGGGGAGACTTGAGGGTTTCAGTGGGGCACCAGTTTGTACTGAGAGGAGATGGGCCCCGGATGGGGAAGCCCAGCCAAAGATGGGCCTTGGTTGGCTCCCAGATGAGATAAAAGAAGCAAAAGCATTTGTAAAGAAACAGATTTCTGCACTAAAACTATTCCAGTGCCTTGACAGAGCTGGTGAGGGAGAGATGTACAAGTTATGCCAGGACTGGGACAGCAAAGTGTGCTGTTGGGGTTTCACAGCTCTCCGGATCCAAAGCCAAAAGTCAAACATGGGGAGATTTTTGATACAGCTCTCAGCACCTTTTGCTCTCAAGTTCTTCTCAGTGTGGATATTCCCATAGATGCTTTTGCAAATGTGTCTTGATTTCATTTATAGCTCTCTGGAAGGAATCATGTGGGGAGGCTCACACAGCGCGCAGAGATCAAATGTCAGTCCCGATCCCCTTCCTGTGATGGCCACCAATACTGACAAGGATAACCTGTTCCCCTTGGTTTGTTGTGCTAGTCACATATGAGAGAGGTGTTTTTAAACATTCAAACCACAGTCTGCCCTGACTCCAGAAGCCAGAAACAAGCAGAAATCATTTATAGAAGGGCAGTTTGAGCAGGATTGTTTGTAGGTAGCGCTGCTGACAAGTTCATCTTCCAAAAACTGGAATAAAAGCACAGGTGTGGCCAAGGCAGGAACTAATTTCAGTGCAAACAGAGAAGTGCCGTGCAACATTCAACACTACTGAAACTCTATGATAATGTGAAATGTAGAGAACATCCTAAAATTGCACAATTAAATGAAGCAAAGATTTAGTTCTCTAGAACTTAATTGCAAACCATGGAGGCCTAGAACGGCTTATCATGCTTGTATGGATTACTTTCCATGAGTCAGACAAGCAGGATTTCTGCCCATGGGGGTGAAAAAGAAACTGTAATAACCATAAAAAGGTGTAGGACTACTTATTTATAGACATGCATATTAGAAATGCAGTAAAAAGTCCCACTACAAACTCAGTAGACAGGCTTCAAACACAAAAAATGGCTGGCTCTAAGTTGTTTTTGAATTATGGTGAGCCCTAAAGATGGCCTAAAACCAATTAACTTCTTTTTTTTTTTTTTTGTACTCTTTTTATGTTTAAAAAATGACCAGAGAGATCTCTTTGAAAATATATTACAAAAAAAATGCTCCTAGAATTAAACCTTTTGTGAGAAGCTTCAGCCTGGAGCAAAATTTAATGGCTGAGCTATAAAACACTGAAAACTTTCATAAAGGGGTTCATAAAGAAACACCAACTGACCCTGAACCCAAGGAGGTCTAGCAAGCTCCACTGTAATAAACACAGGGCCTAGTTAATTTGCACTTAAGGAGTGTATGACATTTGAGTAAGATTTGGTTACTTTATGTTCACTTTCAGCACATCTGTCCAATAGATATAAATGACAGAGGGGGTCCTGCAGTCAAGAGGTCTACTGTAAGCTAAAGCTAGTCCTAAATGAGGTTATAAACTCTGTTAGCCAGGAACTTTGTTTTTTTTTTAATGTGGTTGTAAGGTGTCTAGCATGAATGGATGGAGAGACCCTTTTAATCTACATTTCCTACTGCTAAGACTCCTCTAGGCTAGAAATAGACAGTGTGGATTGTGTATACAACTCATTTCCAGAGCAGATACACTGAAACACAGGAACTGCTGTTACAGCTGGTTTCACCACTTTACTGTTCATCCCATGGCAACTGTCAAAATCTAGACCATCCTATATCCTTACCCAACTAATTGATTTAAGTTAAATGTAGCATCTAAAAAGAAATTTCCATAATTTGGATTAAATAAAAATAACAGTATTCTCATTCTCTCTAGTGTGTTATCTGCATGAAATACTCTATTCTTGTGGGTTTTTTCTGTGTTTAATACAGGCATAAACACATGCAGTGTGTGAGGCAAGAATGTAAGGCAGAGGTATCCTTCATTTTCTGGAATTGCCCAGACATCATCCATGCTTTTATAACACATTTTTTTTACATCTCAAGATGTTTCTGCTGGTGGTGGTTTGAGGACTAGTATTTCATCCAGAAGAGAAGCAAAACCTCTTCTGGGTCATTGCCTGCTCTTGACCAGTGAGGGATGCTCTTGCACTGACAAGACATTTGTGCAGGGTTGTCAGTCTCATTCTCTACCTTCCTCACCAGCCCTCTCTCCTTCACCTCCCTCTCTGTCCTTCCAACCTCAGTCACCGTTGGCCTTCAGGCAGGATCTCCCAGTAAGACAAAGCTTCAAGAAAGATCCAATTTTTCAAGCAACCTATGTTTAATTTTAAATTCCTCATCTTAGCACTGGTCAGAATTCGCTCCAAAAACAGACAGGAAAGTGAAGGAAAAGCAGATGTTTGTCAAGGCTATATTTAGGAAGCTGTTGCTTAAATGTGAAAATCAGTTATAATTTAACCATAAGTGAGCAGCATAAAAAGCATATTCTTTCCTGTACATGTGTTTGCAGAACACTTCTCTTTTTTTCATATAACAATATGTTCCTTTATCCTCTGCCTCTCCTTGGTTATCAGTAATGTATTGTGGGTTTAACAATGGCACATGTTTTAAAAATACTTTGTGGAATAATACCATCCATCCCCACGGATTCATTGGTTCATGAAGATATTGGTGAAAGGTGGGATAGATTTACTGAACTTTTCAGCATAATATTGCTATTGTTCACTGGCAGGGCATGCATAACGAATGGCCTTTAGTGTAAACAGCTCAGCCACTGAGCTTAGTGATTACTATGAGGGGTCTGTTTGAGGTGGGTATTTCTAGTTCTTTGATATATGACTCATTAAAGCCACTCTATGTAAGTATTGTTTACAGTGCTTGCTGTGCTGGTGGCTTGCATCTGAGTACTCATCTTAAATTTGAAAGGTATTTTGCCTATACTTAGAAGAAGTCATTAAGTGACTGAACCCCTCTTGCATCTTTTGTTATGAACTATTGTCAGAGGAGTGGGAAGGAGTTGGGAGTTTCTTATAACAACAGAAATGACCTTTGTCTCTACAGACTTGCCTTTCAACTTACTAACCTCCTGCCAACAGAAAGCAAACAGTAGGATAATAGTCTCTCTTCTCAGTTTCTCCAGCTTTTTGTCCTCCCCATGATGCAAGAGTTGGCCTTGCTCCTCGGTGCTTGCCTTGCTAATAGGAGACAGAGCTCAGAAAGATAACTACACTGGATTATCATGGCCCAAGTTTATCACATATCCTAAGATCATATTAACTGCTTTGACACCTGCACTGAAATGATCTAAATTATAGATTGCCATTTTTAAAAATGGGTTGTGATTGCGTGAGCCTATTGCTTTTACTCAGAACCAAAACTACTTGGGATCGTGACGGGGTTATAACAACTGAAGAATCCATTTAATTGGTGCCTTGTTGAAATATATACTCCTACATCTGTGATGTGATTGCTGTGGAGCAGAGCCCACACCATTGATTTCATTTCCTCCAATCAATGGGTAAATGGCACACCTAGTCAGTTCTAAGTGGCACACTTCTTGTCAGTGGTTAACAGCTGTGAATCAATGCCTGCTACAATAAACTCCTGTTAGCTTGGCCTTTACTAGTTTAATGCTGTTACTTTGCTACACCTTTAGCTTTGCCCTTGTGGTCACTCTGTTTGTAAGTTTAAAAGGTGGGTCCATGTCTAGGATAGTGAGTAAAATAATAAAGGAAAGAAAGGTGGAATGGTTGAAGGCAAAGAGCAGAATTTATGTTAAGAGTGCTAGTTTATTTTACCTCTGTCTTTCACTGTTGCCATGCTACTGAAGATAGATTTCATCTTGAGGTACCCACCTTCTATACTGCCCATTTTTATCCTGAGTCTTATTTTAACATTGGTGGAATGAAGTTCTGGAGGAGTCTTCCTGCTTTGGGCATCTTTGCTAGACTTGAAATTTGTATAGAAATTCCTTCATCATTCCCCAGTTCAAAGAGTATATCCAGCTGCATGAGAAGGGAGACAATCTTTGAATCCTCTGAACTTTAAAGCTCCCATATAGGAGTCAAATATTATTAAAGCTACTTTTATATACCAGTATGAGCACTTTTATTAGCATGATTTACTGCTACAATGGTACACAAAGGCCTCTATTCGGGTAAATTGGGAATAACCTGTTGAAACTTTAGCTGATAACTCCAACACATCTGACAGATTTGTCAGCATGAATTAATTGTTGTTCAGGAGAACTGTTAACCATACAGGGCACACCATTTGAAGGAACATTCAGAAAAAGAAGCCAGGAGGGAGAACCTTGTCCCTAAAACAAGTTTATGGTTTCCTGCCTCTAAATGTACAAACTTCTGAAGCCCTTTTGTAAGTTAAACCTTACATATCATTACTAACTTCTGTTTCTTACAGTTCTGCTGAAGTTAAGCTATGCTGACATTGTTACCAAGGCACTGCTTTTTAACAGAGGTGAATGATTTTTCATACAACATCTGCAGTGTACAAGTCACAAACAGGACTTTGTGTGAGTGTGCATTTGAGACCTGTCACCTGTGAGTGAGCGTGCCAGTGCTCACTGCGTTGTCCCCAGTTATTAATCACTAAAGTTGGGGATTTTCTTTTTTTTTTTTCTTGCACATGACCTATTCTAGGACTTTCCAATGTCCTAGTTAATACAGGATGGATAAAACTGTACGAGGCAGGTTTCAAAGTTACTTCATCACTATGGAATATTTGCTTACTATTTTTATACCCGGAAATAGTTAAAACAGGTCAGACAACATTTTTTTCTAAAACACCTGAACTCATGGAAATTCAAAGGTTTCCCAGGAGTGAACTGTAAATTCTAATGAAGCCCAGGTAAGATTCTGGTTTGGTTGTCTTTCTGGGATTTTTGTTCTTTAAATTTTGCCATTTCTGTGCTGTGTTCCTCACCTGTCTGCCTCCATTCAGAAATCCCAGACTTCCTGGGATCTCAAACTCCTCATAGAGGACTATGTGAGTTCTCTCAGGTTTTGTTGCAAACCTATGCAGAAAACAAATGTTGAGTTCTCAAATCCTACATGAACTAGGTTTATTTTTCTCTGGCCATCAGGAATTGTTACTCTTCATAGGTAGAATACATGTTTCTCAGTGCTTTTGAAACAGAGGTTGGGATACAAAGTTGTGAATCTATGAATAGTAGTGGTATGTAGCTGTACAACAATAACATCTAGAGACTTGATACTTCATTCTTTGTCTTGGCACAGCCTCTGGGTGCATAACAGCAGCCTCTGTTACAAGGACCTTGCAGGAAAAGTTTAAGGCAAAAGTAATGGACATACCTGAGGGAAGTGGACACAACAGATATTTTAGAATTACTAGGGAGTAAACAAGATAAAGAAAATATTTGTTTATAATAGAAGTTCATTTAGTAATTGAACATTTGCCCTGTACTACACAATTTTCTTTGGCTTCTGTATTGAGAAGTATGTAAGTGGTGAAAACACATCAAGATAATTCCTGTTTGTCAGCTATTGTATCCATTTTCTTGCAAGATGGGACACTGTGGAGGTTATAACATGCAGAATAACAAAGGATTGGAGCAGAATATAGCATCCAAGACTTGCAGGTTATGGCTCTTGCCCAAGTTGCACATCATTCAGGGATATTTCTTAGTGATTTCATGTCCAATTGCCCAGGAACACCCAAAAATACCTACATGGTCAACTGCCAGAGTGCAAGCAAGTAACAGAAAAGCTGATAGTCCTTCTTGTGATCATCAGTGATAAACTGATGAGCTCTTGAGCTCTGGTCTCTAAGTGACCAAATACAGTTGTCTGTGCTAGGGTTCACTTGGTCTGTGGTAACAGTGGGGTCCTGTCCTTCTGCAGTTTGTTCTGAGTTCAGAATAGGCTCTGAATCTGTTTTGGGATGGCCTATGGTGGTAAGAGATTGATGCTTGATAACTTCTGGTAAGACTTGATAACCTCAGGGATTTCTTTATTCCTAAAGGATTTGTGTCTGCAGTTCCCTAATACTACCAGAGAAGAAAAACTGTCTTGTTCTCCTGCAAGAAATATATCAGAACCTGTCTCTGTGGTGGTTGTGTCCTTCTTTTACTTTACTTTTACATAGCTTTCCCTTTTATTTTTGTTTTGTAACCACTGAATAATATGCAGCCCCACAGCTCGGGCACAGAGAACCTGATGAAAGTGAACATATAAGAAAAATATTAGTAGCTTCACTCTTCATTGCAGAGCTAATGACCATTGACATTAATGGGAATTATGCATGTGTGGAAGAGGAGTATGGCCCCTTTACTTAACAGAGCCCTTAATATGTTTTAGTGAGCCAGGGTGGTGATCTAAATATCATGAAACCCAAAGGACATAGAGAAAACAACCTCTGGCACTGATGAGCTGGATTCATTGCTCTGAGGTAGATGGTTTTTCAGGAATATCTCAATTTCTTCTCCTCTGAAAATAGTTGTGTATACACAATTCATTGACTTGAAAGAGAAAAAGGTAAGGAAAGTGGACAGAAATTTGGGAAAGGAAATAGAGAGCTATCCAAGTTGTCAGATGTCAGACTGTCACATAAAACCAGAAAAGCCCAAAATTAAGTATTGTACTGACACACACATATATATAATTTTACACATATAATATTTTTGTCTGCCTTTTATTCAAATTCTAGTCTAGCCCTGTTTTTCACTATGTTCTGTTTTATGCAAGTAAAATGTGAAAATCTACTGATAAGCCAAAATAATAAAAACTTTATGGCATGTCAGGGTTATTTTTTTATTATTATTTTTTAACCTTGATCGTGTTATAATAGTGAACATATGTATCCTTGGCCTTAATCACCTTGTCGAGTTAAAGTGTATATTCAACTTCATTTACATGACATATGATCTAATGCTGGAGAACAACAATACCATTGTAGTGCTAATTGAAAACTGTGAGCCGAGAGCCAGAAGAAACCAGTGGTCTGATTGCTGAGGGTCCCAGGGAAAGGGATTTATTCCCACACCTGCAGTTGGTCCATAACACTAACATTGTTACCAACATCTGGGTCTAATCAGCACAGAGGCCTTGATATGCTGCTCCTGTGGCACATAAATTTAGCATTATATTCATTTTAAAGGCCCTCTCTTTCAGTTTTTTAAGGACAAGATAGATTCATGGCTCCACAGAGTCTAACAAAGTAGAAACCACAAACAGAGTAAGTTACTGCCAGGTTTCTTAGACCATACCTACCTAGTACATGCCACTTAAATAATGGAATTTTATGCTCAGTTCTGGTTTTCAAAAATACATCTCCATAGAATGCAAAGTTCAGCTGAAAAACTATGTTTAGGGTAAAAAGCAAACACTCTTTGCCAATTTGCATATATCAATTTTTATTGTGACATCTGAGCTCTACCAGCCACAGGGATGGTTACAGAACCGATGATGGTCCCGCCGGTTCTCAGGAGGAGAGAGCCAGGGAGAGGTAGAGACACCAACCAACACGGTTCTTGTGGGAAAGGGTACCACATAGAACCCCAATTCAGAGCAGGACAGACCGAATTCCCTGTCCACTGTTGGGTCTCAGGCTCACACTTACAATCACTGAAATGCCCCTTGACACCGTCCTCCCATATGTGGCCTTGTGCATAAAAAGGGAGCGGGGAGTGCAAAGGCAAAGACACTGCTGGAACACCCATGGGGGCTCAACTGGGCTGCACGGGTCACTCCTCTCATACCTGATAACCTGTGGTGCTCTTGGAGCTGCAAGAGATGGTCTAGTGCAGAGAGTGAGAAAACTGGGTCTCTCTTTCAACTCAGCTTCCGTGATTTATGCTTGAAAATACACCATGCCTTACTTTCCTAATTCTGAAAGCAGGCTTGCCTCACAGTCTGCTGTGAAGCTAAAACCCCATTCATAAAGGTACTGAAAATGTTCAGAGTAAATGGAGATTGTACAAAGAGAGAGAAAAAAACCCCATAGGACTGAAAGCCAGGCTGCTTAGGCCAAGGAGCAAAATTTAAATCTTCATTTGTTGTGGATAGCCAGTGATTATTTTTGCTAATGCATCCCTTGGCTGTCTCTTAACTAGCTAGCTAACTGGCTGTTCGCCTTTGTATCGTCATGTATTTGTCTGGAAAGTCTATATAAACAATGGGATAGACATGGATAACCTTACAGAAGGCAAGTGGGTTTTTTTCTGTCATTTTTCAATGTCTGCATATCTTTAATATCTGTAAATGGTGAATATAATTACACAGATAAATTTTGTTAAATGATCCAGAACTTTATGACTTTTGATCCTACCTCTGGCACTTACCTTTTGTAGCAGTAGGCAGTTCATTTAACTGTTGCCTTTCTCACTAGTGGGCTTTTTGAGAGTAAATAATATTATAGAACATTGTTTACCTAAGGTTTCAAGGTAGAAAAGTGACACAAGGGTATAATGGAAGCTAAATGTTGCCACTGACTAACGTGTAATTACATGAGTTGGCCAAAATCATAGAATGGTTTGGGTTGGAAAGCACCTTAAAGATCAACTAGCTCCAACCTCTTTACTGGAATGTAGGGTTCTATCTTGGTCTACTGTCCATTTCATGAGAAAACCTGCTAATTGTAAAGGCACAAAACGTGTAGTTGTGTAACCTCCACTGCCTTCTCAATACTAGCGGGATGCTGGAAGAGGCAGGAATTTCCTATTTATTACTAATAACTCCAGGTGGAATTTTTAAACCAAGGAGTCATAACTTAAACCAGAAGACGTCAGTGGAGATATTAACATGCTGAACCAGATTCTCAGCCGCTATAAATCGAGTTAGCACTATTAATTTTGGTAGAACTACATTTTACCCCACTTGAGGAGAAGGTGCATTATTTACGGTATGACTGCAAAATCCGTCACTTGATTTACCATAGAAATGTGTTCTGGCACTAGCAATTGGTTTTTTTGGTAGTATGCCAGTTTACTGGCTTTGAAGGATTTCCAGTAGCCAAAGGGGAATTTTAGCACCCAGCACTGCCCTAACCCCGTGCTCCATTTCCATGGGTCCTCAGCAGATTTGTCCCATTTCCCTCCCAGCTGGATCAATCCCTTGTCAGCTCCACTGAGGTTCAGCACAGTGCTGTGACCCCACACACCGGGGGGGGATCAGGAACAGCGTTCAGAGAGCCGCAGGATAGGATTGTTAGAGACGTTCTGTCTGTGCCTTCCTCAGTCATGTTTCATTTGCCACCACAAGAGTGAACTCCTGCTGTACCACCTTTCTGTACTCCTGACCAACGTTGTGACCACAAAGACAATTTTGAATTTCAATACCTGTGGTCTAACCACAGCTTCCACATGCAGGGAAAGCTCACGTGCTGCCCGTGTGAGATGCACATGAGGAAGAAATGAGATTGGGGTCCCTTGATGTCTGTGTGAAAGGCTCTTTCTCTGGTTTATTTTTCAAATTCTCTGCACTACTGCGTTATTGAAAACATTACTTAAATGAACTAAATGCTAACTATTTTAATGGTCAGACAATTTTGAGAGTCTTTTCTTAATTAATTTATTTTCTTATAAGTTGATCTTATAAATGTGAGGCAGAGTTAACAAATGAGAGGCACAGTTAACAAAACCAAAAAGGTCAGAGCAACACAATTTGATGGTGTGAGTTCATTAATGCAACACCTGAGCCACACAGAGTTCTCACATTTTTGTTGAATATGGTGAAAATGGTGTAAGCACACAGGCAGATTGTATAACTATACAGCCACTGTGTGGAGATCACAGAGGCTGGGTTTGTATTTCAAGTACTTTACAGGGACATTACTAAAACAGTCCTGTACCTGACTTCATGACATATCCTTCGTGATGATGCTAGTGAAATACAAAAGAGAAATGTAAAAGAATAATCAGACTGTGGAGAAGGCATCTCACTTAATTTCCTGTTGTTCAATCAAAGTGCAATTTGTGGTATGTCACAAGCAGAAAAAAGGGAGTTAAAGTTATGTCATTGGAATGTCCAGATAATTTGATCTTATTTATTTTAATATGTGAAATGAAGAAATATGATCAAATACAGATATGTTATTATTTTAATCACAATATCTTACTGTATTTTATGTCGTTCCTTCTACTGTGGTACCAGCAGATCTAATGAGCTGTTTAGGGTTTTTTGCATTTCAAAGCATGACTTCCTAAAAATTAGGATATTTCTTTCATCCAGGATCATCTTGCTGAAAAACATCCAACTTTTCAAATATTAGCATATATTTGATGTGGAAAGGAACATTGGACATATCACAACAAATGAAACAACTTGATTGTAAAATGCATGTATAAAATGAAGAAAAATTCACAAATATTATTCTAATATTTTCTCAAAGCATTTGTGATGGCAATCTACACTCAGCCCCAGTTCTGCAAGTCATAATATGAGAGTCTGCTAGGTACAGTAATATACCCACGTGGTTTTGACTGCAGACCTGAAGCCATTTCCCTGAGGTGTTTTCCAAAAATCATCATTTTTTCATTATAATTAATCTATCTAACCATTTTTTCTCTTTATGAATCATTCAAAAGCTTGGGCTAGTTCCTCTGACTGTTATGTGCAACCAGTATAGAAAAGTTAATGTGAAAGTGTATCTGCCTGTATGATGTTCATAAATTGTACATTGCAGTCATCCGGTATGGATGGGTCTCCAATAGGATCTGGAATCATCACAGAAATGCTGGTGGTTTGTATATGTCATCCTTTGAAATAGGAACCTGCTGCTATCACCTATTTGCCCTTGAAGATCAGAGGCTCTGTGGTGCAGGACTCCGATGATTCACCAAAAACACATGATTCAGGTTCTTCGCCCTCCATGGGCGACTGAAACATTTTAAGCGTCAAAGCAGGAGATAAAAAAAAAAAAAGAAAGAGTGAAATTACAATATCCAACTGAGGCACTCAGCTCTTGCTTAATACTGTGCTGCTCAGGCATCATTCTCTAGGTTTTTGAGAATCCTGGTTACACACTACTGATGATTGCAGCGAGCCAGTTTTAGATTCCAAACTTCAGTGCAAAGAAAAGCAAATGATCGAAATTTTGAAAGTAAACATTTAGAGGTACAAGTATAAGCCTCATTCAAATATTCAAATACATGTCCAGATACAGTTTTTGCAGGTATTTGCCCACTTCTAAAGCCTTTGTGTTTCAAACAGCTCAATGTCCTTTCTATTTTGAAAGATTACAAAATTTTTGTGTTGTGTATCATTATTTTATTAATCACAGTGATACTTTTTTGGTGTATTCCAAGTTTAATACAGAAAGTGACAAATTACCTTAATTTGCAGTGTCAGTTTTCTTCAAACTTCCATGATTTCAAACCAAGCTGATGATTAAAGGCTGAAAGACCTTCATGAATCAGATCTGCACTACATGATTTTTGCATTTCTCCCTTAGAATTGTGTATCATGTACGAAGGATGGCTGATCTAATATATTGATAAGAACAGAAGAAAGGAAACGTTTCCATATGATAATAGTTCTTAAATGTGTTCTGCAGTGCCTCGTAAAGCCCATTCATCAGGCCATCATTAGGGTGCATTATAGCGAATGCTGCATGTTTTTATTGCCAGTCTGTTACGTAGCAGTTTGACTTGTGTCATACGTTTAAATACCACATTAAATCATGGTTTATAAACATCAGTTCACAGCAGGATCCCCCTCTGAAATCTTATCTTCTTTTCTCTTCAGCAGCTCAACCAATAGCAAAAGTGTTTCCATCTTTTCCCTTTGTAATGTGAATTCTAATTTTGCGTCCATAGCGCTATCCCTGCCTAGTGCAGCAGCTCACTACTTACAGCAGCGCAGAAGGAAAAGTCCTTTTTTCCCTTGAATGTGCATATTCCTGGTGGAGCTTAAAAACTTCCATAAATCAATAAAGTAATTGCTGCATAATGACCTATTGTTGGTGAGTGTGCCCAGAATGATGTCATTGGGGGGTAATGGAGCTACTGAATCAAAAAAATGGCAGCTGTTTCCAATTTATTTGAGAGTCAGTTGGACAGAAAATTAAATAAACACATAGACAAGCAGGACAAGGGCAAGTCCTTGCATTATTCTTATGATAGTTTTAATTCAATCGCAGAAGTCAGCAGGCAGCTGATACTGTGGCCCAGAGTTTCAGTAATTGCCTGTCTCCTATCTCAGTCAGGCTGCACATGCTCATTTCATCATTTTAAGCTTTTGTGACTCGGATTAAAAAAAAAAAAAGACCAATGAAACAAAGATGAAACTTAGTTCTTTTTTCTCCTGCCCTCCCCCCTCCCTTCGCAGCATAGCAGGCTATCCAGGAGATGTATTAATAGAGAGAAATTTTCATTTCTTCCTCCATCTGCCTCTATGGGGCCTCTACCCTTCTTTCCCTAGGATACGAAGGAGAGTTTTCCTTTTTTTTTAATCACTCAGATGTCCTTTGGGAAGCCCCCTAAAGTTTCATATTCGCTGGGGAGAAAAAAAATGCCACCCGGCTTCACACTCTCTTCTCCGCTGTGAATAACAGCTTTGATGTGCTCCTTTGAAGTTACTGGCTTGAGGCTGCATTAGGAAAGCATCAAATGCAGCCCTAGCACTGTGTGTGGAAGCTGGTAGCACACAGTGTTTGCACACCGGAGTTGGGGGCACCCAACATGCTCATGGCAGCCAAGTGAATGCAGGGGAACACAACAGCAGGTCTCTGTCACAGCGTGCTCTTCTCTCTTTCAGCCCCTATTCCCATTTCCTGCTGGAGAGGCAATGAGGACACACCAACATCCTTGATATTTTCCAGTTCTTACAGCTTCTTGTGACACCCTTGCACCCTTTAAGAGCCCTGATATGGGTCATAGCATTGGAACATCACATCTGACTCTGGTCAGATGTGGGGTTTTTATCTGGTTTTGTTCTCTGGTTATTACTTCAGAGCAATATGGCTTCAAATCTTGCTTCAACTATCGTTGTGCTAAAATAATCGAAGTGATTTTTATGGACACTAAAAGAAGTTTGGGTCACTGATCAGTTATCTGACTTATAATGAGAATTAAAATGTCTATTCCTTGGTATTTGGATTCCTAATATGACAGTTTTCACATTTCTAAACCAAGTGTGGGTTTTTAAAATCACTCTTTTTTCTTCATTTACAGATGGATTTTTGTGTGTGTGTGTGTGTGTGTGTGTTTTCTGTGTCTGTATAACCAGACACAGTGAAGTTGATGTTTGTCTCCAAGATGGAGAAGTGCTTTTCCATATTTGTCATCACAGATCTCTTCAGATCAGACATCTCTTTGATCATTTTAACTGTGTTTTATATGCTTCATAATTTCCTTGCTGAGTACCTTATGTTACATGTTACTTTATAAATCAATAAATAATAGCAATAATTAAAAGGGTGTTCTGCAGCAGGGAGCTAGATGAAAAAATAGGTTATTCCATTAACCTTTTACCTCTGGAGACAGGAATTTCAAATTTGTGCTGGGTCACAAGTGCAAATCAGTTGGTCTCTTGTGAACTTCAGTCCACATCACTAACCACTGCCTCGCTTCTCACAGTCCCTCCCGACTGACAGCTTTAGTCTGGAAGAATAACAGATCTTTTGCAGCTTGTAAGACTGAGATGCAATGGCAACGCCAGCACCTACGCCTACGGTGCCTTGTTCTGCACAGAACCATTTGTGAAAAAACCCCAACCCATCTAATGCCTGTTATCCCCACATGCAGCCTGAATTACTTTTTAAATGTCAAAATTGTCACGGGTGCAAGCAGGAAGCAACTTGTGCGAGTAGGAAAGTGGGTTTTGTTCAGCCCTGTCCTGCAAAGTAGCTCACAAAGACTACAAAAAGTTTATCAAAACAAAATTAGGGGGAGTTGGTGGTGTGTCATTGCATACCCAAGTGTAGGCAACATATGTGTTAGTGAAGAACTGTCTGTTCCATCAAAGATCTGACTGATTACATGAACCAACAAACAGACCTTTAGATTATTATTACTTTCATCTCCTTCATTTCCACTTCTGCCTTCCTCCATCAGTTATTGGCACAACTCTTTTGTCTGTACTCTGAGGTCTGAATGGCCAAGTGAGTTGTAAATTAAATAAATAACAGACATTCATAAGCTGTGTGCCAGAGTAGCATGACTTTTTTGTGAGTTAGTCTGAGACCAGGAAGATGAATTATTAAATAAAATCTCAATTTTAACATGGAAGCTCATCTTAAAAATGAATGTAGCACAAATTTTGGAAAAATGGCATTTATGCTACAAAATATGTATTTATACCATTTGCTTGCTTGTTTTACACAAAGAGATTAAAAACATGTATTTTTCTTCCTATTATTCAGATAATTTGAAAACAAAAAGGACTTGAATTATATTTTTAAGCAAAAAATGGAAGAGTTCTAAAATTTCTAACTTTTGACCAGGACTTTGACCATTCCAGTCTCTTACTTTGACCAATGACTTGCTACTATGTTGCATTTCTTCTTGTTGTTCCTCATCTATCTGCAAGTCATAACAAGGGAGAGATACAGTGCTTTTTTGATGACACTTGCAAAACATTCCCCAGAATGGACTGCACGTTTTCGTCTGTGCTATTCCTGTTGCCAGAAACTCACAATCGTTTCAGAGCTGATCGTGGTGAATACTGGTATGTTCTTCACTGCACAGTGTTTTGTTTTTATTTATTTGGGCAGGATTATGCTTTGGTTTGGAACATAGAAATTATGGAAATTTAATCAGTATAATACCTTCAGTGTCTTAACTTCTTCCTCATACCTGCAGTTCTTATTTTGGAAGTATGATAGGGACCTGGAGAGGTCTTCCAAAGACACTATTTTACATTTTTTGTTGTTTGCCATCCTAATGAATATCTTAGCACATACCAATCTTAGACAAAATCAGTAAAATGACTCTGTATGATTCAATTCTCATGTTGTCTAGAATAAGGATACAAAGCTGTTTATGATGGGAGGGAGGTCTGGGCATGTTATGGGAATTTTGATTAGGGCTATAAGGGATGTGGAAGGAGGAAGAAGTACCGAGACTCAAATATGGAAGTTGATAGAAGAGAATAATTTTTAGGAGTAGGAAAACAAGTATGACTGTGAAGCTTGCCTGCTGTACCTCCACAAAAAAATGGTTTTCCTAAGAAACCAGCCTCAGTTTGAAAAATTTCCATTTTTCATTATGTTACCCAGTACAGTCTACATAAAACAAGCATCTCTTAGAGGGGAAAGATTTTTCTGGAAGAAAGTTTTGCACCATTCCATAAGGTGTTAGATAACACTGAGATTTCTCTGGAAAAGGTTTTCCTAATTGAGCTTTGTCAGAATATCTTCTGTCTAAAGTTTTTGTGTTTTTCCATGCTTTGTGATCTGCATTGCTGCAAAGGTATGCATCTACCACTTTGGTTCAGAGGTCAAATTTCATTCACATACTAGGGAGTCATGCCTTTGAAGACTGAGACCAAAGCGTTGAATAGGCATCAGAAACCCACCAAAGATGATGGGAGTCAGTTGTAGGTGATGGAAGAACAGGCTTGGCATAGCTTGTCATATGGATAAGGTAGGCAGATCCTTCTTCCTGGAGAAAATGCAGTGCTATTTTCATTTTCAGCTTCACTTACAACACTGGAGTTACTGATTGTAACCCAGTCTAGAGAGAGGTGATGCAAGAGTCCTTCGGGGGTTGGTCTCAAACCTTTCACACACCTCATTGAAGGTATTCCTGGATACCTGATCTCCAGGCTTAGTAGAGACCCAAATGTGCCCTGTGGTTTTAGACCCCTGCCCTGGTGAGTGGGGGAATAAATGCCTTCAATAAAGACATTATTCTGTAGCTCTTCACAGCACTTTTCTTTCTGAGCTGGAAAGAAAGTGTAGATCCACCTCTGCTTTGTGCTACCATCCAAACTTCTTTCTCAGGTCCTAAGGATGACAGGAACTTAGTGATGATTCCCTTCCTTTGTATTTTGGGCAGAAAGGGGAAACTGGAAATGGAGCAGTAATGAAAAAGAGTGTAGTGGGTGTAACGCCCTTTCGAAGAGTGCTTCTGACAGAAGCACAAACTGTTTCCCTTAGTGCTGAAGGTAGCTGTCCTTTATTGCCTTTTGTGAGGCATGTGGGTGTATAGAGGGCAACTGTAGTATTTTTCAGTATTTTTCAGTGTTTTTCAAGGGTTTTTAGTCTTTGTGATGTGGCTTACACTCAGCCATACGTGGTGAGACAGGCAATGCATTTTGTTTGCAGCTGGAATTTTTTTTCCCAGTTAGTTCCATATGTATTCAGCTGACCTCATCAGTGAAGTACATAGGCAGGTTTTCACAACAGTTGATACATGAGCATATCACATTGGTTTTGCAGTCTAGGTTGATTAGTTGGTTCTTTGTGTGGAATAGGTCTGTTGCCCTGGTTGTAGAACAGTAAGAGGTTCATTTTGCCTCCTTTCTGCACCCCTGTGAAGCTGTAAGTGTTGGTCCCAGATCTAGTGGTGAACTTCAGAATGTTTTTTTATCCCGACAGACTTCTCTGTACATATGATTTATTTATTGCAGTCTATCTGCGAACTCTTCTTTTTTACCGTAGCTGCTTATTTCCTTTCCAGGTTAAAAATATGTACATTGACTAAAGTTTCTCTTTAGTTTAAAATTGTAAATCCTACATGTGAGATTTCCCATTTGTTTGTCAGCCTTGCCAACATTTTGCTGAAGAACTTGTGAAAAGTGAGTGAGGGCTGTTTTGCATAAAGAGAGGCCTGTTTGCTGGGGGATGTCTCCTCAACCAACGCTGCTCATGAAACCTCTTAACAGTAGCTTCACTTTCAGCTGAGCATGAAACTGTAGAAAAGGTTCAAGAAGAAACCTGATGAGGTAGCAATGAGAGCTCTGCTGGACTCTTTTACAGTACTGATTCAGAAAAGTAATCTCAATATCAGTGACTTCTGTGACACTACTAAGCACTGGAAGCAAAGGCACAGAGACATTTTGACAGACCGGTGTTGGTGCTGGGGTTCTTGCTCTTTTTCTCTCCTTGCTCCTCTCTACAGCTCTATTTATGGCCTCTGTCCAGCAGTCCTTACCCTGGCTCTAGAACACAAGTGTCAGTGAGGTGCTAGAAACCTTCGTCTGCTGTCCCCACTCACTGGGTTTGAGATGTCCATGTCCTAGCAAAGATGTTACTCACCTTGCTTCCTTGTGCCTAAAGCTGCCCTATGGCAGATACAAGCAGCTGTTATGCTCTGCTTCAGCATATTCAGGAAGAGAGGATGCAGTGCTGTTGGCTGGAGAGGGTGAATAGGAAGAGTTTCCTTCAGGTCCTCCTCTGTCCTCCTCTTTCTCGAAGCAGAAAGGCTCAGCAGGCAGCACTCTCCCAGTCCCTAGGAAGAAGAGGAGGAGAGAGGAGGAGGCAGAGAACACAAGAAATATTTTTATGGTTATTGTAGTTTTGCAGCTAACGGGGTTGGACATGTTGGCTTTGTGTCACGCATGCTCAGTTTATTGGTCATTATCACTAATGAGACGGAGAAAAGTCACCAGAGAACAACTATCAGTATCAGTCAAAACCTAGGAACGCCCACATGTGCTAAGGAGAAGGAGAAATGGGAGTGAGGTGCAGGGCAGCAGGAAGGAATGACAGAATCACAGAAAGGCTGAGGTTGGAAAGAGCCTCTGGATGTCATCTTGTCCAGCCCTCCTGCTTAAGTAGGGTCACCTGGAGCTAAATGCCCAGGACCATGTCCAGTCAGGATTTGAATATATACAAGGATGGAGCCTCATAGTCTCCCTGGGCAACCTGTGCCAGTGCTCAGTAACCCCCAGAGTAAACAAGTTAAACAGGAATCTGTGATAATCCCTCCTATGCCCTGGGGAAGCAAAATGCGGGGGCCATGGCATCACTAGGGACATTGGGAGAGTGGAAAAAATGAGCTGAATCAGCTGATGACAAGGAGCCAAGCATCCAAAGATTTTATAGGGTCCTCAGAGAAAACATCAAGCTAGAGGTAAGCTCCTGGGACCCTTATCCTGACAGAAAGACTCTGAAGCATCTGAGTTTCTGGCTCAGCCCTGAGCCAGGGATTGGTGAAGCATATCTGGGAATCTATCCACACCTCAGTACCATTTTCCTCCAGGTATATGTATGTCTGGGAAAACAGCTTCCCAAACATTCATGCACATGAGACTGGAAAGCCTGGCAAGCAAACATTTAGCACAGTAATTTCATGCAACTAGGAAGGAGTTGGAATGGAAATGGGGCCTATTCACTGGTTTTAGCAGACATTTTCTCTAGGTCTTCAGTTTGGGATATTTAATTTCCTTTCTTATTCTATGTGGTTTTTAACTTCTTAGGATTGCAGCACCTCTTCCATTATCACTATAAAATTTACTGAAGAGATAAAGATCCTCAGTCAACATGTAGCCAAGACAAGGAGCGTCTAAAAAATTGATACCAAGATATCTTTATGGATAACTCTGATGAACTCAAGCTTACCATTTAAAGCCTTTAGTTAAGTGTTAAAAATAGTCAAATTTCCTTGAAAAAACATTTTAAGAGTAATACTCTGTATAATCACCCCACATATGATATATCATCCTGAAGTTTCGAGAACTCTTTGGTTGAAATTTTAACAGCTCTGCTTAAGAAATGCTAAACAGCAAATACTCTTTCCAGAAATACCATCCACTGTAAACCTGTCAGACTATTACTTAGCTATTAACCTTTCTCGATGAAATTGTAATAGTGCTGTTTAAAAGAATGCTGAATATCAGAAACATTTCACTAATACATAACAGATGGATACCATACCCAGAAATATTTGTACTGTAAACCAAAGCGCTAAGCAGTTTTACACTGAGAGGTCAAAGATGGGCAGGAAACAGTTTTCCCATCCCACAAGAATTTTAGTTTTCAAATTTTTCTACCCTGATGAATATACAGAATATTAAAGAACCTGGAGTTTCTCATAGTAGAGTAAACAAGGATGAATTTTTCGAAGTTTTTACTTGTTTGCTTTTTAATCCAAGCACATTACGCACTTATCTAATTTATCCTCCACACATATTACATATTTGTTATTTAACACATCTTTCTGGGTGCAAACATCCTGTCCTGAGAGGGCTTCAGATTCAACAGTCAATAGGTTTTCTTTTTCTCGTTGGCTGAAAACCATTTTCTTGGTAGGTTAAAGAGTAAAAGAAAGTGTTAGAGCAAAACTGTGACCTAACTGAAATACAGATTCCATATGTCACATACCTTTTATAACCCTCCATATGTCAGAATAACTGATTTTTCCATCCTGTTTACATGACTGATTTCACTGTTGGACTTGGTCCTGGGTGTAACCTTTATTTTTAAATAAATGAAGTTTGGGAAAACTTAGAGTTGTTGATTTCCAACAAGTTATAAGTATGGGGAGGGGGACACTTGCATCTGGAAAATCTTTGTGAAGATGTGCTTTTTATTCATCTTGTATAATAGTTATACCCATGGCTATAGCTGGGGTTCATGTTTCTATAAAAGGATGCAATATGCTTCCAAACAATGTCTTAGTTCAAAATAATTGGGCACTTCTTGTGAAATGTAACTACAGCTGAAAAAAAGTACACAGTGTCTTCCATTTAAGAACTAGTAGACACCCTGCTAAACGATTATGTCATTGAACCAGAAGATTTGGATGCAGGAGAAAACAAAGTATTATCATGTGTATCTCTGTAATATGAGAAAGTAGTAAATTTCATGATTTATTTTTAATAACTATGAAGCAATATGTTTTCAGAAAATTTTGATTCAGTGCAATGGAAGCAGAAACCTTGTGTTCAAAAAAATGTTTCATCCTTCTATTATGAGAATCTGATGTAGCCAAGATGTGTTAGCAGTGATTTTTCTACCACTGGCAGTTTGTGCAGAGTATCTCTCCTGACTGACAAATACATGTACAAATAATGCATTGCCTTGAAGTTTATTGTTTTTTTTTTCTCTGAATTACCACATTAATTTCCCCTCCAGATTTATGACTGAGGCTTTTAATTCATTAAAGTACGATTTCATGTAAATTTTTGTTCTTCTCAAACAAGAACTCTGTCTCTTCTATGCCTGTTCTTCACGAGGTATATATTCTACTTTCTGAGCACCAAAAAGATGAAGCAAGAGGTGTAACTTCTCTGTTAATTAAAGGCTTTGAATCCAGACGGGCATCTTTATAAATATAGCTATCCATTTACATACATACATGTTCAACTTCATTTCTACCTTCTATATTTTGGTTCAAGAATGACTAGATAAAATTACATGGCCTATATTATTCAGACAGTCAGTCGAGTTTTCATCAATAATCCTAAAATGTACCAATTCATGTTAAGCCATTTTACATTTTTGTGTAACCAGCCTGCCTTTATTAAGTATTTACTACTTCTGCTGTTAATTAGTTGCAGGGATGTAATCTGCTCTAAATACTTTGTTTTCAACTTCTTTTTTTCAAAATATGATTTTTTTCAGTGACAAGAAACACTGAAAATTGTCACAGAGACTGATCAGCACTTCAAGCTAACAGCAAGCCTGGATATGTTCTTTCCAAACTTTCTTTCACTAGCTGAAAAAGCTTAATTATATATATTTTTTAATGTTTAATTTTTCCTGTTCTTTAAATCTCTAAATTCTATGATTTCTTTGAACTTGTTAACCCAAGAAATATTATAGGTAAAGTTTTTTAAAAGGTCTACAAAAAATGCTTCTTTTTTGTCCAGGAAAAATAGCTATTTAGAGACACTACTTTTCCCACCACCACCCTGCAACATAGAGAACTTTTTCAAAATTCCTTCTGATGTCATTTAAAGTTAAATTTCAACAGTATTTTTTTCCTTAGGTTATCTTACCTCAGTATGGACAGTTCTACAGAGTCAACCTGCTGAGAAAAAGCAGTGGTACAGATTTATAGCTGAAAATCTATTCCGTGGTAGGCTTTTTCCTTAGGTTTTTTTTTTTTAATAACTATTTTAGATTTTATTAAGAGATGCATGGTCTTCTTTCATAATAAAAGTACCCATGGTAGAAATACTTAGTTTGCTTTGATGTACTTTAATGAGCTTTTTTCCTGATGTGGACACAGCACAGTGACTGTGTCCACACGAGCCAAGGGTGCAGGGTTGCTGTTTCACAGTTCCAGCCAGCAACACTCGTTCAGGCTGTATGTTCACAGGGACATGCTCTGGGGCTACTCTTCCTCAGAAGCCTTATTAGCTACCACTAAAAATGCACCTGATTTATGTCAACTAAAAATTAGACAATTCCCTCCTGCTGAGGGAAGCTTCTATTTTGTTTTGTCACTGCTTACGAACTTTTCCTCCATTTTTGGGTGTGTGAGTGGGAAAAGTGCCGTTCATGTAAAAGCCTTCTCAGTGATCTCTAAGTGCAACCAGCAAATTATGGGTGTATTTTCTGCAGCTGCAGAAGGTTGCTGTCCTGCATTTCACTGTTATTAGCCCTGCTGATTGGGGTGCTGGTGGATGAGAGGCTGGACATGCCCTGGCCATGTGCTCAGGCAGCCCAGGAACCAGCTGTGTCCTGGGCTGCATCCAAAGCAGTGTGGGCAGCAGGTGAGGGAAGGGATTCTGCTCTGCTCTGGTGAGACCCCATCTGCAGTGCTGCCTCCAGCTCTGGGGTCTCCAGCACAGGAAGGACATCAACCTGTTGGAGCAAGTCCAAAGGAAGGACACCAAGATGATTGAAGGGACGTAGGACCTCTCCTACAATGAAAGGTTGAGAGGACTGGGTTTCTCCAGCCTAGAAAAATGAAGGCTTAGGGGTGACCCAATTGCAGCCTTCCAGGACCTGGAGGGTGTCTACAAGATGGAGAGGAACTTTTAACAGAGGCCTGGAGTGTCAGGACAAGAGAGAATGGCTTCAAACTGAAAGAGAGTGGGTTTAGATTAGATATTAGGAAAAAAATCTTTCTTGTGAGGGTGATGAGGCAATGGAACAGGTTGCCCAGAGAAGTTGTGTATGCCCTATCCCAAGCTGGATGGCTCTGAGCAAAGTGGAAGGTGTCCCTGCCCACAGCAGGTCATTTTTAAGGTCCCTTCCAACCCAGCCATTCTATGATTCTATGATCTTGTTGGTCTTCTGCCTTTCTTAAATACTGGACCTTAACAGAAATATCACTTTATCATACATTCTCCCTTACAGCACCCCAGTGTGTTCACCTCTTACATCTCCAAATCTCTTCCAGATTTAGCTCCTCAGATGCCCAGGCCACCTCCTCCCTCCACCACAACAGCAGTTGTGTTGTTTGCCTCACCTCTCACTCTGTTCTCCCCAGAGCTCACCCTTTCCTGACCACCTCTCAGAGCCTTTTTAACCTCTTTATCTATTAGTTTCCTGCATGGAAACAGCCCAGAATGGCTGGAGTAGACAAGGAGAGGAATGATTGTGTGTGATTGTGCTGTCAATGTTTTTTAGCAGGTTCTTGTCTGTAGCTTGTTGTGTTGCTTCCTTCCTTGATTTCCCCTCCCAGCTCTCTGTTAAGATACAAGTGTGCATTTATACAGGGAAGTTTTACAATTATTTTCCCTACTTCCCCAGCAAAACATTAACAAAATGTTAACGCAGCATGATCCGTAAAATTGCCAGTAGTTGCAGCCTTTTAATCTGATGTTGTAACAGATATGGGTCCTGCCAATTCCAGCTAATTTGCACTTTGCATGTTTCCAGTATTTATGAGCACAAGGAATGCTGTGCCATGCTTTTCTATCCCAATGGATAAGGCCCTGCACTAAATCCATGCTGAAACACATGTCCAAGTGCTGAATTGTAATTGAATTGCTGAGAGATTTTAGCTTTTCCCGGCCAGCCTTGTTACCTATGTTAATCTGGATGGTAGCCTAAGAAGGTCTCAAATTCTTGAATGTGGGTCACTTTTAAGGCAAGTTTTCTTTGTGAATCAAGAATGAAGTGCACAGTCTTTCTGAAGCAGCATGGATTGCTAATTCCTTCTTTTTTTTCATGTACGTATATCGTTTCTCTCTCATGGCTGTGAGTGCATACATACAGAGACACTGTAAGCTTTTTATAGTTAATAGGACCCTCAGCATTTTTAAGCCTTAGTCTTGACTAGACTAATTTGTTTTATTCTGCTTTCCTTCTGTTGTAGTTTGGTAAGCGTTTCAGTTTAGTTTAAGTGAAGTTCCTTGTGATCATTCTGCATGAAGGGCACCACAGAAGTAAAACAAGAATGACTGAACTGAATGAATGACTATACTCCTCCCTGATATATTCTCCTCTTATTTAAAAGGAAGAGGGATGGAGAGCTTTGTAGATCTTCTTTGGACTGCATATTTTTGTTGTTAAGTCATTCTACCATTTAAGTACTTACAGCATCAAAATAATTAACCAACAGAGTCAATATGAAGCATTGCCTACCTATTATTGTACAGCTTGTTTTCTACCTGGAGAGGAACTACCATAAAGGTAGAGGGAGTATTATTAATGTTCCTTCTCAGGACACCTTTTTAATGGGTCACTGTAATATGATAGGAGGGTGCCAAAATGAATGGCAGCCAATCAAGTCTTTGTATAGCTTCCTAAAACCAAGGAACTGGTGTTAATTTGTGCCTTCAGACTCCAGCAAAGAAACCACAAGAGTATGAGCTGGGCTATATTCCTGTTGCAATATGGGCAGCAAGGAAAATAAGCCAGTGGGCACTTGTCAAATAACCCAAAGGAGATAAGGGCATATTAACAGGACTCAGTGTATGAGACCTGTTTGTACAGGTAAGGGCAACCACATTTGTGAAATGGGAGCTTAAAGCAGAGACATGTTCAAGAGAAGGGCCAAAATGAGACAAAAATTTGAGAGGATTCTGGAAACAGTCTGGCTTTTTTAAACTAGCAAAGGAATATCTATAAACATGTAAGGAAGGCTCATGCCAGGGAGGGAGAAGAGATAGTTAAAACCAGTATCAAAATAAAAGATTAAATGCATTTAATCAGTCACAAAAACTTCAGGATGTTAGAAGACAAAAGAAAGTCCTCAAACATAAAATTATTGAAGTTCTGAACAGCATCTTCAGAGACGTAATGGGAATAAAAATTGAACTGCTTGTAAAACACAGTTTAGACAATCCCTGTACAGGAGATAGCGTGATGTGATTGTTTATGATAGTTGGATGGTTGTTCGGCCTTGATGACTCAAGAGTTCCCTTCCAATCTTATGTTAATGGACACATAAAAGAAATCTATTTCACAGAAAAATGGTTCCAGTTGGAGTAATAGAACAAATGGAACTTTCATATTTATTGATAAATTCTGCAATTTTTATCCATAAACTGTTGGACTGTTAGAATTGTGCTCTGAATATTATTAACTCTGATTAAAATTTATGTCCAAAACATTTATGACTAAGTGAGCACCTCTGGACTTCTTATGGTATCCATCACAGTGTTGTAGGTGGTTATCTCATCTGAACTTGTAAATGGAGCAATTTTGAGTGAAGCTTGGGGTTGGATAATGCACATAGAGGATTGCCAAGTGAATCTTCAACCTGCCCTCTGAATCCGTAATAAGCAAATGTTTTGCTGAACAAATGATATCAATGGATCTGCAACTGCCAAGAAGGTACATTTCCAAGTAAAACACAAAATGGATTTCTGCTTCCTTATGGTTATTAAAAATCATGGGGTGTTTGGACACTCTATCAACCTGACCAGACTCTGTTATAGGAATTATTCTGCATATGTTCTTGTAGTTTCAGCTGTAAGGTATTTCTCCTTGTTTTTCCCCTAAGCCAGTGGCTCTCAAGTTTTTTGGACTGTGAGCCACTCCTCAGCCTTTGTAATGCCTCAAGCATTTACCTGTAGTAAACATCCTTATCGGGTCTAAAATACCAGTGGGGCAGCTATGGATCTGTACATTGCTTGTACACCACTTATTCAGACTTGAGGTATTGGAGTTAGAAAGTTATTGCATTGCTGGAACTATTAAGAAACAATTACTTTCTTTTGCAAGGTGGCTATAGTTTTTGAACAGCTACAGTAGTCAATGGTTTAATATGCTTAACAGTTTCTGCTATATTTTGTTATAAGGATGCATATAGATTTTGTTGCTTATTCTCTTAGTTTTATAGAAGTAATCATTTATTAATACTATCATTATTATTATTGTTGCTGCTGTTATTATTACAGCGTGTGATTAGGGGCCATCTTTGGGAGTATTCACAAATATGGTCTGCTTCATCCATGGTCTTCCCTACCTTAGTAATCAGGGCCATTTTTGTGTATTGGAACTGTTTGTGCTCTCCAGCAGGCTGAACATAACTGCATAAAGAAGCATAAGGCACAATTTGGTCCTCAGACCTTAGATGAGCTAAAAAAGAAAGAGTATGGAAAGTTTTTGACATTAATGAAGCAGGTCTGCGAGAGTAGAGAATACTTAGTACCTATTTTTAAATCATCTTTTCCTGCCTACTTGAATCAGACTTTGCCAAACGCATCACTGTTAGAAATATTAGGCTATTGTAACACCAGAGGCTGTGATCAGGTGTAAAATTAATTTTCTCTTGCCACATTCAGACGAAGTAACTTCGTACGACGCGTGCCTACTTTTTCCCAGCCACAAAGGGTGAGGCCAAATCCTTGCCTGGAGTATTGAATTGCCTTGTTTAGGTAGGTTTTGTGTGGTCCTTGCTGGGAAGATGTGATTACACACCAGCCTCGGTCCTGTTCAGCTGTGGCCGCAGACCACAGCACTTGCAATACAGTCACCTCTGTTATGAAGCCACAAGTGCCAGTACACGGTCACTGGTGTTCCAAACTGCCACGTGTGTTTGATAGATTTCCTCATCTTTCTGCCCTTCCTCTCACTCAACCCAGAAATTGTTGCAAAATGCTCAAGTGTGTACAGGAAGTTTGTTCCTGGAGATGAATCTGTGCCTGGTCAGGCTCTGACTAATATGAACGGATCCCTCAGGATGAAGGGTGTTGCATATTTAAATGCCAGGTACTAACACAATAGAAGCATTTGTCAAATTAACAGTTTGTCAATTAACAACGTCAAGTAACAATTGGCAAGTTCTAAGACAATAATGATGGCAGTTTTAAAATGAAAGTTAGTACTATACAGTAAGTGTAACTCTTGTTTCCCGACCACCATTTAAAATTGTGTTGATTTGAAGGACACATATTTCTTGGAGAGCGTTTTTTATTAAAGAGAAAACAATGAGAGAACAGACTGGTTCTAGAAAGATTATCATGGACCACCCAGACATAGCTTCTAGAAGGCCCAATTTACTAAGAAATGCCAGAATATTGTCTCCTGGGATTACTGAAGAAGATATTAGTGTCTGTGCACTAGCGGCTGTTTGTTAAGTTAAAACTCCAAAGGAAAAAAAGGAAAGGGAAGAAAGGATGGTAAATTAATATTATTATATTTAAACTATGGTTCTCCATTGCCTTTGCCAAAGTCTTTTATGGAAAGTGCAGTGTTACAAATAAAAATACAGTTAGTAGAGAAAGCCACACAACCATGAGTACGCCCATATGGCACATTGCAGTATAGGCAAATATATAGTTCTTACTGAAAAAAAGTCCCAAACCACAGAAGCTGAATGATATAAGAGGCAAAGCTTATTCTTTTGTAAGGACTGAGAACCACCTACCCAAACCGATGCTGCTGCTGCAGATATTTATGAGCTCATCAACAGTCATGATGCACAAATGCTACTTAAAGGGTATTAGAGAGGACAGATGGATGTGGCCTTTTAAACTTGCTGGGCACTGAAGCAGGGAAGCAGGCAGTGCAGGAGAATAGATGGGTTTTCTTTCTCCCACCTCATACCTGCAGCAGTGGATTCTCTGGTGAAATTTTATGAGCTTTCATGCTGCAATAATGCTGACAAAGAACCACAGAGGCTATTTTTTATTTTTGTTTGGAGATGTTTTCTTTTTCTTTATTTGTAAATAAATTTTTCTTACGTTTATGAATACTCACTCTGCTCAGCCTTTCCCCAGTGGTCTGAGGAACAGCTTGCCTGAGCCTGGTTTGCAGTAAGTCAGAGCCTCTCAACCCCATCAACTATCCAAGAGTTTTCCCTGGAGCTGCTTTGTTCATAGAATCATAGCATATTAGAATGATTTGGGTTGGAAAGGACCTTAAAGATCATCTCATTCAAATCCTCTTGCTGTGGGCACAGACACCTCCTAGTAGAGCAAGTTGCTCAGAGCCCCATCCAACCTGGCCTTGAGCACTTCCAGGGAAGGGGCACCCACACCAACCCCAACAGGTGGACAATCTGTACAAGTGCCTCACCACACTCACAGGAAAGAATTTCTTCTATATGTAACCTAAATTTCCCATCTTTCAGTTTGAACCCATTACTGCTTGTCCTACCACTATAGTTCTGATAAAATTCCATGCACATGGAAGTGTCTCCAATATACTTCAGACTGTGAAACAGACTGGGAAATGGCTGATTCAAAAAAAGAGTTTATTTAATTTCATGATACAGAGTGGCTTGATTTTTGGTTGGTTTGCTTTTGGGTTTTTGTTGTTGTTGTTTGGTGGTTTTTTTGGTTTTGTTTTTGTTTTGTTTTTTTAGTTGTTCTCATGTGTCAACAATTGGTCAGGCTTATCCCAAAAACTTCCCTTTGAGGTACAAATGTCTCCTGGAAGATTTGCATTCTGTAGGTATAATGCTGAAAAAGTCATGAATGATAGAAAACAAGGAGTTCTACTGGAACCTCTTTGACAGCTTTAACTAGAGCTCTCATGAGCATCCCAGCTATGATGGATCCACTGTCACAAGAGCTGGACTGCTAACTCATTAATAGCAGCTATAAGCACTCTTATAAAATACCAATTGTGGAGCATTATCCACTAAATTTTGGAAGGCACAGTTCCCTAAAACCCCAACACCAAGTGAAAGAATCACAGTGCAAGCCAAAAAACTCAACCAATGAACCAGACTTCACCTCTTCAGTCATCATAGAGTTTAAAACATTCATTACAGAGAATACAGGCAGACCTACAAGAGCACAGGCAGAACACACTCCCTGCAACAGTCTCCACCAAGGTTTTATTACTGCCCGGTGCAGAGTTAAAAAAAAAGAGAAATTAAAAAAAAAACCTCCACAGCAACAGAACACAGGGATCAGTCTCATTAAGGAAGAAGGGAGAACTTTATGAAATACTTTTACAGAAAAAGGAGGCAAAAGGAAGAAAAGAATACTGTACCCACTCCACTAGGGAAATAAAAGAGACGACCAGCCTTATACCAACAGAAAGAGGCATAGAATTACTAGAAAAACAACTATAAAGACATCGTAAATCAAACAGCATAGAGTTTAGAACATCAAAAACGCAGAAATTTTCATCTATTATTAATTATGATAAAAAATTCTATCTCAGAATATTTTACACAGCAGCTGTTGCCAAGAAAATCTACATCTTCTTGAGCTGAGAAACTTTAAAATCAGAAGCAAATCTTTGCATAGCCAGTGGAGATAGCATAGATATTAACACAGTGTTTCAATGTCTTATTTCCATTTTCCAGTCAATTAAAAATACAAATTTGAAATACAAAAACTATTTTAATTTTATTTTGATCTTATTTAAATATTTAACTTAGCCCAAATATCCCGGTGTCTATTTTGTGTGTGTGTGCATGGGTTATGAAAATCCAGTCATGTCTCTAAAATGGAGTTATGCCTGTTAATCTACATGGATTATTAGTTCTAAAAAAAATTTTACTTGTTGTTTTAATTTTTTCCTTGTAGTAATTTTGATGAGGTTGAAAACCACTTTTGAACATGCTGTCAGAGTTAGGATTCACTAGGTTTGATCCCTTTTGAAGCCTGTTAGCACCAACACTAGCAGCTAACCCACAGTGACAATATTGATACCATTATCTTCCTATTAATGTGTGTGTTTTAAGGAGTTGGTTCAGGGCTTGGGTCCATAACTGTAGATACTTACCTACATTTTCCACAGCAGGAATTTGACCAGAGGTAGGATTGTGTTTTACATGGCTTGAGACTTTGGCCTTTGTAATCCACTTCATCTCTTCACATGTTTCGTCACGTGTTAATTTAGATTGCAAGTTCCTCAGGCCAGGAACTGCATCACTGTTTGTGGGCTGTAGCTACTGGCAGTGCTTAAGGAAATAAATAGAATAGACTATTCCAGTCAGAAGGGACCTTCAAGGATCATCTACTCTGGCTGCCTGACCATTTCAGGGCTGATCAAGTTAAAACACATTAAGGGCATTTTCCAAACACTATGGTTCTTAAACACTGACAGGCTCGAGGCATCAAAAGCATTCCTTGTTTTTTCTCAAACCAAGCTGAAATTAAGATATGCAGAAGTAGAGCTGAAATGCCCGTGTTACCCTGTCCATGTGTTTCAGTGTGTTTTAATGGTAGCAGATATACTGGCCTCCACATGCATGCAGTGCATCACTTGGCCTCTCTTCAGGGAATCAAGTGACAAATTATGGTTCTTGTGAACTAATTAGTTCTTATTTGTCTAGATAAAAGATAAGGCATGCAAAAAAAAATTATTAAAACCTAACTTGTTAAAACAGAACGCTCCATTTGATGGGTGGGAGGAGAATTTTCAGGGGAAATACCAGTTACAGCAAACAGCAATAGCCAAGTCAACTCTCATGGTTAGTATTTGTCAACAGTGTAACACATTTGCATCAGTCAGGAAAGTCATCGAAGCTGTTCACTTGGAAGAATTGCAGTCTCTTGTTCTTGAAGCAGCAGTGAAATGACAACCTATAAAATGCTTGCAAAGAGTTGAAAGGAAACATTTCAGGCACTGCCTGGAAAACGTGTGACTAAGGCTGTGAGAATAATTGTGGTTTTTTTCAGCTAGAGTGCCGAAACTAAAAAAGAGGGAGGAAAAAAAATAAGTTAGAGTCAAACCAAATGGAACTTCGTTTTTTGTTTTTCTTGCCAAAATGGAAATCTGAAAACATTTATTTAGTGTAAAATGCAAACATACATTCCATTTCATCCAAAACAAAAATGTTCATTTAAAAGCATGAGGAGGAAAAGTAGAGGAAATAAAGGGCTGGGATTTGCCAGGTTTTCAGAGGTGGCAGTGCTTTTTACCTAGCAGCTGGTATGGAGAATGCTATATATATACATGACTGTTATTTGACAAGTGACCCCCCTGGCTCATTATGTGCCCTTAGCACAGGGACAGAGAGCACAAGCTTTTGCAGGGGCAAAAGGCTCTTCCCTAGGATATATTTGTGCCCAGAATAGGCAGAAGGTAAATTTCCTTCCACACCTGATGTGAACCTCCACATCCTGGAATCACTCCTGCTTCACCTGGCTGTCAGCTCTGTGTGTGTCTCTTCCTTTTTATCTTGGAGACTGTGTGGAGCAGGTTGTTGAATGCAGCTCCCTCAGCCCCTGGCTAAAAAGCCTTTTTTCTCCATGGCTTGCTCTTGCTCTTTGACACAGTGATTATTTAAGCACCTTGTAGTACTTCAGTTTCTTAATAACACAGAACAGCTCTCCTGAGAAGGATTTAGAGCCACTTCCCTGAATATCCTGTAGAAAGATGGTGAGAGCACAGGTGTACATGGCAGACCAAGGTCTTTCAATTCTGTCCAAGGGAGAGTGATTTCTCAGATGTGTTGTGACCTGCTCACATATTCAATGTATGTGCAATGAAATGAACTGAATGAGACTTAGTTTGCAGGTACATAGCATCTGCACTGTCATTCCAGCATAACCTGGGATGTACAATGATATTTCTTTCCTGGAGTAACAGGCAGGAATATGTGAGGTCTAAGGAGGGTAAAAGTGCTCAGAGTACAGTCCAGTCCTTGAGTAAGGATCTAATTTGGTGCTCACTGAACCTGGTGCAATCACAGAGTAATTCAGTTTGGAAGTGACCTCTGGAGGTCTCTAGTCCAACCTCCTGCCCAAAGCAGAGACAACTCTGAGCTCAGCCCAGGCTGCTCAGAGAATAATCCAGCTGTATTTTGTAAACCCCCAAGGATGGAGACTGCACAGCCTCTCAGCCACTCCCACTGGGTGCTGCTCTCATGGGGAAGAAGTTCTTCTTTATATCAAGTCTTTATTTCTTTGACTCAAGTCTTAATCTCTCTTTCTTTGACTCAAGTCTACTGTCTCTAATCCTCCCACCGCGCGCCTCTGCAGATCCCAGCTCTGTCTTTTCAGTCACCTCCCTATGTGGTGGTCCTCTGCTAAACTCATGTGCTTTGCCAGTGTCATTGAGGGGCTCCTTCCCAGTGGCAGGGCTCTGCATTTGGTCCTGCTGAATTTCATGGGGTTTCTGTTGGCCCCTTCCTCTGACCTGTCTGGGTCCCTCTGAAAGGCAGCCCCTGAACTCAAGTGTATTGAGTGGCTCCCCCAAATTAGTTCAATCTGCAAATATGACAGGAATGAAACCCACTGCCTCCTCCAACTCATTCATAAAGATATTAAACAGTCCAGGTCCCATTGCAGGCACCCAGTCAGATTATGACACATCAACCATAACCCTCTGAGTCTTTAGTTTTTTAGTCAACTAGCTGTCCACGATTTCTAGATGTGGAATTTAAACTTGGGTAGAAGTGTACTGTAGGAGATAGTGCTTAAAGTCTTGCTAAAGTTAAGGTATATGACACCAACTCCTCTGTACTTTTCCACAGGTTCAGTCATTTTGTCATAGGAAACAATTGTGTTGGCCAGACATGTTTTACTCACTGAAGATTCTTTATTCAACGAGGCAAAATGCAGCAAAAACAGAGCAAAATAAGCTAGACAAAGAGGAGGTGTCTTGTCCTAGACCACACAAGAGGTCAGTTGTGCAACCAAGAACAAAACTCCAGTCTTCTTAATCTCAGTCCAGTCCCTGACCTAAATTATGCGTCTCTATTTTTTAACTGAAAGTTAACTTTTAGTAAAGTATTTCATAGCTGAAAGAAAAAACCCAAAACATGGACCACATGGCAGATTCCCAGAGAACAGTAATGGCCAACAGAACATATTCTGAGGACTGTTATGTTAGACTAAATTCAGCTATGAATTGATGAGTAATTCTCTTTAGAAATAAATGGCCAACAAAATTTGGCCTTTAGACCACAAATGGCTTAGGAGCTTCAAAAATTGCACTCAGGTTAGAATAACAATAAAGAATAGAAAGATCCATTTTTGTGGTAGTAGGAGGAATGAAGTGTGTGTCGTGTAAGTGCCTACACATATCTGACAGAGAACTTGATATGTGCAACTAAATATTAACTTTAATTCCTAAAAGTTCAAGCTCATGATCTTTGCTAGTAAGGCAAGAGACTGATAGATCAGAGAGACAAAAAAGGGAATATTCTTAATGCACTGGAATGCCAGACTGCCTAGGGTTGTCGCCCATGAGCTGAGCCACATTTTCAGTAGAACTCTTTTGCCCCAACAGGTTTCTTGTGAGACTTGTTGCCTTATTTGTGAGCAAACTTTGTACTGTTTTCTTGGCTCTGTTGGAAACCTGACAACTTTGGTTTTTTGTTGATTTGTAGATAGGTTCTCTCAGAAAGCCATCCTAAAGGAGACAGGTGAAAACTATAACTCCTGTCTAATGTCTGGAGGATGAAATACATTTTATTCAGAAATACAACTTACATTGGAGAGTAATCCTGCTTTCCTGAAGAACAGGATAGAAACAGTCCTTCCCTAGTGGGTCTGAGCTCCTGTTGGAATGCAGCTTTTAGGGAGGAATTTCAGAGCTGTTGAGTTTTCAAACATGGGCTGTAAGGACTGGCTCATTTAACCTCTGGGCTCAATGTGAAACCACAGCCTAGGAGTCAGAGGAATTGCAGTTGGACTTTTTAAGTGAGCTGCACCACTTGAGTGATGGAGTGACTGAAGTCCATGAAGAATTTCTGTTCAATTTAGTATGTTAAGAATTCATCCCTCCCATCTGTCTTTTAAACTTTTTTTTTTTTTTTTTCACAGTTCACAGGTAGCTCAGAAAATAACTGCGTATTGTGTCAGATGAGTGGGGTCACATTTTTGTCCTATTATTCAGTGATCATAGGAGCATCCATTATGTACAAAAATAACCAGAAGCTCTTATAAAAACAGCCTCCCTGTACCATGGGCTGGTAGGAACATGTGCCTCAGACCATGATGTGCCAAACTGTTTCCCAAACTTTTGAAAACTAAGCCCTGTTGCATTAAGAAAAAAAGAATTTTGCTTCTCCTGCTAAATTACCACATGTTGTTAAATACACACCCATTGTAAAGTATTCATCTTCTGTGACCCATTGTTAGCTCTTCATGCCCCACAAGGGGATATGTCTCAGACTTTAGGAAACAATGATCTGTTGTGACTCATCTTCTTAAACCTTTTATTCATTATTTTCCATCATACAGTTAACCAGTTGCTATATATTTTTACTTGGCATTAAACATAATTGAATAAATAGTAATTTATGATGGGTTAACCCATCAAAACTTCAGCGGTTTGAGTGGCTTTCAGTAGGCATCTGAAACCTACTTACTGCTATAGGAAAGCCTGGAAAATGGGATCTGCAGATTTTGTGTATAAAACTAGAACAGTCCCGATTGCAGCAGGAATGGAAATTTGAAAAACGGTTTGCTAATTCTTCCCACCCACACAGAAATGCAAGTTTCTACATCTTTCTTACCTTCTTTTTCTTAAGAGTGAGGCAGAGGGTGAATATATGGAAAAAGAAGGTAAGAAAATCTGGAGAGGGGGAAAATTGGAAATAGAAGTACAAAAATACCACAAAAAAAGGTTTTGGTATTTCAAATCTGGCCTAACCAAGAAGAATGAGAAATGTCAGGCATCAGTCTGTTCATGCAAAAATTCCCACTCAGTCTGAAGAGGAAGAATCTTTGCAAGTTTGAAGAGCACTGGAATGTGTCCTGTCCTACCTCACTGTTTGTGACATTTGCTTGCAGAAGGTAGAAGTCAACCCAGAACTTGGTCCACTTTCTTGATGATAAACCAAAGCTTTTAATGACCTTATTGTTCTGCAAAAAGAAAAGTGTGGAGTGGGTTTCACACCACCCCTGCAAACTTTAAGTAAAACACAAGGGACTACTTAAATGATGAGCCTTTTAGCAACATCATATTTACTCTGTGAAACAGCATTGTGGACCAAAGTCTATATCCTCCTGTAAAATGGTTCTAATTCCACTATTCATCAATTCTGGCTTTATTCTTAGAGCAAGCTGCTCAGGGCTGTGCCCAAACAGAGTTTTTAATGCTTCAGAAGATGGAGATCCCACAGTCTTTATGATCAGTTGCCCCAGTGGCTAATCATATTCATCTTGAAAAAGTTCTTCCTTAAATCTGTCTGCAATTTCCTATGTTCTAATACATGTCCAGTAACTATCCTCCTATCACAGCTGGGAATAAGTCTGGATAATTTTTTAAATGTCTGGAGTGGTGAAAATGGCTGTAATAAAAACAAGACAACTACCTCTTATCTAATGAATCCTGCATATGAAATAAAGCAAAAATATTTGCAGTCAGCAGCAAAACTTCTGTTGGACTCAGGAAGGATGACATTTTGTTCCGTCACATTTTTGGCAAAACCAAATTTTTTTTTTTGTTTTCTGCTCTTGAATTGCATAATTTCTGAAGCATTAAAGTAGGTACAAAAAATGTGCTGGATTCTTACTTTGTATTCTGACCCTTTTTCATCATCAGTATGAACATGAGTGCAGAAAATCAGAAAGAAGATGATGTGAAGTTCAATGTCCCTAGCAAATGTGAGCTGCTAAGTGTCTAGAGAGAAGGATTTTTGTTATGAAGTCTCTGGGAGAGAATGAATGTGTCTCTACCCGTTGCCATCATTAGAGGTACCACTCCTTAACTGTCACCAGTTCTGGAATAGCTCTCTTTTCATTATCATAAATGCACTAACCGTCCAGAAATGGTTTCATGCACCAGACAGGAGTCCCTAAATAACAGTTTGTGCTGTGGAAAATTGCTAAGAGAAAATCTAATTTGGTCAGATTGCTGTTTTATCTGTCAAAGAAATTAGATATGGAAAAACTTGTTAGATCATGGAGCCATTCCCACTGATAGTGGATACAATCCCCAGCAGAGAATGGCTCTGATTTTCAGACAAAAATGCCTTTGCAGGGATGAGCATTGTGGGGCTCTCTTTCTCTTGCAAAGCCTGGGAGCCTCACGGGCTTGTAGGAGAAGAGGGCTCTGAGGTGGGAGGGGGGGAGAGGAGATTGGCAGCCACCAGTAAGCCTTTCCACACTTCAGTGAGGAGTGTGCAAATAATGCTGCATCTTTCCCCAAGTGCTCCAGCACTCCCCTCAAGCAAGGCAAGACAGTAAATCTTGTCTTTGCACTGTAGCCCATATAATTTTAGTTTTCACTGTTTTCCCATGCTCATCCAGGTTTTACTGAGTCTTTGCTCAGTTTAAATCCTTTTTATTTTTTTTTTAACCTTCCACTGTGCAGCTGTCTGCTCACTCCTACAGCTCCTCGCAACAAACCTGCCCCCTCTTTGCCTGGTCCCAGTCACAAAAACAAAGAAAGACAGAGGAAGCAGACTTGTTGCTAAACCCACTCTCCTGTTGCAGAGGTCTGATGTCTGAGGTGTTAATCTTCATGTTCTTTTGATCTGAGTAAGGATAATAGGTTGTTTTTCAATATTGTTTCTGGTTCATTAATATGTATGTTGTCTGCTCCTTTTTTTGTATCCCCCAGAAAACCCTTTGAAGATACCTTTGTAGCCTCTCTTCTGCTGCAGGCCTAACTTTGACTTTTCCGCTGTTCATTGTTTTCCTCTGTGTTTCATGTTCTCACTCCATTACAGCCACTTGGCTGCTGCAGCCCAGACTAAAGCATCACCATGCTTTCTTTCCAAGGAGCAGACTAATGCAACAGCACCTTCTGCTGCAACCTCACTCTGTGTAGAAAACTCCTCCAGACAGCACAGAACAGGTCCTGGAAACAACACTGAAATCTGGGGAGGTTTCACATTCTCTCATCCCAGACAAGAACTGAGGATACCATGCAGCAGTCGGGTCCACAGGGCCTCAGACCCAAGTGGCTGAGAAAGCCCTATTCCAGCATCCAGTGGGTTTTTCACAGGCTTCATCAGACCTGTTGCACCCCTGAACCACTGTGTGTCTCTTGCATGCACTTCCAAAGAGTGTGTAAGGTGCTCCCTAATCCCCCTCTTACATGGTACAATTCCTAAGCCCCCCTGCTTTCAGCCTGTGGCCCTGGCAAAGCAGGTGTCACTGGGCAGACTGGGATAGGACATAATCACTAGTAGGCAATGGTGGCTTCCAGGCATCCATGTTTCTCCCAGAATTGTTAATAGTGGATGAACCATCCTTCACTAATAGGGCTAAAGTGTGATTGGTGTTGTTCCCAGGCATATTGAAATAGTTGTCATACTGTACCCCATGAAAGGATGAGACAATCACTATCTAGTTTTAAAGGCTGCTTGTGATGAAAAGAGCATTAGATCACTTGATTGCTATTTTACTTTGGAATACATCCTCCTACTCACCACCCTGTGGGCATCTATATTCTCTTTTGTTGAAGCTGTTTCTGTGCACATGATTTCATGTGCTTTGGGGCATTCCAGTGTGCCTGCTGTTCTTTTTTCCCCCTCTGCTTTCTCTTCCTCCCTACCTCTCTATATTTTTGTGGTATATTTGGCAAAGCTGTGGGTTACACCCATGTTTCATCTTGTTGTTTTTGTCATTTATTCACCAACTGAGCTCAGAGGAGGATTTGTTTTTCAGTAAAATCTGGGGACTTTTTGTTTTTTTGTCTTTTAATAATTTTATAGTTTTGTTGACTAAAGCATAAGAAAATTGAACGACTTGTCCACGGTCACACAGTGAGTCATTGCTTCTGTCAAAATAAGAATCTGCCTAGAGCTGCCATAGCTTGCATCTCCTCATTCCAACCATTAGAGAAACTCAGTCCTTCTGTGAATTCGTCACAGGTCTAAATGAAAGTTATTTTTCTACATCACCTGTTTCTATGGCACCAGATAAATTTCACAGCATATCTATTGACCACACCATGTGGTAGACAATAGCAATATTGAGCTCTGAGATAAAGCAGATGTTAGTTCCTGGCCTCCAATGACTGGATTAATAAAGACCTGCAAATCTTGATCCTCTAGATCCAGATATGCTCCAGTCCTGGAGACAGAAGTCTGGAACAATGAAGAAAAGGGCTCTGAGGGTCCCAAAATTTTGTTTGAGGGTCTCAAAGTTTTTTATTTATCGTAAATTGTGGTATCTCGTCCCAACCTGAGACCAGAGTTCCTACACATGGCGTGAGCCAGAGCTGATCTCTCCACTCAGACCCATGGATTAGGCTTTGGAGAGCTGAACCCTGAAGGGAGGGAGAGCTCACTAGCGATCACTGCTTCAGTGCTACTCATAACAGCAGATAAAAGAGCAGCATTGCCTGCAGAGACAGAAAACTCTGTAGAAACAGAATCTATGAGCTTATGGTTTTAGAAAATAAACAAGGAAGACAAGGTGGGAAACATACGCAGCATTCCCACTACTCCTTCTCATTTCTGGCTGGGAATTTAGTCACAGAAATATTAAAGCTGTATTCAGGCATAAAAGGCTATTCAACAAGAGACTTTTTTTTTTTTTTTTTTTTTTTTTTTGCTGGACAAGTGTCTTTTCACTGGCCTCAAGACAATCTGTCTCTATTCAGAGTCCTCCAGCAATTTTCCAGTGATGGTGCTACTTTTGGTACAACTCAACAGTGTATTTGTCTTTCTCTGACCCTCAAGTGTCCACAAACCACAGCTTGATGGTGCCTGCTTCAGAGGGGCTGGACCCTCTGGAGGGAGAACAGTCTGGTCCCTTGCTGCTGCTCCCTAAGGCTGATGAGGATATCTGAGGCACAGCCAAGAGTTGAACCCATCACCTCTGACTACCATTTCCAAGTGTAAACCCTGAAATACTTAAAAAAATTTGACAATGGAAGCCAAAAAGAAAAAAAAAAAAACAACAAACCAAACAAACCAAAAACCAAGTGGAGAAGAGTACCAGTGTACCTCAGCCTTTTTTATAGGCTGAAAAACTTTCAAAGTCTCCTCCAGTAGTCAAAGTTACATCTCTTGGTAGTGCAGAACCGCAGAAAGGCAAGACAAAGAAATTAGAATGTGGCAGGACATATAATAGAATTATCATGGGCCAAATGAAAGACTAATTTAAGTCTTATTTATAGACTGTGGATAACATTCAAATTTCATTTCATCTTCTTTAAGTCTTTTACTCACTAATTCTTTGAAAGGAAGACTAATTAAGAAAAGGATCCACTTGGCAACTTATTAGTTTTAAAATCTTTCTTCTTTACAGCTTTGGTCACTACTGCTTCCATATTCTTTCGGAAAATTTTCTTCAGTTTATTGAAGAGACTTCAGTTGCCTCAAACCTTTTAATTTCAGCTCATTTAAATATATCAGCCAGTTTCAAGACTTGATAAAGATGAATGCAGTTAATCCTAGAGGCCTCATAGATGCTAGGAAAAGAGCTTTTATTTTGACAAGACAGTATAGCCAAATTAAAATAATATCTGGTAGCCCTCTGAAAATACGAATGTGGGAATTTCTGATTGTAATTAATTTTGCATGGGGATTATAATGACTTACATTTATATACAACAAAGATTGCTAAAGAACTGATGCAACAGAGTTTGTATGTGAGTGCATATTTGTGTGTAATATGTAATACAGTAATATAATGCAGTAGTCTGTGTTTTATCATTAGTGTTGATATTGAGTTTTCATTGTCCCTGTCCACTCCTCCAATACCACAAAAGAAATTAATTATTAATCTCATGGTGTGATTCTTGGGGTGTCCTGTCCAGGGCCAGGAGCTGGACTTTGATGATACTTGTGGGTCCCTTCCAGCTTAGAATATTCTGTGATTTTGTGAATACCATCAACTAAATCAATAGGCAGTCTAAGCCTGACGTGCACTCTTCCCATTGACTATGAGGTCAGATGGAATGGCAGATCCAAAATTATCATATTCCATCTGAAGCTGGCTTTTCAACACTAATCTCAAACTACTTTGCAAGGTAGGTCACTGGTATCTCACCAGAGGGGAAATTGCAACAGAAAGGTAGAAACAGAACCTGTGACCTCTGGAGCTTGCCTTTTGTACCTACCTGGGAAGCCACGTTGCCTCCTTACACAAGATTTCCTCAAGCAAAACCAGAAGTCTGGTGGCTGTTCTTGCACTCTCAGCCACCTGAGAAGGAGGAAAAAGCAGAGAATCAGCATGGGGGCTCTGTAGAGAACTCTACTCTGGAGAGGATGGAGGTTTCCATCACCAAACTTTATTAACTGGGGTTTCAGGTCCAAATCCAGTTTCAGTACACTTTGGTTTTTGAAATCAAGATAATTTTGAGAAGCAGACAATGAAATAGTATTTACAAAAAGAGGAAGGGCCAGACAGAGTAGATATCGTTTGATGGAGAACTACAATTTCTTTTTTTATTATTTTTATTTTAAAGAAATAATGTCTGCAGCAGTTTGGTTATGACAAAACAGAATGACAGTGGTCTTATGTTTTGGTTTCTTTTAGAAACAAAGGATAGTTTCTCAAGAAAAATATACTCTTTTTTGGATGACATCTGGTCAGAATTCACAATATAAAGTAATAATTAGGAAGACTTGCTCCACTGGAAACCATAATAAGATCAGGAAATCTCACCAGTCTCGGGGGGGGGGGGGGAGGGATGTCCCTTGACAAGCCCGAAGAGGATCATAAAGGGACCCAGAGTCTGATGTGGTGTTTATTTTTTTTGCCTCTTAGGTGTTTCAAGAGGCTGATGATGCAGTCTTAGCTTGTTAAGGATAAAGCCTTGCAGAAGAAGAAGGGTTATTTGGGACCTAAAGAGCATCCTTCGGCTGAATTACCATTCACTAGCTTTTACACAGTTTGTTAAGCACATGGTATAATTATTGTAGGAACATTAGTGATTCTGCCCAGCAACTAGAGAAGAGAGGACTGAAAGCCACGAGCTTATTGCTGTGTTCTTTACTGTGCTGCTAAGTAGCTCTGTGACTGTGGGTCAAATGAATTCTTTCCCATGCCTGCAGTTCTATAAGCCTGATTCTCTTGACGTACATGACAAGCCATTGTCTCTGCAGTAAAACCGGTAAAATTACTTCTTATCCCATCTTGTGTGAGTGTGTGTGCATTTCAGAGCTCTGTTGGTACTGGGGCTGAGGGCATTGACCCACCTTTACAGACACTCTCTTAGGTCCATGAATGCAAGGTGCTACTGAATAATCTTTTGCAGAGAAACACAAAGCAGTACGAAGTGTTAGGGTTTGTTTCCATTTGCCATTTGTCTGCTCATTTGCTTTAGCCTGGCTGCACAATTTAGCAGCTTGGTTTGCAACTGAAATATGAAAACTTAGAGAGGGAGGTTGCTGGACCAGAGTGTGGAGCAGCTGACCTTGAATAAGACGTGGGAGCTCTGCAGAGAGCATACGAATGCGTTACACTGTATAATATGCAGAAAGGTCTTGAGGTCTCTCCCCTCTCTTTAAACATCAAAGATGGGATAATGTGTTTTCATCCTTCGACATTAAACATTCTGTTACAGTCTTGGCAAAGGCGGAGAATTGTCTCTGGGATCCGCTGCCACGGGAGGTCACGGAGTCAAACAGTACGGCTGGATTTGAAAACTGAGAGGAATAATTTTGTGACCGGTAATAAAATGTGTAGCTACACATGCTAAAATAATGATAGGGCCATAACCTGAATGCAGAGAGTCAGGGAGGAATTCCCCTTTATGCTGACATGGAAGCACTGCACACGTAAACTGGTGGATTTGGGGGATGAAGAGGCAGAGTCACCCTGTCTTGAGGTAGCAGATAAGTCAGAATTGATTAACAAGGCAAATTAGTTTCTGACAATATTTGTCTCAAAGTGTGAAAGTGCAAAATAAGTTAGGAGATCCCAGTAAAGATTTGTCATGCAGATGTGCCTGGGGACACAAATAATTTTTGTAAGAGCAGGAGAACTTTTCAGGGGCTGGACTGTGTGTTGGATTGGTTTTCTGTGGATCTATTACAATTTAAAATGCTTGCTGTTGTTTCTGGATGTTTGCTAGAAATTGGGAGGTGGAAGTGAACTCTTGGCTTTACAACTTTCATGAAAGAGTTTGTCTGACTTACATCATAACCAAGCAGGAGAAGCATGGAAAGTTGAGTTTTCAGCAGAGAATCAAAAGGAGAGAGATATATGGTGAAACAGAAATGTGGAACAGGTCCTTTAGGAAAAAGGAGCATCAGCAAAAACGTTTGCTGCTCAGTTTTGTAGAGCTGCGTAGCTGCACACTAAATAAGCAGAGATGGCTCCACCAGGCTCTTTGCTGAGTGTGGCCAGGAGAGCGAGTTGCTGCTTGAGGCAGGGTGGTGGCTGTGAGAGTGGACAGTGTTGATCTTTTGTTCCAAACCACATCCCAAGTGAAGTTTTCTATTGTTTTCCTTCCAGATCTGTTGGCAGCAACTATAACTGCTTCATGCCCTGACACAATAGTGATCACATCTTCTCCTTGTGCTCCTGTCAGTTTTCCTCCTGTCTGGGGGGATTCAGTGCTAGATATTTTATCAATGCGATAGTGTTACCACACATTTTTAGACCTTAATTTCTTGGAGGGCTGCCTCCAAGAGCTGTAACATTCTGTAATTGTTCAGCACACCTGTTTCCAAATACCTCAGTGTGAAACTATTTGTTTTTTCCTGTGAGAAGACTATAGTACAAGTTCTGTTAAGTCTTTGACACCTAGCCAAAAACTACACCATTGATTTAAACTCGACCATTAAAGGCTCTATTCACACACATACAAAAAAGGATATTTCACACTTTTTCAGTAGAATTTTAAATGGAAATGAGAGTACATGAAAATATCACCCAGTCCAGCAGTTACTATAGGTACATATGGGACGATGTGTTGAAACTGAATGCACTGAAGATGGAAATAAATGAATATTTCTTGGCCACAACAACCGCATGCAGTGCTACAGGTTGGGCACAGAGTGGCTGGAAAGCAGCCAGGCAGAAAGGGACCTGGGGGTACTAATTGACAGGAAGCTCAACATGAGCCAACAGTGTGCCCAGGTGGCCAAGAAGGCCAATGGGATCTTGTCCTGTATCAAAAATAGCGTGGCCAGCAGGAGCAGGGAAGTGATCCTTCCCCTGTACTCTGCGTTGGTGAGGCCACACCTTGAGTATTGTGTTCAGTTCTGGGCCCCTCAGTTCAGAAAGGATATTGAGGTACTGGAGCGGGTCCAGAGAAGAGCAACAAGGCTGGTGAAGGGACTGGAGCATAAGTCCTATGGGGAGAGGCTGAGGGAGCTGGGGTTGTTTAGCCTGGAGAAGAGGAGGCTCAGAGGTGACCTCATCACCATCTGTAACTACCTGAAGGGAAGTTCTAGCCAGGTGGGGGTTGGTCTCTTCTCTCAGGCACTCAGCAATGGGACAAGGGGGCACGGGCTTAAGCTCCGCCAGGGGAAATTTAAGTTGGATATCAGGAGAAAATTCTTTACAGAGAGAGTAATCAGGCATTGGAATGGGCTGCCCAGAGAGGTGGTGGATTCGCCATCCCTGGAGATTTTTAAATGCAGATTGGACGTGGCACTGAGTGCCATGATCTAGTAAATGGACTGGATTTGGACCAAGGGTTGGACTCAATGATCTCGGAGGTCTTTTCCAACCCAATCGATTCTATGATTCTATGATTCTATGATTCTATGATTTTGTATAACTTTAGAAAAATTGGCAGCATAAATTATGAGGTCTCTCTCATCTACTCAGGGAGAACAAAAGAGAATAAAGTACTTTTAGATGACAACTTTGGTGACAACTAGTGGCTTATGGTCTGGGGAAGATCACACAGTATTACCTCCCCATCACAACATCTGTCCTGATGTACAGGTTATAGAGCAGCACCAGCAATGTCACTAAGTACAGGGTTGGCTGTGTGTATGATGGAGTCTTCCCTTTACACACCAGAGTTGCCTCAGAAAAGTTCAACGATAAGTGAAATTATCCTTATATGCATATTGGGAAGTTTTTAGATCCTCCCATGCAAAAGATTTCACTTAAACATAAGGTGGCTATTAGTAGTAGCGATACCCATAGTTTTCCAGCCTTTTCAATATTCAATCATGCTGTTTCGTTTTGCCACCTCCTAACACAACAGAAGAAAAAAACTGTATCTGTGAGGATTACAATTACAGTTTCCCCCATATTAGGCATGTTGATGGCCCAAGGGCACAAAAGGGGTTAAATACCTGCCTATGTTTGCTCCTTTAATATGAAAAAAAAAGTGAGTTAATTGGCTACCAGCGTTGCTTAATTGCAGGAGTTGCTAGTGCAGCAGAAGCTAAACCAGGTTGCATTTGAAATGTGCCTGTTAAACACATGCATTTCTTGTGGCTGAGAGGATGACTATGTGTATACGATGCATATTTATACGTGCCCTGGAGCTTGTCCTCTTCCATCGGGGAGGTGTCTTGTAAGCCATCTTAAACCCAGTTACTTCACCCTGGGGGAAGTAGTTTTTCTTCCATGTTCAGTAAACATATTGATATTTCAGTCACTTCTTGAAGACATCAAAGGTAAAAGGAATGAGGGGGCTGCAGATCTTCTGTCTTCTTAGAGCATAGACACTCTCCTGTTAGGTGCATAAAGAGCACAATATATATAACTTTACCTGAAGAAACCTTTCTTTCAGGTTGAGAACAGGAAAAAAAAAGGAAAGAAAGAAAGAAAGAGAGAAAAAGAGAGAGAAGGAAAGAGAGAAAGGAAGAGAGAGAAAGAAAGAGACAGAGAAAGGGAGAGAGAGAGAGAAAGGGAGCAAGAGAGAGACAGAGAAGGAGAAAAAGAGAGAAGGAAAAAGAAAGAAAGAAGGAAAGAAAGAAAGAAAAAGAAAGAAAGGAGAGAGAAAGAAGAATAAATGTAAAACCTCTGTACAAAAAACAAAAGGCATCACAATCTAACAGCTACATACTCCTGCATAAAGAGAATCAACTTAGGTTATGATCCAGATATGCAATTGAATAGTTCAACCTGATTTGGGCACTTTACTGCACAAGTTTTCAGAATGATCTTCATAAATATGTGCCTGGCAGAAAATTTTCATTTTCAGGTGTTAGTTAAGTCAGTACAGCCTCAAATATTGTAGCATAATCTCTCAAGATTATGGCTGCACCGCAAAATTTCATCTCATACCTTGTGCATCTTGAAAACTAGTGTAGTTGGTTTGGGTTGCAAAGAAAACTGCATGGAATTCGAATTGAGTGCAAACAATGTGGAGTTGGGCTTTAAGAGAGATTAGAAGGTATTTTGCATTTCTATCTGTGAGGTTTTAACTCAGATGATCAGTACTTTAAAAATATCTTCATTGATAACGAGGTCATATCTTTTATAAGAAATTAGAGGGATGATCACAGACTTGCATAACATATTGCGCCTGGAGTTATTTTATGATACAAGATGTTGGGGGAAGGGCAGATTTGAGACATCGTGCAATTATTTTCTTGACTAACCAAGAAGGAGTCAAGTTATATGGAAAATGTACAAGGGAACGAAATTCAGAGGACTCAGGTCAATGTTTCCAAGGAAGCACAGCAGTACTAACTCGCTGCACGACCTGTTTTGAATGAGTGTATTGCACGTGGCCACACAACACAGCTTATTTTTCAGAATTAATTCTTCCTTTTTCCGTTTTTGCACCCAGGAGAGATTTAGATACTGATAGAATGTGCCAAATTATTAGGCCCAGTGCACATATTTACCCTGTACTGCCATATTTTTTAACCCATTCTAAAATATTGTGTGGTTAGAAAATACAAACTCATATGAAATAGAATGCATTTCAAATACAAATTCACTCCAAATAACATGCTTTTCACAGCAGGGTTTTTAAGGAACAGTCCTTCTCAAAAAATTCACCAGCAGGATGGAAGCCATTTAACTGTGATTAAAGCCAGATTTCATTCTCTAAAAGGTCCTGTGTCTGGCTCTACAAAACCAGTGAGAAAGTTAAGAGGAAAGCAAGAGTCTCTTAGACTCATCATGGCTCCAAATCCCAAGTGCTGCTGGAGGTATTCCCTGATCCTTGCTATACCTTTGTTTTCTAAATAAATGCAAAATTACAACTGGAAAGAATGCTGTTTTATTAACAAGCAAACAGAACTTTAGATTGTTTATTTGTGAAAAAAAAAAAAAAGAGAATAAGAAAAGAAAAAAGTAAGACTCTTGAAAAGTTTTGGCATGAAGGTGATGAAAGCTGAAGTCATTTGTTTAGCCCCAGAACAGGTATGGTACTGGTCCAAGAATGTACCTCACTTCTGAGCTGGAAGGACCACCTGTAGGGATGAAAGGGCACCTCAGGACCCAGGTCCATTCAGGCCTTGGCTTCCCCACTGAGAGTTCCTACATGGGTGCCAGTGAGTGCCAGTCAAGCTAGTGGTTTTTATGATGTGGACAGGCATCCAGCAGGGACTCGACTGAGTTAATATTGTTTTAATAAAATTCTTCTGGTGTATAAAACTCTACTAAAAACTCACAGTGCTACGGAATCAGCACTTTGAGTCTTGATGTGTCTGTGGAGAAACTAATGTTAGTACAATAGGAAAAAAAGCTGCAGTTTGCTGAAAATCTACCCAGCTTGGGATTGAATTTTCAGCTCTATACCTTTATCAGATAAAACTTATGTAAATGCAATATACTTTTACACTGAAGCAGAGAATTTCTTATGTGAGAAAGGTTATCAAGTCATCCTGTCACTAGCAGATGGCAACACTCTGTGAGACAGTAGAACACAGGACAAAAAGATGAAATAATAGAGCAGTTGAGAAGAAGAGGTTCTCCTCAAACCCTAAAACAATCAGCTTGTTCCCTAAAGCATGGACATTGCTTGACTTCCACAAAAAATGAAAGTTGGTTAGCAAACAATGCCCTCCTCCCCTGTAATACACAATTCAAAACCAATCCAGCATTCTACTCAATTACATTAGCTTCAGGTAATCATAAATAATGATACTCAGCATTTTTCACCTTCAACTTATTTAAAAACAATAATTTCTTCATCCTGATGTGTAGTGTGTATTGTTATATCCAGTAGGGAAACTGAGGCATAAGAGTTGTTATTCCTGAGGGAAAAAACACATGGAGTAGAGTCAGAATTTAATGCTAATCCTTCTTCCCTAATTCTCTCTGAAAAGCAGCAATTAAAGCAACACAACAAGATTTGAGCATTTTGCTGCGATGACACTGAATTGATTTAAATTCTATTGTTCCAACTGGATGCCTGTACGACTTCAGTCAGATCACCAAATTTAGCCCTGCTGTGAGCTTGTGCAACTCCCACATAAGTCACTGGGAGTTATGGCTGGGTTATACCAGGCCTAGACTTGGCACTGAGCAAACATCCCTCATGATAATGAAGCGAACTGATTTCAAGTGAATGCTAAAAATTCCTGGCAAAGTAACGTTTCTCTCCTCCTGCCAAGCGTCATCAACATTATTTTTTTGGGTGGATTCAAATCCCTGAGAGCAGAGTTTTCCATTACATGTTTCTAATTGTTAAAAATTGGGCCTGCTATAGTACTTGAGAACTAGTCTGTTTAGTTGTACTTGTTACCATAACACCAGGGTGAAATACTGCTTTTCTCTCAGCTGGTTAAGCCGCAGAATACAGTAGCAGCCGTCCTAGCAATGTCAAGGCATTAGACTGAGGCAAAGCAATCCACAGTCAACAGAATGAATGGAACAATTCACACTGTTGTACATAGATATAGAGGTTAAACCCAAACACATGAAAAAGTGATGCTGGAAGCACTTGGGAACAGCTGGGCCAGATGAATAACTCAATTGGATGCCATGAGGAACAAATTAAACAACTGACTGGAGACCAGGCTGCTCCTGTGACAGACACTTTAATCAGGAAGTCAAAAGCTGATTGACAAGATGAAAAGCTGGATGACATGAAAAATGGAAACAGAAGGAACAACACAAGAAAAGGGCACACTGGGTCAGCATGCTGACAAAAATAATCAAGTACGACAGGCCATAATCCAATCTTCGAATGTTTGGCATAGTGCTAGTTATGAAAGTCTGCAGCCAAGAGGAAAGAAAACTATTATTAAGTGAAGGAAATTATCTGCCTCTCTAGAACTCACTACTATGTGTTCATCAGAGGTTCTCTTTCTACTTGCAATATGTTATAGATATATACTAGAAATAGCTTACGTTGAATAATATGAAATAAAATGACAAGTAATTTATGTAGAAATAAGATACTTTTGTAGCAATGTTAGAGAAAGTCACTGCTTTTTCAAAAACCTACAGCTAAACAGGTGTTGACACTGAGTAGGCGTGAAAAGTGAAGTCTATCACAGTGCAGGGGCTTTTTTTTTTTTTTTCCTACAGCTGAATGTAAAGCTATTGCTTTCAAGCTTTTTGCAGGAACTTGTTCTGCCTAAACTTTGAGACTGGCTGTGTCTGGTGCTATATCTGCAAAATGTTGGGAAATTTGAAATTCTCCATTTGCATACATTTTAGGAGGTGCTTTGCATATGCAGTTCAGTCAAATGCCCCCACAAGACCAAGAGGCTGCAGTGTGATAATTGGTGGTAAAATTCAGCCTTTCACTTAGCTCAAGACCCAGAAGAAGAGTGTCCTGAAGTTAGTGTCTGAAATTCATAATTTGATACCTAAAAACATAGCTTATTTTTTCAGAAGTGCTGAAGAGTTGGTTACAAAGACTAATTCCAAGCTGCTGGTACTTCTGGAAATCAGGTTGCTTGGGAACCTTGTTTTGCATACAGACCTCCCACCCCCAGCCGTGTAAGGTTTGTGTTGATTGCTTCAGGGGATAAATGAAATTAAATTCTGCTGTAAATAGGGTAAATCCCAATGACTTTACAAAGGTGTGAAAGAAATATTTGATGACAACTTCAGCATGACTTCTTCCAAACTCAGGATGGAGGGAACTTTCATGAGGAAATATCAGATCTTGAGATCTAATGTTGAAAAAGGGGAACCAGAATCAGGATTAGGTAGCCTTGTACAGAGTTTCTGTACATCAGGTGCTTATGTACATCATTGTACACAAAGGTTTGTGCATACTGGCAACTAAAGAAGCATTAGCTGCAGTGACACATGCCTTGCTAGGCTCTCTTTTATTCTTATTTCAGCTTCTTGCCTTTTGTCCACAGGGGTGCAATGTGTTGTTTCCTAATTGACCCAATGACAGCTTTTTGTTGATGAAGTGCAACACCCTGTCTTAAAAAACAGTATTAGAACAATACTCTGAGTGTCAGGCTTAATATGGAGCACTTTCTGCTAGAAAGCTGCCAGTAAAAGAGCACCACCAAAAATTGGTAAAAGAGGAAAATTTTCAATTTAAGATTAACTAATATCTAGGACTTTTTCTCCTCTCTGTTTCCCCTTTTCTTGCCTGTCTATTTGGGATTTTTTTTTTTATAGTTTTGTGGCTTTTTGTGTCTCTTTTTTTCCCCTTACTTCTCTCTCTTCAACACTGGTCTTCTGTTTCAGTGACAGCACAGATCCAGGACCTGATTTCGTCTGTTCGATGTTTGCTGTTCTAAACAATAGCAACGATTTCCAGAACAACAAATCTACTGATACTGAGCAGCGACCAGGTTAATGTTTACCACAAACAATGGTGTAAAACTTCCTGGAAGTCCCAAAACTGCTGTTGAACAAGGAAAACTGGCATATCAGGAGGTGTGATAGGTTAAATGTTTCTATTTTCTGCCTTTTGCTTTGTCTACTGTTGCTCTTGCATCTGCCTTTGTGATGTCTTTCTTTAAGGCTTTTTATTCTTGCTTTTCCTGTAATGTGTTGCAGAGACAGGACATGCTGTGCTCTCCTCTAGGAACTTTGTATTTGTTCTTCTCTTGTTTTGCTGCTCTCTTACTCATAGATAAAGGTCATCCTGACAGGAAACATGGTATATGCTTGCTGCTGGTGTTGGTAGAACTTATGATAAATGAGCTTTGTTCTTGATTTAAATTCTGGTAGACAGATGTTCCTGCATTAAAGAGTCCTGCTGTACTTGAGACAAGGGTTTTTTTCCTTTTTGCATGAAGAAATTAGAGACTGTTCATATATGGCCATAGTGTGGGAGAAGAGAATGTGAGATGTTGCCCTATTATATCAGCCCTAAAAAAAGATAAGTGAAAAAAGACTACAGGAAGGCTCCTGAAAGCAGAGTTTGTCAGTCTGCAGCATATCCTTATGAGATAAACACAGTAGATCTTTAAACAAAATGTACATAAAATTATTTTGGTCCAGAGTCTGGTAAATTTTGGCTGTAATGAAAAATAATCATTTGGCTGGTCAGGGGGCAGAATGTCAAACTCCCTCTTCATAAGGTTTTAGGGTTATGAGTCCTGTAGCCTGAAGCAGTATAAAATTTGCACTAAAAAAAAATGAAGTAGGGGGTACATGAGTGTGTATATATGTCTGTGTGTCTATGTGTGCCTGAGAGGTAAGGAGGGAAGGTATTTGTAAAGGTTCTCAAGATTCAACTGGGATGCATTCTCAAGAAGGAAAGGCTCCTGGTTATGATGAGTTCAGGTTAGGTCAGAGAGTTGGGGATTTTTCCATATGGGTGCTACATTCTAGAATTTTCAGTTCATGAATAGAATTATTAGATGAAAGTGAATAACTTCTTAATATATGATACATTAAAGTAATTTCTAAAGGGGAGGAGGGTTTGGTTCAAAGCATACTTACTAATATATCTTTCACATTGTATTACAATTCTTTGTATGAAGGGAGGTTAAGTCCAAGGACAATCTGGGCTCAGTCCAGAACTGAAATCCTTGCAGTGTGGCCTGAGTGCAGGATCAGGACTGGAGAAATGACCCAGAGCCGGGAGATAAACCAGTGCTGAAGGGATACAGACGCTGTACCTGGCTCACATTAGCACTGAACCTGTGCCCAGCTGTGCTACCAGAACCCTCCTGGTGTTCACACAATGAGCAGGTGAAAATGTGATGGCTGGGGAAGAGATGAGGTGTCAGAGCAGTGTAGCCCTGCACATCTTTCCTCTGATTTACAGGTGTCAGGGGCAGCATCACCAAATCTAGCTCAGGCAATATGTAATGAAAAGTGTTCTAGAGATCAACACTTGGTGAATGGAAAAAGGGTATTATCCTCTAAGCATGGAGATACTGTGGTATTTTAAGATCTTTTTTACGTTTTGAAAAATAAGCAAGGTGCAGAAATCCATGTTAAGCAAAGGATGGAGAACTTTTTGCAACGGAGTTGTTAAGTTGAAGTTTTATGTAATAATTTTCAATTACAGAAGTTGTCTCTGTGTATCTATATCTCTATCTATAGCTCTTTATTGGCATTAGGCTGGTTTTCTAGCAGGAACCATGAGGGATGTAGGAAGACATATGTTTCCCCCCCCCCCCAATAAAACCCAGACACCTCTTTGTCAGATTGTATTCATTACAGGGCTGATTCATAATTCTCACAGAGCTTAGAAATGAAATAGAAAAGTATGTGCTACCAAAGCTGGGGGAAGCACAAGCAGTCCATGCTATAGCTGCAGTTTTTTCAAAGTCTCATTCTTTTCAAACTGCCTGTTGTTTTACTACCTACTTGAAGAGACCTGTTGGTCAGACGCACAAAACTGAGTTTCCAGAGAGTGACCAATATTCAGTTCCTGCTTCTGGCTGTGGTTTTCTAGGCTAAATCTTCTGGCAGGAGCATCCCCTACTGATTTCCTTCTGCAAATAGGCATCTGGATACCATCTGGACTGGGTGCCTGTCGTGGTGCCCCACACCACCATCCCAGTCATGCTACACATCCCAAAAGGCATGAACCTGCTGTGATAACCTCCCTTAACCAAAACGAAGCAGGTACAAGGAAACAAAATCTGCACATTTTACTGAACAGTTGTGAGCATCACATACTCTCTTTTCAGTAGCACAAGAATCTTATTTGTGCTTGTGCTTCACCACCTCTGTCCTGTGACACAGAAAGGTATTTCTTAAGCTAAAGAACTGCTGGGGTGCCTTCCTTTTCTCTGGTAGTGAATTATATGCTGATAGAAGGACCTTGCCTTTAGTTTTACATACTTGAGTTGAAGGTCCAATTTTATTCTGTTAACTCTTATGCCCATGGCCTTTGTCCTGTGAGGCATTTATTTTAAAGCCACACTCACTACTTGGTATCTTTGTTCTGCTCTTAGTAACTACCCACTGTCCAAAGGGCTCTCCCTAATGATATTCAGTTGTTCCTGGCTTACCCATGTATATGTGTCCATGATAGGGCACAGGCTGGGTAGTTTTTGGCCTGACAACCTCATAATATCAACCATGAATCATGAGCTGCATGATTACAGATACCCCTCCCTAAAACATTGCAACCACTATGAAATAATTTTGAAACTCCTAGCAACATTATCACTTCAGTTTTCCTCTGAACTCGCCCATCTGCTTATTAGCTAGACACAGATCTGCCTAACTTGGGAAATCAAAGAAAAAGAAGAAAGTCTGGTTCAGAATTTAGGACTCTGTTTGGCTTATTAGATTGGCCTTTAGCAGGTAGTTTTGGCTGGATGCAGAAAAGAGCTCAGGTAACATAACATTCAAAACTTATTAAATGTAATGGCAACTACAGTTCTGCATTTGGTTCCTAGATGGCCTGTGAAGTACTGTCCATAGACCATGAGAGGAGAGTAGGTGTTTGAGGATGGGAACAGCAAATGTCAGCACTCAGAGCAAGGCTGTCTAACTGGTACTGCTGAAGAGGAGCCATGGGGTGAAAACACCTTGACCCTGAGACACTCAATCCATGGAACTCTAACTCTCAGGTTACAGCAGACTGCAGAGCATGAAATCCTCCTATCAAAAATGTTTCACGTGGGCTGGAATAATTAAATGTTAATTGTCCAGAGAGAGTGAGAGAATAAGTATGACTTCATAATCCAGTAATTATGACACCCCCTGAGAAGGAGGTTAGAGGAAGAAATCTAGGTCTCAGTCCCCATTTAAATGACTATTTAATGTTTTCTTTATGTGCACATTTGTATATGTAATATAAAGTGTATTGATATAATATGGTATAATCAAATGCTGTAACATTAAATAGCCATTAGAGTGGGAAAAAAACTTAGGTCTCCTCCCTTTGGGAATCACAAGGCAATGGAGTCATGCTTATTCTCTCACTTGTATTCTCTCTGGCCCAATGAACGCTTCATTAATCCAAGCACACTGGAACTGCTTCAAAAGAGTTTTGCAACAGCCCTCCTTGTGTATGGGATATGGTCCCATGGTAAAAGAATTCACAGTGGGAGATGTGGGTTCAAACTCTCCCAAACAGAAGGTAGAATTAAACCTCTAACCCTACTAAACTTTGGTGGATACCCTTAATGGATGAGTTATGAGACAAAGTTTTCTTCTGGAGTTTCCTTGAAGGTTGTGCAAGAAAGCTTAATGTGAGAAGAATTCTCCAAAATGCCATCCCAATTTAGATCTCAATGTGCATGGTGAGGAGATGTCCTTCAGATCCTGATCCCACAGCAGGCCTGGTTACTTGCTGCTGTGAAAACTTGAAGGCCCAGGAAAGTCTAAAGCAGACTTTCAAATCAGTAGCAGATTTGTTGGGAAAAACATAGGTACCCTGTGTGCCTTTAAACTGCTTTAGGACTAGTGGCCAACAGGAGATTTTGTGCATAGAGATTTCATCATTCACAGAGGCAATGAGGCAAGATATAAGTAGCTAAACCCTATCAAAAATCTGCCATTATACCACAGACAGACCTTAATTTAGCAAACAACTGTGTGCTTTAACAGATTGCCGTCATCCCCCTGTTTGCTCTTCCTCTTTGCTGGTATTACTGCCCTCATTAGTTCCTGTGAGCACTTCTTAACCTGGAATAGGCAAATTTTGGCTTACAGAGCTTTAAGAAGTGATTTCAGAAAGTAGACTGAACTTAAATGCCATAGGAGGTGTTAACAGTTAGCCAGTAGTAACTTCTGTGTTTGGTGTGTTTGAGAGGATCCAAGGTGTGGTATTAAAACACATCTAAATCAGGAAGAAACTCTTTGTCTAAAGCCTTACGATATCTCTAAGATCTTTGTTTGCAGAACAAGACAATAGATCTTTTTGATTTCTTTTACATCTGATCATTGTTAGAATAAATACACCAAGATTCTTATAGCAAGAACGGAGAAAATTTGGGGGACAAAAAATAACAGTTCAAGCTGCTCTGGAAGGAGACATTTTTTATTGGGAATGGCTTTGTCTTTTGTCAAGATTTGTGTTCTTTGTGTAGAAAAGCTACAACACAGGCAACCGGAGGACAAGCTTTCCCCACCTAAATTGCCACTGTGGTTCAAAGGTTTAGTCTAGGAGTCCCTCCTGAGGTGCTAAAAATAATTGAGTATATTTCTGCTTCTACCACAGTGCCTGCTTGCTGCCAGCTGAGCTGCAGACAAGCACCTAGTGAGACCAGGAACAAGGGAGCTGCTTGTTTCCAATGGCTCCCAAGAACCTCCAAATGACTGAGATTTTCAGTCACTTGAAACTACTACCAGCAAATGTGGACACGTTGCCTGGCAGGACTGTTCTGTAAGAGCTTCCTCTGCAAACGTGCTAGGGCGAAACAGGCCTGACTTTCTTTCCAAATAATGGCTCTACCTGAAGAGCTAATTATAGCAGAATAGATGAATATTCTCTCAGCTCTGTAAAGTCAAGGTCCTAAATGAAAAAAAAAAAAAATTCTCCCTCTCTGAATTTACTTTGATTAGACACTTCAGCTCATTAAAATCAAGAAGCATGTGGCCATTGATTTCAATGAAGGATCTGGTGGTTTTCTTATATTAAGAATTAGCATCAGCAAAAATTCTGGCTCATACAGAATGGTTACAGGAAATGTTACTGACTGTAAAACAGAGTCCTGCATTATTTTAAGCATTTGTTGTGATTATTTTATAGTCTTTCAATCTTAACTGGGACTGGCTGAAACATATGGCTTGAGAGTGAGATAAGGAATATTCCAAAGGTGATAGGAATGCTGGCTTAATGCCCTGCCTAGATAAATTGCCTTTGTTACTGTTGCTGTGAATTCTCTATACAAAGGAGTGCCCCATTCGTGTTCTACTTACAATAGCTTACTGGTGAAACTAGTGTTTGTTTAGGTAAAAAACTTCAGAACTTATTTCTGCTTTTGGAAGACCAGTTTGAGGTATTTTGCACCTGATTTTGAAAGTTTCTGATACCCCATCAGTCCCTGCTGTTGTGTACGAGCAGTGAGTGCTGAGACTCTCAAGAGGTAATTGTTGCTTGAGCTCTTACCTCTGCACTTACCTGTCCTGAAAGCACAACATTACAAATCCATTTTGAGAATTTAGCAACAAACTGAAAAATTAAAGAATTGCTTAATAAAGTTAGGCCCAATTTCTGTATTGCTTTACTCTCCAAAGTGTTTTGAGCACACAAGGAAGATGAAACTGCCTTGGTCCTAGTTCTGAAAACGGATTTCTTAATTATCCACTGCAATGGATTCACCATTTAATTAGATCAGAGAAAAGTAACACTATGTGGCCCAGGAGAATGAGTGTAAGATTTAAATTACAGAGGCAATGAGTGTGGGAAGGCAAAGGAAATGACCTGAAGTGGAATTTTGGCTGGGACAGCTTAAGCTAACAGCCCTTTTCTTGAGAAAAAATACCACAGGACTTGTAATTACCATTGTTGGGAGGAGGGTGATGGGATGAAGTATTCATAACCTTGCGCCTGTTCCAAAACAAGACACATCCAGCCCTCTTAGCACTATGCTAGGGCAGTGGCTCAGTACTGACTCAGGGATTACAGCATCAGTCAGTGCTTGGGAGTGTATATGCCAGCCTGGCAGACCTACCTTGCTTGAAAATGTCAAGAAATATGTGTTACCATGCTCAAAAACTTGTTGCAGAAAGTGGCAAGTAGTGCAACACCCACTGGGAATACAATTTACACACAAGACGTGGAACTCCGGTGAAGGTGCCAGGGCAGATGCTGTGGTCGCTTCCCTGACACTTGCACCTCTGACGCTTTTGTGACATTAGAAATATGTCAGGATTGGTAAACTGGACCAGTGGATGTTTTGCCACTTCTGTCAGGGCTGGAGAAGTGTTGCTGCTCTGGCTTCCAGAAGAAAACTTTGGCCAAAGTTCTGGCTCAAGCAGAGGTTCCCACTTGTCAACACAGTCTGTTCCTGTATGCCTGTGGGGGAATATTTATGAAAACAACAGTTCACCAGTTTTCCAGTTATAGGATGGCCTAAAAGTTACTTAAACAGTTCAAGAACCTTTCAGAACTTCAGCAGCTATACAAGGCCTACCTTTTTTTTTCTTCTTAGCACAAATTTGGCAATTGATTTTTTTTTAATCAGTTTGTATGGTCTCATATAGGCGTTCTTAAACGTTTGCTTAGTGTGAACCACCCCTACTAGACAAAAATGTACAAGCCACTTCCTCCCACAGCAGTTGTTTACATGGAAAAGGAACATTAGGAAAGTATTTAAGGTATTTTTAGCTGCCTTTTAATACAGTTTAGAAACTGGAAACAAGGAGCACTGTGGTCTAGCTATATGATGCGGGGAGCTGATGTATAGCCCTGCAGCTGCAAGTGGGCGGAGATGGCCAAGATCCTTGGGCAAGTCTCATCTCCAGTAATTCACTGGCAAGGCGGTTTCCAAGTGGTGAGGCAGCTCAGCAGGGAAGTGTGAGCACACTGGAGCGGGGGTGCAGGGCAGGACCCCGCTGCTGGGATGAGCCTGGGGCTCGCCCACAGCTCCCAGAGGGTAACCAGTGTGCTGGCTCACCCAAATATCTCCAGAGGGTGTCATCGTGGTCTGGGTGGGTGCATTTGGTCTGGCTCAGCTCTGGAGCTGTCGGAGTAGACCACAGATCTGGCACGAATGGAAAGGAGGTGACAAGTATCCTGGGAAGGAGGGAAGAGGCGGTAGCGGTGGCATCATCAGAGCATATGGGAAAGGGCAGAGGGCTGCAGCAAGCAAGCCATGCAGCTTTTTCCAAGTGAGGCCTAGTTACAGATCACTCATCTGTGTGCAATTTGCATTGCAGAAGTTAGCTGTAGCAAAATAATGGGGATTTCTCAGTGATCTCTTACCATGGGGCAAGAAAGGTAGACAAGAAATCCTGAAATACCAAAATTTATATATTTATCTGAATGCAATTATCCACCTCCACATCTTCCTCAACACTTTATCCCCTCTATAGTAAAGCAGTGGAAGATACTAGAGGGGAAAAAAGGCTCAACTGAAACTGAAAATGGGTATTACATTGGCAAACGTAATCATCCATGCTTCAACTGACTCGTAAGGCTCATAAAGTGACTCATAAGGTGGTTTTTCCAATTCTCCCCAGAGCAGCTCTGACATCCCTTTTACAAGTTAGCAAGCTCTGGCTGCGTTGTTTCATATCCCAGCACATTGTTGAAGGCAGTTAAAATGTTTAAGTTAGTTTTTGATGAACTGGGAGGGAAGTGTAAAGTGATGGTGGAGTAATCCCAGTAGGTCTCCAAGCACATACTATTATGTTGTCGTTGTTGTTGTTTAACTCTTACAAATTTTGAGTTTAATTGTCAAAATTGGAGGAGGCTAAATTTGTCTTTTTTAATACATGACAATACTTATAGAAGACATAAGTGCATTTGTTCTCCTATTCTTCTCAAAGGTAGTACCTGTAGCAGCCTGACATTTCATCTACCCACAGGAGACATTACTGAGAGCATTGTCATGGTGCTATTTAAGCTTCCTCGCATGGTCCGAGGGATTTTAGTTCAAATAAAGCTCACGGGAAATGTTACCATTTACTAAATCACCCACACCCCAGGCTGTGACACCAGAGGTACCACAGGGTGCCCTCACCAGGTTAATTTTCAAGCTCTGCTACAATAGCAGCATATGGGGTGTAATGGGCTCAAATATACCTACCTTATTGCTTGTGAACAAACATTACAGGTATCGCTGTGAAACAGCAGAGATTCAGTATTAAAACAGGTCTTCTAAGAGAAGTGGAAAGTTATACCATCCAGAATTTGCACCTGTGGTGTCTTTGTCAGTGAAGCCTTCTATTGTTTTCAAAGTAAAAGTTGCTTTTAAAGGAAACAACTGTGTTTCTTTTTCAAAACCAGATGAAGGCTGAGAGCACTTGAAGGACCTGCTACAAGGTATATGCAAAGAGACCTTTCCTAGAGTTTCCCCTGCCAATAATCCCTGTGGAAGGGAACATAGTTTAATGGCAGCTTTTATGTTAGAATAAGTATCTTGTTCTTGTAAACTCTGTCGATGAAGTTACAGGAGTTGATAGATCGACAACTTTTATCAGGCTGCAACAGCTCTTTCCATGGCTGTCTGAAAATGCGATCAGCATAAATTGGATAGGGAGGGTGGGATTGCATATTCCAACAAGTTAAATTTGTCAGCCTGTAATGCACATAAATGACATAAAATATAATTGCTTTTGAATTTGGGCCCCTTCAGGCTTCATGTTGATTGAAGAAAAAAGAACCAGATGTTTCTTCAGCAGGAATCACAGAGGTAAGATAAATATTCTCTGGTCCATGACGTTTTATAGAGTTTCCAAAAGAAACCAATTCATTATTTAATTATTGGGTGTGTTGATCATGTAAAATATAATTGGCCCGGGGCAAATAGCAGTTACAACCCTGGGAGCTGGCTGACTGAGCTTGTATAATATACTTTTTGCCAACTTTTTTTTCTGTTGTGAAAACACTGTAAGATGAATTAATGCTACTTAGTCTTTCTTCCAGTGTTTCATAAATAAAAAAGTCCCCAAACATAGACTTTCCTCCTTTCTGATCACCACCTTGCACTAGCAAGTAACTTGGAGACAGAAGAGCTAGTAGCAAGCATAAATATTGTGATAGGAAACGATAGCTTTGTTTAACTAACATCAATTTAAAGAAAAGACAATCTGTTTACAAGAGCCACATTTAATCCTCAGCTCTGTGAGGAATTCCTCATGGCACAGACAGCAAAGAACCATTTCTTCCCCTGTCAGCACCAATGGGGTGGGTCTGGAAAAAGGAATGTAGTACAGGATTTACTGGGACACCGTGCAAAACTAGGTAATTGAACAGATTGCATTGGGTTGAATTAGCAAGCTGACATAGAGTTTTCCTTTATGATGTTCAATAAGCAAACATACAAGAAATAATATGTAATTTCTTTAAATCAGCAAATACTTCTTAAATAATATCTGTGGTGTTCCAAGCTTTCTCTCTCTTCATGGATGTTCCTGCACTTACTCTGTGGTAGCTATTTTCCTCTTAATGGGCAGGAAGTAATTGAAATGAGGATTGAAAGAAATTTGTGACTCATGTTCTTATGACTCTTCCATCCTAGCTTTCTTTTGTGCTTGTTCAGCATCATCTGACATCTGGGAAAGACATGCTACTTCCATCGGGTTTGCTACAGTCGTATCTTCAAGCAGACTGTGAGGTGGAAGTCCATTTGTCCAGTCATTGGGGAAAGATAACAGAGAGAAAAACATAAACTGTGATCCCTGGCTCAGGATCTTAAGATCTTCTTTTCCTTGCTGTTTCTGCCAGAAATATTCTGAAATATTTCTTTTTCTGTTCTGAGGTCAAATAATTTCCTCACCTTTCTTCCAGTCTTCTCTCCAGACCCAGTGGTTCTTGCTGGAGTAAGTCTGTTCTGTAATAAAGAGGTGTGCAAAGCCACAGCCACTTGAAAATGTAACAGCAGGCTCTACCAAGGAAAGGATTGGCTTCTGAGCTCCTCCAAAGAGAGAAAGTGTTATCTGCCTGAATTTACCCACCTCGTGTCCATTCTTAAAATAACCTCATGGCTGAGTTCAGCAGTCCTAAGCTAAACAAAGTTCCCAAAAAGTCAGATCTAGTTATTCATCTGTACCCAGAGCAAACTTGGGAGTTTTTCTCAGAGGACTTCAGCCAGGAGGAGGTTGAAGACAAAGGATTTTAGCCAGTTGTGAGTCTAGATAACCAACTACAGTCTGAGAACTTCAACTGAGGCCCTCAAAATTAGCATATGGTACTGGAATATACAGCAATACTTTCAACACTTGGAGTCATGCACGTAGATGGCAGAGACTTAAGGCGCACATTTTCTACTGACTGATTTAGACTTTGTGTTTGTTGAGCAAATCTCATTGACTGGCACCTTGGTCTCCCCACCACCACCACTGAGGTGCTGAATCCCCCCGAGATCAGGGCACTGACAAGTTGGAGGGACTAATGCAGAGCCTGAATCTCATTTGTGAAGTGAACCCAGGCACCTTGGCTTGCTCACAAGTGCTGTTTCTTCCCTTGTCTTAATAACACAGAAGGTCCTTGACTATGAATACGCAAGTAAAATGTTTTCAGTGTAAGAGCTCTTTCAGGATGCATTAAAAAATGAAGTTCTGCCTTCCACAAGACTGACCTTTGTGTCTAAAATAGCTTTCGTTGGCCATGCAAATAAAATGTTTCCAGTGTAACAGCTTTTTCAGAAGGTATAAACAAGATGGAAGCCTGCCTTCTAGATGGCTGAATATTATTCTCCATCTAAAATGCCTATCATTGACTACATCATCTGCAGCTATATTGAGGAAGGAACTGCTCTCCATTTCACCCTATATATCATCTTACAGCGACATTTTCTTAGCTGGGAATTGCTTGGTGATTTGCCAGCAGACAAATCAGTGCAGAGAAGGGATAAATTGATCACATTCATCCAGCTCTGGAGGTAAAACCCGGATCTCAGCCAGAGTCCTGCTCACATTAAAAACTTGCCTGTCCACCTGGTAAAAATGTGTCTGAGGAGCAAAGGATATGAGAGTGGGGTGGAGACAAAAATATAATTCATATCGCTATGGCTAACCTTCCTCTTTAAATTATAGATCCAGGAGAAGATGTTATTTATGAGTTTTGAGCAGTAGTTCATGGCGTTGGGCCAATTTTCTTGTTTTCTACATATCCTTCACCAGAAACCTCAAAGAAATGGCACTGAGTTTACTAACTAAATGTCTCTCTGTACAACTGGACAGCAGGCATAGAGCCAGGTAGAAATAATAGCTGTCTGGAGTCATTTAGCTGAAAATGAAAGTTAGTTCAACCAGTCTGAGGGTAAAAGAAAGGTATCAGGTTTAAAAACCATAGGTGGTGTTACCATTCACGAGTAATAGTTTTTCAGTCAGGCTTTGGTCACTGAAATTCACATAAGTTAAGAAAAATGGCACCAATTTGAATGAGAATCTGTACCTCAAATTTTAGCTGCACCTGGCCAACTTTCTGACGCTTTGTGGTGATATGAATGATCACTTTTAGTAATTAATGCTTCCAAGGGACTTTGAAAATATAATTTGTTATTACTAGTTCTCTGCACAGTGGGTAAAACGTGTTGTGTCCAATTGGCATGAAATTGCTCTGAAGAGCAGCAAAATTCAGTGACTTGCACACAGGCATCCGGTGATCCAACAGCAGAGATATTTCTAGAAGGCAGGAATTCATAGGCTTCGCCACTGTTGCTAAAATTTGCTACTATTAGTAGATCTCTAATCACTTCACACAGTTGCATCATCTCCAGTGTCCAAGTGTGGAATCTCAGGCACTGTGTGTGGAAAAGACAGGTCTAAAATTGCTGCGGTCCAGCAATAGAGCCAGGCCAGGAGCTGAACGTGGGCGTCCCAAATCTCAGTTCAGTACCTTGTCAGCATTTCTTTTAGAAATTCCTTTAGCTGACAGATTAATATGCTTTTCTGGGAAAGTTCAGCACACGAGATTTGCATGGTCTCAGCAAAGCTGTAAATCTTGTGCGTTCGCAGTGGTCGGAGGTGCAGTGATTTTCCAGTAGTTAAAAGGTTTATTTGCAAAACAGACTGTTGGGAATAATGGTTCTGGTTCTTCGGCTTGCTGCTGCTGGTATGTGGGTTTGCTGTAACCCGCCAGGAACTTTCTCTAGTGTGCTCTCAGTGTAATACAGCCCAGGATCAGGCCCTGTTGCATTCAGTAAAACAAACCCATAACAACTACCAAATCGACACAGTTTCACTTGAACAAATTAAGCAAGGAATCTATTTGAACTGGGAATTAAAAGGAGCTATTAAAACATTCCCTCTGGTATTTTTATTTTGTTTACTCATGAGACCTGGCTCATGCCCCTCCGACTCACACCGAGTCCATATTTGGAGAACTCTGCACTCGTTTGCATACTTACACTCGGGCAAATTTTAGAGATTTTTTTTTTGTATACACAGTGCACTTTTCTTATTATTTTTCTCTTTTCTTAAACAATTTAAATCAGGAGGTTGACCCTTTCATTTTGCTTTCAAAACATGACCAAAAAGGGATCTAACTGCTTTCTTCAATTATTCGAAGCTAACATTTCTCCCGTACTTGTTATTGCTCCGTGGCCACCACGTCCCATCCTGCATCTCCTCTCAGAAGAAGGAAGAAGGCCATGCTGCTCTCAAGCTGCAGTAGGGTGAGGGAACTTCAAAAGTTTGAGATATGGATCAGTTGAAAAGAGAGAGAGAGAGAAAAGTGAGATGCAGTCCTGTGGGCGTGGGCAGCAGGTCTCTAGAAAGTGTGCTGGGAACCTCTTCGCACTTCCAGGACTTTCTGTTAAGGCTGTCTCCAAGCCACTGCTCTCACCTGGTAAAGAGCCTCTCCCTCTGGGAAAAAGGGAAACTAACAATCTTGAGGGATTTTTTGTTCAGATGTGATGACACCTTCTGTAAACTCAGTGTTTTTGCTGTTAACGCCTCACGCAAGATGTTCCCACCTATTAAAATTACCACAATCGTATTCAACTTAAATAAATTTTGGATCTAAATCAATATGATTCCTTAAATAGTAGGCAAACCACTAAATGTGGATATATGTTTAGGGCTATCATGACTGCCATACTACTGACCTGCAGGAAGGCAGGGAAGTTACAGACCTCATCCCCTGCCACCTCCACAGACATCTGCCATCCTGGCTCCTCCCTGTGAGGGGAAACAAAAAAAGAGGGTTTGTGGATGCAGCAGACAGACATTTCTCAGGAGTGAGCTAACCTTTGACAGCAGCCAGTACCTGTCTCTTGGCTTCTCTAGGCAGAGCAAAGGGGCTGTTCAGGCAGGAAGGACCTGCAAGTCTCCATTTAGGAGGATAAAGTGCAGCCCCATCACCAGTACTGAGGCTCTATAGCAGGGGTTTGTGAGAGGGACCTGGCAGAGGGGCTTACCTTACACTACAGGCCCCAAAAGTCTGCAGCCAGGTACCACCTAGGTGAGGGAAAAGGGAAGGAACAAACACCAGCTGATTCCTTCTCCAGGAGACAGCTTGTTACAGAATGGGATATGGGCACATCTCATTGACACAACTATTCGCTGCCCAGGGACTGAGATCCCCTTTATCTCTAAACCCACACTTAGGTGCTACAAGCCTCAGACACAGTCCTAGAGACACCTCCCTTTTCACAATTGACCTTCATATCTCCAAATTCAGCTTTTGTTTGTGCCCAGAGGCTCCTGAGGTGGGACTGAGCTGACCTGCTTCATATCTATTTTATTCCCAAATTGAGATCAGAGTGTCTGCTGGAGGTGTGTTTGGGCAGGTGTTCCAGGCAGGCAGCTGGAGAGCCAAGCTGGGTGCAGGGCACAGCCATGAAGGCTGCTCTCTCATCAAATGCCAGTAAAGGAGGTGCCTTTCTCCTTTCTCTTTCCACTTGCCAGGTCAGGAACTAGAGCACTCAGTCTTGGTGTGAAAAACTTTTTTTCGTTTTTTTTCTTATTCCTAAGGGATTTGAGCCCATGCTCCCACTTCTGAGGAGAGGTCCTGCCTAATTATCAGGGGTACGTTTGTTTGCAGTTTAAAGCTAGTGAAGGAATAATAAAAATAAAAATAACTGGGAAAGAGAGAATACCTCTCAATAAGCATTGTACCATACATGTATTTTTACATATCCAGAGAATAAGAGTATATATGAGAATATACCCTAAAGGTTAGGATGTTTGACTGGAAGGAGCTCCCATGAGTGGTTCTTTATTCAACATTAGACAAATTACATTGGAAAAATGCTTATACAATCATTGGAGTAGGAGCTGCAATCCAGAAGCTCCTGTCTGATTGTCTAGAGGGTTGAAATCCTTCCCTCCCTTTCTTACTGTGTAATCCAGTGGAGTTTCAATCACAGGGAACAGTATGACAACTTCAGTGAGGTGAGCTTCTGAGTTTTTCTCATTCCCAAATATCCTTTTACCCTGGTAGGCAGAGCTTGCTCTCCATCTATAGAGACGTGAGTCCTTCAAACTTGTGGGCAATGGACTGTAGGCTGCTGTCCTGGCTTCTCCCCCCTACCCAGACCAACTGCTAAAGAGAAGTAATCCTTCCTCCTCCTTCACTGTGTTAAGGCACTTTCCACTTCTTTTGGAGAAGTGGGAACAGTTTGTCTGCCTCCCTGCAGGGCAGCAGTCCAGGCTGTGAGCTGGGAAAGTGTGTTACTGCTGCCTGGCCTCCACATAGTCCCAAACCAATTCCTGGTGTAGCTGGTCTGGGATACTGGGAAAGAAGAAAGATGAATGTTGTAAGCAGTGTTTGTGGACAGCCAGACCTCTCCTTCCCTTTGAAAATCCTGTCTGAAGTGTCCTGGGTATTGCTGAAAGCAGAATTTGACCCCCACATTTTTTACTATTGTTCAGTTTAACTTTTTTGCCTGTAGGGAAGAGGAGTGCACACAACTATCAGAAAAAAAAATAATTTTAAAATTTTATTTATATATTGAGAAAATTTCAGCTATGAGGCACAGAGGAGCTGTTCACTTAATCACGTGTTCAATCATGTGTGGATATACATACAAGCAAGTCACTTCATCCGTATTATTAGTAAAAGGCAGGATTTTTGCTTAGTCCAAGCAAAAAATGTGCATATTGTATTTTCAGATGTGTTTTAACAGACTCCACAGCTAAGACTGTTGCAGCCTAGACCAATTATTTAATTGGTACTTATGTATTGTCATTATAGTAGTCTCCTATTGCCTCACAATTCTGAGTACATTTTTTATCATGTTGTTCTTTTTGTTCTGCAGAAAGCATTTATAACTTCTCATAAGGCTCATAACGTTTCTCTTAAACCAGCCCACTACAGTCAAGGAGGAAAATGTTCAGAGTATTCCTATCATGCAGTCTGGGAGCAGAGATGGAGTGAGGTTATAGTCTTATCTAATGTTATAAATTAAGTTTCTGACAGAGCAGGGTACAAATTCAGATCTTTTGAGCTTATACTTATCTGCTACGGTAAACTGAACAGGTTTTTTACTGTTATTTCTAGCAAAAAAATCTGATTATTATTCTTCAATAGGGAGTTCTGAATAGCTTGATAGTTGTTGTTTCTATGGTATTGAAAATAATGTAAATTACTTGGAAAAAAGGAATGGCAGAAGAGCATGAAAATACAGATGTAGATCCAAAACATGTCATCTCTGGAGTGCACGAAAAACTGGCAACAGGAAGATGCTTTCCTTTTTTTTTTTTCCCAGCCTGGTATCTGAATTTTGTCCAAGGAAGAAAGTAGAGATTGAGATAAATTCCTGCTGCCACATTCATCTTTTGTTTTCTTCTTGTTGGAAGCAGGGCAGGATGTAAGTGAAAAAATCATGATGGGGGTTGAAAAAGAGTTAAAACCACCAGCAAGACCCCTCCTTCTCTGTTCACTCTTTCTCCCTTCACTTTTTATCCTGTTTTCTCTCTGAGAGCAGGGCAGACCTTTAGCATAGAATCGCTGGTGTGGGAGAAAGAAAAGTTTGTTATATTATCATACTGAATCAGCACAGGATTGAACCTGTTTATTGCCTAGTGCCTTTGCCAGGGAAATTTGAAATTGCTTATGTCATGCAGGCTTCCACCTCTCCTCTGAAATTATATTTTGGATGGACTAAGTTATTATTCTTAGTTGTTCTTGTCATTACAGCCACGTTTCATTTAGGTTTTTGGCCATCATTGTCCTAAACTAATAACTCAGTCAAATCCCTACATGGTTTTGAAACTGAAACCAGGAGTAGGTCAAGTAAGTCTGACCAAAAAGTGATGAATATTATTCCCTGTGGGAAGTGAAATGTGTGATATTGCACTGATAGGCAGTGGTACAGAAAGGCTGTTTGGCTTTGGCCACCCCACCCTTACAGTATCAGGCTGTATTGCCAAACATTCATCATATTGTGTGGGGCAAGCTACTGGTTTGGCACATATCTTACTGGGAGCCCTACTGTGTTGTGGGATGCTCATAACACACCACATAAATTCTGAGAAGCTAAGGTGGGTGCTCCAAGCCCTTTCTTTGTTTCCCTTCCCTTCAACCTTTTACAAAGTTGCTTAAATCCAGGTTTAGAAGAACTCTTAGCTGTGTAAAGATGCAATAGATGTCTAATAGAAATGAAGCTGAACATGAATTCCCATGATTTCCAGTGGAAATTAGGCACCCTCTGGACTGCTTCTTTCCATAAATCTAACTAGACAGTAATTTGCACTTTTAGGTATACATGATATGTAAATTTTCATCTAAACAACTTGGGAACTCTAACAGCAATGGGAATCAGACAGATGCTTTTGAAAATGCTAGTTACCGTCAGATAAAAATAGACAAGAAGGCGCATTGGTAAAGATCAAAGTATAGTTACAAAATAGAATTAACTGAATAATTCCCTCCACGTAGTCAAGGGGTTCTGGCTGGTTTCACCAAAACTATTCCCTAAATTAGCATCTTAAAAGCGGAAGGGGTAGTACTGTGATTGTATGAGGCAAGGACCACCTTTCTTTTGTAAGAAGAGTCATAAAATAAACAAGTTTTTCACGCTTGACAAGATCAGAAGCACTCTCGTGTTACAAGTGTTCTTGCCATTGTGGCAACAGCTATGGAAAGTCTTCCCACAAGTCTCTGAGCAAGAGTTCCTATATTGTTGAGGTCTGTGCTATGCTTCAGAGAACCCTACTGATATATAGCATGCAAAATGTAAATTTGCATGACAAGGTGATAGGAAAAAAAATCAAATCCCTAATAAGATCATTTACAGAGCTTCAGTACAGCAGAAAACCAGCATTTCAAAACAAAGCTTCAATTAAGGATAAAAATAATTTTGCAAATAATGCTGTATTTGCATGGGAAATATGCAAAATATCATCATGCAATTCTTAATCAACCAGAGAGCTGTCAGACGTACAAAAATAAGTTAATTCTGCTGTTAATATTGCTGCACGTTATAAATATTAATTGAATGCCATTCAACATTAGTTTCATTATTGTTTAGCAACTGTTTTAACTCCCTCCACCTTTTAAATTGTCAAATAATTGGCTTTCTTCTGCTCACGTCTGTTCTCATAAAGTTGATTCATGTGGAAAAGAAAGAAAAGAGCATATAAGCCAACTTAAAGCACCAAAAAAAGATGTTTCTAAACACACTGCGAGACTGTCCTTTTTACCTAAGTTTGATAAACCGTAAAGCAAACTTTTGGACTGCTGGCCAACCTCAGTCTGGCTCTAGGCATCCTTCTGCACTGAGGAGAGTATCTGCCATCCTGTGCACCTACTGTGTATCATGGGCACTCTGACCAAAATTCATGAAATGCCTGAAGAAAGCCGACAGACTGCCTGTGGGAGAAACTGTCTGGTTTTCTCATTAGCAAGAGCTAAAGGGTCTGCATCAGGGCCTTTCATGTGGTAAAAAGAACTCATTAATTGCTTAATTCTGTGGTTGCTATTTATGTCATTATTTATTAATATTCTAGATTCTGACACCGGGGCAAATTCTAGTCTTAGTTAAATTAGTAAGTTAATAGTAAATTTAAAGAGTGCCTTGATTCACTATTGTTCTTTTGGATTTCTTCTAATTAAAATAAAACCCTAACCCATTGTAGGATTTCTTCCCCATTATCTCAAGTGCATGTTTCACACTACACTGCTGTAGTGCAAACTCCTTCACAGGTGTTAAAGGCTTTGTACTGAGATAGAATGTGAGGTTGATAAACACAAATCCATTTAGACACATGAAGGTGAACATATGTAGACAGTAACTTTGTGTGCCAGAGAGCACACCAGTGAATCCATGAAAAACCTAGGACAGAAATCAGAATATCAGCCCTTGCTGTAACCACCAACACATTTTCTTCATCACTGGACTTTATTAGCTCCTCAGCAGACACTCTGGTCAATCAGCCTTGTGCAGCCATAAACAACTTGGCACTTATGTCAAGAACATGCAAAGCACCATGTTTCAGGTTATGTGCATCTTTATGTCATTGAGAAATCCAGTCATCACTTTGAAGAATGGGTTACATTTGTACAGCATTTCAATAAATCCTTAGACCTGGAGAGACCTAAGCCAAAGTGCTGATAAAGTCTGGAAAGATAAGAACAACCTCATGCAAGGCAATCAGTGTGAGATGGTGCAAGATCTCACACGAGCAGATGATATGTTTTAGCCAAACATGTGGTATTGAGCACCAAACAAAAGTAGTTAGATGAAAACCTGGTACAAACATGTGGTCTCATTGCTCTTTTTTCCACCTTCAAAATTGTGACATGATTTTACCTTTGTTTTATGAATTTGAGAAAGGAGACTAAGCCAGTCTAAGCAGTGCTTTTATGTCTACTTAAATTTGTCACCTTAGTTCTCTCACCTCTATTATAAAGTATGTAAGTAACAAAGGGACGAAGGCTGAGGATCCCCAGGCTCAGTGAACTGGCTTCTCTGGAAGACCAGGCAACCATTTTCCATGAACTCTTTAAAAAATACGCCCAGAGTCTCATTTCTCTGAGAATTAATAATCTTTTCTTCTTTTCAGCCCAAAATTATTCAGGCCAGACTACAGCAACTTTTCACTGTATCAGTTTTATCATTTACCTAATGAGCTCTTCTCCCTCCTAGTGTTTATCCTCAGATGCAGACAGAAAGGAGTCATCACCCTCACAGAATCATTTTTCAATGCAGAAAGAACAAAGATCTTAGTCTTTGCTCATATGATGTGCTCTTCATTTCCCTCATTTTCCTGGCAATCTTTTTTTGCTTGTACTTTTGTTCATCTTTGCAGACTTTGATGGCCAAAAGATGTGTTCTGTGTTCCTGATGCAGCCTCACCAACTCTTTCTAGAAGGGCCACAGTAGCTCACTGTCTCCCCTGGAAACCCCCTCCAAAACCTCCAGTGACTACATCCAACATCAAGGAGTATTGGTGTGCACCCTTGTAGGTACCAGGAAGTTTCACAGAGAAACCCTGATTTGTGAGACATGTAGGGATGAGCCTGGGGAGATGTCTGACTTAACTGCAGCACACAGCACCTGTTTCTGAGCAATACAGAAACCAGTAGGAAATTTAGGAAACCTGCCAGTAATATAGAGAACCCAGAAAGCAGTGTGGATTGCAGAGGGATAAAAAGTCCTCTCCTGATGTTCTTCATTTTCTTTGAGCTCCTGTACATACAGAATTGAGGCATAGACACAATTTGCTCCTTCTTACTTTGCAGTGTATACATGAAAGACACAGAAAATCACAGACAATGAGGAAAAAAATAAATAAAAATAAAATACGATAAGATGCTTACTTAAACCTTCTATCTGCTAAATATCTTGGAATCAGATTTTCCTTACATCTGAGGAACCGTGGCTTTGCTTTTGCTTGCGTTTGCCCCCTTGCCATTAGCACGAACCTCTCCGGATGAGCTGGCCTGAAGCTGAGCGAGCGGGACGTGGCACATATCCCAGAGAGGCCTGGCAAGGCTTGTGAAATGCCTCCCCCCCCTTTCCAAGGCAGCTCCAGTGGGAACGGCTGGCAGCAAGTCTCCCAAGCCCCGGTGCCACAGCCTGCCCTTTTAGAGCACCCTGATGTGCCACGCGCCTTCGCCCGGGCGCTGTTCTCAGGCACAAAGTATTCCCGGCGCCGGAGCAAGGTCCGTAACGAAGGGAAAAAATCCAGAGAGTTCAGGAGCCGGCTCAGAATGTTTTTCTTTGTGGAGATACATCATTTATCTCCGTTGCTTGTGGTAGGGAAGGGGGAGAAAGCCATGGTGGGATTGGCACATGGTGACATGAAGCAACAAATGGAAAAACCTGTTGATGTACTGGGAAACTCCATTCTTTCAGCTTCCAGTTAAGGACAATGAAATTTTATTTTGCTTGCTCTGTCTCTTTTTATTTCTTCCCATCACACACTTTTCAGCAATATTTGTGAAAACTTTGAGGCAATATTGCTACAGATACATATTTAAGATTTGATTACTCATTCTCATCCACTATCATGTGCCAGACATGCAGCCTACTCTAACAGATTACTGTTCTTAAAGTTGTTACAGGAAGGTTAAATAAAATGTTACTTTTATGACACTGAATATCTTCATGATGTTTTAGCTAAATCATAGACTGTTTGGTGATGCCACAGATGTGCCAGGTATTAAAATCAAACTAGCAAAATGTCATCAGTCCCTCACTCAAGCTATCGTGTCTCTGACCTCTTGACCACCCACCATTTGTTGTACAGCACCTCAGGAGCCTGTCCCTGCCACACTTCCTCCTGCACATTTAAGGACACAAAGCAAAATCAAAACATGCCAAAACCGCTCCAATAGTAAAATCAAAGTCTGAACTAAAGCCACCAAAAATCTTGATTTTCCAAATTCCTGTCTTCTGCGCTTGTTAATCATCCCCTTTAAAGAGCCCCCTTCACTAATTTATCTTTTGAAGTCTTGGGAAAAGACATGTACCATTCCAAAGTGGTAGCTAAGGGTATATAAATATATATATACACACACACATACACATGCGTGTGTAGTCTATGAAAAAATCAATTAAAAATAAAAGATCTGTCTTCCAAGGCAAAAGGAGTACCACAAAATGAATGAATGACTGAGACGCTGCAATATTTCTGTGAGAATAGGAAGACTCTAAAAACAGAGGTTAAAGAAAAGAAGGAAAGTTCAAAATCTTATTTTTTAAAATATAGCCAGAGCTGGACAGTGATGTTGAATGGGACACTTTGATATGTTCTTGGTGAATATTAAATATTTAAGTGAGAAGAATAGCAGGCTGAAATGTTTGCAGATATTTTTATTTTACTTGCCGCCTACTCTAGTTCTTTCTATTAAAATATATAAAAAAATGTTTACTCGACACATTCTAAGTGAAAATGGGGTTTCTTTTGAAAGTATATAAGCAAGAAAATACAATGCAAGTACTTTTAGGGGTTTTAGGTCTCAAGTTTTGCAGAGTAATTCAAGTACAAGGCAAATAAACTTATTTTAAGTATTTTTAAATCTTTATTTTTTTAGTGCTGTAATCTATTTTTCAGCACATCTGAAATGTTTCAAGAGATGAAAGCTTCTCATTTTTAAATCATCACATTCTTCTACCAACCTCTTTTTTTTTTTTTTTTTTTTTTTTTAAGATTTAAAGGAAAGCCTGGGCTGAAGCTGGTCAGCTTTTTAAAAAGCTGTGTTATGAAGGTACTGACAAAAAAAAAAAAAAAGTTTTGTTATACATTATTTTGAGAATATGAGAAGAAAAATTGTCATAGATTCTAAAGGTCTCTCCACCCCCTTTCAAACCCTTTCACTCGATGTATTGTGTGAATTGGTTTCAGTATGGATCACAAAAAGATCAAAAGTATTTGTTTGCCAGACTTAACTTAGTTACTTGTAGTGTGCTGCCTTCAAATATTTGTGATTGACTTATAGTACACACTTTCTTTGGCCAAATAATACAGAAATATGCTTGAATTAAAAAGTTGAAACAAGGAAAACATTTTTGCCCACTGTGCTGATGTTACACCCAAACCTCTCTAATGTTAATGCCAGTTGTGCAGGTAATGCTTCACGCGGCAACCTGGAAATCTGCTTTTAAGGCTCCAGAACAGATAAAGGATGTCCTTTTATAGGACATCTGCTAAATTTAGAGCACGAAACCACAGCAAGGGGAATCACACTTCATGTTTCAGAGTAGAAGAAAATTGCTGTATGGCCTGGAGATGATACTTTTTCTCCTCGGGTGTTGCATGTTTGAGCTGTGTCGTTATGAATTTCTTTCTCTGAAGTCTAAGGACCTGATTGCTGGGCCATGAAAACCACAATAGGGAGTTGACAGACCAAGGGGAAAACCACATCTTCTGAGTATATGAAGGCTGTTTTTTTCTGTGGTTTGCTCAGAGAAACAACCCCAAAAGTCTTTTGAGCAGCTGTCCTGAGTCACACCGCACCTGCCTCATTTTTGGCAGGTAGCTTCTGGGGTTTGTGTGCCAGCTGAACTTCCCACCCATCTACAAAACAGGAAAAATCTTCTTAAAGAATATTTCATTTTTCTTCTCTCAGCTAAAAAAAAAATAAATATGCAGGCAAGCCCCCTCTTTCTGTTGCAAATCAGGAAAAGGATTTCAGCTGGGTACAGTCTGAGGCGTGAGTGTTGACAGCTGCATCGCTTTTGGAATCTTCACCTGAATGAATTCCACCTGCTGTATGGAAACTATTAAATAATGAGTGATCTATTTCCCCGTTAAATAATCAAATCAGTATTCAACTTGCTGGTAGCTGTAAAGAAATCAGATACCTGTTTTCACAGAGAGCCTTTACATTTAAATAAAACTAAGAGAGAGAGGAAATGCAGCAATGAGGTAGTAACACCCAGTTGGCATCTGCTTGGATTTAACAAACCTATGAATTTTGAGATGCACAAGATGTTCTATCTGAACAGAAAGAATTAGGAAACCCTTTTTTACTGTTTGGGTGACTAAGCACAGGAACAGTTTGTCCACAGAGGTAATGGAGTCTCCATCTTTAGACATATTCCATCTGGAAACGGCTGTGGGGAACTGTATTTTGTTTGTCCTTCTTGAGCAGAGGAATTGGAGCCGATGACCTCTGGAAGTTCTTTCTAACCCCATTCTGTGATCCTGTATGTGTCACAGCACTGCTTAGAAATTATTTTTGACATTGTACTACCTCTCCAATAGTGTATCTCTGTATATAGAGTGGGCTTTAGTGATTTGGTCTTCTCTTTACTATTGACTATTTTAAATACCTTTTGCTTTGACTTTGGTGTAGAAATCCATGTTTAAAATAGCTAAAATATTGGAACATCAATGTGAAGTTCCAGTTCATGGGAGAGAACTTCTGGCTTCTCCGGTTTTATTTGTGTTGCTCTCTGGTTGAATTGCATGTCCACAGATCTTGTGAGCTTATGTTCAATCTCACGATTTTCACAAACTAATTTTAAAAAAGAAAAACACAAAGGGAAAAAAAATGCCATCTTCAGTTAACTCTGAAGTATAATCTGTTGCTTTTTCAGAAAGGGCAAATAACTGCCTCTTGCTCTAATGCAACAAAGATGCATATTCATAGCTACCATTACAACAACAAAAAAGGGGATGAGGAGAGGTAAGGCTGTTGAAGCAAACATCCTTTGTTATTTGCAAGCAAATTTTCTCAATTTTCAGCGGCTCACACTGCATTATTAACTAGCAAAGACTTAGCAAACCACAGCTATAACAGATAATACTTTGTACTTAGAACCTTTCATCCGAGACTATCAAAACACTTCAGAAAGGCAGGCTTTGTCAACACCAGAGCACAGATGAGGAAACCGAGGCGCACAATTTATGTGGTTTGATCTTGAGTGTAATGTAAACTCAACCACAGATTGAAGAACATTAGGGGTTTCTGGCTTCCAGTCTACTTCGCTTATCTTCATGGTGTAACTGTATTTACAGACACTATTTAGATTTAGGTCCTGCTGAATGTCTAACATGGTACATAATGAATAGGAAATTATCTGTTGAATTACAAACGGTGGATACAATAATAAATTATAGTTAATTATGTGTAATAGATTTGATCATTCATTGCTACAGGATGTCAGCGATAAAATTCATTTAAAAAAAGCTGATCAGCTTCATAATCTCACAAAACAAAGCATATTAGCTACCTATTACCTTCCCTTCATGCTTTGTTATTAATTTTCTATTGTTATCTGAATGCAGGACACAGCATAACACACAAACCAATCTTGTCTCTTTAGAAATGGTCCTTGTGTTTCAAGTAGTACATGATTATTGACTCATACTAAACAGAGTGAATTTTCAGTATAAAGGAGAGGTGGGGGGAGAAGCAAGAAAAAGGTAAAATTCTCCAGTAAGTGAATAAAAACATGTAGAAAACTATGTAATATGTAGTATTTCACTGCCTTTCAAAGAATCTTTTGTGCTACAAATCCAGCAGTTAGGTTTGCATTTTTATTTCAATCCTTTAAACTTCTTGGGTCAAAATTATACTTAGTTGAGGATACCCTTAAACAGTTAGGCCAATAGAAACCCATCTATTTGTAAGTGAGAAATCATGTCTTGAAATTCTGCAGCTTCTTCAGGTCTCTATCTCCGCAGCGGTAGACATTTTTGGTTAAATTCAGTGCTAGCAGTTTTCTCCCCTCTCTCTCTTTTTATTTTTTTTTTTTTTTTAGTAATGTCTGACAGCTTTTGTAACAAAGTTTTCTGACTTCAAATTAGCTGTAAATCATAGCTAATATGAATAATGAAGTGGTGTGAATTTACCCAAAGAGCTGCCATTTTATGTCGAACATCTCTGGTTGTCATAAACACTTGGAAGTGAATTTAAGGGAGACTTATGAATGAGACAGCAGCTAATTCTGTAGACCTGCCCTAATTTGGCTTGAGTTACCTGATTAAGTAGCTTTTTACTTTATAGTGTTTCAAGTGAAAAATGTATTGGTTACAAAATTTGGACAGTTTTCCCATTTATGATAGAAATCCTATTAAAATTAATCAGCCTTTCAATTTGAAACTGCCTGATAAAAATTTAAATCATGAAAATGCTATGCTATATTTAAGCTATCGTTCAGTTAGCTCATTAATGAGATCAAAAGTTACCACTTTTTGTGACACTTGATCATTTGAAAGCGTGTCAAGAACTTAAATCAAAGACCTTTCAAATGCAGTACATTTCTATGGAAATAGTCATATCTGAGCCAAGTTTAATACCTTTTCTCTCAAACGAGTGCATTTGTCCAGAAAATAAAATGCTGAATGAAACAGGAACTAATTCTTCACTCCAAAGGTGCAAGTGCTCAGCACGACCAATATCTGGCCTGAAAGTTATACACAGTTTAACACAAGCATGCCTGGAGTACAATTCCTAATCAGGTCTGGTTTTATAAAGAGATTTAAGTGCTCTCTCCCTTACACAGCACATTTACTATGACTATCACAATACTTGTGTGTAGTGGCCATTGTTATAGGGGTATTAGATGGTTCACTATTTATGAGGAGCAATCAGAGGTGACTAATAAAATCTTCCTAATCAAGTGGTAATAATAACTTTATATTTCATTGTTGAATACCTTATTTCTCTTATCAGTCTTCTATTTTGTCATATGTCTTTGAAAGACTCACCCTATTCCCCATTTAAAACGCATTCAGTACTATGGAAAAATTTCTACTCCACTTCAAAAAGTTCTCTATTTATTGGTCAAGCAGCAGTTAAAATGTGTCACTTAAAACATGCACAGGTGCCAAACTGTGATTCGAATGAATATCAGTTTTGCACTGCTGTGAGTGCCTTTTAATGGAAGGCTAAACCAGAGATTAGTCTTTTGGTTGGGTGCACCAGCACACAGGTTATTCTACTGTCAATAAGCTCCACTTTGTCTGAGGACAGTGTAATTATAGTTTGGTTACTGTATAATATTTGTGGGACATAAGTAGTTTTCCTGGCAGCCAGGGTCCTCCAGACCTGAGTAATGCTGATCAAGGGGTATTGTTTGCTCAGGTGAGCTGTCAACCTGCCTCCTGAGTTCCCTCTACCTGAGTGATAAGAGGCAGAAGACCCCCAAAAAAGGAGGAAAGGCGAACCTGTGGGAAAAGCAAGGGGCTGGGAAAGCCCAGGGGAACACCAGCTCCACGGGAAGGCCACCCAGGGACACACTGACCTGGCAGGACAGCTCCCTTGGGGTGGGCAGGCTGACATCTGCTCACCACCTGTACGAAAACCTGGTTCTTGTACCTATCCCTTTGGTCATGGTGTGGGGATAGAGCACCTTCCCAAGATAACCTGTCAGTAGGACCTGCAGGAAAGGTTTAAAGGGAGGAGCAACCTGTGGGGAGTCTCTCCATAGGCCAGAAGAACCTGTCACTGAGCTGCTGGTTTAAAAAGAGGAACATATGAAAACCAATAATATGAACTAACATCTGTAGATGTTTTTTAATCTGTAGATAAATCTGTATCATTTTATGTCATAAATTTCAATTGACAAATTATTATTCATTGTGTCTAGGGCACCCTGGGATTCTTCAAAGTAATGCAAAGTACCATCTCTGTGAAGAATCACAAAACACATGACTCAGAACAACACATATGAAGAAACAGTTCACATCCTACAAAATAACCCAAATAAAGTACAAAACACACCATGATTGTGACGAGAACTCCCCAAAATCATACATTAGCCTTGGTTCCCCTCTGGAACACCTTACGAAAAACAAACTTGCAGCTGGCTCCAAAAATGCAGGCACGTACCAGAGTCGTGTTGTTCAGTAGGTTTGTTTATCTTGGGTTCAGTTCATTTGTTGCAGAAATATGCTAGACCCTTAATCCCAGTAGGAAACTGAAACTGTGAGAAAGACAAAGTCTGGCTGACCCCCTACAAGAACAAGCAGCAAATCCTGCTGAGAAACAGCAGTAGCAAAAACAGAGGGTATTACCAGAGAGTTTTGTCTTGGAGGATGACAACTGTTTAAAAAATGCAATGACTGAAGGAGTAATTCTTCTACACCCTCCCACTTTGCCTGTATTAAGCATGTAACAAATGGCGAATTGAAATCTATACTGGTAATAGTGTCAATGAGGGATCAGGATTATACATGATACTTCCTCAATTTGTTATGCCTCATTAGCATCGTGGCTTATTGCAGAGAACGACACAGTTCCCAGGCATTCCCTCATGGCCTGTCCTGATGGATAATGGAAATAAAGAAAGGCAAGGCACGGGTGACACACTGCTCTCACGACATTTATCAGGGGCATAGTTAGCTGGGGTAGGTTTGCTTCACGTCCTCCGTCAGAGCCACATATTGATCTGAATTAATAGTCGTGCTTGCCTGGTACTTTTCCAAGGAGCACCCCATGTGGAAGGGGCCCTGGTGCTAATGAATGCACAAGTTTATTCTCTGAAAAAAATATTTATGGTGCCGTGAGAAAATGCAACAAACATGGTTCTTTGCATCAGACGTTGCAAACTCCCCTCTGTTTAAGCTGTTCCCACTGACCTGGTTTCACTGGAGGAAAAATTCTGCCGGCATGCAAATTAAATGGGTTTATTTGTCTTATCTGAGCTTGAACTTTAAGAATAGCTAAATAATTGTTTTAAAAGATGGTGGATTTTCAGTTCATGTGGAATCCAGATTTCTTTTCTATAGCTTGTCTTTGTCACGCCTTGACACATGAGCTAAAAAGCAGCCTCAGAACACACATTTTCACTCAGGAAACCCTGATTTCAGGTGAAAAGGTAAGTCTAGGAAGAAGTCAGGGACTGAAGTCCTTCATCAAACACAATGATGCTGAAAACTAACCCAGGGTACATTCACACCATTAATTAGGACCAGGCTTCTGTTCAAAGGAGAACCTGAATTTTCTGACTGCCCAAACAGCTCTGATTGCCTCCCAAGGGACTATCTCTATTAGCTGCATCCTAGTTGCATCCTAGTGCAGATGGGCTGAGACCTTCACTTAGGGTTGGACCAAACATCCAGGTGGTAGGCAAAGGTCTTAAGAACTGCTGAAAATAAGATTTGAGGCTGGATTTCCTTTCATATTAGTTGTGCCACTAAATGCCTAACTTTAGGCCTCTGATTTTTAAAATGTTAGCTAAAATGATTGTCATGGGCACAACACGATAAGATTTTGTAGTAGAGTTCAATGTTTTTAATGTCAGACCCAGATAGTAGCAAGTCAAGCCATTCTCAGAAATTGTAATTGCCCTTCTAGCTTATGTTGTGGTGTATTCTATTTTAATAACAAGTTACAAAGCAAAGGATTCAGGTTTAGGAGAAAGGAATTTTTTTTCTGCATTCTCAAGACTTTTGGGAGAACTAGAACTTGAAGCTGGTAAGTGTTAAAATGAGTCAGAGGGAAAAAAAGACATAAAAGAACAGATTCATAATTAACGCTACCAGTAGACATCTTGTAAGGGAAAGAAAATGGTAAGCAGTTTTTATCTGCTGGGAAGGCAAAGAGCAAGATTGGTGTGAAACCCACTCTGGAGCAATGAAAACCGACCAAAACCAGAAATCCTCATTTAGTGGCATGAAGCCTGCAAGGAAAAAAAGGAAAAAAAAATGAACATATATGACCAGCTGATACACAAAGAACGTGGGCTCAGGTTGGCCCACAGGAGGGTTTCAGGATATATAAAAACTTCTTTTTGATCTAGGTTTTCAGTAGTCAAAATTTAGCTTCTACTTTTCATCACAACCAGAAAACTTCTGTGTGGCCCTGTAGTCTCAGTGAGATCTTAGCACTGATGATGCAAATGTCAACCCTATATTACCTGTTCCATCTCTTGCATGAGAAAATATAATGAACTGTAGGGAGGACTGTACATTTATTATGAATTGGGCTTCACTTCAAGTGAAGCAAAGTGTTGGCATTTGGGAAACACCATCAGTGAAAAATTCTAGGCCTAGAAGCTTGGAGTCACAGGTGCCAGTGAAGAAGTGTAGGTCTAGAAGCCTAAAGTCATATGTGTATTTAATGTCCAGCTGCTTAAGAGCTGAGCTGAACCTTAAGTAGATCCCCAGTCATGGTTTACAGAGCCTCTGAGGAAGGTGCTTTATTGCAGTGACCTGCATGGGGGAAGCTGGAGCGGTGGGAGAGGCTAAAAGAGCAACAAATTCACCTGTCCCATCGCACGTGAGTGTTACTGAGGCATCAAACACTTGATGTACTTCAAACAGTTCAGCTGATTACTCACATGAGGATTATAAACTTTTTGATGTCAACAGTGCCCGCAACCCTGAACGCATATGGAGACATTATTATTATTTTGGGGGATAATGTATTTGCAGTCTTCCCTTCATGACATCCCACAGCAAGGCCTGAGTGTTCGTGACCGCGATGTCTCAGCACCAGTTGTACCCTGTGAGTTGGTCTATGCTGGGCTATGCTTATACAATCCAGACTGCAAAGTCTCAAAAAAGGTAATTAAAAGAAAAATCCCACAGCTAAAATCAGAAAACGTAGACAGTGAAAAATCTTTATTGTGCTAGAATCATCATTCAAAGCCAGTTCTTAAAGTAGCAAGAATAGCATTAAATGTATATCTATATATCTTTTTAACCTTTATACAGACAGCAGGAGCACTGCAAGCTAAATTTGCATTTCATAGTGGGAAACAAAACCATCCCACAAAGATATGATAAATCATCAGAGGAACAACGAGGTGCCCTGACACATGCATATGTTTTTCTAAAATCAGAGAGAATGAAGATAAGAGACACACAACCCAATCTCCATCTCAAAGGTTTATTAACTATACCCAAGCCTGACTACCTCAAGAGTGGTATCACTAAAATTTGAAATATGAATTTGTTCCCAACAGTTTTTCTCTATTTTGTTGTTTGTTTTTTTTTTTTAATATTATTTTTGGACAATTAAATGACCTAGTTTTCAAATCACAAGAATTCATAAGATAATTTTTGTTATATAGGTGCAATGGTGATGTAGATTTACTTCTAGTGATACTTTGATAACAGGGAAGAAAAAAAGGCTGTCATTCCTGCAAAGCATGTCGTGTAAGAGAATTATTCACTCTGGTTCAACTTTGTTGACTTCTGTGAAGGTATAGCAGATACAAGTTTGGACAAGTCAGACAAGTAAAACCAAATGAAGAATTCCTATAGAAATGTTATTTTGACAGAAGAATCAATTTCTACAGAGAAATACACACTGAAAAATTTCCATATGAAAATTTTAATTCAAATTTTAGAAGTCTGTTTTTTCTATAGAAAACCAAAACAAAACATTTTTTTTTATTATTTTACTTTGTTTGACCAAGATTAGAATACTGGGGGAAAGTGGGTTAGAAAACCAAGCCAGATTGTTTTAAATCAACTGACTTGGCATAAAACTGCATTTCCTACCAATGTATTTCCTTTGCCAATCATAGTTTCAGTCCCCCATTTCTTTTGGGCCAGCCTTCCTAGAAGACCACATATCCTATACAGTAATAAACGGATTTCACTGACACATGGCTTGTCTACAAGATAATTAATTCTCAGTAAGCGAGGATATGAATTTACAGTGTACTAGCTATGCTGCACTGACTCTCCATATGGACATCCTAATTGCATTGTGGCTTACTCTATCTAAAGCACATTAAGGATATAACTACACAGACTTGTTAGCAGGAAGAAAGCGAGGATAAGGGTTTGCTACTCTCCTATGGTATTAGCTGCTACTCTTGAATTGCCTTGGTGAGCTCTCCTTTCCTGAGAGAGCACTGAGTGTCCAAGCTGGACTTACAGCAGACTGTCTAGTACGATATAAACCCACATCTTGACTTGCTCTTCCTCCCCTGGCCTCTTCACTGAAGTGCTGCTCTGTGTGATGCACCACACTCCAAATCTTCAGATAGCTTACTTGCTCTGTGCACATTGAATTCCCCCCCGCATGGCAACATATGGAAGAGAGGCATCTACACACATCCCTTGTCAAGATGCAGTTCTGTGTGCACCAGTATTTTTGTTTTGTCAGCATGTGCCGCACGAGGGCCGTGTTCACCACTAACGCCTCTCGTCCTTATTACTGTGGTTTGGTCCTGTGTGTAATATTAATGCCAAAACTATTTTGAGCAAACCTCAGAAGAGAACTGGTTAGGTAATTCAGCTTGGATACCACATACTGACTGACACTACTCCAGGCTTCACACCTGCCCCCTGTTTCCAGCTTTGTTCATGCAGGGAGGTGGTAGTTGCCAGCAGATTTGGTAGGAGGCACATCCCCATCAAGGTCAAGGATTTCTCTACTGCAAGTAGAAGCTCAGGCTCCAAGAGTCAGGTTATGTTTGGGCATCCTCTTCCTCCAGAAGTTAGTGTTTGGCTGTGTGAGTGGTCTGTGCTGTTAAAACCACCTTACTCTGAGGAGGGGGTAGAAGGCCATCCCAGAGGTGAATCCAGCTCTTCTGTACAGGTCAGACCATTTGCAGCTATTGCTGAATTGTTTCAGGCTTTTTCATATCTGCTGTATCAACTGGAAATCTTACAGGAGGATTTTGTGTGAGACTTCCACAAGTGCTGGTTTTCAGCCAGGACTAAACTATCCTGGAGTAGGCTTCCTTGCCACTGAAGCCTGGAGCTACTATAGCCGGAATGTTTAGAGCTATTAAAAAGCTGGAAGCCTCTCACCTCCCTTCAAACAAATATTGTGAGCCAAGGAATAGCAAAACCTAGTTTTATAAGGGTCTGTGTATGCTTCCCTGCATCACTCCCCCACAAACCTGCAGCCTCCCCTTCTCTCCAGAAACTGCACCTGCTTTCCAAACATCCCCAGGTCTCCTGGAAGCCTTTGTACTCTCTGCCTCAAAGGTGTTGTTGCCGTCCCATACTCCATGTGTATTTTCCTTTCTTGCTCCTGAGCACATCTAATGTCCAAAGTTACCTTCATGCCCCCTCCCTCTCTCTTTTTCCCTGGCACTGAAAGGGCGGTTGGGTGTAGGATCAAATTTGATGCTTGCTTAGCCTGTATATGTGTGTTTCCCTTTGTCTCACTAGCTGTGCCATGCTATTCACAGCACGGAAAAGAGAAGTCTTTGAGGTATCTGGCAGTCAGTGGTGGCTCCTTTAATCTGCTGCTGAGTTTCACTATCTCATGATCTTTAAGATTTTTGACAGATCAGGCTGACAGTAGGTAACATGTTCAAAACTTATTGGAGAAAGATGTGGGGGTAGTGACAGACAAACAGTTGAACAGATTCACATATGGGACAATGTGATAAGCCCCATTTTCTTAGAATATCAGTCGGAAAGTTCCCAAGATTTGGTTCTTACCATGTGAGTTTCTTTGTATGTACTAGGGGCTTCCAGAAGTTCGTGATTGTAAGTAAGATCTACTCTCAATTTGTGAATTGCATAAATCAACATTTCCAAACTTTGGGATGGCAGCCTGTTATTGCAAAAAAATAAAATTAAAAAAAATGCAGACAAACCCCTTAACATCAATTCATTTCAGATTTAGACCACTGAAAGTGTGCAGCACAGCACTGGGGAGACTTGATCAGAGGTAGTAATTTGATAGAGAAAAGACGTTATCGAATCTGAACTTTTCTATTGTAAGTAGATCCTTTTATTTGAAATGGATTGTAATGTTGTGTTGCTTTATGGGAATAATCTACATAGTGAATACTGCAGTTGGAAGTTAGGGTTTAAAGCAAGAGATTCTCAGATAAATTAAAATGCCTTTTTTTCCCCCTTTACAAAATTTGTCTCTTCAGTTTTTCAGCCTGAGGAGAAAAAAGGAGTCTCTAGGAATTAATTTCTAATGCACTTGAAGAAATTTCCCTTCATGATTCATTCATAGAGAAAGAAACAGTGAAAACCTTTTTCCACATCAACTCGCAACTCCATTCATATTTATCAACCAGTTCTTAATCCATTTAATCCAGCCAGAGTGCCTGTGAAAAGGAGAGAGGTATGGTGTGAAATGTGACAGCCACCAGAGCAGCAGGAGGAATCTGTTATTCCATACCCATCCTTCCATGTCGCGGTAGTTGTGCAGCTCCCGGCGCGCGGTGGGATAAGGCGCCCGCGCGGCAGCGGTTCCCAGGCAGTGTCTGTCTGTCTGTCTGTCCCTCTGCAGCTGCACCTCGGAGCTAATCCCTTTTATGATACTGCCAAGAGCTTTCTGCCCTGGCTACCAAGGTGGTGTCAGGCATGGGGCAGGTGGAGGGTGGGTGCTTAGGGGTGGGAAACATTTCCTTTCATTGTATATTTTTTTTAAACTTGGTGTGGCTACTTCCCTTAGCTTTGGACTTTGGGGAACTAAGGGACTGGCTTTCTCCCTGTGCACGTCACATGATCTTTATGATGATACCTGTACAGATAATTTTGAAGGTTGGGCTTAGTGGGAGCAAAGGTCAGCTGGAGATTTTGAATGTTGTGGATGTGAATAATTGAAATGCTTGTGTTAATAATGTGTTTGAATGAGGAGCCTCATCTCAAAATGCAATGCTGCTGCACTCAGCTCTGTGCTCTGATGTCATTGCTAGCTTCATTCCAGCCTCCTAACCATAATATGTGCTTTATTGGCACCAAACATGTGAACAAATTTGGGATTTGGTGGATTTTTTAGTAGAGAGGTGAATTACATCCTGTAAGAGAGAAAAAGCTAAAAGTTATACTTACTAATAATGGAAACTCATATTAAATTTGGATTCTTGCTGTGAAATTTTAGATTTTCCTCAAGCTAGCAAAAAAAAAAAAAAAAGAAAAAAAAAGACATATTCTGAGATATACAGTTTGTAGTTATTGCTAAAATCTAGAGCTGGCAAATCCTTATCACAACACTACAGAATAATTTTAAGGTAGCAGCATTGCCAGTTGCACAAATGCATGCAGTGCTGGGGAAGAAACTTTTACCGTTTTTTACAGCTTGATTTGCCTAATGCCCACCCTCACAGCAGAGCTCCCTGGAACACCAGGGTTAACCCTCCCACTCTGCCTGCTCCCCTCATCTCCTGGGTTTGATGGAACCGTTTGCTCTTGTGCTGCCAGTCCACTGTGAAGAGGAGGACATCCAGATCTCCGGTCCTCAGCCTCAAAACTGGCCCATGAAAAGAAGGAGTAGAAGGAAAAGGACAAAAACTGAAGTAAAACAGGTGAGGGAAGAGGAGGGGCCATAGGAGCAGCCTGAGCTCAGTGAGGAGGGTGAAGGGAGTTGTACCTGCCAGGGAAACATGAATTTCATCTCCCACCTGGTGGCAATCCCTCCTAAGTGGAGACTTAAAATTAAAGCAGGCACTTCATTTCATGTGGGTGTGCAATTTCTAATGCTCGTTTTCCAGAATAATGTGTAAACTCCATGCAAATTTGCCTTCAGGCTTTTCTGAGGCCTCACACAGATAGCCTTTTCCTCCTTCTTTTAATGCTTAGCTACTTATACTTTTTGCTAAATTATCTTGATGAAGAATTAGTTTATCCTACTCACTGTCAACTGATTCCAGTGCACAACTAAATTTTGTTTTATGTGTAAGCAAACAATTCAGAGGTACTTGGAGATTTTCACCTGGGCTGCTCTTCTCCCAGTGCCAGAAGGTTTAAGTGCAAACCACTGCTTGCAGCAGAGAGACAGGTTGATTTCAGGTTGTCTTGCCTTATTTCAATTAGCCAGCCCGATACAGTCCCTCACGGAACATTTCTGATCTTCAAGGTGTCGCATTTGCAAGAAAGCGATAGAGGAGGTATCTTTGCTTGCCAGATAAAAGAAACTAATTAGATTAAGGATTTTTTTTAGCACTTAAAAAACAAGAAGTAGGTGTTAGTTCCATGTCGTGCTACAAAACATCAACACGGTGACCTCATTTAATTATTTCCCTCATTCACAAAGCTTCTAGATCTGTAAGATTTCTTGCGTTTCACAGGGACAATGGAATACTCTAAAGACAAAAGATGATATTTAAAAAGAAAATAACTAATTAGATGTCAAAGCTTTGTTTAAAAGATATTCAGCAGAAAATTAGTAAATTAATTTTCTCAGAAACAAACAGGAAGTGTATCCTATTAACTATGTACTTCCAACCTGTATATCCACTCAGATTCTAATCATTTCACCCATGAGTCAGGCTGGGTCACATTAGGGAGGGGTCAAAGTCTGAGTCAAGGATATGTATTTGTATGTTTACTATATGGGTTTTTATATTTGGCAACTTTTCTGCATGAGCAGCTTTCCCAGAATAAATGCTGGAATGAAATTTGGATATCACAATATCAATCATTCTGTATGCCTGCTACTAGAGCTCCTGCTTCCATAATGATGCTGAATTTTTGTTCATAATGCACAAATTCACACAGTTTTCATTACAGTTCTGAAGTAAAGGTAGAGAGAACTAGAAAATTAGGAGGTACCAGTCAGCACCTTTCCAGTCACGCACGTGCACAATGTTCAATTCAGAAACCTGGGTGCCAATCTAATATCATTTTAAGACATAAAATCATGGAATAGATTTCCTCGATATTCAAGGTGTGGTTATGGCAGCTGGTGAAACATCACATACGTTATCAGCAATTCTGCAGCACAGTTATAAGGAAGGCCTTTTGCATATTATTACATCAAAAGAACAAAAATGCAGCTCAGCTCCCTGATTCAGAAGACCCTGCTAGGAAGTCACCAAGAAAAGCTCCAAGTGGAAGAGCAACGTATAAGGTAAATAGTATCTTTTCCAGGAAAAAAAATAAAAAAACCAAGGGCTTGAGACTAAGGACTTGTGAAGTGCTGGTAATACACTACATGCAGATTCAAAAGTGCAAAATGCTACTAGATAGAAGATGATGACAGATCTTTGCTCTTGTCAGCAGAGAGACAGTGACTGTAGCAAGTCATTATCACCCAAGTTGTTACTGTGAAGTGTAAATAAAACAAAAATAGCGATGCAGAAGATTGTAAGATTGTTGATCCAGATTCTGGGTATTTGGAAACCAGCAATAGAAGATTCAACCAAGAAGCACCTTCATCATAAACTAGAAGCAGGGTTTAGAGGAGTGCTATGTTTTACCATGAAAAGAAAAATCCTCCTATATTCAGACAGCTTGTGATAAACCTGACACAGATAATCTAGCACTAAAGACAGTCTAAAGCAGCCAATTCAAAAGAAAAATACCTTCAAGTGGTTCTGAGTAGAACAGCTTTACAGATGAGAGATGACATCAAAGTAGAAACTGTGAAAGAGTTGTTGTCTTCTTGATGCTGAGAATTCAATCACGGTTCACTAATTATACCTATTTCAGTCACAGTCTTTCCTCCACAGCATTAGCAGAAGAAAGATTTAAGCCCATCAACCATAATACTTCACTCTCTTGAAGTTCTGCTGCCAAGATTTAGTTTATGCAGTTACCTGCTGAAAGAAACCCATCCACCAAAGCACATTCTGCTGTTATTTGTCGTTCAGTCTTTAAGAGGCAATGTGGAACTTATTTGACTCTGACACAGTAAATTTCAGACTAAAGAGGCTGATACAGTTCTTTTTATCTATAAGCTAGAATCAGCCCAGAAAAGTTGCTGGTGCATTGTCTGCCATGTATATGGTGTACTGGCTTGTGATGATGCTGATAGACTTGAGGAGACAGTGTGCAGAGAAGATACTTCACTGCTTCTCAGCCTTCTTCACAAGGTAACAGCAAGAAAAGCCCCTGGGTAGTGCTTTGAAGAGCAACAGAGAACAACAAAAGAGTAAGTAGTGTCAGATGAAGGACGAAAGACTGCAGTGCTTGGAGGGCCTGGTTTGGATGCTTCCTTGCTCACACACTAAAACAACCTTTGAATACTTTGATACTACCTTCAAATGCTGTTTGTACACATGGACTTTTTCATATCCTTGCCATTCTGCTATGTACAAATGAGTCACCTATTATTTACTGTCCATTTACTCATCTCTACTGTAAATGTGGAGAATTCTTGGTTTAGACTGGTTCCCTGAAACTATCTGGGGGGAAAAAATCCCAGCGTATTAGACCACTGAGGAGACAATAAATAGAGATATTCAGATTCAAAGATGTAAGAGGATTTACTTTCAAATCAAGGGCAGTCGGTAAGTACCACAGTGGAGAAACATAATACAACTTTATAATTGCAATTCAATTCAAGCACATTTTTAGGTACGTAGGATTCACTGAGACTGAGCAGATGTTGAATGTGTACTTGGTGTTCTTGAGGATAGTTGGATATGCACGAATAGTGTTAATTGGACAGGTTTGTCTATTTGACAACTGGTCAGCTGGCTTGCAAAGCAGTGTAGGTGGCCTATAGATAGCTACTGAAACACATATTGAAGGCAGCACACACTGATTTGAGGAAGAGACTGTATTAATAATGACTTGTCTTCATAGAAATGTTATGACCAGTTGTCCAAACAGAAATGTTGAATGTTTCAGACATCAGTGATCAGTCAGGTACTACTAAGATCTTAGGAGAGGCACACGTCTTCTGAGCAGACAGGAATTCATCTTGAAACTTGACTGCTGCTCAGAGCAGAGAACTAGACATCAGAGAAGTACTGTCATGCCCACGTAGATCCTGTTCCTGAGAACTGGCAATATGGAAAAACTATGAAAAAACAAGCACGGTAACTTTAGGTACAGAGAGAAAAACAAAATGTGGACCATGCTGAAACAATCCTCAGGCCATCTGTCTGCATTTCTGTGAAATGAATGGTTAATACAACGTTTTCAGAGCGTGTCCCGTGATTAGCCCTCCCTGACAACGCAGAATACTGAAAAATGGGTGGACTTTTCATTATATCCTGGGAGACACCACAAAAGGTCTGAGAGAAATAGCAGAGGATCTAGTGTATGAATTAATGTTAAGGATACAAAGCTGGGCACAACAACCAACAGGAGGAAATATTTGGGTAGGTCATCAGTAGTCAAGTCCTATTGAATTCTTTGCTGAGAAATGGTGGAAAAAGGACAGTAGAGATAAGATGTGCAACAACTGTTCTCCGTTTCCCATGAGATTTGTAGTCCATATGTACTCCGTGTTTCACCTGGTGAGGACAAATAAGACATAATCATTTCCAAAGACAAAGTAGAACCACTTCCAAAGACAGTTGCATCTTGTCCTATGTATGTGCAGATTGGACCATAGGTGTAAATGAGTTCCACTTCATTCAGCAAAATGCAGGACAACACTGAAATAAGTATGCAAAAAACTGTGCACAAAAACTGCAAACCTTTTCCATGCTTTTAGTAGTTTTAGCAGCAGAGGAAAGCCAGGAGCCTTAAACCAGATGCAAGGAGAGTATATTTATTAACAAACCTTCTCTAAGCTTGGACAAACAAAGGAACAACAGATTTCTTTTTGCAATTAAAAAAATTCGTGTGCTATCTGTCTTTTCCCAAAAGTGCAATGACCAGTATCAGTGAATGTTGTTACCAACATTGTGGTGCCAGCTGGGGTAAAAGGGTTTCCAGTCAGCTTCCCAGTGTATAGACTGACTCCCTTTTTCAAAAGGCACTGTGTGCATACTCTCAAGCAGGAATTTGAAGATAATCTCAGTTAACCCCCTTGCGCTGAGTTCTGCAGCAGTGACCAGTTGTCTAACTGATGACAAAGGGAATCTGAACCATCCAAAGCTGTCCTGATGTCTCGGGAGGTCCATCCTGTCTGTGTCACATCAAATCATGCAGAAATCATGAGAGTGACCCCAAGTGCTTGGTCTGTGTACTTAGCAAAGCTATACTGAAGAAGATTGAAGAAGAGCTCTACAAAGTTGTTTTAATGAAGATTTAAAAGCGGAAGAGATCAGTGCATTTAGGAGTATACACCTACTGCCATGTGTGCTCCTTACAGCACATCTAGTATTCTTAGTCAAGGTTAAAGACTCTTCTTTTTCTTCATGACATTTTTTCCACATTTTTTAAAAAAATGTTTCCAAAGAACAAATAGTTGAAATCTCACCATTCAAAAAGAATTATAAATTCATATATAATTGCTGGGCAGTCATTAAGAACAAAATTCCAACTACTAAACTACCAGTCACAGAAGATTATTGTGTCTAAATAAAAGTAAATGGATCTAGATTCCTTCAAAAAGTATCATTAAAATTGTCCACCTTACATGGCAACAGCAGTGTGGCAACAACAGGACTCCCAGTTTTGTTCTTAGGCGTATTCAGCAGAGATTTCTTAAGGACAATTGCATGTACAGAGTAATTAAAAGACATTGATATTCCTAGTTCAGGGAAAAGTTATGGGGTTTGTGTGTGTGTGTGTGTGTGTTTGTGGGGTTTTGTTTGGTTGGTTGGTTTTTGTTTTGTTTTAATTTAAAATAACATCTGTATTTGCAAGAAGCTGCCATAGTTCCTACTAGCAACACATCTGAGGGTTGGATTCAGAGCTTAAACTTTGGTGTCCTGTATCCCTGGATAATCCTAGGCAGCATCAGAGCGGCATGGGCAGCAGGTTGAGGGAGGTGATTGTGCCCCTATTCTCTGGTGAGACCCCACCTGCAGTGCTGCATCCAGCTCTGGGGCCCCCAGCACAGGAAGGACATGGACCTGTTGGAGCAAATCCAGAGGAGGGACACCAAGTTGATCAGAGGGATGGAGCACCTCTGCTGTGAGGAAAGGCTGAGAGAATTGGGATCGTTCAGTCTGGAGAAGAGAAGGCTTTGGGGAGACCTAATTGCGCCTTCCAGTACCTGAAGGGAGCCAACAAGGAAGGTGGAGAGAAATTATTTACAAGAGCCTGGAGTGACAGGACAAGAGAGAATGTCTTCAAACTGAGAAAGAGTAGGTTTAGATTGGATATTAGGAAGAAATTATTCATTGTGAGGGTGGTGAGACACCAGAACAGGCTGCCCAGAGAAGCTGTGAATGCCCCATCCCTGGAAGTGCTCAAGGCCAGGTTGGATGAGGCTCTGAGCAGCCTGGTCTAGCAAAAGGTGTCCTTGCCCATGACAGGGAGTTTGGAACTTGATGATCTTTGAAGTTCCTTCAAACCCAGGCCATTCTATGATTCTATAATGCTCCAGTAGCTTGCCCAGCAGCTGCTGTCAATAAGGCTTTGGGGTTTTTTATCCTTCCCTGTGCCTTTTCCCATATCTTGGACCAAGGAAAACTTATCCTTGGACATTCTGTCAAAACTTAAGTGGTTTGGTTCCAACACATAGTCCCTCACAATAGAACTCTTCCATGACTCATATCCCCGTTGCAATCCTTTTGGGTGACCAGAGGTATGGGCAGTGCCTGGAGCCAGGTGGGTGTGCCATGCCACGGGCACTTCCAGGTCAAGAAGGGCTTGGCTGTGGTTTCATCCATTGCTTGTTCAAAAGGCAGCAGTACCTCCACTAACCCTACCTCGCACTCCACAGTTCCATATCACAGGTCATTAAACATATTTGAGGTGATTCCTCGCAGATGAAACAATAAAAATATTTGCTGAAATTGAGCAGGACACTGAAAAACCACTTTCACACTTTAGAGCAGAATCCAAATCAACAATTTTAAATTTTCCAAATATTTGTGATTTACTTCTAGTCAAGGTGAAATTTTCTGGATTTGAACAACCAGCCCACTGAGGAAAAGATTGTTCCTTTTAGCATGTTCCTGACTTATCTTGAGCAGCAATTACAATTGCTTAAAAAATTAAGACAGAACTAAGAAATTTCTGCTATATTAGGACACAAATCCGAAGTTATTGGGATATATGGAGATCTGACCAGGGCAATTCAATGGCAATATCACCAATTTTAATGGTAATAATGTCTGAGGAAGGAGAACAGGAAAGGGACATTCTACATTCAATCCTAATCTGCAGTAATGCTTCTGTGAATGAATTTTAAAACCAACGGAAACTTGGCTCAAAAGTAATAATGCAAATGCTGACAAAAGCAAGGTTTTATCACTGGGGATGGTAGGCAGGCAAAATTATTCTAAAGGTAGGTTAGTACTCATATAACAAGTCAAATATAGAAACTAAGATTTTTAAGTCATATTTAGTGTATTTCAAGACTGTTTAAGTTTCTGCTAGACCATCCTTTGGACTGCTGCAAAGTGTATCTACTTGGAATTTCTGCAAATTGTGCTGTGCCTGAAACCAAAGGAATTTGAAATTTCATGGGTTTATTTTGTGTTTCATTCAAAGTAAGCAGTCTTACAGACTAATGTATCATCAATGAAAATAGGCGGCAAAGAAAATCAGCTATTGAATAATACTCTCCTCTAATTACTTTCTCCAGCAGGTGGTGAGATTATTGTCTTCTGTACGTTATCTCCTACAAACTGCAAATAGCACAGTTGTAACTTAATAGGACATGAACACTAACATTCTCTCCTGATGTTCTGATTTATTTTTTTTTACTAATTGTGAGAGTAGGGGACAATAGAATTGAGAGAACAAAGTTTAATTTGATAGCTATACGGCTGAGATACTTTGCTTCATTCATCATACATATGCACCTTTTTATCCTACATAGTAGAGTATTAACAGTGTATATTGTTTTTTTTTTTTTACTACAGGGTCAAGAAGTGAATGGGATGTAGTATGGTCTCAAATTAGGGTTTCTTGAAGTGATTTCAAAATATTACTTCTAGAATAACTTCCCTTTAGAAACCTTGGAGTCACTAAGACGACCTTTATGTCCACTGTTAAATGTAGATCCAAAACCCAAGAATTTCTGAACATGCTTAAATTGAAATCCCTGGCACTTTTTGTGCTTTGAAAATGGGACATGAGCTTTTTGTTACAATGATAATTATTCATAAGAGCAGAGCAGGTTTTAAACTGCTTCAGAGCTCAGCACTTCAACACTAGATTTGGTGCAAGAAACCACCAAATAGCAGTGACAGTAAAAAGAGATAAAAGGATGCAGTAGACAGATATAAGTATCTATTAAAAAAAAAGGAAAAAATGAAAAATATATGCGTGCATACATACATACATACATACATACATATATATATATATATATATATATATATATATATATATATAATGTCAAGTTCATAAAGGGCATATCCCAACTTTGGTCCATCCAAATCAGTCACCCAGCTCCTATTTTGAATGATGCAGCTTATTACTGAATCACTGTGAAAGAATTGCAGTGAGAGGGCTGTCCACAGTTATCAAAGCTCTTTAATAAATGTTGAAGAAAACTCAGCAACTTAAACATGGAAATTTCTAGCCCCATTGTTTATGAAGGACACAGCTGTGAAATTCCCCATGAGATACCAATGGGAAGTTGTAATAATTATGTCAAAATTAATCATTAGTTACAACTGCAAACTTCATTCACAGGCCATCATAAAAGATGTAAAGTCAAACATTAAAAAGCTAGGAGATGCTAGAATTAAGGCTCTCTGTGTAACCTCATTTTAGCCCCCATAATGAATATACCATATAATGCAATCTGCAATTATGTGATAATACATTATTTTCTGTAGGATCATTGCCTCATTGAGTTCACAGAAAGGATTAAGTACATGAGAAAACCTAAAGGAATAGAATTTGAGAGGTTTCAGAATTTGGACCTGCAGCAGTTGAACTCAATGACAAAAGTTTTCCATTTCACCCCAGAAATGTTCTGAAACGATACCGTTAATTTTGTTGTGGAAGCATGGATGGCACTCACTTTGGAAAAAAACAAAGACACTGAAGGGGGAAACCCCCCCAACCTTTTGTCCTTCCTCCTCCTGCTGCTTTCCTGTCCCCTCTGTTGGCGTTATTTGCCTCCTCAATTATAACAGGCCACCGAGACAACAGATTTGACCCTGGGCCCGCAGAGGAGGCAGAAGCTCCGGAGGAGCACGTGGCTGGAGGTGGAGACCTGCAAGAGTGGCTGTTCTGCCAGGCAAGGAGAAGCAAGGAGCTCCTCCCACATCCACAGGCAGCACACATCCTCCCTCCCCATCTCCACTGATTTCCTGACCTCTTCCTGCCTGACGAGGTTTCACACTCTCAGTGCCTGCCAAGCGTAAATCATCTGTTTGCGTAGCCGCAGTCGGTTGCGGTGGCCTCGTCTTGCCTCAGTACGAATGAGCAGCTGGGGCCTGGAGCTGGGCTCCAACCTCTCTCAATAACAGTGCAAATACTCTACTTCATAAAAACAATAACCGGGAGACTAATTACTGTTTCACACTTCTGCTTTCAGCTACCGCAGGTTTCAGAAATGCAGGTTCAGAACAGCAAATATTATCCCCATATTGCACTTTGGGAAGAGTGCACTGGGAATGTGGAGCTCTGTACAGTGCATTGGCCTGCCCTGGTGCAGGTGGGATGTGAGACCTGGCCACCAAAAATAAATCTTTCTTATAAAGGCTGAATCTTGGCTAAAAAAAGCCATGTGGTATTTTTGAAAGGAGATAATGCTGTGAGCAGATAGAGGTGAAGTTATGAACATAATCTGCTTGGATTATAAAGATTAAATGGCATTTGACATACTTCTGTATATTACACTGGCACATAAGGTCAGGAAGTGCAGGACAGAAAGCACCGCCCTTGTCTGATTACAAAACTATCCAGGGGCAGATGTCCCTGATTAAGAGTTATGAGTTAATAACCCAGAGAAATCCAGGGAGTGGAATGGCACACATACATACATGTACTGATTGTTAAGTTTTACAAGTGCTTCTTTGCCAGGGTGGGTGAGTGACAGCAGCTTATCACCAGGAGACCTGGTGGGATGCCACAAGGGCACAGTGTGCTGTCATTACAGGGGATGCTTAGTAATAAGTAACCTGTTTGTGAGAGGCTTTCCTCATGGGACTATTCTCTGGCTAGCAATGCCATATCAAATGCTGGAGGGGCCATCTCCTGTTGCAGCAGTATTATCTGGTGGAGAAGTGGCTGTAGCATTCCCCCAGATGTACTACCTTGGCAAAGGACACTCACATCTTCCTGGACCACAGCAAATTTCCACCAAGCTGACTGCAAAGCTACTCAATGGCTAAAATAACTTTACTCTTTACCTCCCACTCTTTTATTTCAACTGCTTTTTTTTTTTTTTCTCTCAAGATGCTGGGAAAGCTGTAGTGCACATGGTTGAGGGTAGTGGCTTTCTTTACACTCATAAGAAGGGCAAATTATTCCAGAAAGAGTGATTGAACCTTGGAAGGCTCAAGCAACAAGGTCATACCGTTCACAGCTTTCATTGCCTCCATGCAAGTGGGATACTATATGGTTAGAAAGGGGGTCTGAAAGGCAGGTATTGTATCTGCTATACACTTGCAAATAGGTTTCCACCAACCAGAGAGAGGAAAGCAGAAAGACAGGAAAAATAATGTAAAATCAGGGAGAATTTAGGGAAAGCTTGGAGATATCAGAAATATTCCAACAATCAAAACACTCCTAGACAAGGTGCCCCTATTTCCCATAGGAAACCGTATGCAACACCCTGGGCTGGCGCTCCACCTGAGAGTCTCTGTCCCATCTGGCAGATACAAGTCAGTGTTACAAAGCAGGACAGAACTCCAGTGGGCAGCTGGACTGCAGGAAAAGCTGATACAAAGATTTTCGAAGTTGGAAGCTTTAACTTGGGGCTTGCCATTAATCCTCAGAGCGGCACACGCAGCGAGCGGCAGTGAGAGCTCGGCTGTCCGAGGCAGCACGTAGGCACCCAGCAGGTTTTCGGAGGGCCTTCCATCTCTCTGCTTTTCCCCCGGAGCACACTGGAAGCTGGCAGATGCCCAGCTCTCGTGAAAAAATCAGGCTGCTTCTCAGAAGTGTAACAAACTAATTTTAAGTGGCCATTTTTAGAAAATTGGCCTTTGTTTCTCCACCATTTTTTTTTTTCATTTCCCCATACATCTTTAACAACAAAATATGTTTAGCAGCAAGGAGGAAAAAAAAATTCTTAGCAGTAGATGGGGATTTTTCCAGGATCATTTCAGTGACAACTATGTATAGTCCTAAACAGTATGAGGGCATGATTCAGTGATCCAAACAAACTTTTGGGTTGAGACCAGCTGTTATGAATACTTTTTTTGCTCTTTTTAGGATTAAAAAGAATCTATGTGTATATTACACTCAGGCTGAAACTTGGGCTGCTCCTTGTTTGCTTTTCATCATGTTCATGCTTATTCTCGTTGTTATTGTATTGCTTTCATCTTCAATAAACAGAGTATTTTTTTAAAAAACCCAATGCCTCTTGTATCTGCAATTCCAGATTCCTTGTGACTTGGCATAGCTCAAAGAACTGGAGTCTGAGCTGCTGACCTACCTCAGATCTGCTGGCTTTCTGGTTGCTGCTTGCATTTTTCAGTGGTAAGAAAGTGACAGTAATATATCTATAACTTGAGCTACCGTGTAGCTTTTTCATTCTGTTCTGATAGTTGAGCTACCAAACAGTGAGTGACAGAAAGCAAACAAAGCTAACAAAGGGAAAAAAAAAGGAAAAAAAAAAAGAAAAGGAGGAATGACATAAAGTAATAAGAAATGAAAAAAATATGAAATTCAGGCAAGAATAATAAAGGCAAATCCTAAAATAAATGGCAGGATTTGATTTTGCAGTGCTGGCTTACAGCCAGATAACTGTCTGAAAAGTAAAACAAGTGAAGCAGATACACCTAAGGTAAAAATAATGTGTGTATTCTTTTGAGGGAAAGATGAACTAGAAGAAAATAAAAGACCCATCAAGAATGATAGAATTGCATGCCTTTAACCCCTTCAGTCTCACACTGAGTAGAAGAGCTGCTACTGTTTTTCCATATTGCTTTTGAAGGAGTAAAATTAATAATAGCATGAGAACAGTAGTATGTTGTGAGCAGAGGGAGAAGCTGGAAACATCTGAAGTTGGATCTTATCTGCCTTTGTGCCCCTCTATGATTTACACTGAGACATGTCCTCCCATCTCTGCCCCAGCTGTGACTCCCCTGGTCCTGTCAGTCTGGTCAACAGGCCTTGTGCAGCCTCTTCAGGAGGACAGATTAAAAGCAATCTGTTCTTCCACAATTCAAGTATTTTAATTCTTGTTCCAGGAAGACCCATAAAACAAAATGTCTGCTGAACTGTATCCGATCTCTGATCTCAGCTACATGAGTGAAAACAGATTCTGGCCCATAACAGGAGGAACTTTTTCACAGGAAAAAGTGCTTTTTCACCCACCAACTTTTGGTAGTAGCTTGTTTGGCTTTTGGCACAAATGTCACAAATCAATTTTAATCTTAATTCCTTCTATCCCACAGGGATTTTATCTTTTTTGCCACTTGACTGGGAGCTGTATTTCTATGACTACTCTCCTTGAAATGCCTTAAAGAGCATTCAAAATTAGATGGCCCTTGTGGTTTGGGTTTTTTTTAAACAAAAGCCAATCCTAGCATGATAGCCAAATCTAAAGCAACTTTTCTAAGGCTGGGAGAATTCTTCTCCTCTAATCCATGGAAGATGTGAATTTTACTGCTTTTACTGTCAGCTGTCAGTTGATAGGAGTAGACTGGCTAGGAGGAGGCGGGCAAAGATGAATAAGATATTCTTCAGTCATAAACTCACCCTTTACTTACAGGTCAATGGGGATAGGAATCATTCTTCTTACAGCAGGTTTTAGCTCTCATTATCTGGGTGATGACTGGCCACAGTTTTGATGCACAAGGGACACAAACCCCCAGTGAAGCCCTTCCCTGAGGGAGCCTATACAAAGACTGTTCTGCAATGAACTCTGCCTGACATTATTCTTCCCAGTGATAAAAGAGGCCAAAAGAACTCTAACAGTCCTGTTAAGCTTACATGAAATAAAAGCTACTTATATGCCTCTGAAACCACTTCATAGTGAAGATGGGTAAACACTGGCTTTTTTATGGCTACTACTGTATATATTTTTCCCCTTATCTTAATGCAGATTCTTGGCATATTGGTGTATAAATAAAGGCAACCTATCCATTTCCCTTCCAGATTTCCAAGAAAAGTTACAAGCCAATTAGCTTTGTATCATAAGCTTTATTGGCAGCAGAAAGCCAGAATCACAGGAACATTTGGTTCCCAGGAATTTGGATCTCGTAAGAGAGGGCCAGTGCCAGCACCAACCAGAGTGTCTGCCAGTTGTTGTTCTTCACAGCTACAGCTGGCTGCCATTCCCAGCAATGCCACAGATTAAAGATCAATACCTGATCAGATTCACTTTGTGAAAGGTGTGGCATCAGTGGGACATATTGCTGTTTATGAGGCAGAGAGGTGACCACTACTCTATGAACAGAAGTTAAAGAGAGATGAGCAAAACTCCAAAACCTGGAGGGGATGCTGAATTTGAAGGCAGGCTTGCAGAGTGCTTCTGGCAGAGATATGATATCTGTAATGTATAGATCATGGAATATATTAATCCTTGAAAAACTAGATCATGTGGCTCCCAGAAATGAATCCTGCACAATTTACTTCCTTCTACCTTGATCTTGAGATCCTTTCTCCCTCCCTCTCTTCTTATTTTCTTGCAATGAGAGTGATATTTTTGAGACTGTCATAGCCCCTGAAACATGTGAGAACATTATTGTTGTAATAACTACATCTCAATATTCTTCCTGTGCAGTCTCCCAGGATATAGAAAATACTGCCTAGGAATCCTTATTTATGTCTCTAAAGCAGGAGGGCAAGGTTACAGCTTAGATACATGAAGTGCCATTCTCCTTTTGCCTTCAGTGTCCCCTGCAATTGCCTCAGCAGAGGAGTAGAAGAAAACATAAAAGAAATACACATGGCCTTGGTCTCATTTAACTTTTTGGGTCACTCTTTATAACATCATTATATTCAAGAGACCATTCGTCTTTGGTCCACGAGGCCCCCCATCGCCTCACACTGCCTGAGTAATTGGTGTCTCTTATCTGTGAAAAGGGGTAGTAAACACTTCTCCAACTCACTGGAATGTTTCAAGGGAAAATTAGTAGATATATGCAGTATACTCCAAACACAAAAATCTTTGTGTGAGCACCAAACGCTATTAGCAAGTGCGGCTATTGTTGTTCCGCCACACAGCGCCGATCCAACAGGAAGAATTTTTATTCTGTAATTCATTTATTGGGGGAAAATCCAGCCAAAAGGTATTTGAGTTGTGCAGCCTGGTGCAGATTTTAGGAGGCCTTGCTTATCACTGTTCCAAACTGGGTTACTTCAGCGATTTCCAGGGGACCCATCTGCTTCCATAGCGCGGCTCCCTAAATCTGTCCTTGAGCAACCAGGCCACCGGCATGGAGCAGGGAGAGGAAGGAGCACGCCATTCCCCAAATGTAGTAATTGATTTAGCAGCAGTTTAAAACAATGTTGAGCATTGTCAAGGATGTTCCTTTGTGGCACTAAATCAAGTTCCTCAAGATGGATTACATACTAACCACATACTATCTAAAAATCTCAAGGGCTGTTTATTGTTCAAAAATTTATGATAGCCTTGTTAGAGCCCTGCATATCAGGCATCTCTGGAGTATGGGAAGAAACAGAGACAAATAGCATACAAACTATATTGAACAATTCATTACATTATATTGTCGAAACCTAAGCACAGCATGCAGATAACCCTTTTATGCACGCTGCCTTATTGAACAATAATCACTCTGTAATGTTTCAGATATTTAAATCATATTTATAATCACACATTTTAATGCAACACCCCTCATAAAGTTCTCAAGGCATTTTACAGGATGCATAAAGCATGGAAAAATACAAAATTCTAAAATGCAGATTCACCTACCACAGGCCCTGGAGGTAGGCTAATGAGGTAGATATACAAAACTCTAAGCTGACAGTTTAACTGTTTAAGTAGTGTATATAATAATTCAAACACATTTTAAGATATCCTTAGTTATAAACCTGTTCTTTAACTAAATATTTGGGCTAGGTTGTATAAGTGCTTATTTTCAGTTTACAGTTATGGTGAGAAACAGCAACATTTTTTGGTTCCTTATTTAGAATCTTCTGCTTAAAAGCTTTCACAGATACCAAGCTAAAACATAAATTACCAGGGGAGGTTTCCAGTATGTTTGCTGAGCAGTGTTGTGTATAACAACACTTCTCCAAAGAGGGCCAAAACCCTTCTCATGTTGCATGGGCCACAGGACTGAGAGTCATGTCCTTGCAACTGCAGCGATGGAGCACTTCATCCCATGCCTCACCTTCCCAGAGTATTTAGACAGATTTCATGGCACTTCTATTTCCAGCTTTTGATAGGTGTGTGCGTATGTGAATGAAACATCCCATATTCGTGGTCTTTGGTGCTACCCAGCCAAGGCTTCCATTTGTTCTTGCCTAAAATGGCACTTAATGGTGTTTTCCCGAAGTGGTGACCAGCACAGCTGGCACAATAGCAAGAGTGTGAAATGTGCGGTCAAATTATAATCTTTTAGCACTCCACAGCATACAGGCACCTGATGTGGACTTGGTTTGCCCAATGGTATCTTAATTCTGATTGTATAAATGATGTTCTTCCTACTAGAGCAGGCAGTAGTAAGTTAGTTCCATCTCTTTCATTCGCACTCTTTTTAGTAGTCCACAGGTTCCAAAAAATCAAGGTTAAGTTACTTAACTGTCATGGAAGCTTTTCTGAGCAAAAACTGCTTTTAATTCTGTGCCTCAGACTGTAGAAAATTCTGGAGGTACTTGCAACTTTCTAGTTTTTTTTTATTTTAACATGTTTCACTATGTCCAGAAATATTTTTTAATACGTTGTAATGTGTAAAAAGTGTGGGAGGGTTGGGATATTTTTCTTGATGGCACTGTGTGCATGTGTCTATATTCTCATGGCATATTTGTGGCTTGGATTCAAACTATAGATCAATTCTCATTTTTCTGCTTCCAGACATTTCCCCCTTCCTTTAAGTTAGCACTGAAAAATTAGGATCAAGTGGCAGGGAACTTTAAATAAAAATACATGGTATTTTGATGTTTAAGGATCTCAAAAACAGGACTTCATAGCTTGATGCGATATAATTAAGCAAACAAAAAAAACCCCAGAAGCCAAAACCCTTATGGAAGAAATAGAACACAGAGAGTCCCTATGGTGGAAAAAGAACTGGCTAATCAACAACATCTATGGATCAGAGCACATTGGGAGGATTCGTGATTCTCCATGATATTTTTTTAAAGATTATAATTCTATTTTTGCAAACAACTTATGCCCTGAGAGATGACTAAGGAAACCCAGCAAGTTGTGGGACATCTGTTTTCGGCTAATGCACCAAAGGACAATACCTTTCCCTGGCTGCTTTCCCTGGTGGGGAAGGCAGAGCCAACAGCAACAGGTGAGAAAACCTGGTCAAGGATTTGTCTAGTTTACTGCATGCTCCTGGGTCAGACGTGAAGTACAGGGGTACACGGTGCTGTGCCACACGTTGCCACATTTTTCTCTTGAACTTTAGCATGTGCCTTGCTTCTCTGGGACACGGCTGTGTCTGGGGCAACGGGAGAAACTCAGCAGGAGTCACTGCTGGGTACACACCGTCGGTGGATTGTGCTGGTTTCCTGCTAAACCTTGTCAAGACTCTTGGCTTTGGAGACACCAGGGTAAAATGAAGCTGGTCTGCTTTTCACTGGAGTCTTACCTCCCTGAGACACAGCAGGTCTTCATGGATCTCACGCTCAGCAAGAGGCAGGATCACCAGCCAGGGTCATGGTTTGTATTTACGCCTCAGCCTTTTCCAAAGGGCGGGTTGTAACCTACCGACACTCCTTCACTCTGAATGCTCCTTCAGAACATTATCCTGGGAAAACGTTTGTATTCCAACATATAGGAGAGAGACTGGAGTCTGGTGCTGGCACCCAAGAAAGAAAGCTTGTGCCCACAGGTCATGTCAGCTCAGGATGGCCTGGACATGCCCACGCTTAAGAATCCTCTTATGAGAAGCATAAATAATGTTGTGTTGCAGACAGCAAAAAAGGGCTGGAAAGACTGTTTCTGTGTTTGTGTGAAGGTACAGTTGGAACTGAAACACAGGGCATCAGTCATCAGCAGGGACAAACTGCAGAGACAGTCTCAGATGACTTTCCACGTCGTTGTGCCGACACTTCCTCATTTCTGTCTGAGTCAAAAAAATATTGCTATTTTGGATGCAAACCTATATTGAGATTTCTCTCGTATTTCTCTGCATGTTTTTGTTGTCTCTTTTCCTGTCTAGTCATAATTTTCACCAAAAACAACATGTGAGGATGAGTTTTAGTTAGTGGCTTGAGCACACTGTAGGTTATAGAACTGCGAGCAGTCGGAGAATGTCAGCCTTACCTAATGGAATAACAGATAGAGGGCAAGAATAATAGCTCCCTTGTCTGCTAGTCTATTAATAGAGAAGCCATCAATATTGCAAAATGACTGGTAATAAGAATATTTTAAGGATGGGGGTGAACCTTGGAAATAAATGAACTTTCATTGCTAGCAGGATTGTTACAGAATAAATTAAATGCTTTGAGAAATAGTTTGTTTGGTTACTGGGTAGAAATATAGTATCAGATGCTAGTTATTGTTGTTATTTTTTATTATTCTCCTTTTTTAAATGTTTAGTCATTCTTTTTTCCCTTTAACATCCATGTCCAAAAAATACATAGCACTTCTGACCTAGGAATATATTTATACAACATCACAAAGCTTTTCCATGGCAACAGGCCTTGTCAAGCTGTCACAAGCACCATAATGACAGATTTCCAAGCAGTTCCCAAATAAATATGATCTTAGCATGTAAGTGGAGAAAAATGCTTTCCATAAGTGGCATGTAGTTCGAAGAACCTGGCCCTGAGGTGCAGGTAGAAAAAATCTAGTAGGAGATTCAATATTCAATTAAGTTTGAAGCCTTTATATTTGGAAAACAAAGGAGAATAAAGGCTAGTTCTTGAGACCTTTAGTCACAAAACTAAACATGACTGACCTCAGTCGAAAGGACTTCTTGAATGATTAAAGACCACTTCTCAAGAGTTGAAGGACTGGACCCTGCCAAGTCAAAAAAGATTTAGAATGATGACTGACTCGGGCTCTGTGGTACAAAGATCTTCAAAAGTCCCCAAAGAAGTCAAATAATTCAGGATTGGGCACTCTGATCTAAAAAACAATCTGGAAGTCAGATTCTGCCTTTGAGATGTTTTCTGCTTCATGCTGGATTCCACTGGAGTCAGCATTACTAGCAGGAGTAAGGACCTTGGGAAAAATTTTATTTACAAATGAACTGCAGCAATGACTTATGAGAAGTGGGTTCAGGCTGTCCCTCCCCTGGATGTTTTACAAGCACTTACATTTAAATAGGATGCCTCTTAAGGAGGCATACTGTCATCCACCTACCTGAAAAGAAAGCACTGGAGCATCCCAAGTGAAGCCAGATGTTGTTCCATCTACTATGTTTACTCAATGATCATAACAGTGTAACTCTGAGACTATCTTTTTCTCCTACCATTGTACATGTCTTCTTCCCTCTGCCTTCTCAGAACACCTTCAATAGCCTTATCTTGCTCTTTTCCTCCCCTTACTCACTCTCAGCTTTATGCCTCACTCATGCTGCCTCCTAACACATTAAATAGTCTCCATGACCTCATCTGTCAAATGTCCTTTTATTCACATCCAAAAAATCTCTTAAAACCCACCTCTTCCAGCAAGCAAGATTTCTCCTTTTATCATTTATAATTCTGTCTGTCTTTTTTTTTTCTTCTTGTCTCTCTTTATTTTTCACATTGTTACAGACAGAGCTGGTAGTATCATCAGTAGCTAAAATTGCCTGACATTTCCCATTACAAGATTTTGTTTTTAGTTGCTTATAATTTTGCAGCTTTAAATTACTTGGACTGAATTTTTCCATGCCAGGTGTCTCAAGCAAAATTTTTCTGGAAAGTTTCAGCTAGACTAGTTTAGACAGTTCTGAAAATGCAATTAAGGAAAAATGCCGTGGTTTAGCCATTTGAAAGAATTCTTACAGGCACTTTGTTCAAAAGCACTTGCAGCTCCGTGGTTTGGTGTAGAGATTTCAAGGATTCAGTGAATCCCTTGGTCTGCCTCTGTCTGCACCTTCAGGAAACCATTAGCCTCCCCCAAAATCTCACCTAAATTCATGCTTAATGGAGAATTGTGAGACTTTGGCTTCCAAATTCTGTAACACAGTAGGGGCTGGAGTGGAAAAAGTTAGGAAATCCCAGATTTGAGGTCGCTTTGATAGCCTTAACTAGACTCTCACCTCCTGTGTTAACTGTAGCTAATATTTAATTACGTGATCATATACAGATTTCCCCCACCCCCTACTGTGTCCAGCCTCATGCAGGGCATAGGATGGGCCTGTGCAGCCTTCAGGGAAGAAGGGCTCATTTGTTTGCTGAATCTGAAAGGCAGCCACTCAGGAGCAGTGGGCATGGGAATTAAGAAAGGAAAAATTGCTTGCGCTTTGCGTAGTTGAACACTTCCTGGAGCTTTGGATGTTGCTTCTGCCCTTGCCAAAAGAGGGGAGATTTTAAGAGGTATTTAGCTGGGCAGCTCCATGGAAAATATTCAGCATCTACTGTTGAGTGGAAGAACTAAAAGTTTTAGAAAAATTAGAATCTGATCATATATGTAAAGGCAATAAGAAAGTATACGCTTGAAAGAGGTCTGAATTAAAACTGCAGAGACTTAATATTTAGGTTTTGTGTGTTGTGCTCTATAGCTTTTAGCCTTCTTCTCAACTAGAAAAATGTGTTGAGCCTCCACAGCTAGTTAGGGCAGGACCCCACCTCTCTGATCCCTGTCAAGGTAGATTAGGTAAAAACTTGCACTTCTGAATGGCAGGTCACACATCCAATATATGCCCCAAAATAGTTATTTTCAGGATCTGGACCTTGTTTAAAAGGAAGTGCCACAGCTAGCATTTGGAAAGCAGATCATAACAAACAGAATATAACTTTAGCATTTTCACACAGAATTCGGGGGGGGGGGGGGGGAAGATGTCAGGATGCCACAAAGATTGAAATGAAAGTCTCATTCTCATCTGTGCAAATCCAACTCTGGCAGTGGAAAGGGATGCACATGGTATTGCAAGGACAGAGGGATGGAGCTTTTTTTGTGTAAATGGAAAACTGTGCTGCAGACACATAAAATGTTCGTTTCAGTAAAACACTTGGGAAAACAAATGAGGAATATGCTTGGCACCATGGCAGAGTTTTATCAACCTACAAAATTTTCCAGAGTTTTCCATGAAGCCCTGCACATGCTGCATACAGAGTAAAACAAAACAACATCTAGTAGTGTTTGGTCAGAGCAATAGCTGTATCTCAGTAGATACCAATTAGTTGCCAAGAACTACTATGTATACATGACAGAGGTTAAAATAGCTCAGAAGGTTTTATTTCTGAAGCTGTTTTCTTCATAACATAATTTATTAGTCATATCCAGTTAGCACTTCCCTAGAAGTGAACTCAACATCACATTGAGCTCAGAGCAAGAAAAGGATACTAAACTATATAAGTAAACTGTTTCCTCCAATTACTATTCAAATCCTTAGTAAAGGATTTATGTTTTTTAAAACACAATAAAAGCATTTTATCTCAAAGTAATTTCTTGTCTTTTATAGAAAAAGTAGCACGAAAAGCTTCTATATGGGTCAGACTCTCATTGCACTGAAGTCACCTCCTTGTTTTAGGAAGATGTGTGGATTGATACACCCTTCACAGTCACACTTCTCTATGCAAGAAGGCAGAAGAGCTCACTTTGAATTAAGAAAACGTAAGCCTCATTCAGGCAGGCAGAAGTTTTATGAACCCTTGTATTTATTTCACAAATATTTCCCCTATATTTCTTTTCAAGGATTATTTACAAAGAGAGATGAAAAGAATCCACTGGAACTCCAAATTAACTCAGAGCTGCATGTCTCTGCTGTGGAACAAATATCCATTATGAATGTTAGACATTTTGAGAGGGGTGGATCTTTGTACAGGAATTATTCTTGCTGTGCCTAATATGACCTTTTCTTGACTGGCTTTTTTTCTTGTCTCTTATGCTTGTTTTCCTGAATATCTCCAGTCTGAGAGCTCAGTATAGGCTGAGAAATGCCTTAGACTCCGCAGTCTTCCACTGAGTTTCTAACTAGGTTGAACATGTTCACCCACCCTTGTTCTGAATTGCCATATGCCTGCAACTTCAGTGAGCTTTGATGGATATAACTGTGAGGAGGCATTTCGTAAAGACTCCTGGCTCTTATGTTCAGCTAATTCCCCACCAACGACCAAATTGTTTACCCACACAGCATTTTGCAGTTATTGAAAATTTTTGATCAGCTGGGCTGAAATTCCAGGATTTTTTGCTCGTTATGCCCAAAAGCAATGGATGGGAAGTAAAGAATTTATTAACTATGCTTCACAAGTGACAAGACTAAGAAACAAGCAAATGAATAGGCTTGTGCAGAGTCATGCAGTGAGGTATTTTTGCCACCACCTACAAAATTGCTGACTTTCAGGAGCAGACTGACTTACAGGGTTACACACTGCAACTTGTGTCTGTTCTTTGATCAAGGTAAACTGGCACTCTTGGCAAGCAGAGATTTTGTTCCTGTACTCTTCCTCTCCAAAGATGGCAAAAAAGTGCCAGAAGTCCACTTGCAACAAACATTTGTTTGTGCAGGAGGACCCAAGGTCGCAGTGGTTAATCCAAAAAATCATTTTGCAGTGGATTATCTCAGATGATGTTTTCTAAAAAAATGCTCCATATCATGCATGGGCTAAAGTTCACATAGCTCTTCCTCTGGACCCTTCTGTCTGTCACACTGTGTTTGTTATCACCGGTAGGTGACTGTCTAGGGGAGAGCAGTGGAGGCTGCAGCATTTTGTGGAGCATTACATCTATATCAGGGAGAAGAGAACATGACACAGCTTGTGTCTCTTCGTCTGAGGTAGCTTATGCGCAGTCATTGCTTTACCTAAGGGGTGGAATATTTTTTCTGCCTGACACAGTCTTCATTTCAACAGATTTCCAGACAGTAGAAGCCACATTTGTGCTGCAAGCTGGAAGTACCAGGCTTTTGCCTGGGTAGACTTTCTCTCTGGGAGATTTTTGCAATCCAGGCATCGTTTCTGTCTCCTTATCTGAAACGCAGAAGAGTCTGGAGATGCCACTTTTCTATGGAGCAGAACAAATGGGTTATTAAGGGCTTGCCTCACAGAAGCTGTGCAGAAAGGTTTTGACTTTAATGAATCAAGGCAAAGTATGAATAACCAAAGGTTTAGGTTGCTGTATGACCTATTCTCTAATCCTTGTGCTTCAGTTTTCAGGAGCCTAAGTCCTGAACCAATAGATTATTATATAGAATCAAATAACCATCTTAAAAACCACCTTTGCAAGCCTCCAGGTATTCATGCTAAATGCTCTCACAAAACTCGGAAATCAAAGGATGTGAAGCTTCTGTAAGACCTACCCAATGATTTTCTTCTCATCTGTGAAGATGCCATGTGCAGGACCACAGAAAGGTTAGCTGGGCTGCCATGCTTCAGGGGTAAAATGCACATGCGGTAAAAATTGTTTTCCTTGATAGAGCGAATGTTGTCAGTTAAGATGATGATGAAAGACATCCCAAAGCAGTGGTCTCTCTCATGGGAGATGCTGTGCTGCTGAAGATGGCATTCTCTCTCTCTCTCTGATGAGGCTGAACCTCAAGTTCTGTGTCCAGTTCTGGGCCCCTCAATTCAGGAAGGACATTGAGGTGCTGGAGTGAGTCCAGAGAAGGACAACGGAGCTGGTGAAGGGGCTGGAGGTCAATGGAGGAGTGGCTGAGGAAGTCTGGAGAAGAGGAGGCTCAGGGAGACCTTCTCACTCAGTACAGTTACCTGAAAGGAGGTTGTAGCCAGGTGGGGGTCGGCCTCTTCTCCCTTGCAGTTAGTGACAGGACAAAATGACATAATCTTAAGCTGCATGATGGCAGGTTTACATTGGACAGTAGGGAAATGTTCTTCACAGGAAGGGTGATTAGACATTGGAGTGGGCTGCCCAGGGAGATGATAGAATCACTGTCCCTAGAGGTGTTTAAGGAAAGACTGGATGTGGCAGTGAATGCCATGGTCTAATTGACATGGTGGTGATCAGTCACAGGTTGGACTTGATGACCTCAGAAGTCTTTTTCAGTCCAGCTGATCGTGTGATTCTGTGATTTTCACACTAGTATGCTGGTAGAAAGAGGATTTGTCAGGGCTTTTCTGAGTGTCTGCCTTTTTAAAGGCATATATTTTTAACAAGATTTTTCTTTATGCCTCTGCAGCCTCCAAAGGCCAGGCTGATCCTGTATGTAGCCACGGTTAGGCAAATGCCTCTTTCCCTTGTTGCTGCACCTGAGCAGACAATCCTCCTACTGCCTAATCCAGGATACTTTGTGGTCTGTTTCCAAACAAATTTTAGGGTGGAAAAACCCCCACGTTTTCTTGTATTTCCAAGGCATTCACCAGGAGAGGAAATTCCATGCTAAATTTAAGCATGAGATACAAGTAGGCACTGGCAGAAGCCGCACATACCACAAATGTAGTTTTCAAACTGCCGAAATGACGTCCATTTCTTATTTTCTGTAGTGCTCTGGCAAACGCCACATATGGACCACAGTTCCCTCAAAAATATACATGTGCAAGATGTATTTTAAATGCAATCAGCTTTCCCTGTGGAGCCAGCCCAGACAAAACTCCTTCCTCCTCAGATGGGTAGAGCGTCCTGCTTTCTGAATACTCCTGGAGAGTCATTGCAGGTGGACACTTCTCTTGTCACCAGCCCTCTTCTCCTTGAGCGCCTTTCCTGCCCCAGTGGGGTCCTGCAGGGCCCAAATCCCCCTGAGGGTGCATGGCCAGGGGTCCTCCATCAGGTGGATTTGGGGAGGGGGCAAGTACAACAGGATGGGAGGGGGTGTCCTCTCACAGAGTAGCCACAGTGGATACAGCTGGGTCTTATACTACTGATGTGAATCACTGCCATACTAAATAGCCAAGCTGGAGGCTCCATGCAGAAGAAACACATATTTAATATATATGAGATTTACTGTAGAATTTTTGTGTATTAATGCACATTATATTGACATTTACTGTGAGAATTCATGCTTCATAAACATGGAATTGTTCTGTTTTCTCAATTTGTGCCAGTTTCCTATAAATACAGAAATTAGGTAGTTATCCCTAAAGCTATCTGATAGAATTCAAAAATAGATAAACAAAGAATAGCAATGCAATTTGGTCATTAAAATTCTAGAAAAAAAAACAAAAAAAAAACAAACAAAAAAATATATCTACCCATTATCCTTTTGATGAATCTGGCCTTTTGCCTCAAAACCACTACCAATTTCATCTGGCATAAGAGGAACATTTTATGAATACTACCCAGTGTTCACAGCACTGAACTGGAAATGCTAGTCAATAACAGCTCATTATCATTATCCAGATGAGAGGCAAATTAAGCATGGGAACACTATGCTACCATAATGTAAAGGCTGAAACTCAAAACAGCAAAAGCAAGAAGAATTTGGACTAAGGCTGTCTTCACAACAACTTAAGGACTATTGTGACTGGATTTGAATTTGTATTTTTTCTTAACAGGCTGGAGCACTCTTGCAAAGACATAGGTGGAGCACCAGATGTATTCCTACAGAATTCATCTTTTCCAAAGAATGCTGATGATCAAAATAAAAATGTTTTGCAGGAAAGATGGAATAGAGTCAAGGCTCTGTCTAAAATTGGCCTTCTTCCTTGATAATTTGTCTTCCCACCGCTTAAGCCGCCCCTCCTGCCAGTTATTTCTGAGGTGCTGTAAGTTTTGCACCTCAATCACTCAGTAGACCTCAGCTGCCATACCAGCCAGGCTTTCAAAACTCTAATTCCTCAGTATTTCGGGTGGGAGGAGAAGGATCCAGTTTGCAGCTCCCCAGACGTTTGCCTTCCTGCTACTTTGGAGAGCTTGTGCGCCGGTGATGCCTCCAAGAAGATGTCCCCAATTTTTGAAGTCTGGGTGACCAACCTAAGCACAGCAGGTATGTCTGAACTTTGTGACTGCTTTCTCCACAATTTCTAAAGCTTTTTTTGGAGTTAGCATGAAACTGGCCATTTAGAAAATCTTTGAAATGGAGGTTTGCACCTTCTCTGCGTGTTGGGCCAGAGCAGTAGCACCAGCATTCAAAGAAAATCCCCCATTTTTCCCTGTGTGGCACACATTGGTCTTCTCCACAGCACTGCTAAATGCCTCTGTAGGGTCCCATAGGGAGGCAGTTAACCTAGATGACCTTCTCAGTTGTATGTGTGATAAATGTCAGCATCAAAATTGTGACTTCTAGGAAGTCAAAAATCCCACAGAGGCAAACAGAGGAGCGGGAGGTGGAAAGGCTGTGAACCACGTATGTGGGAGAGTCATTTGCCCAAGGTGAGCAGTCTAAACCTCATCCAAAGGACAAACATCCACCACACACAATGTAGCTACATAGATCTCACCACTGCACCGATGACACCAAGTTACCTGTTAATGCAGATGTAGGTAGACTTGCCAGTGGCCAAAACCCTCTTGAGAACATTGAGTGTGATAATGTCAGCTGTAACTGGGCTGAAGAAGGCACAGAGCTTCAGTGCTCTCCTTGATTGATTATAATTTAGATAATTACATGTTGTATTTTAGAGCCTTTCATCAATAAGTACAGATACTCTGCTTTGCAAAGTAGGTTTTGTGGGGAAATTTAACCTTTACAGTGCTGGGGCTGCTGGAAGCTGAAGTGAGCTGTGATTTAGTGAAGAGGGCAGGCTGGGCCCAAAATACACAGGAAACGTTTCATTTTCCCTGGCAGCTGAAGCATCACTGCCCTAACAGAAATTACCTGACAATTTAGGACATGAGGGTTTGACTGACATTAGAAGGTCTGTAGGGAAAACTAAAAATTACTTGAAGTCAGAGTTTAATAATCTTATATTTAAGAAAAATAATGAGATTTATACAGATCAAATTAATTTGGATATGAGGCCACATTTTACAGGAGTGTGAATCATGTGAGGTCACAACTGGAGGTTTTTCAGGCAGAAACATCATACAATTATTTTAAAAAAATATTAATCTACTTGCCCCTCAATACCTCTAATTCCCCTGATCAGAGGTAGGTAGAATACTTCATGGGCACGTATGTATTTTATAGGCAACGTTATTTGATTTCTTTAATCCAAACCTTGGACCTGCTAATTTTAGTGTGTCCAGTGTAATTCTAGCTGGTAGGTTGGGATTTGTTTTTCTTTCAAATAATATAATCCAGAGGTCAAAAAGTCAGTGGTAGTGGGTTTGCTTGTGGCAAGCAAAGGAAGTGTTAATGTAAAAAAAAACCCTCAGATTAGACTATAGGGTAAATCTAAATAAAAAAGACAGTCAGTGTAAAAAATGACAACACATCACCGTGGAAGATGAGAATCAATGCAGCTCCTTTACATGACAGATTTTCTATTCAGACTAAATATATTCTGTCTTGAGCATATTGTGTATTGCCCTGACATCATTTTGCCTTTATTCACATACTGTGGTAATGCTATCTACAGCATATAGACTCCCATTGACAGCATTTTGCCTTTCCTCAAATCATAACATTGTCTACACAGACATCCACTGACATTGTTTTGCCTATATTTTCCACTATAGACTCACAGTGACATTGTCTGGCATTTCATTATGTTACATCTCAGCAGGATTCAGCAGCGTTTTACACCAATTATTAAAAGTTGTAGTCAGGCTCTGGAGGGTTCTAATAATATGAGTTGGCTTCCACGTCTCATTGAAGGATCACAAAATGGTGCTTTCTCAGGTATTTATAGGTTTCTTAATTTTTGGTCAGCCAAGGAAACAGGTCTCAGATGAGGAAGTGGAGCTCCTCATTCTCTGGATGAAGAGTGTGGCCTCAGCAGCTGCCAGACTGCTCTGCTGTGTATTGCTTCAGGTAATTCCTCCACTGCCTAAATTTCTGAAACACAGGTGCTGGCCAGGGCTTCTGCTGTAGCACTGCTCTCATGTCCCTGGATAGGGAACAGGAAATTAGTGACCAAATGAGCATAATTTTAGAAGGGGGGTCTGCAGGTGGAGAGTCTTAGTGGTTCCTGTGTGCTGCCCTGGGGGAGTCTGGGGGCTGGGGCAGGTGGGTCCCAGCAAAGCTCAGGGCTGCACACCCTGGCACACTTCTCTGCCTGGTAGGGCAAAAGCCACTGCTGCATGGTGCAGACTGCTTGGATCAACAGTGCCCTCAGCACCAATGCTGATTAAATTTCTACTTTTAAATATATCATTTTCCAGTTACTTGAAAGAAAGCATTTTTTCTAGTTTGGGAGCACTTGAACAGTATAACTAATGCGACCATCAAAATTTTGCTGGTTTAGATGGAGTTAATGTATGACTGCATCGATGTATAATTGTGCTTTCTCTTATTTAATGAATTTGAACTTATTGGCATACTCAAACAAAAGAAAAAAAGTGCCAGCACAGAGTTATACCAGTGAATCTGTGGTCTGTGCTGGCACAGATGCTGTGGGATGGTATCTCTTCTCCCTGTTGTCCTGGCATACCTGTCCATGCAAATGTATGCAACATAGGCCTAGTTTCACTCTGCAATAGGTGTGCAAACCACTTGCTGTAAAAAAGGGTTTAAGATTAATTTCGTAGCATGTCACTGTGTCTGGATATTTCTGACGTCACTGGAGTCCCTTGTGATATACCGAGAGCAAATGAAGACGTGGGAAATATGAATTTAGTGGATGCAATGCTGTATTGTCAGCATGCCCCATTTTTGTTATTTTCTAACACACATGAGGTTCAGAGATGTGTGCATCCACAGGTTAAAGAAAAGCTCAAACAATTTTATTTTTAAAAGACTTCTAGGCTTTTATAATGCATTCACTCTATCTGGTAAACAAAAAGCTGGTGTTATTCCTTTTTATTGTCTCTAAGCAAAGAAGCCTTTCCAAGGCATAGAAACCATTTATCTGCCTTAGTCAAGATGATTTCCATACTAAGGCCATTGTCCCTGCAGTGAAACTGTGATTATGTGGAGAGTAATTGTGTGTGTGCATATCTGTATACCTTTACATTGTTTCCAGATAAAATTAATGAAAAAGCCCACAGTGAATACAATGAAATGTGCTTTGCCTGCCTTTAAGAGCAGCATTAGTATGTACTTCATATTTTAATAAATTACTGTGTTGGTAAAAGCTGTACCTGTCCATCGTCTGCTGAGCCAGAGTGGTCTTCATTATACTGCAGACATTTTGCTACCATAAAATGCAGCACAGACTGAGGCACTATCATCATCAGTAGCAAAATAAAAACTTGTCATGTACAATACTGACAGCAGAATGGAAGTGCTTGGAAAAGACGATTATCTATTGAAATATATATAGTCCAGAGGGCAAATGTTCATTCAACATATTGACAACAAACACGTATCATCTTTTATGGAGGCTGTCTTTCCAGTTCTCTCCGTGTCTTTGGATATCTCAGCATATGTACAGGGCATTATTTCTTCTGTGGGCCCAAATCCTGAGCCAGTGTCAAGTGCCATTGCTCTGCAGAGTTCACAAATGCAGCCATCCAACAGTGGGTGACAACAGTGCCTGGAGTTTTTTTCTTGTGTGACATTTTTCTAGTCTAAACTTAAAATTAAATTTTTTTGTTTGTTTCATTGTTTTTTTGGTTCCTCCACCCCCCACCTCCCACCCCCCCCCCCCAACACACTCCCTTAAAATGTGTGTTAACATTTAGATCTTTTTCTAATACGATCTGGAAAGTTTTTATATTAACTTTTTCCTACAAAAGCATGAGGCCCAAATGAAGCAACATGCAGCAGTCACTTTTTTTCTTTTTAATGCAGCCACAAAATGTTTAAAACAAAGTGAAACTGTCAGATGTTAAAGTGGGTTTAATTTCTTTATGAGCTTTGTCTATCATTTGATTTATAATTATTTTATTTCGTGCTCTTATCTTATGAGAACTTGTCAAAAAGCTTTTGAAATCCTAATAAGTAGGTTCACAGGGTCTTCTTTGGCCACAGTTTTCCTAACCTTTTCAAAGAAGACAGAAAGCCTTTAAATAAAGCTGATCTGCAGGCAGCTAATTTTTGTAGTGTCAGAAAATCACTGACTTCTGTAGTTTGGGCTATTCTTTCGTATATAAACATTTAAAAAATAAACCAGCTTTTAATGCAATCTGTGTTTACTAATACAAGCTAATAAAATCATGTAGTATTACTTTGTATTGTGCTAATGGGTATTGCATTATGCTATATGAATGCTATATTAATTGGTGCTATACATCACCATGGCACTTGCTGTGCAATCCAGAGGAAGAGCAATTCTTGAATTTGCTAATACAGTACTTACCAAAGCCGTAAAAACCTTTGGAGACACAAAAATATGAAAGGTGTATGGAAGAGGTTTATTTGCTTTGCTTGGTGTTGCATTGCCTTAATTTGGATTCAGGACACCGTGTGACAGAGGTGTTTGCTACCTCTCTGGGAGATCCCAGATACACTTTTCTCTAGCTCCTGGGAGTGAAATCTACCCCTGAACTAAGCTGTATCTGACACAATAGTAAAAAGATGGAAACAAAGATGATGTTTGTCCTTTTTAGATATCATAGAATCATTGAAGGGCCTTGGTTGAAAGGGACCCTTAGAGATCATCCAGTTCCCACTCCCCTACCATGAACAGAGACACCTTCCATTAGATCAGGTTGCTCAAAGCCCCATCCAACCTGGCCTTGAACACTTCCAGGGATGGGGCATCCACAACTTCTCTGGGCAACCTGTGCCAGTACCTCACCACCTTCACAGTAAAGAATTTCTTCCTAATATCCAATCTAAACCTGCTCTCTTTCAGTTTGAAGCCATTCCCCCTTACCCTGTCACTCCAGGCCCTTGTAAATAGTCTCTCTCCATATTCTTTGCAGGCTCCCTTCAGGTACTGGAAGGCCCACAATTAAGTCACCCCAAACCTTTCTCTTCTCCAGGCTGAACAATCCCAATTCTCTCAGCCTTTCCTCACAGCAGAGGTGCTCCATCCCTCTGATCAACTTAGTTTCCCTCCTCTGGACTCATTCCAACAGGTGGGGTCTCACCAGAGTGGAGTAGAGGGGTAGAATCCCCTCCCTCAATCTGTATAAAGATACAAATATGTATTATGTGCATAGTGTGTATATAGATACACAATATCCTCATATGTGTATACACACATGTACATATAAGTATGTGTCTGTGCCCAAGTATGCTTTGAGCATTGAAATGTCCCATGGCTCTCATCTGTCTTGTCCTCAGATTTGGGACAATAACAGAGAGACTCATTAGCATCCAGTGAGAGGATTTTGATGAAAAGGAGAGCGGGACAACAAGGTTCAATTCAAAAATTTCTCAGCAGATATATCTGTCAAAAAATTGACTGCAAGCTGCAGCTGCACTCAGGGCATTTTAGTCAGAAAGACTAAAACTGAAGAAATAAAGGGCTGGGCCAGGTGCAGAGTTATCTCAAATAGTCATTAGCAAAGTCTTCAACCCATCAGGTAAAACTTTAGCACTGCAACAATTATCTTTGCATTGAAGCTCGGCCCGGCCAGGTTGAACCCAGGGCAAGAAATGAGTTCAGACTAAGCTTAATAGGAAGGTAATATCATCACATTAATGCCAGATGCTGGAGAAGTGGCAGTGGACCAGAAGGAAGAGGTGAAAGTTGGGTGCCTCCACACACTTCTGTGCAGAGCAAAGAAGCTCGTGAGGGCCAGAGGTGAACTCAAAAATGTCAGCTCTATTGGGAATCTCAATTCACCAATGCAAGGATAATTTAAAAAGAAAGAAGGAGGCAGCCCCTTTTGTTTTATCATCTTTCTGAAGTAAAAACTTAAAAAAAAAAATAAATCCTAAACCCAGATCCAGCAAAATAATGATAGTTACCTCAGAATAGAATAATGTCCTACTCAAAGTAACAAAGGGGGAGGGAAACTTTTCACACCACAGCCCTGAGGAGTATATAGTGGCCTAAATCTGTTTCAAAATGCCTATTGAATTTTGATGCTATTTTCTGCCTTGTGGATTTTGAACAAGCAAGAGTTAAGTAGATTCTCTAAAATTCAGAGTGAGTCTCCTTTAAATGCACACTTCTGCTGAACAGGGTTTGAGAGCTCCTGAAAACCTGTAGTGGCAATGATGTAACCTGACCTATTACCTTAACAATTTTATGTGCCCCACTGTGCAATTCCTGTGTGGAATCACTGGCAACAATTACAGGAGCATCGGGTGAGATATAAAATGATGCAATGTGACAGCTAAATTGTAGTTTTGTTTGTTTGTTATCTTAAAGAGTCCCTATTTAAAAACCAGGCTTTACAATTTCTTTCTGCATAGAGCAGTTGTCACACTCAGCATCCACTTGGATCCATGCTTTGACTTGGATCTTTAGCTGTGTGGTGGCTCTCTGACATGTTTGACTTATCTCAGTACTTAAAACAAGTCTTGGTTTTATCCTGTTGTTCTAATAGTAATACTTTGCTGTAATAACATCAATGTAGTTCGTAGATAGTTTTACTGGGTGCCTTCCCACTGAAGGTTTAATTTTACATCTGGAACACAAAATTAGCAACATATGGGTGCACAGTTCATTGATTAACTTATCAGCTGCTTAGTATTCTATTATTCTATCTAAATATTTCAAGAGAAGGAATAGCCCAAAATGATACCACCTTTTATACCTTCTATATATTGCCTTAGTGAATATTTAACCAACATTTATACTTTTTTTCAGTTCACAGGCAAACTCCACTTGTTTTATATTCCTCTTTCTATTGTCCCAGAACGTCACTGTGCTTGAAAGATGTACAAGGGTCTTAACTCCAACCTTTTGCAAAAGGCAACGCTACACGGAACAGGAAAAACACGTATTTGTTGAGTTTCCTGGATGAACGAATGAGCCCAGTATTTCTGGGAGATGTCAGGCTTACTGCTCGTGTACCACCAAGATATCTGCACAGGCACATTAATTTTAGGTGGTCTGTATGGTGTCAGGCTTACCACACCACATGGTAGCTGCATTTAGTCTGCAGCAGTGCCCAGCTTGTTGGAGAGGTGCAGCAGGGTAGCTTCACACAACTGGGGTCTCAGAACAGTCAGCAGTGCAGTGAGAACAACTGTTCTGGCCAAGCTGATGAACACCCATATGAAACTCTCTAATTTTAACATCACAAATAGTCAAAGTAAAAAACACAGTGATCAGGAAGCCCATCTGTGTGATAGCTCTGAAATGTATGGTGCAGTCCTTTCACAAATTAAAAACCATATTTTGGGGTATCAAAACATTTTAGGTACCTTGAATAATGACAAATTCCTGCGCCCTAGAATACAATTATCAGAGAGTTTAGTATATCTAAATATATCTAAATATCTCCAAATATTCACTATTATTTTTAAATTATTCTGTTCCTCCTCCCCTTTTGGCAAGTGCTCTGTAGCGCAGTATTAGCAGATAAGGACTTGGCATCTCCAGAGATAAAACACAGACCTTTTCTAATTCTATTCAGTTCTATATTATATGGTGAAGAGTAAATTAATTTTGCAGCTCCAGATCAGAGATCAGATGAGCGGCGGTAAGACAACCACAGAATCTTTAGATCAAGGAATTCTCTTTCTTTAAATATGCACTCTATGAGAAATACAAATGCTGCCTTACGAGCAGTGATTCGTACTTATCCAGATATCCTTATCTGCATCAGAAAACATGGCTGTCCTTCAAACCCTCACACTAGATATTTATTCTGTGTGTTTTATGGCCTGGATCCTAGGACTGGAACTGTTGTGGAGGGAAGGGATGAGGTAGCCCAGGGGCAAGTACTCTGATTAATTTGCATTAAACCACAGGATGGAGCTTCAACTTCTCCGGGCACATCAGTGTGAATCAATCAATTTTGTTTCTCTAGTGCGAATGTGTGTGTGTTCAAGTTGGACATTTTAAATATCCTCAGCACTGGTAATATTCCTTCTTGCAAATAAGCTTACATAGGAAACAAAATTGTCCTTTACGTTTACAGATCTCATGGTTTTCTCAGCTCATACCAGAAAGCAAGAACAAAAGTTGCAACCAGTACATGAATAGATAATATTAAGAAAATTTGGCAAATAATAACTGATTAATAAGCAGAGGGATTTACAGTGCAGCTGCTGGGCACATGAGGCTTCCATGAGTATCCATGAGAAGTTCATGCACGGAACTGTGGAGGTGCTGTGTGCAGAGCTACCACTCTACAGCACTGGTAGTCCTTCCAGACTGCTAACACAAATGTTTATCCCGCCAAAACCAACATTTTCCTTAGCTCTCTCAATCATGAGTTCAAGATACACATTGCTCAATCTCCCTTTCAGAAAATATTAATTCTGAAGTGATTTCGTTTCTTTTTTTCTTTTTTTTTTTTTTTTTTTAGGGAAAAAGGAACAGGAGACAATTTTTTTTGGCTGTGGACCAATGAGAGTGAGCAAGCTAAATTAATTTGAGAAACAAATTGTGTTAAGGAGTTGGGGGGAGCTGATAGATAAGCAGTCATGGGAAATCTATCTAGAGGGAGGACAAATGAGCACAACTTGACTTTCATGTAACCCTTAATCTATTTATAGGAGGAAGAATCGGGAAATGAAGTACCTCTCAACAGCAGTTTAAGTCAACAACTAAAATTAATTGCCTTCACTTTCAAACTACAGTACTTGTGCAGACTGCACATGAACAGCCAATTTCACACTCCTAGGTTCTGGCAAAACGTTGACAAAACAGCCTCCTCTTGGAAACAGAGAAAAAGTCAGCCCTGACTTTCATAGCTTAATAAGTCTCATGTTTGTCAAAGGGTGCAGAGAGGGATCTTGCCCTGCAAAGGCCATCATTAAGAACTCTCCAGTTTTGCCTCTGCAGCCCGAGGATGTTAGTGTAAACATTTGCTCCTATCAGTTTGACTAGAAGGTTGTAGTGGCTTGTATGCCAGTAGAGCACTGCACACCTTACATCTGAGAAGCCTGGCAATGCTGATGGAGAGGATGAGCATTTAACTTGGACTCTCCCCACTGTGAAAACACAGGAGTCCCAGCCATGAGGGGCTGATTGCCGCCTGCCAGCCCTCAGCACAGCCAATGCAGCCCAGCATCAGGCTGTGGGGCAAAGGACAGGCTCACATAAGTAGTCTGGGAACTTGAATCAACCAGCTGGTTCCACTGCCTTCAGTGGACTTGATTTACTAAAGCCAGATTTGCACTGCAGAGCCCTCAGTATTACTGTTTCGCTTAACTTTTATTTTGGAGTAGAGGTTGAGACAGCCATTAACTTTTCGTATTGTTTTCCCTTTGCATAGCTTGATGGTATACCCTCTCCCTGAATGCTGTGCTGTAGATATCTGTTATTCACCACGATATTTATCTCTTTGCAGTGTTTTAGATAACAAACAGAGGAGGTGAAAGCAGCAGACAGGACCCTCAGTGGTGCCACTTACCTACTGCCTAACCTTGGCCAGTGCACTTAGAGCCCTGTGCTTCGTTTACCACACATGAAGACTGAGGCTTGGTCACGTCAGCACTGCTCTTGAGCCCAATTTTTACACCGTGTGTGTTTATTTCTGCAGGCTGAGGAAACACAAGCTGGGCACAAAATAAGATCTTTTTCATTTAGCTGTTAAATGAGATCCATTCGATGCACCCTCAATCTGCAATGGGAAGGAAAATCTTGTCTGTCAGCCTAACCCTACCTCAGAACTATTAAGTAACTCTTAAAATAAATTATAGTAAACATGGGGTATGTATACGCTTGTTTGTATGCCATGTTTACGAGAAGTTTTGAATTCTATCCCATTGTTTGTAAATATTCTATATATCTCATCTGTTTTTATGTATTAATTTGTATGTGTTCATTTATTTTTGGTAACAACCTGTTCTATGGAAATATTTTAATAAAAATCTGTGAACATGAGGAAAAGTAGAGCACAATACAGATGCACAAACACTCGCTGCATGACTCTGAGGAAAAAAAGTGTACATGGAATTCACACATCATCTGAATAGAGAAACGTATAAAACAGAAATGCAGAGTGAATCGAGTGTATAAATAAAGGCTAAGCAGGACCATCATCAGTCCTGCTTTCCTGCAATGCAATTTATCCGTCATGCCACAGGAAGGAAGGGTGGGGAGCCAGCAGGATAGGTGCGTTTGATGCTCCCGAGCAAATGCCTGTGGGATGCAGGCTGGATGGAAAGTGCCTAGAGGTTTTGGAGGGCAGCACTGGGCAGAGGGAGGCTCCCCCATGAGCCCTGGCAGGGGGGGCAGCAGAGGTGACACCCTGGCAGAGCGCTACCCCGAGGCGACAGCCTTGCTGCTGCGCCGGTGCCGCTCCAGCGTGCCTGGATTTATCAGTTTGGCTGGGTTTAATACGGCTGTCACAATATTTCCAGACTCACTGGGCGTCATGTGTCTTTATTAAAGTTTGCTGAGCATTTTGAGATCCTTTGACGAACTGTGCAAAATGCCAGGTGTTATTTTCACTTTTCCCCAGTCGTAGTTAATACAGTTGTCTGCTGTTTTGCTGATTGCTACACTTACTGAAGATATAAAGACGTGCTAAGTAATAATGCTATCAATCAACCGATGCATGGAAAAGCTCAAGGGGTGCTTCAAAAGTACCAAAGACTGTTTTCCTGTTGCTGTGGCTTTACCTGAAGAATGGGGAGAGTGAGCAGGTAGGAGCTGGCTTCCCATTGTGCTGCAGGCAAGCAGCCTGCAGAGCCACAGGGTTTGTGGCCTGTCGCAGAAAGGCTTTACCCCTCCATGCCCTGTCCTGCCTTGGACCTCGGGTTTGCATCAAGTCAGCTCCAACCCAGGCATTCAAAGGACTCGTGCCTCCTTTCTGTCTCTTCCTGTCCCTCACACTCCTGTGGGAACCCTATATGGGTCTTGGAAAGCCCTGAAACACAAAGGAGGGCCATCTGACCCAAAAGCAGCGTTTGCCCTTTTTTTGTTCCTGTTAAGCAGCACGATGTGGAAATCCTGTATTTCCTCGAACGAAGGAAGCCCTGTTGCCAAACTGCAAAGCTGGGTGTGATTTTTGAAGCGCTGACTCCTGCGGTTTCGACATCTCCCTTTCCCAGCTCCAGCGTGACAGAGGAGGCTCCACCTGGAGCTGAGACGGTTACGGGGGGGAAGACATGAATGACCTTCAAAGTTTATAGTAAGGAGTGTTTTGGAACACAATGGCAAATTTTGTAATGAAATGCCAGAGCTGTTTACACTTCAGAGAAAATTTTGGACTAAGTTCCACATCCAAGGTTAATAATAATGTTTCGGGCGCAGGAGTCATGGAATAAGTAAAAAGTTGGCTCAGAAATTAATGATGAAGAATGGGAAAACAAAGAAAATAAGTGATATGAGATGAATTATAGCAGGAGGGACTGTAAACTAGACAGAAACTATTGCATGAAGATACAGAAGATTGCAATCACATCAAGGCTAATAGATAAATACAAGTCCTTCAGCATGCTTGTTTGACATTAGCCTGTGTGTGCCATGAAACACTGGAGGGAAAAAAAAAAAGAAAAAAAAGCAGTGAAGACTATGACTTTGGTCAGTTTAAGAATATATTTGTAAAAAAAAAATCTATTTGAACATTTGCCCAGAACTTAGAATGAACCCATCTGCAACATTTATGAGCTTCATGCAGTTAGGTAATATTTTTGTTTGGTTTTTCAATTCCTTGGTGATAACGGAGGTGATAAATGAAGTGGTCTACATCACTTGTGAAGAGAGTTGCTCTGGCTGCTGGCATTAAATGGAGCAGAGCTGGAAGAGAAGAGGGATTGCCCAGTTGCTGCATCAGGGCTCAAGTGATGCTGGGTCACATCCTTTTTTTCCAGATGGCACATGATACCAGGTAAGCTGAGTGGTTTTGACTCTACTGAAATCACCAGCTGTGGACACCTACACGCTTCTCTACATTTGGCCATTGGTGTCCCTCTCATTACATTTCAGGTCCCCTTGGAAAGCTGAGTTAAAACTCCTCTGTTCTGATATAATGCAGTACCAGCAGACATGAAAGACTTTATGAGAGAAATGGGATGTGCCCACAGCCTCATGTGTCAGTACCTTATGGGGTTGCACACCTAATGGGTGCAAGTTTTCCCCTTCAGAGAGCTCTACAGCCTTGAGTTGAAACCCCTGTGTGCTGGCTGCTAATGCAAGGTTGCAGGCTGGATCAGGAAATAGGGTGTGCTTACAGGGCACAGAAGAGGGATCCTCCTATGCAACCATCCCAGTTCAAAAACATGAACTCTGCTCTTTTTAGAAATCCTCAGTAAAAACAGTAAGCTACAGCTTGGAGGAGATGATCATCAATAACCTAGGAGCTGTGAAAAATTACTTTAAAATATGTTAGCATTAAAAGGTAGGAGAGGTACATGGTTGAAAACAGAGACTCTCATTTAAAAATTAACTAAAACACTGAGAATCAGGAAAAAAAATGTAACTGAGAATTTAAAAGACTTTGTTTGCCATCACATGGTAAACATTTCTTGCCTATGTAGTCCTAGGTTTGCTATGTCTTTTTATTCATGAGTTTCAATCTCTGCAGGCCAAGACATATGTTCTGTGGTAGTAGCTCTCTCTCTGTAAGCACATTGGTACCTTCCATGTGGCACTGTAGACTCAGACAACATCAACCATGAAGGCATGAAATAGTTAAAGGAATAAAAGTAAATGATTTTTTCCTCCATGATGCTCAAGCCATTGAGCAAAGCCACTCCTGTGTGTTACTGAGTCATGGTAACTTCTGGAGCAACACAATTTTTTTAAAAAGCCCCGTAGAAATGATTCTTTTTAATGAAGAAATAACCTTTTGGAAGATATCTTTTGGAAGGGCAGAACCTGAGACACAGGGAATTGTATATTTCAAATCTACATATTGTTTTTCTTTTTTTTTTTCTTCTCTCCCCCCCCCCGCAAAGAATGCCTTACAACACAGTTACCTTTCAGCCAGCTCTCACTTGGGAAGGAAAATAATGTGGCCTGAGGCATGTATCACTTACAGCAGGGTTAATCAGGAGTTACTTCACTGGCACTCGTACTTACATTGGTGTAAATCTCACGTAAGTGATTTCAGAGTAACAAAGAATGTGACAACAGCAGCTTTCAACCAGTGACTACTGGTGGCCCCTACCACATGGGTTTTCAGGAATCAAAGCCCAGTGTGTTTGAACCCATGTTGACTCAGACAGTAAAATAAAGCAGCCTTTCTAGTCTGTTTCTCAGCATGATAATGCTACCATAGTATTACTCTAAGGTCTTCTGAGTAGCTGCATTTAATAATGCTTTACAGTAAGGTTCCATTTATAAACACTTCATTATTAATAAAGCATGGCAATTTGTAGCATGCATAAAAATTATTTATATTCATGTGCTAACCAAGCCCATAGATTTAATAATATTGACGTCTTATAACACGCATTGTAACAGCTTGTCACAGCATCATCTGTTAAGCATTTCTTACTAATGCATTTCATACCATGCCTTATAATAATTTGTTAAAGGATGCAGCTGCATCTATTAAGCCTTTCATAAATATGAATAGCACATTTTCTAAAATGGCACCATATATTAAATTATTACTGGATATTCTAACTGGAAACAGAATTTTTCTTTCTCGCTTCCCCTCTTTCCTTATTTCCCATTTTTCTTTTTCTTTTCTTTCTCTGTCTCCCTCACCTACCCCCTGTCCCAGTCTATCTGTCTGTCTGTCTCTTTTTTACTTCAACTAAACCCCAGATTTTATTTCATGAGGGGAGGAGAGCTGTTTCAGTTCAGTAGGGTTTCCTGGTCTGGGGTACCATATAATTTAGACACTTCGGTTTGAAAGCAGTTTGAGGGCAAGTTCAAAAACTGGTGAGGTCTATGGAGGTACTGTACCTCACTGGGACCAACAAGAGTGCCAACTGTGAAAGGAGGAGATGAACAATCTTGAATTTCTCTCATGTGTGGACTCAGGGCCCGCTCCTGAGTGAGGAAGCAAACAAGCACTATTGGTGTCAGCGGTTCCTCTTTGCTTCTCGGGCACCACCAGCAATTAGCCACAGAATAATTTCTTTTCATGCAGAAAATAAGAACTGAATTACAAATTAATATCATAATAAATCATCCTGTTGTCAAAAAGGTCTGAATGCAGGAGATTTTGTTGTGAATCTTCTCTGCAATAGAGGGACTTGCGTCTCCCTGGGATGCAACAGGCAGCAACAGCACAGTGTGGATGCGGAGCAGGACCTTGTGTGGACCTTGTGTGGCTGCTTGGGGTAGGTAGGTTTGTGCAAATACTTGTTTGCCTGCAGAGGCAAGTGGTATTATAAAAGCTGTGAGCAAAGCTTAGGTGTCAAAACGTCGTGTCTGCTGTGAGACCCACACATGTTCCTGGGGTCTGCCAGTCACCCTGCTCCTAAGTTTGGCACTGTGGTCCTTCAGTGATTTTATACTGACCTACCAAAAGATTATGTTCCCTGATGGCTCTTAGGTAGAAACTTCCACTCAAGTGACAGTTCCTTACCTCAGCTCTGTCTTCCATCCTTTGCTTTCTCTTCCTCATGAAGCACCACTGAATGCTTCTGGACAGCACTGGCCTATATTGCTGTGCACAAGTATTCAAAATACACAGGTCATGCTTGACAGCTGCTTACTTCTGCACCTTATTCCTATTCAGGTAACACCTCTTTATTTTTTACCCCCTTTCCTTCTTCTGTGATATAATCTAAAACTGTGGCACACTGCAATGTTATTAGAGATTAAATTCTTAATTATGAATTTCCTTGCTTTTGTAAGTTTGCTTCAGATCCTTAACATTTTTAATGTCATTTTTATGTGAATTTCCATGCTATTTTAATTCATTAGTCATGGGCTATCATTTTTCGATGTAATTACTGTAATTTCATCAAGTGACATAATTACAGTAAATACTTTGAGTAATTACTATTCACATGGAAAAAGATATCTGGAGGTGTAATAATGTCATATAATAAAATATTTATGATGTGTAAAGACAAATTATGATGACATATTTACATCACGTAATGGCATGACAGCATTCCATATTTACCTTGGGTGAGGATAGTGACATAAAAATAAGTTTCAGTGATGTCATCCGTTGCTAACAATTACAAAGAGTTCTGCAGCGTCCAGGTACAGCAAATTGAATAACTCTCACCTTTTGAAAATAAATAACGTTCCCCTCCTCCCCCAGAAATGACCCACAAGTCCAGTGGGTTGATCTGTTGCCAGCTGAGGGTCAAAAGAAGGATTTATGCCGGCACGGAGATCAGATGGCAGTGTGCTGGGCTGGGGGGATTTTCCTGTGGGAGAGTAACTGCCTGCCACTTTTAGCAACTCCAGGTATAAGGGAGACATTTTGAGAGAAAAAAAAAAAGAAAAGTAGCAAGAAATACAATTTAGAAAATCTTCAGGCAGCATGAGAAGTGTGTACAGATATTTGTGCATGTGTATAATATGACATACACGGAGCAATATTAAGAAGCACCCAGAAGCTCATAAATCCAAGTCTTCTGCCACTGGGATGTGCCAGGTTTTGTCAATACAGGTTCAAAGTAACCTGTCATTCACCATCTCTGATGGATTTGGGCAGAATGACCTCTCGTTCTGCCACAGCAACCTGTGGCTGCTCCAGCTGAGCTGGAGCCACACAGAGAAGGATCTGCCTTCCAGAGAGACCTGTCTCCCATATTGCAGAGTGTGGTCACAGCGGGGTACGGGACACAAAGGCTTTGTCATCAGTGGATGGAAGAATAAAGAAATAGGTGTCTGAATTCTTTACCTACCTGAACTGCTCTTGACAAAAAGAGCCAGGATTTGCCACTAGTTGTATAGTCCTCATTTTCTGAAAATATGCCTGGTGGAAAGGCTTGGTGGTTGGGGCGGCAGCTGAAGACTAAAGAAACCAGGCTGGTAGACCTAAACTGCTCTAAACAACAGTCAGGTTTGGGGTTTATCCAACTTGCATACATAAAATTAACCAAGTTATTTGACCTTAAATTCACTACACTGTTGCTGTTCATTAACCAAATGATGCTGATCTTCCAAAGGTCTGATGAAAACAGCAAACAGAAGAACACAAGTATCACTGCAGTGCATGCCAAAGGGAAGCAATACATCTGCCTCAGCAGCAGGGCCATGGGCAATGACAGAGGCCAGAAGATGCGCCTGGAGCAGTGAACTCCAATATTAGGGTCCATGTTGAAGTCTATCTATGCTCTGTGCTATAATCAAGGCCCCAGGAAGGTAAAAAGGCAAATAGTCGTGTAGTTGGAGACTAAACCACAATGAATGTGCCTGAGGAGGCCTACTAATTACACAGATAGTCCAATTTTTGAAGCTTTGCTTCTACCAGTGTAGCACCATCCTCACAGTAGCGTGGTTAGGTACACCATACGCACCTGACCTGCAAACAGGGATATTTTATTCTACAATGGCTTGTTCTATGCATATGCAGCACTACTTTGCATGTTCTGCAGTTGCCCTTTTCCTCCCATTTACATGGTGGCTGCACGGGAGATGGCTCCTGACACAAGTTAGCACAATGACATATCAGCCACCCCACTTCTACCTTGGCCCAGGGTCTGTGAGCAGCCCACACAAACATTGTATGTTGAGGATGTATGAAAGTATCATGGTGGCTGAAGGCATACTAGAAAAAGAACAATTTATTGATTTATTATAAACTACAGCAGTGTTCATTTTCCTCTGTGGGTTACAGATGGCTCTCCCTTTGCTGAGAGAGGGGTACCTTGATGGAACCTTACTGTAAAGCAGTGTATTTTCCTCTAGATCTGGAAGAAACACCATAAAACTGGTGTTATCCTTTGTTCATCTGTGAATCCTCACAAAGTCTCCTAGGGAAGAAAGTAAAAGGAAAAGAACTGGATATGGGAGAAGAGTAATTCTTTAGGAAAATCAGGTGAAAAATAACACCGGTACTGCACTGTAGTCATTTGGGATTTGTCACGTGTTAGCATCAGGTGTCAGCAATGTCACTCCCTTTCAGAGCAGAGAAGAAGAGAACCTGGATGTTAAGATCAAAAGCAAAAACAGTCTGCTTTAAAAAAAAAAAAAAAAAAAGAAGAAGCCTGAGGATCTGGTAAACTTCTAGAGAGATGCTATCTTTCTTTGTCTTTAACTCAGTAAGTTCCATCATTAGGACACAGAGCAAATACCTAATACCTAGTGTCCTCAAAATATAAGTGTGTGCATGTCATACATACAGACATTATAAATACATGTCATTTCTGTTTGCATATGTTAACAAAACCAGACCCTTGTTGTTTCTGGAGAATGAACCACTGCTTGATTCACAAACTTGCAGAGGTTTTGAAAGGTGTCAATAAACTTCAGCGCACTGCAGACAATGTTCGATTTCTTGCCAAAGCCCGAGGCTAAGTCGGTCTTGTAAAGCTTAAAACAGATCCTTGGAACTTGCAGACAAATCCAAAGACTGAAAAAAAAAAAAGAAAAAAAGAAAAAAAAAGAAAAAATTAGAAATCAGATGCTCAAGAGAGAATATTCTTGCCAGTAACATGACAGAGTCAAGTTAATTCAAAGTGATTCAAACAAGAGGGATATTTTTATTTTTTTTTTAGGATATTGCTGGCCAGTTCTGCATCCTGAATCTGATTGACATATGATACTACTAGGCTGAATGAAGACATTTTGCACATGTTTTTGCTTTAAAGAGCAATTGCTAGGGGTAACACTGGTTAGTTACAACGTGGAGACATGCCAAACTATTCTGAATGAGAGTGGATTGCTGGATATCTCGTGCTTCAAGGTTTGTAGGGCTGGGTGGATAATTAAGCATTCCTGACATCACCATGTGGTCACATAAACTCAGAGGGTTGGAGAAATTAATGTGGGAGCTCAGGTTCCTACCGGGTGTGCTCTTCAGTTCTGTGAATTGGCATTTCCACTACAAGAAGTTGAATGAAGTCTTCAGTAGACTTCGACTATTATAGTAATTTCACCACAAAAAGTAATGTTTTGACATAATTTTTTGACAGGGAATTTTGGACTTCTTTTTTTCTAACACCCTTCCCTTTTCACCGCAGCCTTTAAATATTTACCACAGAGTTTTATTATTTTTTAATAATCTACACCTTTCAGAATATAGTTTCCATATTTTTAGTTTTTGGAAAGATTTTTCTGAATGAAAGTTCTTCTGTTCCACAAGGTGTTGATGCAATAGTGTGAGCAATAGCAAATTAGTTCATTATTCCTAACAGCAGTCTGAACTTGCAGAGGCAAGTTTGGGTGGGAAAGTCCTTAAATCTCTGTCAGGATTTAAGCTCTTTTTTTTGTTTGTTTGCTTGTTTTTTTCAGCCATCACGGTTGATCCTCCTGTTACAGTGCCTGTTCACACTTTTGAGTAACTTCAAGTTTTCCTCAGCCTGTATATTTTGCATCAGATAGTTCAGCAAAAAAACTCTTCCCAAGTTCTGTTTTAAAAAACCCAACAAAACATAAACCAAGATGATTCTGTTTGAATTTTCAGCCTATTAGTGCATATTACATAAGTTTCTTCTCCACTGAGGAAGAATAATCTGAGTTTCTGAACCAGCCCCATTTTCCTGAGGATTACACGGCATGAACACGGGGAGGAGTGGGAGAAGACCACACAAACTGAAACAGCTGGTTTGATGTTCACCTGGCAAAAACACTAATACCCGAGGCTGGTTAATCTAAGTTTCCCCCTGTTCAGAATAAAAATTTTCTACCTTTTTCCAGACTGATTTTACCTTATATTGGGCAACTCAGAATCCTCAGTACATATTTTCAGCAGTGGGTGCCATTTTACACACTACTCGTGTTTGATCACTCTGCGAGTTCATGCATGTTAGTGATTCCTCTGGCTTTTGTCACGCAGGGTAAACCGAGAGATTCCCCCCATGTGGCTGAGATCAGGCCACGGCCCAACATCTCCCAGGGATTATTTGCTTCAGCGTACACAATGTGTCAAAGCATCATGCCTTAATCTGCTGAACGCGGTGACAGGGCTCGTGATGTGACAAGGCAGATCAGTCGATGCTGTTCATGTCTTGCCAGTAGTGAGTAACAGGGGGGACAAACGTTGGGGGGTGGGGGCAGATGGAGAAAAAACAGTGCGTGGAAGAAATGGAGACACCCCTGCACCAGCACCATTAATGATGACTTGTGCCTACAGTGCAGACATCACCAAGCAGTTTGGAAATACATCCACATCTTGGCAGCAGACAGTGCCCACCAGGCCATTAACATCTCTTTCTAGTCTTTTCCAAATTGTGGTTTGTTAACTAGAAACTAAAACTTAAAGTAAGAAAGTCTAAACATCTATAACTGAAATAAGTCAGCGTTTTGTTTCCATAAACTTAAAAGTGGCATTGCGGGTTTTTTTGCATTGTCTTTTGTGAAGGCATTTGCTTCCAGATTGTGTTAACAAAAATATGTTGTTTGACAGATATCATCTCAGCAGACAGGTTGCCTAATCTGTTTTATTGACAAATTGACTTATTATTTGATCAACTTGAATATAGTCTTCAAGATATACTTCTATTATAAAAAAGTGGATGGAACAGAGAATAATGTGTTTAGTCCATCATCCTCTTTCAGCTGTCATTTAAACACTGGTGTGTCAGTAAGAAAAGAAAAAAAGTTATACAGTTGTTTTGATCGTGCTGTCAGAATTGTCTTTATTGTCTGGGGGGGAATTGCCTGTGTAATTTCTTCTTCCTTGATACGATAATATATTGACCTCCCTCATTCAGTCAGAAGAAAGCAGGTTACGACGGCTTTACCCACCACCTACATGAAGTTTCATATTCTATCAGAAGAGAAACAAAGGGAGCCAGAATCACTTATACTTCACTTCCCCTGTGTTCTCTTTCAATGGGATCTGGAAACAAAGTGAAGTTATAAGGTTTTCCTCACCAAAGTCAGAAATGCTTTCAACAAAATAATAAAAATTTCTAGGCTGTTGTATTGCAGTCTTTTCATTAAGGGGGAGTGGGCTGTTGGTTATGTTTATTTTTAAGTTAAGAAGTTGCACTTGAAAAGTTTTAAAGGTATAATGAATATAAAAAATGTAAAATCTGCATTTATGAGGTTAACAAGGTAAACATGACAGCTTTAAGACTGTTTTTCAGCAGACTGTTTTGGGAACCTTTCTTGTATCCTCATCTTTCCTGCCTGGTTTTGATGGAAGAAATCCTGCTCACCCCTTCCCTGTGGGGCTCTGATGCACCCTGAGTCAGTGGTGCTACCACAGGCATCAAGTGAATGAGAAGATGAGACAAGATTTAAATCTGGACCTACAGACTGCTACCTTTAGCTATTTGCTTTAAAAACTTTACATCAGAAATAAATTAATACTTAAGAGTAAGGCAGTCATTAAAAAAATCCCTCCATCTTGTCCAAGTGTCCATCACAATTTGTCCATTTGTAATTGCACTCAAAGTAGGTGGATCAGCTCTACTGAAGGTAATAAAAAAGACCATACTTTGTGTGGTTCGAATCTCTCTGAATTCAAAATAATTACCAATGATGAAAATCTTAGCCCTTTGAAATCAAATGGAATAGATTTTTCATTAGGAAAGTAAATGCTCAAACTGAATTAAAAAAAAAAAATCTAAATTGTCAATACAAGGTAAAATGATTTTCTTCTTCTCGTTGTTTAATTCAGTGGGTAAATATATCCTTAGAGGGAAGCTGAACATCCTTTTGAGGCACAAAGTCAGGATTTTGATAAAAAGAAGCCCCAAATTCAAACAGTTATGTTTGCAATATGGGAGCTCTAGGAGTGAGAATAAATTGGGCCCTGAGCTGTACCACCTTAGTTTAGTAAAGCACAGATCTATCTAATGGAAATCTGGCCATGGAAAAAAAAAAAGCAAAACCAAACCACCCACAATTTGCTCATCTTTGGGGTTTTTTCTTCCTATTTTTTTTAAACTGCAGACATTTAATGCCATGCTTGTCTGAGAGCTTTTTCCTGTAGCTAATAATACTTTGCACTGCTGTAGTGCCTTTAATCCAAAGATCTCAAAGTGCTTTGCAGGCATTAATGAATTAAGCCTCATAACACCCCTTTGAAGTAGGTATTATTATAGCAGTCTTAGAGATGGGCTGAGTAATTTTCCTGAAGTTGTAGAGCAAGTCTCTGACAGAGTCAGGAATAGCCTGACGAAGTCCCGCATCTCAGCTGCTTCTCTAACCACCAGGCCATTCTCCCAGACTAAGTCTCTTAAATCATTTTAATTTTAAATAATTACTTTGATTTACTTACTGTATTTAAGTCATATCTCTGTTAAATACAAGGGGAGGCATTGATTTATCCTTAGTGGGTTAGGCATTCACTGCCTGTGAAAGTTGCACTGATAACGTGAAGTTAAACCGACACAAATCCCTGTGTGGGGATGCTCTCGTGGAGGGATAGGAGGGGCTTTTCAGGGCTTAGTTTGAGCCCCTGTCTTCACTCACACATACTCAGTACTGTACAGCTCCATCAGTGCTGCTGACACCCACCCCAGTCCCTGGTACACCAGTGCAGCTGCCTGAAATTACCAATGGCATTTTCTAGGGGTGATAGTTTGCACCATAAATGGTTCTTCATATGGTTGTAACTGAACCTATGCCAGCAGTTTACATTATTTGTGATACATCAGCCCTCCTTCCTCCTTCCTGACATTGTTAACTAAGACTAAACACATAGTCAGGACTTTAAATAAGTCCAACCTATCTCAAAATGCCATTCAAACTGCAGCTTGAATGGCCACACAGGGCTACGCAGGCAGAATTTTAACTAAACCTTAAATTTGTACTTCTAATCAGATTTTCAATTACGTATGTACCATTCTACTGCCATTAAGGCCCAGTTCTATTAAAAGGTTCCCTGCTTGAAGTATTTTAGTTTTTTTGGAGAGGTGTGACGTTAACCTCTTCCTAACAACTTGGCCATCACAGGCATGGCCATCACAGGCATGATTTTTTTTTTCCAAATAATTTTCCATTCTGCCTCTGGCAGTAAGTTTAGAAGGAACCTAAAAGGTAAATTGGTGAAAACCTGCAAATAACCAAACCCATAATCAATACATTCTTAATGGCATGACAAGCAGTTTGCTTTGATCAGGTTAGTGGGTCAGGAATGACCATTCCTTGGTCCTGCTGTCACATCACCTTCAGCCACGCAGTGCTGGTGTGGTGGTCACAGCCAAGTTCTCTGGACATACAGTGCTCTGGGCTGAATTTGGTCTGCGATGGAGAAGGACTCTAGCTGAGTGCTGCGTTCTCTCCTCATTCCCTCAGCCCCAAAACACCTGTTGTGCTCTGAGAAAGCTGCGTGGCCAGCACAAAAAAAAACCCAAAACCTGAAAAACCCCAAACCACTAAGGACTGGCTAATCTCTCTAAGTGCTGGATACAGATAGCCAGTTCCCTATGGCAGGATTTCCCCGTGGTCAGGCCGGACATGGCATAGCATGAGAGAGCTTGGGGAGGTAGGTGTGTGTGCATGTATGTGGGGAGTCAGAACCTGTGACCCAGCTGATCCATGCTGTAAGACCAAGACTGTGATAATGTCTGCAAAGTTCACATGACCAGAGGCTGGAGAGCAACTGTTACAGACGATACCTGGGCATCTGTAGGACTTCCTTTGCATTAGCTTTTAGCTCAAAATTTACTTAGAGGAGAAAAACACTCACTGCAACCCTGCAGTGTCTGTTGCAAATCTATCCCGGAGTGGGGAAGGCAGGCTGCCACCCCTCTGCCTTGCGTGGCCATGTTAGCAAGAAGGTTGTGCAGCTGAGGCACAGCTGATGCTCACAGAGTTGCCGACACTGCCAGCCTTCCTAAATTGGCCAAGGATGCTGTGATGTCATTTTCTTATTCCTGCACTCATTGTCAGCCTGCGAGCAACCTCTGATTTCAGTATGGTCATCAGTGCTACAGAAACACCAACAGACGTGAGCATAAGCGTCCCAGGGCTGAAATTAGCTACTCCGACTATCCCATGCCCACCAGTCTTGGGAATAGATTATTTTGATAAATACCTTCACAGGACTTTCTGTACCTTTACAGTATGTGCTTGCAACTGGTTGGCCTGACAGATGCTGCCTGCTCTTGTCCCACTTTGCTTTTCTACAGTGTTGCTGAATATTTATTAACTGCAAGCTTATTGACAAGCTCCTGTGCACTCTTTCTCACTGATGCCAAAGTCACAGCACTGTGCTTCCTCGTGAGGCACATACGCTTTCCGTAACCTTTCATGGCTTCTGTGGGGGGTCTTTTCACTTTCCTACACACATATAGCTCTGTATTTTACTTTCTTGGTAGGAATGCGCTAATTGTCACACATCTTTCTTTTTTAAATAGATTAATGTCATAATTATCCTCATTTTCTTCCTTCCTGCTACAGGCAATTGCTGGAATGCTTTAGCATTTTTTGAAAAAAAAACCAACAAAAAACAAACCAACAAAAAACAACCACCCAGAAAAAAACACACAATTTGTCTGGGGAAAGAATTGTTACCACTCCCAAGTCTAGGCCAAAATATCACTTAAGGACTCTAATATTTTTTTTTCTTTTTCTACTTCAGTTGCATACTTAGGGTTTAACTGGTCACTTCTGATTTTGCAAAGCTCAGTCTTACCCACACGTATGACAGTTCAGAGGTATTTTCAGCTTAGCTTTTCTCAGGTTCTCCCAGACATTTTTTCCCCACTCGTTCAGGGAATATTGCTGCTTCTTTTAGGTACCAGCCCAGCCACAAAGAACAAAAATGAGAAAGAAATTCTATGTCCCTCCACGCCAGGGACTTTTAAGTGGTTAAACAAGGCTGACTTTTATTGGCCTGAGCCTCACATTATATGGTTCTGCTCAGGCCCATTTCCACTTCCACTGGACAGGTGCCATATAGGTGCTATACGCTGCAGAAGGAACAGAATAAACCTCTGGTGTGCTGGTGTTTCAGGTGCCACCCTGCTCCTAGGAAGAGCACAGAGGACAACCTGGCAAGCAAGAGAAGCGTGGGCAGGTTCGTAGGACCTCCACCAGCTACCTCCTGCTTTCCCAAATATTGCCTTTTCCCTTTAGGAAATCTGGAACCATAGAATGGCATCTGTCAAGCCGTAGGCACTTGAGAGTAAGCACCCATCAGAATAACTTACTGTCAAAAACAGGTACAAATTCATTTCATCCCACTTTGTGCCATATGCTGCTGTCAAAACTTCATGAACTGTTTAGGCAGCATGTTGGGACATTTTGACTAACTATGAGCAGAGCTATTTTTTTCATAGCTTTGTGTCATTGGCGTTTATAATTGGGTATTTCCCAGAACTTCCTTTGGTCTCTGAACAGATAAGCCTGTAGAAAGTGAACATAGCTTTGAAAGGTGGGCATGGGTCAAACCTCTGGATTCACCCATCCCCATTTATCGTCCTGACAATGAACTGGAAATTGTGCTGTACCACGTTGCTCAGGGACCAACTTTTCCTTCTATTTTAATGCTAATATTTGAAAGACGGGGTGATTTTTTTTTCCCTGTGATTTGATGAAAACCTTGAATTTTGGATCAGACTAGTAACCTGAATCTAAATCTCATTTTCTGCTGCTTGAGCCCAGTTGTTTTGTTCTCTTGACAAGAAAATTAGCTAGCACACCCTTCACTATAATAAGTGGGAAACAGACCACAGGATAGGTAAAGAACACATTTGCTGTTTTATTGGTGCCTTGCAGGGCAATAATACTGAAAAAGGGGAATGCAAAAGAAACAAAAAACCAAAAACCAAAAACAAAAACCCAGGACGGTGGCAACCCACATTGTATTTTTTTTAAAGAGTACATCAACTCCTGTTTTTTTTCATTTATTGTGGCATGAATGATAACATAAAACCAAAACATGAAAATATACAACTTATATTACACTATGTGTTATGAACAAAATATAAATCTATAACTCTATGTTATATTTACATAATTATTTCTTTTATTAAATTTCAAGTGAGATGGTAGGTTGCACATACTTTGTTTTAAGCTCCAGGCATTTGATTGTCTCTATTTCTTTTCTATTTTCATTTCATATGTAAAATCCAAAACGTTAGAAGGAGTAAGAGCTTTAGAGCCAATGGAGCTATATAAATACTGTTTCAGCAAACCAGTGACAAAAAACACTGGGGAGTAGAGAAATCAGTCAGTAGAAAAAACGAACTTGACATGTTCTTCAATCTGGGAAACTGACAAGTTAAGATAAAGTTGAAAAAATGTAAATATAAACCAAGCTAAACAGCCAGCCCATGCCCTGTGAATTGAGGATACACTTGAATCCACATCTAGTGAATCACGTACAGTTCTTTGCAAAATGGAAGGTATGGTTCTACCGAGAAGTGGGCAGACAAAAAAACTTCCTATCCGATACATCATGCCCTTAAAACATAAGAAATACCATATAGTTGCCATTCATTCTAGCAGATGAATTCTTGCTAAGTAAGGTCTACGTTTCCACGGAGTATAATTATTTTTGATGTTATGAACGTGATGTCAGAGGCTTCTTCGGGGACAATAACAGCTCATCTCTTTGGATTAAAAAGAAAAAGCTCTGAAAATGTGCTGTAAAAAGGTTAAAGACAATTTACTTTCTAAAAAATGATTTAATTAAAGAGAGTCTACTGCAGTAACCAAATCTTTGAAATAATGTCTTCGAAGAAAGAATTTCTTCCATATGCATTTGTAATAAGAGGATTTGGTTACAAAACTAATTAAATGCTATAATAATAGCTAGTGTTCTTTTCTGGGGGCCTGATTAATATAGCGGAACGGTTAAATAAAGATGTTAAATGCACTTAAAAATCCTATTTTACTAATATAAGGCATGAATAAATTGAAAAAGGATATACTCTGTGTTATTTAATTGAGCTTAGAAGCAAGTGCCTCAGTTTTTTTTTTTCTTCTTTCTTTTCCCCCTTTCCCCACTGCTGGCGGTGTTCTTCTGTAAGCTCACAAGACGCACAGTGCAAGGGGCTCCCCCCCAGTTAGAAGGGGGTGTCCTGTACACCCCACCCCAGGCAGCTCCCCAGGAGCACCCTCGCTTTCCAGGTTCCCGGGGGAAGAGGGGAAACAGAGCCCGCCTTGGCATTAGGGCCTCGATGCTTTTAGGTTAATACAATCCTAATCTCTTCTAACCTGGTTTTTCTACATGCTCCAGGGCACAGAACCCAGGAAAAAAAAAAAAAGAAACAAGACAAGAAGATCTTTTTATAAATGCATGTTTTGCTTTGTTTGGTTTTTTGTGGGTTTTGTTTTTTTTTTTCCCTTAAGAAATTAAAAAGGGACAAACAGGGCCTCATTTTCAAATCTGGTCTTCTACTGCCGAAGGACACACAGGTGATCATCCTTGGACCCAAGAAAACATTAGCACAGGCTTTAAGTATTTTTCTGGTTTGGAACCCCAGAGCCGTTTTGCGTTTTTTTTTTTTTTCTTTTTAACATTTTCCTCTTTTGGCCTTTTTTTGTTGGTTTTTTTTTTGTTTTGTTTTTAACATTTCTGCATCGGTTTTCAACACCCGAGAAAGCAGGAGGTGGAGTCTGCTAAAGCCACCCTGGGGGGGGGAACCCCAGAGGAGTCTCTCGGATGGAAATGTGCACGGTGAGGAAATCAGCGTTCAGCTGAGCCCCAGCCCAGGCCGAGGTTGTGAGCAAAGCAAAGGGCTCCAGGAGAAGGTCCTGCTGCCCCTGCTCCTCCAGCACAGGAGCCACCCTGCCCCCGGACACCGGGCTGCCTCCAGGAGCGGCTCCTGCAGCGCAGCCTGAAGTTCAGGGCTGAAACTTGGTCCCGCTGAAGCCAAAGGGCCTTGTTCCCACTGACCTCCCCCAGGCCGGCTTTCCAGCCCCCCTGCTCCAATCACACCTGCCGCAGTGGCACCTACCTGGAGCTAAAACAAAGTATTCTGGTAGCCCAAAAGTGACACAATTAAACCATAGAGAGTCTCTATAACGTGGTGGAAATCAAGCATCCAGCAAATGTGAGGTGAACCCACAAGAGTCAGAAGTAATTTGTTCACAAAGACAGGGAACAAATTTAAAAGTTAAAAAAAAAAAAAAAGGAGCAATTATCTGTTTTCACATTGTACATAATAATGATATAAAAACAACTGTCTATTTTTTTTTCCTTCTTATCCAAACAGAGTGCTTAAAAAAATTGGCTCTAGATGACTGGTGTAATTAAATAACTAAAATGAGTGATGAGAGAGCAGAAGTTAATTAAGATTGAAAACAACACTCCCATTAATTCACTCCATCATAATAAACATCAGAAGTTGACATGGCTGGGGCCAAAATTAAAATAAAAGAAAGAGAAATGGTGTGAGCAGAAGAAGAAGCGATTTGTTTTCATATGTATATATATATATATATTTATATATATATAAAAAGGCAAGGTGGGGAGGGGTATCCATTTTAAATAGCCTAACAGCTTCATTTGCTGCACTGCCAAATTAGAACAGAATAAAATAAAGTTAAAAAGGGGGGGGTGTAAAATAAATTATACATAATTTACTAATCTGGGAACAGCTGACCATTATTATTATTATAATTACCATTACAACACTAGCAAGAAGAGGCAGTTCAACTGAAAAAAAAACAAACCAATACAGTCATAAAATACAAACAAAAAGAACCCTCTCTGACATGGAGGATATGATCAGCTACTCCAAGCATAATTTCAGAGCAAATCTTCTGAGAGAGAGAAAATAGAAAATAATTTTTTGAGGCAGAGTTGGAAAACAAAACAGGGAAAAGAGGAGAAAAATAAAACAGATGTTGCAGAGTAAAACTATCACGTCCAAACTGCTCATCGGAATATTGTCCTAACTCTTCAATAGCATTTGCTTGTTTGCTTTGCACAAGGTCTGCAGAGGTCAAGTTACACTTCAAGTGGGATTTCAAGAGGCAAAGAAAGGCATTCCCTCCCTTCCGGGTCTCTCCTTCTACCTGCCCCTTTCATCCTGCACCTGGCTGACTGCAGCGAGAGCTAAATTGCCTGATGAAGGGACCATTTGTAAAAGCAATGTTGCCAAATACTGATGACCAGGGTTCTGGTGAATGCTTGGGCTGGGATCTCACTGCCACTAAGACGCACAGGGCTAATTTTATAAGTTAGAGGTGATGACAACAGCAATGGATCTCTCTCTGGGAGTAGGAATTTACCAGGAAATAAAATAAATATAAAACTGGCATCCCCAGTTGGAAAACCAACTCAAGAGAAAGGCTTTTGCCTCAGTATGATCCTAAGACTTTCCTTTACAGGCAACAGAGCAGCTCTGGGATAGCTGCTGTTTGAAATTTGGAGTAGTATTTATGGTTGGTTGGTCAGTTTATCTAATGCTTCTGTCTTGCTACACAAACCAGGGAGGGTCCTCTTCTCCTACAGGAATATTACAGTGAGGAGATGAAAAGAAACTCTAATTAATTTATATTTATATTCTTTTTTTCTGCCCCCAAAATAAAGCATAACATTCAATTACATTATCAGAAATGCAAACTTCTGCTCAGGATTAGACTTGTGTAATTCCACCTTCCTCACCTGGTTGTCATTGCCCAAGGAAGACAAAACTGCACAAGCAACATATCTAAGTGCTCTAGAACAACTCTGAAAATATTTTAGCGCAGGAGAGTAATTTTTCGGTTGTGAGAGGCAGCAGCTGGGGAAACTCGGCACCACAAAAGGTTTGGGTTCTTACATGCCCACTTTGAATATGGAAATCTCTTCGTAGCTATTAGTCTTCCTTCCTACACAAACATCCCACAGACAAAAAAAAAGGATTTCTGCCAATGCAAAGGAGAAAAAAATGTCAGTTAAAAAAACCTGCCTTTTGAATCAGAAATCAGTACTCAGCCACCCTGAAGGTACGAGTTCATCAAAACTGGACATGGTTGGCGGTAATCTAATCATGCTCAGTGAGGAAGTAACATTTCCAGTTGCCCTGTCCTGTGCAGAACAAGCCACATTTTGGACAAGCCTTTTTTATGTCATTTATTATGCCACTTGAAGTGTAAACTAAAAGCAAAGGCTCCTTACAGACCAAGTCATTTGGAGGGTGCAGGACTTCATTCTGGATCATGCTTTTTGCTCACAATAGTCCAAGATTATTCTTATTAGTACCATAAACACGCACACATGAAAATCCAAGACCATAAAATATTTTTTCTCTAAATTTCTTATGTCTCTCTCTCTCTCTCTCTCTTTTTTCACCTGAGAACGGCACCTACAGTTTCCTTTAAAAAGCAAAACCAAAACCGAAAAATATATGTCTAATCTCACCAGCTGCTGGTATATCAGGTTCTTCGAGGGATTGTCTAAGATACAACACTGTCCTAACTTAAGACAGAGCAGAAAGCAAAGAAAAAGCAAAAGAAAAACAAAACAAGAAGAGAGCAACCTAAAAAAAAAAAAGCAAATTGGACTAGTTCAGCGCTTTAGTACAAATTTGGCACTTGCTCAAAGACTCAGTATGGTGTGCAACTGATGAAGAGAAGTCCTCTCTTGAAAGGAAATAATTGCTTGTTGGGGTTAACAGAAACAGACTCCCCACTTCCCTCCTTGCCAGCCACGCGCACAGGCACGCACACACGCGCGCACACACACACACACACACTTCTGACCCAGATTTGACAGGGAGGAGGGGGAGGAGGAGACAGAGGGGGGTTAAAAGGAATTTTATCTTTTTTCTTTTCCTGTCAGGTGCATTACCAAAAAAAAAAAAAATTATTTCTCTTTAAACTGTAGCACAAAACAACAAAACACATTCACAAGCCACTTGTTGGCACTGTGTACCTGAGTGAGAATTTCTAGAACATTGTAGAACAAACAGCCATAAAGTTTATTTGAAAAAAAAATAATAATAATAAAAGGTCGACGGGTAAGACTTCAGTGCTTGGGTATAGCAGCTGAATTACTGGCATTATTTTACCCATAGCTTATATCATTCTGTTGTTGTTGTCGTCGTTGTCTTTGTTTCCTTTCTTCTGAGCCTTTTTTCTTCTGATGCAGGCTGATGTCTATTAGTCAGCTGATGTCCCAACTAGTTAAGACTAACAGTTAAAGTAACAGTCAGTGTATGAGAAAGTTAATGTGCTTGGCCACTGGCAAGGATAAACCAGATGGGGCTTTATTTATTTTTTTTTCTTTTCTCCTTGAAGTCCTGTAGGTCACGAGATACTTGGACCCCGATCAGTTGGCTTGCCCCGCAATGTGATTTTCACTGTCACTGCCATAGTCCGCATCGGGGTCATCCTCCTCCTCATCGTATTCATCGTAGATTTCTCCATTGACGTCGTCGGTCTGCATCTCCTCCTTGATATGAGGCTCCTCGCCTTTGATGCCGTAAGTGCTCTGGATGACGGGCATCCCGGGCTCCGGGCTGCTGGACACGCTCGAGTGCTCCGAGGGCAGATGTGGGGAAGGCATTCCTGCCATGGCAATGGCTCCTGGGTAAACTACGCCCGCGGTGGCAATGGGGATCTGTGCTTGTTGCCTGCCACGGAGAAAAAGCAAAAGGATGTTTGAGTACTGGAAGGAGTAAAGGGATGGCAAGATCAACAGCAATTTGCAAGCCCATAGCATATATTCCTGGGTATGTAGAGAAAGTCCCTAGATGGCCCATGTAAGACAGCCTTTATATCAATATTCCATCATCAACTGGTGCTCTAGAAATGAACAGTAAGCTCAAACCAACTTCACTGATAAAAAAAACTCTGTAAACATCTCTAGTTGTACCTGCACTAGTTCCAGCTTGCCTGCTTGTGAGGCAAACTTCTTTTCTGGGTCAACTGGGTGTCCCATGAGCTGCCAGTCAAAAATAAACTTCCTTGCAACTCTGGTCCAACTTAAAACCTATGTATTTTGAAAATCTTCCTTTTAAATAATCCATTCTTCGGACAGGACTAGACATAAAGGTAATACATTGCCAACAGCAAAGATGGAGCAAGGACTGGGTAAATTGCACAGGAATGGGGAGGTGCTGTAGGAAAATACCAATGGATGAGGAGAAAGCAAGGCAGGACTCTCCAAAGAGTCAATGCTTACTCCACATTCACTCAGAGACCTGGCTACTATTAGGGAGAGGAACAGTGAGCTTTCTGGGGCCAGCATGGGTTTACAGGTTGATCACTGAAGGCCTCCTGCTGGAATGTGACAGTTTCCACTGGGAGCGGCCCTTGTGAAAAGCAGGCTCTTTGAAGGAAGATGGATAAAATTGGGAAAAGGCAGACTTAAAACGGAAGCAGGCATTATTTAAAAATAAATAAAAAGCAAGCAAGCAACATGAGCATTTGAGAAAATCCTCTACAGGATGCCTTTATACGGCGTCTAAGCCTTGGAAACCTGTCTGCAGTAATGAAAGAAGAATTATTCCAGGCCACAGAAATTCCCTTTGCATCAAGAACACTGGCTGTGTTATACTAGTGTTTGTTTCCCTGAGAAGCTTCAGAGTCCCAACAAGCCTAGAGGTTTAAAATTCATGCTCCTTTTGTTTCCTTGCTGCATGAAGTAATTCCATTGCAGTAATACTCTTCAGTACATGCTGCACATTGTAATGTCATCAGCGGTGTGTCCATCTGCACTGAAAAGCCTTGCCACAGGAGACAGGGCAGAGTCTCTTGAGATGAACATTCTTAATTAAGAATGAAGCCCTCCCCTGTTCCCCTGCCTGCCTGTGCCCTGGCTGTACAGTAAGCCTCGCACAGTACAGTGATCCTGAAAGACTTTCCACTGCCAAACAGCTTTACATTTGTTTGGAATCGCTGCTGCATTTTCAGATACTTCCTGCCTGCCACTGGAGTGAGGCCTCCCTCCACACAGCCCTTATTTCTGTGTTTCTGAAACAAGTCGAAGTTGTCTCAGCTGAAGATACAGCTCTTAAAGTAGGGAGTGAATCTAATTTTCATTTTATTCTTAATTCAATAGGAAGACTTTTGTTTTCTGGAGTCAGCATTTCTGCAACAAGATTCAGCACACTTAAATTGCTTTTAATATTTAACAATAGGAACACTTTGCACTTAAATGGTGCTTTTCAGAGTGCTTTTCAAATATTAAATAATTTAAGAATGGTATTTTTCCACCTCTGTAGGATGTCCAGCCCAGAAGTTCTTGCAGCAGTCCTCAGATACTAATGTATAAGGGCTCTCAGCAGTCCAGTGAGGTGAGCTTGCCACGCCACCCACTGAAGATGAAGACACTGAGATAGGAAAGCATTAAAAAACACCCTTAAAAAGTCCTTCCCACTGTGATGCCTTCAGCATGCCCCAGCAGCCGGCACAGCCACAGCTCCTGTAAAACAAATCACTTATTGTGGTGCCCAGGCAGGAGCTGGGCTGGTGTTTAGAAGTTTGCCCTAAATGACCTGTACTGGGGGATGCAAAAGATGGGGAACTAAAACCAGGAACTGGAGTGCCATGACTGCTGGCATCACACACTGACCCCACTGCAGCCATTGGCCACTTTGTCAGTAGCTTCTATAGAGATTTCACCCCAGGTTCTATGCCCCTATGCCCCAGTGCAAATTATCTCCAGAAATGTCTTGATTTCAATGTCAGCCTTGTTTGGAAAGCTAAACAGTAAGCAGAATGTTACAAGGTTAATTTTTTTTCCCATGATGAGGCATGCATGTTAACCAGATAAGCAGTGTTTTGGGGGCTCTGTTGCCACCTATTCTTTTTCCAGAAGGCCCCCTCCTCTTTTTTTAATCTCTTGATGCCAAATGTTGGCTGACTTCCCTGTGTTTGTTTCAGTGCTTACCATTGGGATCACTGGACCTGCCAGCACCACAGGGTTAAGCAGCTCAAATTTCTCTGCTGAGCGGCTTATTATAACAATGCACACTGTAGCTGTTTTAAACACAGTCTGATGACACTTAGCAGTTGCTGGACAGATATTCTCTCCTTTATTGCTACTTCTAGCAATTAACTAGAGAGATGTGCTACTCAGTTAAAATTAAAAGGATTCAAAATTCAGATGAACAGAACATATATTTCATTATTTCAGAGGGTCGCTCTTGTTGCTGCTTTTGCTCTTTTTAAAACCACTGTGTAGCTTTTAATTTTCAGGGGTGAATACAGAAATACTGTGGAATATTTGAGTACTTCCAATTCTTTTTGATCTGCTGTAGCCAAAACCAAGGAAGGTTTCCTTCTCTGCAGAAGGCAAATACATGCTACTCTTCTAGGCAGATATTAATCTAATCATATCAAGTTGACCTATTAGCTGTTTATCAGAACTGGTCTTCTTAAAATTTATGCTCAACACAAAGCATTTAGCTTACTGCTATAAGACACTCCCTAGTATAACAAATGCTATCACAATGAACAACGCAGACAACTTCATGCCTGATATGAATTAACTGAGCCAAGTCCACATTCCAGCTCAAGTAAAGTGTGTTCAGCAGTCCTTTCTGCAAACCACTTGTCACAGATCATACTGAATGCAAACTTGTAATTTTGGCTTTTGGATCATGAGGCACTACCACAGATTCATTCAGATATACTCTCTCAGGCCTCATAATAAAGTAATAGTTATAAGGCTTTATTAGAAGACTTACGTTTCATTGGAAAATCTTAAGCTTTTTTTTTTTCATGATCAGAGTGGAAACGAGACACTTGGCTGAGGCTTTAAGATGAGCATATAGCAGAGCCAACAAAAAGATCCCTAACTGCCTAACTTCCGCCTGGAACACGCTGTTATAAAGTTTAAGCTTCATTTTCTGCTGGCAATATCTAATGTTCCTGCCAATAAACGATAACATTTACCACACTGAATTAACAATTCTCCCTGAATTTTTTTTTTTTTTAATGAAAAGAGCAGTAGCTTTTAAAGGTCCCATACCCAACATTAAAATACTGCCTCATCTCCTGGCGTCTGTTGCGCATGATAGCCTTGTACTCGCCAATGCGTAGTTTTTTGCCATCTACAAGGCAGGTACGCTTCGGCCTTGGCTTGTATTTGTAGTCTGGGTATTTCTCCAGGTGCTGTTTGCTGAGTCGGGCCTGCTCCTCATAGTATGGCTGCTTCTCTAGGTTTGTCATAGCTTTCCAGCGAGATCCTGTCACCAAGGGAAAAAAAAAAAATTAAAAAAAAAAACCAAAGAGATTCTACTCATCCCCAAACACTGAAAGGCAGAGAAACAAGTAGGTCACCCAGAACAAGATACCTACGGTCATATCGCTTTGGGCTGGGAATCTGTCAGAGCTTCTAGACAGGGGTCAGGTCTTGTTTGTATTTTACTGGTAAACCTCTTGGTTATGGCCAGGAGGCAGAGACGGCACTTGAAGTTTTGACTCAATATTTTATTGAAATTTATCTACATCATAATGCCTTTCAGGTGGGAAGTAAAACCATTATCCTGATAACGGGCAATCACTGACACTTTGTTTTAGAAAACAAAGTCGCATATTTTAGAGGAATGTCCAAAGACCCCTTAGATACACAGAGTCTGGGCTGCTACGTCCCCACACTTTTCCTTGGCCATGGGCCTGTTTTCACCTCCTGTCCAGAGGAGGCACCACTCCTGTGCTGCCATCTAGTCACAGTGATCCACCACGGCTGGATCAAGGCATGAGCTTGGGACTGTTCATGACAAACACGGGATCTTTCTGGCTTCCAGGTTTATGAGAAGTAGAAGTGATTGTAAATGCTATGCAGTCAGGTACAGGAGCCTGCAAAGAGCCTGAAGCAATGCCTCTAAAAGCTATAAACTATGCCATATGTTTCATCAGGGTTTTAACTCCAAGACCAAGTCCTGGGGAACGCTGCCAGCTCCAGCTTATAGAATTTAGTGTGTGTCATGAAGGGAAGAGCACTGGGATACTGGCACACCTCTGTGCAGAGTTGCACTATGGCTTCATTGCTGGCAGTCTTGTTTTCTGCCTATGTTAATGTGGATAACTGAGCTAGGCATATAATGAGGACTTTGCAACTGTTTTCGAATACCTCCTGAAAGTCATAAACTAATATTTCTTAAAGGACATAAATATGAGAGCTGAAAGTAAAACTTCTTGAATCAGTTACCCTATTTTATTTTCCCATGAAATATGGAAGTGCTTCAGGCTAAGATACATTTCAAGTAACAGGAATGATCCAAGCTGTGAAACATGTGGCCTAGAAGGAAAACTTTATTGGAAAATAGTCAATTTTCCCATTGGAAAAAAAGTTTGAATAGTTTGTCAATGTAATGGGTTCATAATGCCATATCTCATACTTGACTTCCTCTTGTTCTTCGTTTTTATGGTTACTCATACTGTACTTAGCTCATGCTATATTACTCAGGCTGGTCTTAGCTCACTGTGCCCCCAAGACTGGCAATATAGAGAGCACAGTTACCCCTTCCCAGGAAAGAAAACAGTTTTATTCACTCTAGGAAGGTCTCTTCTGATTATTGACACGATTTCTCCCATTGCTCTTTGAATCTTTTCTCCAGAAGCCCAAACTGGAGCATGGAATAAAGGGCTGGTACAGCCTGATCTCACACCTAGAGATAAGCGATTTGTAAACAGTGACGCCTTCATTCTGAAGACAATGGACATCTCTTTCTTAACAAGCACTGATTTGGAGACAAAACTGTCATTTGTCATGATATTTACAACAGGTAACATGCAGAGATCCCCCAGCTAGTCCTGGAATGGGAAGCAGTTTAATGACATTGTTATTAGCTTAGGCACAGCACCATACCAGCATGACTAGGTGGCTTCTAGGATTTGGACTGAAACTCCTGCACGGCTCTTCGTATGCCATACTGAGGTAGTGTCTGTACAGGGGGATCTGTGACTGTGCTCTGTATTACACAGAGCAGCAAAGCTCTGCGGACAGAATCACAGTCAGCAGCCTTGTCTCCCGCAAAGAAATTATTCCAAGCTTTTTCTGGCAAAGAGAGCGGCTAGAAAAAGTGACACCAACTTTCCACATATAGTACCTCCTAGATTTTGGGCTGAATGACACAGTGGTAAACATGTGGAGATTGCCAAAACACTGCACACCTCCTAATGCTGCAGAAGATGGAAACATAGATCAGGCCTGTGTTGAACGATGTTAAGAATTCAGGATAAAACACGCAAGCTCTACTGGAAGATGCCCAGTTGTGGCTCTGCTTTCAAATTCTACCTCACAGACACTGGCATACTGGTGTTTCAGCATACAAAGAAAATCATAGCAGTTAATCTAAAGCTAGAGTCCTCTAATCACAGACCTGCTGAAATCCTAGTGGCTTAGAAAACCTGCCCTAGCTTCTTTTCCTGCTGCTCAATCACTTATTTATGAATAGAAAAGTTGAAACCCTCAGTCTTTAAACAAATCTTGACATTTGCTTTATATGCTGTGAAGGGATCTGCAGTCTAGGAACTCAGACGTATTCTGAGACAGACAGGTGGACAGAAAAGCAAAAATTGAAGGCAGTTGTTGCAGAACTGCCATGAAACTGCTCTATTCCAGCACGGTTCCTGTTCTGTTGTGTTAGTTCACTTGCTGCAATCCTACAGTCAAATCTGGGCATGCAGATTCCTACCTCCTAATGTGAAAAGATCCATAAATAGTGGGTGAAGTTAGGCAAACACACACATCTTTGCAGGATCAGGGCCATAAAAAGTGAAATTTTGATGCATAATATTGGTACATACAGTTACACATATAATATTTATACATAAATGTAATTTCTGATGTTTTTCCTTCCTGAGCTGCAAACTGAAAACAACAAAAATCCTGGCAGTTTCACCTCTCTTCCTAGAAAATTTTTAACAGCTGCCTTCTGCAGTGATACCTCCTCTTACTATGACTTCAGTGTTTTTACAAAATATACTAAATATAATTTACTAGTATGTTTTGAAGTATCATACATAATTAAACAAACAATGTCGTCAAATTTTAAAAAAGGGCACATTTTCTGTTGATAAACCCTTGTTATGTACATTTTATCATTTTCCCTTCTTAGTCATATACATAATCCAACCAGCTCTCTGACTGGTCTTAATCTGAAATTTTCAAAGTCTGAAGAATACATAACTCTGCTCTTTGAATTTGAAGCAACAGCTCAAGTTATGAATGAGTACTGCCAATCAACATACTAAAACTGGTTAAGAATACCTTATGTTTGGACAAAATACATTTGTAATAGCTTTATCTCTCATTGTTTTATGTGTCTATAAATATACACAGGCAGGCATGGGTACCTATGCACAATGCCAAACCCAAGCCCAAACAAGGTATGATCAAAGAATCTTGAAAAATCTTTTTTTTTTTAAGGGAAGATTTACACTCTTGGGTGAGCTTTCTGCTCACCATCTGTGTTGGAAAGCTTTGAGTGGGTCAAGTATGCAAGGCTTTCTCCTTGACTATGAAAACAAGAACCTGTTCCCCTCTCTGGATGAATACATAATGACAAGCGAGATTCTTGCACAATTCTCTCTGATCTGGTGGCTGAAATATTTAGGTAAAAAAAAAAAAAATAAAATTTACAAGACTTCAGTACCAAGCATGGCTTCGGTCCCCAAAGTGAGGCAGGGCAATTAGAGCTATGCTCACATAGCTATGTGTGACTGTGAACACATCTGGAGAGGGCAAATATTAGAATCCAGGGCAGAAATGAGATGCCCTCATGTATGCACAGACACTTTTGCCCAGGCACACATGTGCCTGCATGTTCAGAGCTTTGCTTATTGCTGATTTTAAGCCAAGTTTATCTGATAAGAATTTTCAGCTGTTTGCAATATTCTCTAACTTTTAGTCCATCAGACTGACATTTTTCAATCTGAGTACCCGATTCAGGCTGATTTTATGTTTAATAAATACCCTCACATACACAAACAGTTGTATAATGTATAGGTACATGTATAGGCTTGTATTCACACACTTACACATCCCGAGAGAATTTCTGAAGGCAGTGTTTAACTTCACTGTTTCCTAATATCTTCATGTAGATTTCTCAGTGAAATTAATTAAAATATTTACAAAAATATCTAAACAATGCATTATTAAATTGATAGGGTCCAGCAGACCCACTTCAGCACTTTTTTAACAATTTACTAAAAAAAAATCATTATCTGCAAGTTTAAGTTGCAATGAACAGATGGATGACAAACGTATGCACAGATGAATTTAGTGACAAATCCGTGTATCTAATTTTTATGCTCAAAACATAATACCACAGTGTCAAACATAATCCCTAGAGAATTCTAGTGCTGGGAAGGGCACCTCCTCTCATTTTACTATAAAAATGACCCTCGATCAGTGAGAACTCTATCTAAGCTGCTCTCTGTGACAATGAGCTCTCTGACCTCAATGTGTAGCAGTACTGCTGGAAAAATGGGAAGGAAAAATTGTGGCTTTCTAATAAGGAGACCCTGATACCTGGCTGAACCGTAAGCTTCTAGTTGCTCACCCTACGCCAGTTAACAGACAGCTCCCTGCTGACTTCAAAAGACTGGCCTTTTGCAATTGAGGGAAGACCTTTGTAACGTTTCTGTCAAGAAGGAAGACGTCAGGACATCCCTCTCCATTGCAGAGGTAGAATGAAAAAATTAAATGTGATGCTGGAAAGAAATAGAAACATCATCTCTCACTGCCTCAGACCTTGCTTTTCCCCATATCTGGCAGCAAAACAGAAAGAGTTTGGAGTCAGCTATACTGTCTGTCACCTCAACAGGATCTGTAATGAATTTGCACATTTTACTCCAACTACTGTATATCTAATCAGAAAAAGATGTCCCCATATCTTCCTGATCTAGTGCCAAATAGTAAAAGGTGATTCCTTATGTTAACAATTTCAGCAGAATGGCTTATTAAAACCAGATTTTAGGGTATTATAAAATGCTTAGAAGCCCTTTAAAATGTCAACCAGGATCCCCAGAGACTGCGTAAAATGTCAGCCCAGCTCAAGCGCCTGTTTTAAGCAGAATGAATTAGCAGCGTGCTGTCGGAGGTTGTTATCCAAAACAATCAGTTAAGAGGGAAAACATCAAGCTCTCTTTGTACTTTCTATATGAAAAGGGCCATTCAGAATGATCTTGTAGATTTCTGAAGCTGATTATTTAAAAACAGGTTTAACCAGGTCTACTCTCAATTTAGAAACAGACCAAAACTATTACTGCCCTGTCCTCCGGCTAATCACATCATACACCTCTGACCAGTATAATCCCTTTTAACCAGTATAAGATTATTTTACCATCAACATAACCAATTTAGCCTTCTAATCCTGTTCCCATAACTAATCTAATCATTTTGTGCCACCCTTTAAATCACGGGTTAATATCATCACATCTGCCATCCACAGCAATACATTCTGCCACTCCAACCAATTTATCTCATTTCCACTTGCCCCCTGCTAACTTTTCATAATACCACTCTCATCAACACAAGCCTCAAACCTCTGACCAGTCTAAACTCAGCCTATTTACCAGACCTGCAGCTGGTTAATGCTGCCATTACATTTCTTGAGTAGTCTGCAAAACCACTGAGACCTGCAGCCCAGGTAAACATGTTCTCTGCTTAGCCACTGGCCTGAGGGGTGCTTAGGTGCTGTAACAGTTTTTCTCAGTAAAAATTCAACATCTCTAATTTGGTCACAGATTATTTTTTTTTTATTTTTTTTTTTTTCTCCAGAACAGTGATTCATGGGCTTCAGAGAGCCTTATCAGTCACCTGCTGTATCATTCAGCATGTCACAGAGGAGTGACTTTGGACAGAACATGGTAGTGAGAATCTGAGCAAGTAGTGAAAAGTTGGAAGACTATGGCATGAGATTCAGTAGATGACATTCATCACAAATATTACTTGGAATGTAAAGGGCAGAGGATATGGAAACTAGATCTGATGTTTCTTTTTTCTTAATTTCAGGGTTCTTATCAGACTATGGGAGAATGAAAAACCACCACTGTAGGAGAAGATTCAATTTGAGAACCTAAAGGTGCACAAGTCCATGGAACCTCCATGTCCATGGATCCTGAGATGCATCTGCAGGTCCTGAGGGAACTGACAGGTGAACTGGGGTAACACTGCTGGTGGACAAGGGAAGAGTGACCAACGTCATCTACCTGGACTTGCGAAAAGCATTTGACACTGTCCCACATGGCATCCTTATCTCTAAACTGGAAAGACGTGGATTTGATTTACGGACCCTTTGGTGGATAAATAATTGGCTGGATGGTCACACTCAAAGAGTCGTGCTCAGCAGCTTGATGTACAAGTGGAGACAGAAACTTCTATGGCACAAATCAAATACTGTAGTGTGCTACCTCAGAGAAACTAGATTGATGAAATATGTGGGCAAATAAATGACAGCAATTATTTTGTGCTTGTTCAACAGCCTAATGAAATGAACTTTTTGTCTATTCAGTTCATGTTTTCAAACCAAAATTACCACCACAGTCTCAGTAATTACAAAGACACAAGAAGATGTCAGGTTATGCTTAATGCATACTGCCGGGTAGCACAGCGGAAGCTCATATCACTTTTGTCCTTGGTGCAGTGATGAAGCTGCACAATAGAGAGACAGCACTTCCGTTGTTTCAGGTGCTCGGCTCTATTAATTCAAAATATTTTTGAGTTTTGCTCTGAAAGAACAGTGCTCTATCACTCTTACCTAATATCTTGCTGATGTTGGAGTTGTGCATGTCGGGGAAGGCTTGAAGGATCTTCCTCCGTTCGTCTTTAGCCCACACCATGAATGCGTTCATTGGGCGCTTGATATGGGGTTCATTGCTACCGCGCCCTCTGGATTCCCGATAAATTCGAGACTCTGAGACTCCTGCACTTCCTAAAAAGAAAGAGAAAAACATTCCCAGCTTGTTTTTCGTTATGCAGCTACCTCTGCCTTTAGTAACCCATGTGAGGTGCTGCACATTCAATGAGTCCATGTTCATAATTGGTTAATGTTAAATATATTGTATATTGTCTAGTTTAATTACTCTGTTAATTCAGTATCACATAGCATAGACTTGATGAAGACTTTAGACTGGTTTTTTTCAATACAAGGCATTAAACAGCTTTTCTAAAACATCTTTTACTGCTCAATAACGTAAAGCCTATATTTTTCAACATAGATTTACTTTTTACTTTCTTCCTTTCTTGCTTAGAGAATGCATATGTTACCCATCTTCTACCTTTTTTGTGAGCGAAAGGGAGTAATATACGGCAACATCAAGCATTTCTTCTTAAGCAATTCTCTAACTAGCAAAAAAATACTTACATATCTGCCTGGCTTTGTGCTGACATCTCCATAACAATATATGCAATAGCAGAGAAACAAACAAACATTATGCTTGCTTTATCAAACCAATAAAGTTCCCACAGATTCAGAGCACGCAACACTTACGGAGGATCAGGTCTACACTTCTGGGATTCCCTGTGTGATCTCACTTATAACACATATATTTGCCCTCTTTAGTCCCTTTTACTATCAGAAATACATTCTTTGTCCCTTCTTGAGACCTTCAGTGTACAGAGGGAAGGCTAAAAATCAACCTCCAGACTTAAAACGCCCCATGATGAATCACTTTTTCCTGCCTTCTTTCACAGTCGCTTATTGCTAACTGCTCACAGGCCTCCAAAGCACTTGGATTCTCCCCCAGATCCCGCTGATACGCACACACAAACCTGGAAATTAGGATAAGCCATTTGTACTGACCGTCAGAATCTCCACTCATGTTGAAATCCATCATTGCGTGGCTAAACTTTCCGTCTTCGCTCTGTTTTACTGCCAACTGCTGAGTCAGGGTCTCCAGTGTTGTTTTGTCCTATATGGGCAAGATGACGGGATTTGGATCAGGAAAATAATTAAACGTTGCAATCACAAAGTTCATATGTAATTTAGAAGGTTGATAGGGAAGCTGGATAACCATTCACAACAGTTTACTGAGCCAGGTATTTAACAATACATAATAATGTTTTTTCTGGAAGAGATATGGTTGCAGACTCTACCGTAAAGTCCTTTTTAAAACTTGCTTATTAGCTAGTGATGAGCAAACTCCATAGTGTTGAAAAGATTGGTTAGCTCGGCATGATAAAATTGGCTGCACATCTGAAGAATATTTCAACTCTCTATGTCCCTGGGACTGCAAAGCTGGATTCAAAGTTTAGATGATACACACTCTTTTGCAATGTATTTATTGTTTTATTCTATTTCCAGCCTGCAATCAAAGTGCAGGGACATGCGTGACTTTCCCTTTTTTTTTTTTTTTTTTTTTTTTTTAAAGCTGTATTTTAGGAAGCAGCCCGTAGGGAAAAAAAAAACACCCTGCAGTTCAAACTTATTCAGGCCTTGGGAAAGGGTCAGCCTGAATTAAGCACGATACTTGGGCAGCAGTTTGTGTTCTCGTCCAGACTGTTTTGCCCAACCCTACTAACACCCCGTCCGTCATTCATCTAGTCAGAACTAACTGTGAACCCTGGATTGCAACAGGCTAGTGTGTGCTGCCAATTAATCTGTCAGGCTGCAGTGGTGTCTAAAGACATTGCCAGAACAACATGCCAGGCCCATTAATTCCAATGTTCTCTTCAAAACACCTCGCTTCCCCCTGAATTGTTTGACTTTACAAATACAAAGGTGTTCCATTTTCCAACTGTTTTTGTTTTCCCAATGACTTTTGCTCATAAACATTCTATCTTCCTGACAATCATATGTTTAAAAATAAATCTTTCAGGGAAGCAATACTAACATTTCAAAATGTTAGGCACTGTGCCTTTTGCAAAGCTAAGAAAATGACATGATACAGCATGATAATAAAGTGGCTCCAGTCAAAAAAATTCTTTTGAGTTTCTTCCTGAAAGAAAGATCACTGTTTCCTTGCTCTATTCCACTCCTGATGACTGTAAAAGATCAATAAACTAAAAAAAAAAGTTCAGATTTCACACGGCAACCAGAGACTTTGCAACTTCTGTGTAGCCTAATAATGTCACTGGGTTATGTTACAGAAGAAAACAGAACAGAGAACAATGCAAATACAGAAACGCTTCCTGCGATGTGATGTCCCTGCATCTGCAATTCAAAGAATGGTTCAAATTCATGAAAGTCATTGAAGAAAGATTTTCTCAAGAGAGTTAGAAACAAGGCTAATCTGCTCAACTTTGTATGCTCACAGAGTTTAGGGAATATGAGGTTAACTTTCCTACTCCTCACATTCATTTTTGTTGCAGATCCCTTTCGCACTCCTGGTGCTCTGTCTATACCCTGACGCGTCACCAGGGGAAGTGTGCAAGATGAGTTATCCTCTTGGTTTTTTAAGGAAAAGCTCATGCAGCAGAGTCAGCCTATCACAAGCAAAAGGGCTTCCATAACACTACCAGGCACAGAGATCCAGAAAGCTTGGACAAGCTTTGAATAAGCACCTGAACTATTCAGGCATTTAGCTTTACCAAACTCTTTGATCTATTGGTTTTAACTCAGTTCTCATTTCCAAAGCAACCTGTCAGCAGTCAGAAAGTCAGGAGTAGGTTGACCTTGTACTTCTTCCAAATGGATCACAGATATATCATGGAAATCAACAGTTTTTCCTCAGGGGGAAAAAAATCTATTTACCATCAACTTCACAGTGCTAGAGTTCAACAATTTTTATGTCAGAAATCATTTTAAAATGCTGTCACCAACCTAAAATATAAAAGAACATTTCCTCTTTTTGGGTATATCAAGGGGGAGGGGAGTTATTCTGTTGCAGACTTTTCTGGAATCACGCATAAACCTCTTAGAGAAACAGAGCCGAGAGCGCAAAGGGCACAGGCTTAACAGCTTTTCCTTTATGCAGTAAACGCAGCTCTTGAAGTCGGAGGCAGTTACATTCAGAACCACACTCTGCCAACATGATCTGATTGAGTCTTAAGGTCAGCGAATACTCCGGCATGCTGTCTGCAAGGTACGCACCGCGTGCGGCTCGTTTATCAGAGTCTGACTTAACAAGCCTACAGATGCTCTGCCGCTATCCATCTTAGGCAAAGTTTTGCATTTTGAGGTACAGCCACATCAGATGAAGTGAGAGAGCACAGGCATGATGGAAGAGGGGCTGAGAGGGAATGCCAGAAGAGTGCTGAGCTCCTGGGATGCTCTGTACGGCCCCGCGCTTGGAGATGGCTCTCCGGAGAACTGAAACATGGGTAAGCGGGGAGACCACCCTTCTAACACAGTGACAATTTTACTCCCTCCTGCTTCAACGTAGGGAATGACAATATAATTCAATCAGCAGTGATAAACTGGCAGTTAAAAAGACCTTCTCCATGACGTTGCTGTTGAAACAGAGGAAGTCGAAGCAGCCAGTTGTACTTTTCTTTGTTGATGTTTAGAAATGTTTAAGTATAAAGGCATTAATAAGTCTGTTCTTTCCTGAGCCTCTGCAACTGCACTTCTCCTATGAGGAAAGGCTATGAGAGTTGGGATTGTTCAACAAGGAAAAGAGAAGGCTTTGCAGTGACCTAATTGTGGCCTTCCAGTACCTGAAGGGAGCCTACAAAAAAGATGGAGAGAGACTATTTAGAAGGGCCTGGAGTGACAGGACAAGGGGGAATGGCTTCAAACTGAGAGAGAGTAGGTTTAGATTGGGTATTATGAAGAAATTCTTTACTGTGAGGGTGGTGAGGCACTGGCACTGGTTGCCCAGAGAAACTGTGGATGCCCCATCCCTGGAAGTGTTGAAGGCCAGTTTAAATGGAGCTCTGAGCAACCTGGTCTAGCGGAAGGTGTCCCTGCTTATGGCAGAGGAGTTGCAAATAGATGATGTTTAAGATCCCTTCCAACCTAAGCATTAAAAAAAACCCCAAACATCAAAAACCACCCACCTAAAAACCCCCTAAAACAGAATTAGGAGAGCAGAAAGAGATCAGCAACACCCTGGCAGGATGCAAAAGCCTGACAATACGTAAGCAGCATTGTGATTTCATGCCCTATGCTCTTTCCATTAAACACCCTGCAGCTTATTTTCCCCAATTCTGACGTACAGAAACACTTCTACAATTACAAAATATTCAAAAGGGGCTAAGCAACATTCCCATGCTGTTTTGCTTGAAAGCAGTTCATTGATGACTTACTGTTTTTCTTTTGATGGAAGCATCTCCTTACCTTTCCTACAGAGTCTTCCAGTTTATGGAGGAAGCATTTATGGAACCTCCAAAGAAACAAAGGAGAAACTTTTGTCTTCCCTGATCCCAAATAAACTGGCAACCTGCTGACATTGCTATCCCAGCCTCCTCTCACAGAACCATAGAAAGGTTTGGGTTGGAACAGACCTTAAAGGTCAACTAGTTCCAACCCCCCCAACATGGACACCTATATAAGAACTTCAGACAAGAATTTCACAATGATTTAAAGTTTATATAAAACTAGGATCTATTTATTATCACTATCTTAACTCAACAGCAAATTACACGTTCTCAAAACTACCACCACTCCACTGTGTAAAGCTGAGGCATCATCCAGTGATAACAGGTGGGTGCATGCATGTTGGGTTCAGAAGAACACCCCTTTGCTTCAGGTATGAAATGCTATTCATCCTGTGAAAAATGCACAAGTCACATCTACTGCAGCCTAGCACCAATATTTACAGGAAGAGCAGGTAAGGTTGGTCCAAACCTAGGAAAGTGGTGTGAAGAATTGCTTGTGACACCTGCCAAAAATCAGACAGGACAAAGCAGTGAAAACAAACACCAAGGAACGCTTCTGCTCTCGCAGGAGAATAAACACAAGAATCTCACTGAAGTTGAAGTGATTGTTTTCCTTCTAAATTTCTGAATTTTGTACCAGACCTCAGAAGGCTGAAAGACATCCTATAAACATCTTTTTTCTCTATGAAGGACTTCAGCAGAAATGAAACGTCTATCCTAATGGTCATTCCTATTGGATTGTGGGAGAGGCTCTCTGCAGGGGCAGCAAGAACTCTGTTGACTGGATCATTTAAAATTCTAATGGGCAAACCAGAGAAGATAGTATTGTAGAGAGCAATCAAACCCACAACAGCCCGATTGTTCAAAGTATAAACAGAGAGGTTTTATCAATAGCCACAATGTGATGAGAAGTTCCTAAAACTTTATTAATCAAAGAAATTCATCTGCCAGAGAAGACTGATTTGTACCACAGCTCCTAGAAATGTTCTAATTATATTTAAAAGAACAATGAAAAACACATACACACATGGAATGTGTCATGTAGAAAAAAATATATAAAAAATGACTAAGCACCACAAGTCAGACTCAGTTTTGTGGTCAGCTGCAAAAGTTACTTGGCTCTCTGTCATGGATAGCTGTCATAGTTTAACAAAACATTGATCTAAAAATGACAAGAACTTGGTTGCAGTCTCTTTCATAGAAGAAACATAAAACAAGAAGAGTCAAAACATATGTAGAACAGCCTGACCATGTTTGCCAGAACTCCTCCCACTACTACACAAGAGTGAAGCAAAACCTTGGAGGGTCTGAGAAATAAAGACATTCTGATATATTTACCTATTCCCCTCTAGCCTCACCACTCCCATCTTGTACTGGATCATGGTACCAACGCTCAGGGTGCACCTGAGACCATGAACACGCCTCCACTCCTGAAGGACTCCACAGTTCTTCCAGAATACTGCGAATGCTGGGCATATGGCAACGGATCCCTCCTCCCCCTCTTTGAGACATCCTTTTGGCTGGGGTATTTGGCAAGCACTGACGGTACTCTGAACTCTGTTAGAATTGTATTTTGGCAAGAGCCGTTTTTCCGATTGCATAATTCAAGGTTAGCAGCTTCACTGAAGCAGTCCACTCTTCACTTTGCTACTCCCCCCCACCCTACCCCCATTTCCCCTGACAGGAATATTTTTCCTCTCAGTTTGATGTCTGCAGAGAAACAGCCAGTGTAGAATTCCAGAGGAGGAGTGCTCAGGAGCATCACTTCACATTCCTGCTTTTCTTATCCCAAGTGAACTGAAAGGCCAAATGCATTTTTAGGGGAGCTCATGGGTTCTTGCACCTCAGAATTACAAGCACACTGATGAATTGAGTGCCTGCTACCTTTGTTCCCTTTAGTGTCAATACATAAAAAGAAACAGATGGTTGCCTGCTACTGTCCTTTTCAGTGTTCCATTCCCCCTCCTCCATCCCTACCAAGTACAGTTTGTCCAACTATTTATTGTCCTCCTCTGTGGGAAAAATTCACACATCTAAACTCTAAAGGTGGAATTTTCAAATAGACTGAGATTTGATAAGCTAGTTTTTATCTTAGGCCCCTGAGCAGGGCCTGTGACAGCATCTGATGTGGTTCGCAGTGCAGAAGCAGATGTCTCTCCTCAGCAAGGCCCAGTAAATATCAACCATTCTGACACATACCTTGGTCAATATGCACCAAATCTTAAAGTACTAGGCAGATTAGCTGCTATGATCCGGCAATGAAAGTTCACTTTATGACAGAAAAACATATTTAATTATCAGACACACTGGTGGTGCCAGGTGTTATCCGTTCAACATCGTGGTATTTTCCTTAACTCTCCAAGAAGGTGAAGAGTCATCCTACATCTGACAAGAGTAAAGACTTTGTAAAAGCAATCTTTCTGTGCAATTCCTCTGCCTCTTGCAATAATAAACATCAGAATAGTTTGAGTTATAAAATCTTCATCCACAGCCTTTCAAGATGTGGAAAACATGAGGTAGGCAGGCACTACGGATGACAGGGAGCTGGAAGAACTTAGAGGAACCACTGGCAATGGAAACAGGTGTGCCCAGAGGTTTGCCTATAATGAATTATTTGCAGTCAGACTCTTGCATATTAACGCCATAGTACTTCAAAACTGGTACTGTGCCCACTCTCTATGCCCCAGTCCAAACCATGTTACAGCCCAGATCCTGTTACACCTGTAACTATTATAAGAGACTTTCCAGTTTTTTTTCAGAGGGATCTTCTATTTAGATTTGGGGTTTTCTGCGTAGAAGATCACCTTGCCCAAGCATTCTTCACTCATTGGTAATGAACCAAAAAATTTCACAAAGAAAGGCAGGATGATTAACTCTGTTTATGAGATGGGAAACTGAGTCACACATTATGTGACTTGTCAAGGGTTCCTTAGTAAGAGTGGTAGTTTTAGGAACTGAAACTAGCACTCTTGAATGTTATAAAAAAAATTAAAATCTCAAATTTATAATTTCTCTGTGAGTGTGGAATTGTGACTCTTGCTGATGGCACATGCTAAAAGGGAGAGCAAAATAAAATAAAAGAGAAGTTATAGATCCACCATTGCAATGGACCTTGCTTAAGTAACGCTTATAGGGCTGTAAAACTCATAAAAAGCACATGCATAAAAGGATAAAATAGAGTGAGACTTTCAAATGTTGACTCAGTAATTGTTAAACCCCTTCTGGCTGCACAATTTTATAGTCTTCTACTGTACTAATGAAAAGGGAAGAAACAACAAAGAAGAGTTTTAGCCTTCCAATTATATAAACTCTGCGGACCACCAAAGAAGATGAAAGATTATTTATAATGTCACAGCAAGTTATCATTTGGGAGATTTTTTTTGTTGTTGTTGCATCAAAGTTGAGTATGAAGAAACAATGCATTCACCACCCCCTCAGCTCTTTCAGTCTTGCTTATCTGAGATCTCTCTTTTTCATGGAATAATCCACCCACAAAACCTAAAAGCAGCATTAGAAGCAAGAAAATAAAAGAATATTCTTTATTTTTGGCTCTTCCTGATTTTATGGTACTTCTTTCAAAATTATGACAGTCAGTCTTAATTGGGGCTACATCACTTGGTAAAGAAACGCTATCTTTCGGTTTACAGTACATGTTAAAATCCATATTACTTTAATACCATGTAGAAATCACTGCATCTGAATAGAACCCATATGAATTGGTAAATGGGCCCAGTAGAGAGGTTCCCTATGAGGTGTCATAGGGAAAAACTCAGGTGGATCAAGAAGACCCAGTTGTTTTAACTACTCTGCTCTCAGAAACAGAAACTCAGTCACAGGGAGAATTTGCTGGAATTTATACAATTTTTTTCTTTGCTGTGCATTGTGGACATAGGTCTTTGGTTTCTAAGGGCTCTCAAGTGAGTACCTTTGAAAGCACTGAAATCATGACAGAGTCCACTGAAATTAAAAGTGGAAAATCCTCAATAATTTGGCAGGTGTCAGGTCCCTAAGATTATTTCTTTTTAATCCTTTATTTGAAAAAGAATGACTTCCTTAGTAAAATATATCAATTAGTTTGGAAATAAACTGATGAGAAGTAGCAATTCTAGAGTACACTGAGGTCCAGCTTTTCTTTGGTTATGAGCTCTGAGAGACAATGCATGCCAGGACTTTCACATGAAAATGCAGGTAGGACTTGCCCTGTCCATTACTTTAAAGAAGAAATAAAAAGGAAAGGGAAAGCGAAACAGAGAAAAGTTTTCACAGCGTGGGCATAGGCATTGACCTCAATCAGATCCGGCTGTAATCTGCTCACTGCAAACAGGTTAAGAGTTACAAGATCCAGTTTCTCATCCAGACTGTTTCCTGGGTTGACATGGTCTGTAACTTTGTGTTGATGTGAATTGTTCAGTTGCTGCACCTTGGCTTCCTGAACTCTACAGGATGGAGATGGTGACATTTTCCCACCATTGTGAAGAGTTTCGAGATCTCTGGATGAAATCTGCCATGTAAATTTTAACCAAGGATTTCACAGCAAGTCAGAAAGCTGGTACAGCTGATCAGTGAGGAAAGAAAGCACTAACTGGGGAAGAGAGTTGGCACACCAAGAATGAAACAAGACGAATATCAGAACCCATGCAGGATATCCTGGGAAGGAAGGTCTACACGCATGCAAAGAGAAAGCAAGAACACAGTCTCTGCTTTCCTGGCACTTGTTTAATGAACAATGGGTGACTCAACTGCATAGCTGCAATACAGCCATACAGACTATTCTTTTCCATTTTTCCATAGAAGGTATTCAAATTATGAAGTCTGCTGTATCTTTGCTACATTCCTTCCAGCCCTAACAAAGAAGTCAACATACTATCTAGGCTATTGCCTAACAAAGAAACCAACACGTTTTTCTAGTCATGAAGTAAGGCTTAGCTTATCTACTCCCCAGCATCAGCATCAATACAATTAAAGGTAAAATTCAGCATCCCCCAAAGACTCTAGAGGCTGTTTGATACTCAGCTAAGTGAACACCTGCATACTGGGACAGGTAGATGCCCCAGAAGACTGCCCCACCTGCAGAAAACACAGGCTGATCCCTCAAGAGACTAAATGGACACAATTCAGAGAAGAACCAAGCCTAGCCTCTATTGCACTAACCAGAGGTACTGCACTGATGCCGGTGCCCATGACTGCACTGAAAGCCCTAGTGATTGGAGGCATGTGATTATGTAAAAACAATAAAAAAAAAAATCTCAGGAAGCAATTAGCTCTCATGGCTGTAGGGCACAGCTTGGAACTTAAACCCAAGGACTCACAAAGCTGAAAAGTCATAACAAGAACTCTAAATCAATTGTATGTTTTTTTTTTCAGGAGGAAGTTGATCCATCTTTATTGGGCTTAATAAAATTTCCACTACGGTATAAACAGCTGCAGTCCTCCCTGATCCACAGTAGGCTGTGAATGCTTCCAATCTCTGCCTTCTGGAGTGAAAGAAGACTTAAATTCCCATTCAGACTTCAGCAGCAGCTGCAAGCATCCAGGGCTCTTCCCTTGCCTCTTTTCCTGCTGTTTTCCTTGACTTCAGTGGAAGTTTCACACACACATCTGTGGGCAGAATCCGTCCCTCCCTCTGTATGTTTTTATTAGCTAACCCTGCCCATGCAGCCCTGCCATAGCAATGCAATAAAGACACACATAAATATACAAACTTAATCTTTTTTTTGAAAAATGTATCTGGGTATTTGCTAAATGATGGTCAATCACGAGGAAAAAAAAAAGTGTTTTAAAATAAAGAGCTAAAATCCTTGGGGGAATAAAAAAATTGTTCATTGCAGAATCTCCCCCTCCCGTGCGTAGGCACTTGCTAACTGAGAGTAGTGGCACTGTGACAAAAGTAGCAAAACCAAAGGCAGGCTTTACTAAAAGAAAAAGGGGGAGGGGAATTCTTCCACTGGCCATCTGTGAAAACAAGGCATGTGGCCATTAAATGCAGAGGCTGTAAATATAAATATACACAAGCTCCACAAGGCAAATGGCAAAAAAATGGGGGAAGGTCGGGGATAGACAGATAAACTTCCAGCTGAAGTAAATCCAAATGTTTAATGATTAGTGCTGGGTAAACCCAATTTTGATCTTTGTAGTGTACAAGCTTGACCTGTGTTTTGTATCAAACTGGAGAAAAGTTTCAGGAGAGATGACAATGGGTACAGTAGCCCTTTTGAACAGGACTCTTGGACCATCAGTGATCCTGTTGATGCTGCTGATTGGGCTTACTGAAAGGCTGACATCCCCAGTGACGGATGGGTGGTGACATAATACCTGTTTGCCTTCTTGTTTTGAAAGCTGCCTGCTCCATGTTGATAGCATTAACAAAGAGAACTGCAACCTGCACACAAGGATTTCTGCTGGTGAAGAACCTCAGCAAAGCAAAACTAAGAGGAGGACAGGGAAAAGGGTGATAAGAGGAGGGTAGATAGTTGTTAGGATAACATGTTAACTTTCGTGTTGAGGGACTCGAAAAGACCATTGTCTGCAAGAGACTTCCGAGTCCCCACACTGTATAATAATTATTGCAAAAGGATTTCTGCTCACACTGCAAGAAGAGAACAAAAATATTACACTGATCATCTTTCCTAATGTTTTACAGGTCAGTGAGAAATAGAGTGGGCTACAAATTACAGGACATATCTATTAGCAGTCTGCTGAACTTGCAGGGATAAGTGTGCACGTATGTAATGTCTGTGGATAATGCAGTCTCTGCTAGTCATTCAGAATGTAAAAGTATTTTTCCAGTAAAATACTACGGAGATTATGAAAATGGGCAGGTTTCAATTCTTGCAAAGTGATTCGGTGCAGAGCCTCTGGACTTATTCCCAAGGGGTTTCTCCTGTTTGGGAAGTCTGGCTTGTGCCAGGTCCCAGTTTCAATCATTACCACTTATTCCAGTCTGACCCACAGTCTCTCAGTGTCTGCAGCAAGCACGGGGTCAGAGTTTGTTTTACCAACCCTTCTCTTTTCCTCTCCTTCCTGCCCTTCTCTCCTTCAGTTTTTTCTTGACTTTCTAGTTCAAATCTAACCATTGGGGGAAGAAAAAAAACGTTATTGAAGTACAATTCTCTACTGCAAGAGAAATTTAAATCCCCTGTGTTAAACCAGCTACTCCTTATGCCTTTAGTAAAGTGAGCTCCAGTGTTTTATTTCTCAAAGGCAGCAGGATCTGCGGGTTTGCGATTCTTATTTCCCACTCCTCCCCAAGGGGAGAGCAGGGACAGAATTCATTTCAGCTCAGCAGATCACAGCAGTTTCTTAAGAGTTAACTCTGCTATCCCCATCCATCAGGCAGCCAGTGAGGCATCAGGAAGGAATGATGGATGTAAAATTATTACAGGGCTGCCACCCGATATACTTACTGCCATTTGTAACTAACGCTGGAACTGACACACTTTTTTCATTATTAAACATCCACATTAAGTCAACATTGGTCACTGTCATTTCATGTTTGGCACTCTCTTAAGGGGAAGAGGGAGAGTTGAGGGTGGGACTGGGGAGGATGGTGGGAGGAGGGGTGAGTGGGAATGGGAGGGAAGACATCCTGAACCCAGTGTTCCATAAGCATGAGTAATAAATAGGCTCCTGCTTACGATGCTGGAATAAATATTGTTACAAATAGCTCTTTAGTTACAGACCAGCAGACAAGTACATGTCAGAGCCTTTTAAAAGGACACACTCCAAGCTGTAACAGGGAGAAGTCGTATCACAGGTTAAGAAACACTTAGCACAGGAGGTGTGGGTAATGGGATGTACTCAGCTCAGAGGGCGACTGCACCCCTGCACATCTGAAACTCTTGTGTGGCTGTGTCCATACACAGCTGCCTGAGCCGGCAGCACCCTCAGCAGCAGGCGCCAGCATTCAGAAACCAGGACCTGTTTTTGTACCAGTCTATACACTGACACACACTCAAGTACCTGCCTTGTGTGCCCCCTTCCTCCTTTTGCAGTTACCAGGGCACATACACGAGTGCCTGAGAGTCTGACTGCAGTCAGAGAATTACTGGCTAGCGCAGTGCATGTTTGTGTTGTGCATCCCTGAAAGAGTGCACTGTAGGCTTGGATGCATGCACACACATGCTGGCTCTTTGTGTTTGTGTACAACTCCTTTGCAGAGGAACAGGCAGCTTTGGGGCTGAACAGATAGGCCAGAGATCACTTGCTGACGCTGCCTGTTGTGCTGTTTACACCAGCTGACAACCTGCACTCTAAGCTACATGTATAATAGGTAACATTGTTTATGTATAGTATATATCAAGCTATAATTAACTGTAGATGACAATTACAAATAAAACTATGCTCCCGGGTTTCCAAGAAACCAGAAAAACATATACACACACACGTCTCATTTATACACCAAAATGTTTCCAAGAAAAGTAATGTAAAAATATGTTTTATTGCATTTGCAATTAAAATAGGTTTTACTAAAATCCATGTTCATCGTGATGCTCATAGTTTTTACTGTAATCCTCTGAAAATCAAATCTGTCAAGATGGTCCAAGTTGGATGCCCATAAAGTGACTCACCCAAATCATCTTAGCCATTTAAAAAAATCTCTCTTGTTTATGACTCCTTTTATACAGTTTCACTATAATTCCACAAAATTCCTGTCTGACTACTGCCTTAGCTGGCATGTCTGGTTGTCCATGGAGATCAACCCATCTGGGAACACAAGCAAGATAATAGGTCATGTACATGTGAATGAAAAGCCCCAAGAGCTTTAACAGAGACTCGCAGAGGTGATTTGCAGCCTCAAACCTGCCCAGTTACCCCTGGCATAAAAATCCCTACCAATCCCTACCACATACCTTCCTGTTAAGAACTGCACAGAGCCCACCTCCACTGGTAGGCTGTAGTAGCATGCAACAAAAAGCTCAAGAGGTCTCAGAAAAATCCAAAAATACAGTAGCTGCTTCCACAAAGAAGGGAGAAAATTTTGGGATCGTCCCAGGTGGGTTTGTTGCCTTTAAAGACTAAGGTCACTCTATAGGAAGGAGAGTCTTTCCTCTGTCTGTAACTACAGGCTGAATGTAAATTTCTACATTGTGCCCATGAACACATATATACAATTTTTAATTCCATCCCCCATCTCAAAATCTCCCAGTCAGGAAGTGATCAGCAAGAAACGTGATGTCCCAAAAGGTCAGGGGGTTGCCTGCAAGTCTCATGGTAGGAGCTTGAGCTTCTGAAAGGGAAACCTTCAGTGCTAACACTGCAGCTCTATTTCTCAGAAATCACCTTCCCAACTATCTCATTTTCTTCCTTTGAAAACAAGGAAAACCAGAATAAAATTTAATTCAAAAGAAGTCCTATATCAAACAGACACAAACTTCAGAGAAGTTGGTGTGTTTGTCTGGATCTGAACTTCAGAGTTGGCTAGTCAGTGGAGAGCCTAGAGCATAAAAGAGGAAGGAGAACAAGTATCTAAACTTTACAGCCTATGTCCTTCCTCTATGGAGTCAAATGCAAGAGACAGATCAGAAGACCCTACAAGTTAAAAAGTACTTAGTGGCTTAAGTGGTCACCTCAGCAACTTAAACGCCATTATAGTCTAGCAGGGCTCAGACTTGGCTCTGTCCTTTCCCATCTTCACCTTAAAATAGAGAAAATTAAAGAAAATTGAATAAAATTAATCATGGAATCACAGAATCAATTCAGTTGGAAAAGACCTCCGAGATCACCAAGTCCAAATCAGTGAGCCCCAATAAAGTTTTGACATTAATTTTATCAAAACACACAAAGAATACAGTTGCTTTAGAAAAATTTTTAATTGAGCAAACAATTTTTTCTTCCTGCTACCTTCTAAAAGAACTCGTCTCTGCCCTCCACGAGCCCACCAGGAGGCATGAATTAGAGAGGAAAATAAACTTCAACTGGGGTTGAGGGTGAGAAGTGAAAACAGAAGGCTAAGGAGGATCCCAAGAATAGGAAAGTAACGGAATAAAGTGAATGCAGATGGTTCCACTCCTGTTACTTAATCAAAAGGCTGTGCAGAGTCACTAGAGCCAGCATAAAGTCATGTGTTAGAACAACAGCTGATCTGTATTAAAGAAGATTAACTCGCAATGCCATGGTGGAGGGCCTGGGATTATTTTATGTGCTTCCATTGCCGAACAAGCCGTCAGCACAATTACTGCCCTCCGATGTGAATGACTGATCTGTAACCACAGCTAAACAGCATGCTGCTTAGGGGCCTGGGTGCTTCATGAAGATGAATTTCCATACCATCAAAGTGCTTTTAATGGGCTTCCTGATCCAACCACAAGGCCTGCTTTGCAAGTATATAGAACTCAGGATGAAGGCTTCCTGTCCAAAAGGATTTGGTCGGTTGTCACTTGACAATTCCCAGCCAGCACAAGGGAGGAGAGGGGGGAGATAGGTAGAGTTGTCTCTGCTTTGGAGGATTAAAAAAAAAAAAAAAAAAGAAAAAAAAAAGAAAAAGAAAAAAAAAAGGGTACAGATGCTTTCTGAATGCAACCAACTGCTGTATCCACAGCTGAATTCAATGCGCTTAACAAATAACGGCAATTTAGCTATGCTTGCGAGGAATAGCTTGAGTCACTTTGCATTAGCATCTGGCTGAGTGTTAAAGTCATTTCTACATGGGGAGCAGAGAAAAGGAATTTCTGCTCCGAGCATCCTTTCAAGAATGCTTAAATATTTGAATATAAATTCCTTTGTGCTTGTGATCACTTCTTCTTATATCTGACACTCTGCTTTTCCCTTTTCCCTTCTGGTACTCTTCTATGTGAAATGCCATAAACAAGCTCCATCCCTCTCTTTCTTTCCCTCTCCCCATACCAGCACTCTTATTCTTCTAAGAAGATACCTATTACCCTGACCTCTTTTTTCCTTCCCCTTCCTCCCAAGAAAGTGCATGAAATTGGAGTCATTTCTACATCACTTACACTCAGGACGGGCTGATGAAAAAAGTACAGTGGTGAGAGACTCACATGTACGTTTAACATTCATTACCCAGGCTGCTGGCTCCTCACAGCTTATTGATCAAACTCCATCTAAAAACAGGGAAAATGGAAAGCTATCCAAATTACCAATCTGCTCATTCTGGACAATATTGTTTGACTCACAAGCTTCCTAGGATGACTGAATTTCAAGTTTCTGCTAAATAGCTGATCATTTTTATTCCATCTATTTTTCTGCCTACCTCAGTGAATCGCACAAGACCTTAGAGTGCAAAGCCAGTCAAAGTGGTTTCAAAAAAATGCAGTTGACACCAAATGTGACAATGGAGATCCTTGTTGTACTGCTCAAGGATGAATGTATCACCCCAGAAAATACTGAAGCAGAAGAGAGGAACTGAGGAACGAGTCCTGCTAAGCATATGATGCTGAGATGCACGCAAGCATTTGGATGTATATCTTAGGTGGCAGAATTATAAGGACAGTTCACTATAAATGTGGCAGCAAGGACTGGCAGGTCTATTTATCCTCCATAAGCCAGGGCAGTGCATGGAAAGACATCAGATATTTCCAGAGAAAAGCAGCAAATCACAACCTCACTGACATACAGGACAGTTACAGCACATACAAAGTTTTCTGGAGAATATTCACTTTGTTGTTATTTTGTCATAATGCAGCTTCACAGGCCAGTCCAAAAGCAGAAGGTGGTAAGGTCCATACGTTCTGCTGCCTCTAAGTTTCACTGAAAATATTTGGTGCAGTTCGTGTTGTCAATTCTCTGCTTTTTCAATTTTGTTAAGTCATCTAACGTGACATGACAGTGCTACATTGCAGTGGTCACAAAATATCATATATGACAACCTCACAAGGCTAAATACCCAGAAGCTGAGCCTGAGTATCAGCAAAGCTTATGCTCCTAAAGAAGCTTGAATATTTCAAATCCAGCTCATCTCACAAACACATGTAAGCATTTCCATAATGCAAGATTTCCACTTAGACCCAGAGATTTCCAAGATCACCTTCTCTTAATACACGCTGACAGGCTGGAACAGAGAATTAGTGGCCTCCAAAGTTTTTGTGAGGGCTTTAACTCTCTCTGCCTCCTCCCCACTCTCCCCCAGGGGTCTCCACATCTCTCTCTCATGTCATCTTTTGGTTGTGGTTTTCATTTTGCTTTTCACTTCTTTTTGAACTATTCTGTTTAAAAGTGGGGAAGGAAAAATAGAGCAAGAAAAAGGAGGAAAGGAAAGGAGGAAGAACCAAGGTATCTGTAGGGAGAGCCAAATGCAATCTCTGACCCTTTGCAAAGGGAGTCTCAGAAACTCACCTTTTCTGTCCTGCAGTTGTTGAGACCCAGGCTGTTCACAACGGCCACCTTCCCATCCAGCACCTGCTGCTCCCTCCGAAGTTGCTCCTTCATCTGTCGGGCCTCCTGGATCGCCTTGGTAACAGCATCGTGGTCATTTAAATAACCTGACGACGTGATAGAAGAAAGGATGTCTTAAAAAAAGAAAGTTACAAGAAAACACTTTAGCTTTCATCGATAAAACGCACGGTTTATCGTTATTAATGAGAAAGACTTAAAAAGCAAGGCCCAGAAACTCGTTCCATGCTTTGTAATTCTGTTGTTGTTATGATAGAGCCACCTGGATAGAAAGAATGAGAAACCTCGGTGCCAAAATCATCCTTCCTGCTATTTGATCCCATTAGTTTCAATATTTCCCTGACACTGCAGAGGTTAGCCCTGTGGTTTGTATGCAGCAGGATGTAACCGGATGAGAGTTAGGGGAAGCTTTGATCATGCCAGCAATCCCAAACTCTTAAAAATAGACCATTTCATTCTTCCCCTTCTTAAAACTTGTGAATACATTAAAATAAACCACAGGTGGCGGTGGTTTGCTATAGATATGAAATGCATAATGGCTGGAAAGAGAAACCTCATCCACTGAATGCTCCCCACCACCACCTGTCATTCACAAATGTATAAGAAACCACAGCTACACGGACCTACATTCCCACTCCTATTCATGCTGCTAATAGTAGGTCAAATGTCCACTGTTTTGCTGCAAATTCACAGCCTAGGGCTTAGCCTTAGTAGTCACTGAATTATTTCCTTTTAAAATGTTACAAGCATCACCGGCACAGCTAATACTATTTAATTTTAAATGTGACACTTTGTCATTTTTTTCCTTTAGCGTACTGTAGATTATACTTATTATGATCTGCATGTGATTTGTAGGATAGAATACTGATGGGAGACTCCAAGCCCCAGTCTATTTTTCAAACATTAAAGGAGAGGCTAATATCTATCAATCTCCCTCCCCCTCTCCACATCCCCACACGTGTGCGCACGCACACACTTCTTTCTGTCTTTTAACTAGGGCATAAAAACGGCATAAAATGAATCTGTAATATGAAATTGCCCAGAAAAGGGACTTCTGTTTGTGACATGAGGCTAAATCTAACCAGATCCATTGGTGAATTGTGACAGATGGAGGGACTGTGAGACAGAAGGCAGGCACTAATCACACACAAAATGACCGGCTTGCCTCAACATGTTCCATGGATTCCAGCAAACTTTACACCCTAATCCATTTTTAGAACAAAAAACATCTGGGCCATAAATCCTCTAATCTGCCAAAACACGCTATTAAATCCCATGATTTGTTGAAAAACACTAAGATTAAAGAAAGGAAATATAAAATGGCTAACTGCCGTGTTAGGAAAGTGTTATTAATACTCTTTCTTTGTCTCAATTATGAATGTTCTGTTCCTAAAGAGCCTTGTCTAATCATGTCAGATTACACATCCTTGTTGTATTGCTAGACTCTTCTATCTGATCCACTGATTGCCAAAAAACGTAGGACATTGTCTTGCTGCTTAAAACATTTCAGGGGAAGAAGCTGATGTCAGATTAGTTCAGTGCTGTGCTGCTGTCAGGATTTTAGTTTGGTTTGGGGTTTTATTGTTTTTTTAGACTGCAGACAGAATGGGACTGGTATTCCCATTTTCCTTGGAGTGCAAAAACTAGAAAGAAAAGTTTCTGTGCGGTTTGACTGCTGTTAATTGTACTAACAGTTTGCTTTTGGCTAAATCCCCAGGAACCCTGAGAGTTTTATATGAAATAACTCAATTCACATTGCTTTTATCAAATGACCCAGTTCAGTAATTCCCAGCCAATGGAATTCCAGTAATTCCAGCTTTCCCGGCATAAGGAAGGTTATAGCCTGCACCAGCACAGAGCGACCAGCTGATTTTTCTTTTCTTTTTTTTTTTAAAACCTCCATTTTATCAACTTGCTTGGTTTCTTCCCCAGTTTGCATATGTTACTGATCAACCTCGCATGTAGTCAGAATAAATTAAAAAGGAAGCAAACAAACAGTAGTATTAGTGCTGGTTGTGCTCTTGATTAGAGTAGGTATAATACTTTCAATGTGCAATAGAGCCGAATTTGCCTAGGAACTGGAATTCATGCCCTTCTCCAGACTATTTGGCTTTTCTTGAATACTGCTATCTTTGAGACAGTTTGGCACATGACAGTGAATAAAAGCAAGCACTCCTTATGTTTTTCAGTAGCTGCCAAGATGCTGGTGTGCAGGGAAATGATTAATATAGAAGCGACTTGAATGTAAATTATTGTTGTTTAGGGTAGGTGGTGAATTATTGACAGAGAGGGGAACTGCATTACATAAAATGCACTTAGTTACAAGGATTGCCAAACTAGCACAGAGATGTTGCAGATAATGGCAAAGAGCAGAGAGAAGTTGTTTCTGTTTTTAGTACACGGACATATGCCTGTTCCCAAAAAGAAATGCTTGGATTTAAAGTCATACATGAAGCCATGACATTTGTGACTGCTCAGTCTGTAGCACAATTTATATGCTATAAGGATAGCTCTGGAAAGGGCTGTGTATCCGTATGCCCGAGTGCAGCTATGCTGTTAATCACTGAGGCTCCAAGTTTACATCCCTCAAAGAGAGCTGAACAATGCCCGAGCGTTTCTCCACGCCATGGGAGCTGAGTGGCCTGAAAGGACTGATTTCGGAGAACAGTTCTAATTTGAAGTTACTGGTGGTGAAAAGTGATGGCTCAACTGCATCCCAGCAAGGTGGGCTGTGCACACCTAGGACAGACAACTTGTGCCTTGTGTTGACAGCTCCAATCATTCAAATGGTGAAGGCAACTGTCTGGCAAAGGACTTGAGTGTTTCCCAGCGAATTTTTGTAGAGGGACTTTATCGCTCAAGATAAGAATGTGATCCAGTTTCTCTACCATTTTAGGGACCTTAGTACCTTTGCTAAAAATGCTATCAAGTTTTTTTTGTGGTGTAGCTCCTGCTGGAGGGTGACTTAAAATTTCACGCTCACTTCAAGGTCATCAAACGGTTTCATTACAGTAACGAGTTCAACTTGTTTAACTTTGGTTGGATCTGACCTAGCAGTTAGAAGGAGAAGACTCCGTAGGGTCTTCAAGAGCCTTTTCTTCTTCTAGTCCTACATTAAAGAATAAACCTTTGTTAGAAGTACATTATGTCTGTCCAGCTCCTGCACCAGTTAAAGACAGCTTATCTTATATATACAGCATGCACAGTGATACTGCACAGCAACCTCAAAAAGTCACTTTCTATATTTGTAGCTGAGAGATATACAGCAGTGAACTCTATGTCATTAACAATAACTTAAGTATGTTATCTTTTGCTCCACAGTTTTCCATGGTTTATTAATGGTATAACACATTAATTCTTCTTACAAGAGTGACCTTTAAAGCTCTGTTCATCCTCACAGCTTTTATCCAATTACATTATCACTCATTACAGGTACAGCATTTCAAAATCTGCATCTTGTTAAAAGAAGTAAATTGCAGGGGTCTCAAACCTATGAAAAATATCAGGTGTGTAGGGAAAGAAGATTGGAGAGGAGAGAACAAGAGATGTCTTGCCACTGAGATGTGGGTCAGATGCTTAACTCCCCATCTAAATGTGATGTTCGCTCTACTTAAGGACAAGAAATCTAATGTGAAAAAATTGAAACCCAAATGCACTGTGCATGGAGAGCAGCAGGGTCAAGCAAATTAAAGATGAAATGCATTACTACCTACCACAGTTAAAGAGTGCAGGGTTAATAAAAAAAGAGGTGTTAACAATTAGTAATGTCATATTTTAAAAATATTTCCACAGTCGTAATGCGTCATACCAAATAAAGTTTACTGCATAGCACTGCTGTATCACAGAAACAGCTTCTGATAAGTTTGACCTATGGCTTCTTTTGGGTTTTTTGTGCCATCCCTGAAAGTGGCCAGCAGGAGATGCTTTAGAAGAAACACAGAAAAGGTACATCTACCTCCTTTAATTCCCAAAACAGAGGCTGATTTACGTACTGAAATCTTAATTCAGGTTGTACTCCATCACTTCACGGAATAAATTTTTTCATTTACAAGGATGAAGAATGGGGGGTGGACACATTTTTCTTATATACACAAAGAGCAGTCCCTTTAACATATCAGATGTGTAAAATCACCACTAGCATTGTTACTATTTAGATGGTCTTTGGGCAGAAATGTAATTTTAGCAGGAGTAAGAAATACCACTGTTTTCTGGAACAATATTTAAAACAGCCAGTCAAGACTTTTTGCAAGATACAACATTAAATTTGGATTTTTTAAAATGAACCTGGTAATTGTTTTGCTTATTACACCAAGGTAAAATAATATTCCATGCAGCTTTTGAGCAGACTAAGGATTAAACCTGTAATTTTGGGAAGATATAACTTTTAAGGATATTTTTGAAAGTTTATCCATTGCTTTTAGAGGACACAGTATAATATCACGCGTCTTTAACGCCCACCATTAGACAAGTCACTGTCCTTAATGCATGCCATTAAACAAACAGCATTTATTAACTTTTATTGGTAAAGCAGTATCTGAAATAATACAGGTCTTTGTTTTCTGAGCCTGTAAAAGCTCAGATACCCCTCCTGAAAGGTAACTCTCTCTGAGTTTCTTCGCTGACATCAAGAAAACAGAGTGTAATGGTCAACCTATGACAGCTCCTAGACCACTGCCTGGCACTGCCTGATAAATGCCCACTTCCCATTTACACCTATGAATCGTTATGAGGAGGGACAGACAAGGCTGAGCTTACCTATTGTGTTAGCTCTGGCCGAAGGACTAGCTAACGTTGCTGGCACAGAGGACTTTAGCGAACTGGCCCCACTATTTATTCTCAGAGTTGGCATATGAGGAGAGGTGGGTGATGTGGGAGACTTGCCATCAGATGTCTTGGGTTTGGCTGAAAGGTTCAGAGGCTGGGCCACTTCATCCTACGACAAGCAGAAGAGAAAAGAATGTTATTACGAAACTGCTGTTGGCACGACACCGTCCAAGCAACGACAGCTGTTTTCAGCTCATATGAACTTCTAAACCTGAAAGGTTGTATGATACATATGAAGATCAAATGTGATATCATCTTGTCACTCCAGTTCGGAACTGAAATGACTGATAAACTGGAAAATTAGCATGACATGATCAGAGAACATCGTCCATTTGCACTTTGGATGCACTTTCTCAGAAGAAATTACTCCCATCAACAAGATATATGCTTCTATCATGAAAATTAAGAGCAATTTTCCAGTTATATTTCTGCTATTTTATTTTAAATGTTATATTCCCTAATGAAATAAGAATTGAAGAGCATATTCACTTAAAATTCAATCACCACCACCCAAACTGGGCAAACGTGTTTAAGTGAATGGGTTTTCCGTTGGGTTATTTTGATGGTCCTTTTTTTGTGTGTTTTGGTGGGCTGGTTGGTTTGGGGTTTTTTGTTTTGCTGTTTTTTAACTTGTCCTTTCCCCTGCACTTCCCAGGCTTAGAATTCCAAGCACAAAAATATCATAGGAAATAAATACTTCTCCTTCACCTTAACGAGAAAGCATAAGAAGCATGTCCTTTCTTTCCACAAAATCTGAAACAATAACCTGGATAATTCTGCATATAGCCATAGATGATAGATGTTTTCCTCTTCTGCAAAGCTGAACTTCCAGATTTCAGTAATTATTATTATGTGAAAATAGAAAAATTGGGTGACATTTTTTGCAGGGTAACTGGAATTATTCCTAAACCTGGCTTGATTACACAGAGTGACAGACAGTGTTATAAAACACACTAAAATTCTAAGGCATGTTTTTTTGTTTGACCAACATAAAATACAGTGAGGGGAAAAAAAACAGAGAAGGGAGAAAAGGTTTTTCAACAAGGGGGTATTTTAGAAGTTATTTTAGCTGACTTTTAAATAGCCAGAACTAATGAATATGGTATTAGATCAAATCATCACATAATAGCTTAGCTCTTCTCTGACACTGTGACTTAGGAAAATCATCTTTTAGCTACAAAATAGGTTATATCAGACAACTGGGTTTCAGCTCTAGGCACTGAAGAAACTGATTCTGATCTCTCTAAACTGTAAGTACATTTAGTTTTAAAGAATTATTCCTGACTTACAACAATGCAAAGCAGACTGGAATTAGACTCGTAATGTTTGAGTGTTTTACTGTTACCACTAAGGTATCTCTGACTACTATCATATAACACTGATTCTTTTCCACAGAGGGTGGTGTGCTGCAGTAAAGAAGGAATTTTATAGTTGCCTATTGCTTGTGGAAGTATGATGTAGATATACATCTACAAACACAAGACAATTCTGCAAAGCACCATCATATAACTTTTCCATTGCTTAAAGAAGCAAGCTCTAAGTAAAGCACTTTTGTTATATTTGATTATTTCTACATAGCTTTGGAACAGTCATAGCAGACAAACATATCAGAGGCATAATGGACAAAGCTGTCATCCTTAAAGTGGTGTCTAAGCCACCCTCGTGCATAAAATAAATGGGAAAAAAATTAAAGCATAAAATTTGTATTAGGAGCCTATACTCTTGTACTCTCAGAAGTGAACTAGGCACCTAGAACGCAGACATCTGTTGATCTTTTAGGAGACCTAAGCAGCAGGGTTAAAATGTTACGAGTACAACCAGCATTTGACACTTTAAGAAGGGATTCATTACTTTACATAAATACAAATCCATTGTATTAAATAGGCAAAACTAAAGATAAAATCAAATTAGAATAAAATAACCTACTGGCCAAATGGAAGGGGGGCTTGCTCTGCTGTTCACCCAATTTCAGTTAAAAACCAAGAAAATCCCAAAGCAGTGAACTCTAATGTTGTGAAATCAGTACTGAGAGAGTTGCATAAAAGTTTTAAGTACAAATGAGCCAATGAACCAACCGAACACAGTGACCCTGTGCCAGACAAGGATCTCTGAGGAGCAGAGTCATCTATCTGGAAGATAGCATCAGAAGCAAAGCCAACTTGCCCACAGACTTGTTTCGGTTTAATCCAAGAGGGTTTAGTTTCTATGTACACTCAATTCTCGACCTCTGTTTTAAGTCTCAAGAAAAGGGGCTGATTAGTGTCAGAAATGGTAGTAAAACCTGCAATGTGCTCTCTGGTCACTGGAAATCTGACCAAGAGCAGTACCAATGCATAGGGAGCAGCAGCCAGTTACTGATGGGAATGGGTATCACTCACTGCAAAGGCAGCTTGGATTCCAAACTGCATCCTCATGCTGAAAGGTTTTTTTCCAGTCTCATCCTTTTGACTCAATCCCTCAGCTATCCTATCGCTATGAAGTTTATTTCCTTGCCTCCTCCTGCTCCTCCTTAGTTCCCTTTTTTTTTTTTAATCCTGGTGTGAAGGCAAGGTCTTGTGCAAGTCCACTATAGAAGAGTGGATTTGGTCTCATTTAATGTGAGTTAGAAACAGGGGAGGTGTTTTTTTCCATTGTAGGCACCCAGCAATGAGGCTGTCTGTGCTGTAACTATTCTTGGTAGTAAGAATGCTCTTCTTCATTCAAGTCAGCACAGCCGTCTCTGGAGCCAAGAAATACAAGGCCTTGTGGAAATAATAGAAGTCGACAGTTCCAGAGCTGATAAATGTCATTCCAAATTGCCCCTTCATTCACTTTCATTGTGTGTTCAGGCTAATGGTAAATTAATCGGAGGTCACAGAAGCTTGGTTCTCGTAAAGGAGGATAAGTAAACAATTTTCAGCTATTTTATGTATTTACCAAAATGATATTACTTCAGTGTTTGGTCTTCATAACATTTTTACTTCTGTTATTTCAAAGAGCATTCTCAAATCCTCGCTGGAAGTCAAATGCATTAAAAATTCAGTCAGACAGTTTAGAAATCCTACGTTGCATCATGAGTTGGTAATAATTTAAGTAATTTCCTTTACCACAGTGGAACTACACTGATTTATTCCAAAAGACTCTAAAAAACACCTGGGAGACAGGTAATAACATACAATTGTGTTAAGTGTGAAGATGACTGTTAGGATGTTCACTCCTATAGTTGGTGAAACATTTTATCCTTTTTCCTTCCTGCAGCCATAAATTCAAAATCCTCTGCTCTTGCAGTTTAAATCAAGAACTGTCTTCATTACGGATCTGAGCCTGCATAACCACAGGAAGAATTAGGTGTTCATCTACCTTTAATTTTTAACCATAAAACCTCCCATTTAACATGTTGCCACATTACAGATTAGCAGGCTTCACTTTCAGTTATATCAAGGCTGTGTGGAAGTGCAGCATGACAGCTAGGGCAAATAGTAGGAACAAAAGAAATAAAAATACGTGTAGTATCTTCACTTCAGGTAGATAGTATCTTTCAACAGCCAGGAGATTTGTTTTTATGCAGTGGGTCACAGGATCTAGAACTACTCCCTGCACCTAGTTTTTATTGGAGAAAGTACTGATTGTTCCCTGACTTTTTTTGACATGCAGTTATTCTAAGGTGCCGTCGATAAGGGCTTTTTCTCCCATGCCAGTATTTTTTAAAGAGTTAAAGTCAAACATTCATTTATATATCAGCCAAACTGATTAATCCGTAGACCAAAGGATTTTAAGACCCAAAAGGCTTGTAATAATATAAACACACGTGATGAAAGTAAAATATGATCTTGATTAAAGGTTTTGAAATGTCTTTTTTGAAGTAGCACATTTGTCTAACAAAACAAAACACACACACACACAAAATAAATGTAGAGAGTAAAGCATAAGCAAAAACACATGAAGGAGGGCTAATAAAATGAAGTACCCATAGCAAGAGCAAAGCATTAGTAAAGAGATTCCCATCCCCTGTATCACAGCAGTGTCAGAACAGTCACTATTTTAGGAAGAGCTGGTTTACTTCCCAGGACTGGGAACAAACTTCCCAGGACTGGAAGACTGTCATTAACCAAAACTTGAGTTTGGGGAATTTTAAATCCTTGATTTGCTCTAGATTTTTTTCCCAGATGATCTCTAAGTATATGAGGGAAGAAAGAGTAACCCTTCACCTACACCAGAATTTGGGGGGTAAATAAAATATTCAAGAGTTGTGTTTTGTAGCTTCACTCATCCTGAATTAGTATAACCTTGAGCTGTCATATTTAAGTGTTAAACACAGGAAATCTCCAAATGTAAGTGCCTGACAAGCAACATGTAAACAGAAATACTGCTGGCAAGTTGAGTGTGCATCACACTGCTTTTATAAGGTTCGTATGGTCCTTTGAAAAGGTAAAATGCTAGGTTAACACAAAGTGCTTATTAACATGGGAGGAAAAAATGAAAGAGAGGGAAAAGGAAAGGATTTGGCCACAGTCCTACAGTAACTTAGCAGCAGAGCTTCAGACAGACCCAGGAATTCTGACTCGCAGTCACCACTCTTGAAATAGCTGGCTGAAATGGTGTCTTTTCTAATCTTTCAATCATGCTGTCTCTGTTTACTTCCTCCTCAGATAAAAGGTTAATTTATCTCTATGAAGATGGATATGGAAAAAAAAAAAGGGAATAAAATCAGATTTTGAGAAACTCTCTAAACCATTTATTAAAAATGGCACTATTTCAACACCAAGAGCTAAATAAATGACAGATAGTCCAGATGAATGAACTAGTCTAGGAGAATGAAAAAAAAAAAGACGAAGGATGGGGAAGAACCCAGACAATTCATTAGGATTTGATAATCTCACTCCTTTACACATATTTTAAAGATTAGTGGACTATTAAAATACAGTAACTGAATTATTGTACTGTCATTTAAATCCGGGTGCTGTATCCCACTGTGGCACACACTGAAGGTCCAGGCTGCATGGTTTATTACAAAATCATGAACTACCCTGTGTATCATCTGACTGGCAATAGAAATGTGCTTAAATGACCTGGCATAAGCACAGCCCAGTCTGCTCTACTAAAGAGGCTTTTCCTGACCTCTGGGAACAGATTCACCACATCTTGCTGCCTATTTAAATGACCTTGACAGTACAAATTACAGCCAAATGAGTTAGAAATGAGAAGCCAGAGAGGGAGGGGGTTTCTAAAAGAATGCCTCTGCCACCTCACCAAAAACAAAGCCTCATTCCCCCACCCTGGTTTCTGTTTCGTGGAGATCTTCATTGCAACAGAAATGCAAAATATGGAGCACTTACTGGCATGTCTGGGGCAGAAGACAATGATGCTATTGTTGCCCACTGAACAATGCAGCCACTCAGTAGCTTATCCATTCAGTCTTGTGCTCATCCAGAAATGTCTAACTGAAGTATATCAGAAATCGAAGTGCAACAGCATAGATGCAAAGAAAATCCTTTGGCATCAGTGTCCCTCAAGACTACAGTTGTCCACACACTCACACAAAGATACTGGCAGCTTCCTTCACATCCCCTCCCCTTCCTCTGAAGCTACTCATGGTGAAATTATCAGTAGTGATAATAAGAAGCCGAGAGGTAAAGGCAGTTGTGAAACATGTTGTATAAATGAATCATGCTGCTGATATTATCCTCACTGATGAAATAATTGTATTAAATTAAGCAGGGATGTTCACATGACAGGATGGGTGAATTAGATAATGCTCATCTGCAGCTGTACCTCCTCCTGCCACATTCTCAAGTTTTGATTAAGAATAATGTGTCCCTTCCTGCAAAGGTGGAAATTTCTCTAACTACATAGAAAAAGAGGTGAGATGTAAAAACAGGCATCTTGGTTATGATATTATAATAAACACAAGAGAATTATTCTTCAGGTTCAGGGAAGTCAGTTTATCATACTCTTGCCCAGGAGTTTCATCACCAAAAGCAGAAGGTATGACTAGACTGGTTAGAAAGGAAAAGGTACCAAGGACAAGGCAGAGGGCAGGTATTAGGAAGAACTGTCTTCTTTCTTTCTGATTCTTCGAAGTGCACAGACTTTTCCTTCTATGATAGCTGCAGAAACATCTTTGTCTGGATTTTTTCTACATCCAGAGCAGCTTTTTTTAGTGGTGTTGCTTTTTGTCGTTCTCAGAAGGCAGACACTTCCTGGATTCAGTGCATGTTATCCAACCACAGTTAATACCTCCAGACTTTACTGATATAACTCAAATACTCTTATTCATGGGACTCAAAACAAAGGGGGTAACTGAGCTGCCCTGTGACAAATACTCTTTTTGCTCTCTGGTCTGCTTCTTTTAGGGGACTACTCAACAAATAAATTACTCCCAAATGCTGATTTATAAGCTGGGAGTATCATTGCCTGGTTTCCATTCCTGTTCATGGGGAAAAGCAGTGTAGGAACTCATGGACTGAACCTGCTGTGTAGTACCTGGGGCAGACAGGACTTTTACCCAGTCTTCTTTTGCAACACTAGGGGCTCTCAGTGAGGATATTCTCTGGGAACTCTGTCCTCTCGGAAAGATCCCTAACATCCTCCCCTCTCATTTTTCTTTACAGGAAGCCTAGTTGCCAGGAAAGAAGTCTGCAAGTTACAAAGACTAATTTGCTGCCCTGGAAACCCCAAGCTTTTCATTTTGTCTGGTCCACACGTTGTCACAGCAAAACACAGAGAGCTGCTGGGTGGTTTTCCCTTCGTATCCAGTGTTGTTTTCCTGAGCTGTATGCAGGATTCACAACCAGATATAAGAAGAACAAAAGAGGAGCATGCAAAATGTCCTGTTTAGAAACATGCAGGCCCTGGAAGCTGGGTGCCTTCCCCTCTGCCCCACAACCTTTTTATCTGATGCACAGCACTTACTCTATCATACCTCTCTATTTTATAAGCCACAGAATACAGATGCTGAACTCATAGAGGAGAAAATGCCAAACAAGTCTAGGATCATTTTACTCCTCCAGCTAGCTCAGACATGGAAGAGTGTGGGATGTTTCAGCTGCAGGGCAGCCTAAAAGCAGTGTCTAGGGAGAAGCTATGTAACTCCCCTTCAAAGGCTACATCTGATGATGACCTGGGACAAAGGCCTTTGTTTTGTCACAAGTGGTCAGACCTCTGCACACAAAACCCTAAAAGCAACTATTTTTTAAAAGTCTTCAGGAAACACAAGTGTTGCACTGGGACCTCACCCTTTGGGGTCTTGTAGAGCACCAGGCAGGCTGCTTGGCCAACAGAATACAGCAGGGCATGCAGCTTAGCAAAATGAGCAGAAGGGTATGTGTTTACCCAAAATTCATTCGTTTAGTTTCACAAATCCTCACAGATGCATCCTCCAAACCATACTTGCAGCTTCTGGCTGGCTTTGGACTGTCAAAACGCCCACTATGCTTGTGAACTCTCCTGATAATCTCCACAGACAAACAGCACAATATGTTTGAGCAAAGTGGCTGGTAAGAGATTTCTAGGCTATTTTTGCTTGATCATGAGTTCTCAGTCACACCAACCTCTAGGGAAACCTGATGACTTATGGATGCTTATCCCAACCCGGATCCAAACTTCAAGCATTCAAGCATGTTCAACTGAAACAACCAGAAGTGAGAGTTGCTCACCACACGTCTTAGAACCTAATATGTGGATTTTCAGTACAGCATGAAACAAAACTGCAGGAACAAAGGTTTTAGCGTTTGCTTGAACCTCACAATGAAAAAGCTCCTTCTCATTCCGCATCTCTAAGTGAGTGAAAATTTAACTCAGTAGACCCATTTACAAGACAGCTTCAGTGAAGCTGCTTTTGAGCAAATCTTGGCAGGTTTGGCCTGAAAAGTGAAGGGTCCATGCTGAGTAAAGATAAAACATGAGTCAGTGCAGAGAGACCAGCCACTTGGAATTCTGCTAGTCTGTATATCATGTCAAACTTGGGTGCTGTTGTTAGCTTTTTGCATCTAATAATTATTGTTCAGCTGTATTTCTCACATCACTGCTGTACCTATTTATTTGGTATAATGCTATTAATGAAGTGCTTCCCTAAGGCGGCTCAAGTCAGTGGCTAAGCAGGAAGAGTGATTTAGGCACAGGTCAGCAGGGATTGACGCAGACACTGCAAATCTTCAGGGGAAGACAACAACTGATTTTTCATACTTCTAACCATGCAAATCTCTTTACATGCGGTAAAAATCATTAGAGAGGATCACAAAATCGTGAGAGGACAGGAAGGGAGAGGATTCTTCCTACAAAGAATGCTTCTTCCAAACTGCCCCCACTGAAAATACACAGCAAGCAATAAGGTGCAAGAGGGAAAAATCACTTCTCCAGCATATCGTAGGAATATTAATTAATTAAAGCTCATAATGACTGACAGCTTTTGTCTTATTTTACGAATGGGAAGGATAAGGCACAAAGTGGCTAAATGATTTGCCTAATCTCTTACAGTAAGTAAACAGCTGAGTCATAAGGAAGACCAGAGCAACTGCCACTCTTACGCAGACCAGTGTTTGAGGGTTTCTTTGATACTGTACTGAACCTCCTGAAAAGTCCAGCTGCTTCAAAAGAAGTTGCAAGAAAAAGATAGTGGTCAGATAGTCTGAGCTGTTGTTATATAATTCTGAACTTGTGCTGAGCAGAAACTGGAGTGGTCCGTGGCCCAGAGCATGACGACTTGTAGTTTGGGTATTGGTTAGATTTTTGGTTTTAATCCTCTCAACGTAATTCTGTCCCAGTAAAACCCAATAAACTTGTGGAGTAGTGTCCTTAAAAATGCCCTCTCCCACCTATAACAAGGCTGTTTAAAAAAATGGAAATAGACATTAGACTGGATTTTGTTTGCTGCCTAAATTGAACCTCGAGTCACCGCCTTCCAACAAATAATCCCCAGTAAATGTTACGCAGAATAAACAGCAATGAAAACAACAAAACCTGAAAGGACAGGGAAGGACTTGGAAGGAAATAAAACAAGGACCTGCAAAGCCAAACAGCATTACAAACTGGTACATTTTAAATGAACAACAAGAAAACAGAAGCCACACTGATCAAAGCCTCCCACCTCCTCTCTGTGGTGGATGACACCTTCGCTGGGAGCACACCACCACCTCTAACCCCACACCTGCAAAAGGAATTAATTTCAAAAAGAATACAGACCAAAGCGAACCGTATCAAAACAAATTAGCAACAGACCCCTCCTCCTGCTGTGGTCAGGCAGGAGAAGCAAAGATGCTGCACAGTTGCTAAGATTCAGGGGGAAAAAATACAAAACAAAACAAAACAAAAAAATAACCAAAACCCAGCTGTTGAAAACTTAAGAAGAAAAAAAGTCAAAAGAGCTTGCAAGAAAGAGATTTCAAACAGCTTGGACAACTGGCAGTGGACTAAGAAATTCCTTTTCAAAACACACCTGTGCTTTCTCTGACTCTGGTTATCTCTGGGTAGCCTAGGTAGATTTTACACTGCAGCAACATATACAGCACTAGGAATATGCAGTGCAAAGATAATATACACTGTATTTATTTATAGATACATACAACTGTAAGAAAAATGTCAAAATATGTTTTGTAACTGTAGATATGACCTGCTTGACAATTTGTTTTTTCCAACTAATAGCTTTTCAAAGGAAACCTATCAACACAAAACTCATCTGTCTTCAAGGCTTGTGTGCTGTTAACAACATCCCAGATCACTAAAATCAAAATGATTTTACAACTCCGTCTTGCTGGGTATTTTTTTCATTTCACCTCCTTTTAGTAGCAAGACGAAATCTAATCATCAGTTCCAGAAACTGAAGGGAGTTTAATGTACTGCAGGGAACGTTCAAAGCAAACACATACTCCTTCATTAAGTACTGCACTCATAGAAGAAGAATTTGTTTAATATTTATACCCCATCCATAATCACATACATGGAGTTAACTACTTGAGAGTACACCTGTTGAGAATGGTTGTTCCTTTTCCTATGCCACAGTCATGCCTTTTTTTAATTGCTTATTTTTGGGTCATGCCAAAGAGACTTGGGTTCAGTTCCTGACTTTCCAAAAAACTTTCCCTGTGAACTTAAATGAGTCGCTCATTATCTAATCTGCTGTACGCTGTCACTGATATCTTTGCAAAGTTATGTTACCAAATAAAAATTTTAGTGTTTTGCACAAGTGCAAACAGCTACAGAAAGCAAAGGGTCCTCTCTTTTGCCTCAATTCTCTACTCACAAAATTGGAGAAAACACATTCTTTCATCTTTGTAAAGAGTTTATTCTACGCAAGCTGGGTATGCCTCATATATATGTTTATGTAACTGCATGGGGACACCACCATTTACAACCTTATAAGTTTAGTAAGTACTATTGATACGATATAATTATCCTAATCAACATATTAATAAACCATAATAATCATAATAAAATTGAAATATTTTGTAGTTTCTTTTTTTTATTTATTTTTTTATTATTTGCTGCTGTCTGTACTGAACACAGATTACAAGCAGAACAGTGTTGAAGGAGTATTCAGCCTCCCCTGGTGAACAGACTTCAGTTCCTATTCCTGATTCACACCAGCAAAAATGAAATCACCATCAGGACTGGTACTGGGGCCAAATTGCTGGCAGGCACAATGAACCACTAATTGCTGGATTCATTAGTAAGACTCATAGTTTGTCCCCATGAGATGCTGAACACTTTCAGTTCCTTTTAAAACCTTGCATCTTAGAAATTACAATTAACAACTGCAAAACTAGTATTTTTGTTATACTGTAGAAGCTCAGCAGGAATTTGAAGTCAGATCACAAGAATGCCAAAAATCTATTATGTAAAATTAGGCAGATTTTTATCTACCATTTCCCTGTTAATTCTGTAGAACATACATGCATCCACACACAATAGATACTCCATGCTGTTCCTCAAGCCTAAACAATTGGTTAAAATAGTTCTTGTAAAGCTGAGGGAGACAACTGCCTTAAAAAATACCTTTCAAATAGCCCCAGTATCACACAGTTAAGACCGACCTATTCTTTTCAGACATAAAACAAATGTCTATTTAAGAACACATCCAAATGCATTTCCATCACTCAGCCAGAACACATTCACCTCCCAGAAGCCAACACTGTGAGATGGAAAGGGAGAGGGAGACAGAGAGAGAGGAGACCTTTAGTCCACCTACTGGCTTCACTGAAGGCAATGAATCCAGCCCTAGCTCATTTCAAGTAGGTTCAACTGTGTCAAAGGTTACCCACAAGCTATTTCTTGATGATTTATAGCAGATGCCTACACATCTTCTTTTATTTTAATGATGACTTCAATACAAACGTTAAGACATTCTTTGTCTTCTCAAAAGTATATGAGAGGGAAGATGACATCTTAAAAAAAAAAAAATATTTGAAGAGGCTGATTCGCTATTTCTGAACAGGGCCAGCTCTGGGCAGTTTTTATATCTTATCCAGAAGAAAAAAAAAAAGGGGAGGAAAAACCAAAAAGCCCCCTTCATCCTTTTCTCTCATACTTAAGCTGCTATGTTTTTGTGACTTATTCTGGGCACAAATCCTAGAGCACTGACTCAAAGTGTATGTCACCAGTTAATTATCATCAAGACAAGACACTAAGATATTTGGTAAGCATAAGATAATTTTATCTCTTCACTACTAATAACATGTATTTATATAGCATTATTTTGCTCTGTTTGAGCCCAAAGTTATTTACAAAGTGAGTCCCAAATGATACTATCATGGGAATCCTTCCACGCAGCACCAAACTGTAATCATTTGGGGGTGAAGAACAACAGCCCAGGACAAGCAGTAGCAAGGCATACTGCATCCATCTGAAATTTAAGATGCCATGCTGGTAAAACTGCTGAGAGTTGTCCAAATGTGTGATTATTTTTAGCCTTAAAATTCATGTGTGTGCATGTGGGCGAGTGTGCACATGTGGTCTGTGTATACGTTTGGCAATTGTCATCAGTTCGGACATTCTGAATGCACCAACCAATCTCCTTCAGGTTTGATGAAGTCCTCAAATGTCCCACATATTCTGTGTAGAGGGACAGTGGGGCAGGGAAGAGGAACGCTCCAAAACTCTCCCCTCAGGAGAAGACTCCAGTGCTTATCCACATTTTAACAGATACCAGAGGATCCCCCAAAGAGAGGAACTCTACATTTCCAGCCAGAGTCCAAATACTGTGAGACTTCACCCTGAAACTAGGCTTTACCACTTCTGATGATCCTGGAGCATCTTGTTCGTTTTAAAAGGAAAACAGAAGATGAAGTCTCTGTCTACTTTGTTCTGCTCTGCAGTCCTCTGAATAGCTGTGCTATTTTCCTGCTTATGCAGGCCAAAATAATGTAACTGTTGTTTTCCTCACCCACGAGCCCCAGTGAAATGCAGCTGGTTGGCACACTAGTGAGTCTCCCAGGTATTACACCACCACATCCTTCTGCCCAAGAGCTGCAGTTCACTGGGAAGACTCATTTTGTGTAGAGAAACTGCTGTCTCGAAGGCTGTGAATCCAGACATGAAAGGTTGTGGACAAACAGTCACATGAGACCATTTAAACTTCTGATATCATGAACAAAATGCCACCTCACATGCATTTCTTAGCCAAATGTATGTGTTGAATTTTCCTGACCCCCAACTTGGTCTGTCTTTAATAGAAAACCTTGACAGCACAGGCTATCCACACAATTATGATGAATAATAAGCAGAGATTAATCTCAGAGTTCTAATTGCAGACTCTATTTTCAGTGGACATCAGAAACTAGAATAAGAGTACCCAGAAAGGGAGAAAACATAATTTCAGAGAAGACTAAGAATATTGGAAATAGGCACAAAAAGGGCTCATCCTGACCTGTAAGCAAAGCAGAAAAAACCCAAGAGTTTAAACTAGAAGGGCTCAAGATTTAACAAGGCAACCAACGGCTAAATTCAAAATATATTAACTTACAGCTGTAACCTGAAGCCTATACAGCTTTTAGCATGGCTAAAGATAAAAATAATCAGTGACCTGGAATGACTGCTCTCCCTGAGAGAGCTACCTTTGGAAAGAAAGAAATTCACAAGAACCCACACAACAAAAACACTTTCCAGAATTGCTACATGCATAGTTTTCTTCCTAATTGTACACTGAATTAGAGCTTCTTCACTAATTCTGTCGCTATATTACTCCCTTTTCCAGCACACTGCTTCACAGTTTTCTCCGGAGCATTTCGGAGACGAATAAATGTACCCCTGAAACTCAACTTTAGGAAGCTTTTTGTGCCAATTTTCCCATGGACATGTCATGTTGGGTTGTGTTTGTCACTCTGCAGCTCCTGTTGTGTTCTGTTAGCCTGGAATCACGTAACACGATGTGGCTGATTCATGACGTGACATGTCACTGCCCGGCATGTCAGCTGAAAGCCATACAAACCCATGTGCTTCATCTCCACGCACACACACATATCTTGGAAATGCCCCCCTTATTCTGAATCCCCTAGCAGGTGCTGGCACATCCACTCAAAAAAGTTGAAGGAATGCTAATAAGTTATGAAATACTCGAAGTTACATTCCTTCCATAACATCACGATTAGAAACTGAAAAACCTTCTCTGCAGCGTTCCTGTTAGAGACAAGGTCTTCCCCTCCACGCTCTCTGTGTGTGTCAAGATACTGAGCAACCTTTTATCAAAGACTTTTTTCTTAATTTTTTTTTTTTTTTCCCCCAGGGATACCAGTCATGGCAATAGCTTATCTTTACTTTAAAAGCAGCAGAGAAAAATGTAGCAACCAAAATGAAACAAACAGAAACTAAATTCATTCATTAGCACTAAAAGAACACATTTGAATTCATAGTCTGGCAGCACTAATGGACAAAGGCACTCCATCAAGACTGAAACTTTAAACTGGTTTCATGTTTTAAATGCTGTCAAATTACATCAAAATCCAAAATGGTTTGTTGCATCAGCTTGTCTGCCTCTGATTGTCCTTTGGATGCTCTCGAATGTTCTCTGGATGCTACAGCAGCACTTTCACTGGGAGATTCTATAGTAAAAAGTCTAATTCTGCTGAGAAGTATTTATGCCTTAGCAGAATTGCCAACATGAAATCTTCCATGATTTGAGACTGAAAATTAATCCCACTTGATTAAAATAGTAACTCACAGATTAATTTTCTTAGCTGCTTTCTAAGCCTTTGAGATACATTTATACCAATCTGTAAGTTTCAGCCATGACAACCTGAAGCTTTTTTGTTCAAATGAGATTCTCACATATCCACATGACTCCAGGATCTGGGGCTTTAAGGAAGCTATCCATTATAAAATCATAAGATGTAGCCACAGTGCTTGGAAAAGTGTGTGGCCTCTGAAGTGATGCTTTCCACATAATGTCTGTGAATCCCTCTTTTGCACCAGCTCATTTTACACTAAATAATTAGAACTGCATTCTGTACAACAAATGTGTAGTTCTGAGAAACCTGAGTGGAATATTTGCCAAGCATTCCATATAACTCTGAAGTTAATACTAACCTATAAGAAACTGTCTTGTTGAATTTGAAAATTAAACAGATTTTTCCATTCTGCTGCTGAATGTTGTTTCTCTTCTGCTATCCACAGTTACCAGGGATTAGAGATTAAAATGTTTCAGATTAAAATACTTTTGGAGCTCCCTTGTTACATGATTATCACTGAGCTGTGGGTACAGGAATACTTACTGCAAAATATATTTCTTTGCTGCTTAGTTTGAACTCCTTTCTGCCAGAACGTGTGAAGAGGAGTTAATTTCAAATCTAGCATGTAACGTGGATGCAAACCACCCTCCTGCAGACAAAGCAAGCAGTCTTTGGAAGCTGCTAGACTGATCACATTAGAATTTGATTCAACCACCTCAGAAATTCACTTTCCACGTGAAAAAGAAGTTCTACATTTGGCAAAACATGGCTACACTGCTGTCCACTAGACAGGGCCAATGCAGCCCATGCACTTTTCTTTTGATTACTAACACATACCCACAATTAATAACACAAAATGCCCAAACACTTAACCTGAAGCTGCAAAAAGGCAAGGTTTGATTCCCGAAGTGAAGTACTTGGTTCCCTTCTAGAAGGATCTGGCATAATAAGAGTTCTCTGCTCCATTTCAAGCTGTCTCCCAATCCATGAAATAGACATTGCTACAGTTCTATTACTTGCACAAGCCTGTACTCCTGGAATGAACACATCCCTTGTTTCAGAGACTCTTAACATCTCAGAGTCTAAAAAATAAATCTCTGGAATAAATGATGACCTTTACTTTGTAGAAATTTTATATTCTGAAGGAAAGTAGAAATTAATCTGATATTGGTATAACTGGCTGTTTTTTACCCATATTTAACTTAAAAGCTAATACTGGTCCTTCATTTTGTCAGTGCTGTGATACTCAGCAGCCCCCAGTGAGGAAACAAAATGTCCCAAGCTGAACTTTGCATATTTCTCCCATAGTTGGTCCCCTTTTCTCAGCATAAAGACTGTCTTCTAAAAATTTTTCAACCTTCCCCACGGAACAAACCCACCCAAACATAAGGAGGATCAGCAAAAACCACTGCAACCAGAAAAAATTGAATTTTTCTCCATTTCTTTATGCAGCTCCAGATTGCACGCTCTCCTAAAGCCCTTTTACTGCTATTTTTAGGACTTAGTGGCCAACTGGCAACATCAGCTCAACAGCTATCTTAGTGGCATTAAAAAAATTCTGACTTTGTGACACCGTTTTCTTGTTTGGGACTATTCCAACCTTTTTTTGCAAAATGCTGCTCTTTCTAACTCAAGTTCTTTGTTACAACTGACACTGTGTGGGCAGTTCTCTCAAAGAGCTTCTGAGAAGTTGATGCTCAGGTATTTCTAAGTAACAGGGCAAGATGCAGAGCAGAAACAAAAAGTCAGGTCCCAGCACCTCTAAACTGAGGAGTTTAGGAGCCAAAAACTGAGGGATTCTGCAACTGAACCTGGCTTTAGTAGTGGCCTCCTGGAAGGAACACTGCCTGGTGTAAAACCTCGGTGTTCAGTATAAAGCCAATGATGTGGATCGTTTACAACAAAGATAATGAAAACTGCTACCTGCTGCCCATCCCACAAATTTTTCCATGTAGGAAAAAAGGGGGTATTTTATTTATTCATACTTATTGTAGAAGGCTACAGCAGCAAAGAACAGCAGTGAACTAGTAAGGACACAGTGCCTGTTTGTCTACCACTTTGCTTTACACCTTTGTTGCTCCCTGTCTGATTTCTGAAGACCTCTCTTTCAGAAATGCAGCAGTCTTGCCTCATTTGTGTATATTTTGCTTTGTGACCAGAGATTTCGGAGAGTTTTCTTTCCCCCTTTTTCTTTTTGTTATGCTTTCCTTTGAGTTTTCATTATAAAAAGAGGCTACTGAGCCTGACAACTCTGCTTGAGAGACAGGCTCCTGCCAGAGACAGAATATCAGGAAACAAGAGCTGTGGACGGTTAATGTGAAAAAGCATCCTAGGAGCCCCTCCATGTATCTAATTTATTTTTAGGAAAGTAGGGAGGGATGGGAGGCAGTCAGAATGCTGTGTAAGTCCCTACTGCTGCTGCTATTAAGATACTGCTATTAACATCACTTTTATTGTCTGAGACACATTCTCTGTTTTAGAAAAGCACCTTAAGAAGCTGCATTAATACCCATCACTTTCTTGTGCTCCGGCAAATGGTTTAAAAAGTCATTGTTTATATTCATGGGTGTAACATATAGGAAGAAGAACAAGGAAGAGGAAAACAGTTTCAAAGATTATGCCACAAATTCCACATTTTACTATTTGGGATCAAAAGGACAGGCAGCAAATGAAAAAGGCTTCCAGGTAAAGAGATTATTAGCTACAAGGTCTCTATTGAGAATGGACAGGGGTACTAAAGAGTGCCAAGTAGAACAGCACAGATAAGGCAGATGAGGTCTCAGTTTACAGCTGATACATCACTGCATCTGTACTATTAACTTTTCCTTAATTATCTTACAGCAATTTCTAACCTGTTTAATGCACTGACAAGGGAATTAGGAAATGCAATCACTGAAAAAATGTTTTGAATGTTCTGATTTATAATATTCTATTCTAGTGCTAACTGTTATTCCAGTGCTGAAAACCTTAATAGATAAATTTAACAAGGATTTTTTTTTAATCAGTAGCATATAAAGAATTGTGTCCAGACTGGAAAGTCTCAAAAACAGAAGAGCTTCCAAATCTTTGAGATAAAACTTCTGTAAAAACAGGCTCGAGGTTCTATCAGGGACACTGTGTCTTACACCACTTTAGGAGAACTCTTGTTCTTCACTCTAAAATACCTCAATACTGCCTCCAATGAAAATAAGGATGTCTTAACCTCCTGTTGCTTGAATAGGCATTCAGCACCTGCTGAGTTCTTCTGCCAATAAAGAGGATTGTAACTGCCATTAGAATGTGACACCTAACACGTGCAATGGGTTAGTTTCACATAAGTTTCTTTTCTCTACTCTTCTGGGAAAGGGATTTGACCCTATCTAACACAATCAAACCCTTTGATCACCTGTATACAGCCATGATCAGTCTTTATCACACATCTGTCCTCTTTGTAGCTGAAGTAGTTCACTGTGCTGTGCAGAACAACTGGTTCATGTCTCCAAAAATATTTGCTAATGCTGAATAAAAAGAAGTGCTACAAAGAGGAAAAAACAGTATCCTTCTGCATCTGAATAGCAATGCAAGTATCATCCTCAGAACTGAAATATTTTCCTTTAAATATGTTCAAAAATGGCAGCTCTGAGGGCAAAAGGAATCTGTATGTCTACTGGGGCTTCTGCCACAGTCATAGCGTGATGTGGCAAGTAAGCTGATGTATCTATGTACATAACGGAGCTTAATGTCTTCCCCAAGATCTCCTCAGGATAAAATTTCACATTCTGCACTATCATACAAAAGACAGAAATGAGGGAAAGGGAGACAAATATACCCAACTTAACAGGGCTGCCTAGGGTAGCCATCTAAAATGATGTTTAGGTCAACAATTTGTCTGAAGGAGAATCACAAATATCATATAGATGAGCGTTCTTTTTATTGTTTTGTGGGTTTTTTTCTCGGGGGGGGTGGGGACTTTTTCTTTCTCCTTCCCTTCAGATACTTTTTTTTTTTCCCACTATACTTTTATCTTGAATCAAGAAAGCATTCTTACCAAAACTGGGAAGTATAGTCCCATCATCAGTTTTGACTGTGACGGAAGATCCACAACCAGCTACCTATAGTAAATAGTTTACTTATTTTTCCTAATAAAAATTTACTCATTTTTCCTCTGGTGTGTCTGAATTAAAATGCCCATTTCCAAAGCCTCTTTTTTTTCTTTATTTTGTCCCTGGTATCACATGTACTTGGTAAGAAAGTCAACAGCTGCTCAGTTGTAGGTTCCCTGAGGCTTAACTTGCCTGGATGAGAATGGAGTAAGCACAACATTGTTCCCTTTCTATCATTTGTATACCATGAACAGGATGAAAGATACAGTTGTTGCACGTGGCACAAGCTGCATCATCATCATCAGATACTCCTGAAAAATGGAAGAAGTTCTTCTGGAGAGTCTTGGCCATCTTAAGGCCAGTCTGTGCTGTGGTAGAGAGGCAAACTCTAAACCCTTCAAAGGCAATTCAACTGCTGTCCATAGGTGACATGAAAAAATTTCAATCCACTGTTTACTTCGGTGATCAGATAATGTGAAAACAAAGTACCGTCTTCAGTTAAAGATTCACACTGATTTTTGTCTGAATATTGCAGTTGAGGAGAATCTGATTGTGTATATCCAACTGCTTAGCGCTGTTCCTGGCTTGTCTGAAACACATTTCCTTTCCTTGTCACAACTCCCAGGTGCTACTGCTGAGCAAATAGTAACATCACTGCCAGAAGTATTTGAAAAGAACAAAAAAAAATTGATTTGGACAATCTGTGTGCTCTTGTCATTGATGGAGACACTACTGTGAGTAGTGTTGGGGCTGAGGTCACAATAAGGTTAAAAGAAAAGTGCCCAGGAATTCTCTCCTGTCACATTTCACCCTGAATTGTTCCTGTTTCACAACAGATGCTACAGACAATGCACTGTGCTCCATTAAATAGAGGGAATCATTTAGCTACGTTTACAAGCTACACTGAAAATTCACTCCAGAATTACTGTACTTGAAAGGTTACATGGAAAGGGCTAGAATATTCCATCAGGCAGGCACTAGATGCTATATTTATACATGCCACGTAAAAAGCAAGGAACAAAAGCAAGAATGAACAGGGCCCCAGCTGTTTACAAGTGAGGGTGATGTTGCCCTCCTTATTCAAGAGAATAATGCGCCTCATCTGAAGCCAGTGAAGACTGTAGCTATCAGGTGAGAATCCTGGTAGCATGGTAAAGGTCATAATTTAGATAAACACATTCCCTTTAGCATTGCTTTTTTTTTACTCCTGTGCATGGCCCTGTACAAGCAAGAGGCTTGAAGTTAACCACGAGATGGGCTGGGAGGTTACTCTGCCTAGTTCTTATCTGCACCTATGCCTGTTCTCTCCTACTTACTTTGGGAGCCTGTAACCACCTTGAACACCCAACAGAGCAGCATGCAAGCATTTACACGATCAAAGGCAAAATGTGCTTAAGACAGACTTTGGAAATCCAGCACAATTTGGCAAACTTCAAAGATAGTTGCCTTTCAAACGGGTTGTGGAGGAGGCCTTGGTAAATTTGAATGGTATGATTAGCATACCGGCTGTTTTTAAAACTGCTCAAGAAGAAGCTGTGTTAAAATCCATTTCCGCAAGACACACGCATTTTCTTTTGGACAGGCTCCACTAGCTCTGTTTCTTAAATCAATTTTTCTGGCACGGATTTCTTCTTGGAAGAATGTACGACACCAGCTCAGTTTCCTAACCAAAACTTGACAGAATGTGTGCAGCACAGCATAATGGCATCTCTGCCTCATGGCTTCCTAAAAGTTACAGTACAGAAACCTCGGAAGTGAATTTGACTGTTCCAGGTCACATCTGCTGAAAAGCGAGCGAGACGACAGAAGATGCCAGGGTAGCCTGTCCAGCACAGTGTTCAAACACTGGTGAGGGCCACTGATAAAAGGTTTGCCAAAACAGGAGTTGCCAAGGTCTTTGAGGAGTTTCAGGGATGTTTTCAAGTCTTACTAGATTTAAAGGATGATCCTTGGCAAACTCCCCCTGATGCTTCTCAGCATTTCTAGAGCCAACAGTTGTTCCATCTGCCGCTGAGGCCGACTTTGAAGAATCCTTGCAAAGAGCAGCACACTAACTTTAACACTACACAAGAGAGGAAAAAAACACAGCTTTTCAGAAGTGACCTAGATGTTTGCCAGTAGCTTGACACACTCTCAGGTAAGGCTGTCTCCTTGTCTCCAAACACTTGAGTGTATTACCAAAGCTGCGCCAGTGTAAACTGCGGGCTGAAAATAGAGATTCGGTAAACAGCATTTACTGAAAGCTTGTCTAAGGCATTAAGTGTTCATCTGTGGAGGTCTGATGTACAGTAGCAGCGAGAAAGACCACCACAAACTAGCTTCAAGAACCAAATTGCTGCTGGGGATTAAAAAAAAAATAAATTAAAAAATGGCTGGGAAACTCAGACAGGTACTCCCTGACAACAGCTAGAAAAATTAAATTTAAAAGAAATCAGAAAACACAATAAACTTTTGGGGATGTTGAACACAAACAATCTCTGAAAAAGCAAAGGAAGGTCCACACAGACACAAACGAAGGTGTTTAGTTTTAACACATAAGCTTCAGTTTCTGCCATTGTGACAGATTTGCCAGCGCGTTTTCTGAGCCAGGCCACTGCACTATTGTATAAGCTTTATTCTAATTACTGTAGGCTCTATAAAGGTTTCTTTATCGTTTAGTATTATAAATAATTGTGCTTCCAGGCTGGGGTTCAAAGCTCAGAACAGCACTCGCACAACAGCACAGGCAGGTCAGGTGACCTTTCTCCAATTCTCCTCTCCCTGGTGCTGAGGACAGACAAAGTGATATGTCTGTCATACGCCATTACCATTAGAACAGAATCTTGTTCTTTTATTACAACTGAACTCCGCCGGATTTCTCAGCAGGAATGCTAAGTGAAATCAATGTCTTGGATTTCCAGGCTGAGCTTGGAGGTCACAGCCACTCTATCATTTCTCAGCATTATCCCTTCTCTTTCTCTCGCGCTCTCTCTGAGCCTCCAACTGGCACACAGCAGATTGAAAACAGCATGCATCACAGGGCTTACGCTGCACAATTTTACAGCCTTTTGGAGCCCCCTTCCTTTCCTTTTGGCCCACTTTTTTATTTTTTTTTTTTTTTCCCAATTTGCAAGTAAGTTTTGTTTGTCTCCTGCAGACCTGCAAGCCAAAGGCACTGCAACACCTACAAATATGAAAAAGCAATAAAACTAAGGGAGGATAGAGCTGATCTTGACAGCTGCCAGTTAAGATGGTTATACTCGATGATACCAATAGATATGGCAGGCCTTCTAATCCTGCAGTTGCCACAAAATACACACTGTGCCACTTAGATCTCATCAGACATTCTGCTTGTGCACAAGAGAACAACACCGGGATTTTAAGTGTAGGAGATCTTACAAGCCACTAACCACACACAAAAACCCCCCTGTGAAATGCACAAAAATCTCTTGTTAACCATAGGTATAACTTTTTTTTTTATATACCCCAAAAATTCTACCATCGAGCACTGCACAGCTTTATGATTCCTTACTCTAAGTGAAGAGATCAAGCCAAGGATAAACTTCAGGAAGTCAGAAAGTCTACACTAAGGAGAGAATAAAGACAGCATAGATGAGCTTGACTCATTAACACAACAGCTACTGATTTCAAGTCATGTCTTTTATTCCTTGAACATGTATCTCACTGAGCTGACAATGGTATTATTTATTTGTCTGGTTATTTTTAATCTGTGCTGTTTTACTGTTAGGGTAAAAACAAGACACTACTGTCAATTCAAGGAACCTTTCCTAATGTGATAAAGGACATGGACAGCATGCTAGAGGACACTAACAAAAAAAAAAGGACACATTTTTATGAAGCTCTTGTTGTCACCTAAATAGGACCGCTTTCTCCCAGCACTCCTCAGCTAAATTCTTCCTGGTTGTTTTGCAGCACCTAAGATGTGCCATTCAATGCTGATCTGTTAATTTTGCTCAGCTGTGGCACACACTGAGCTCACCTTCTTCGACTGCACCCATTCTGCGCCTTTTCCCTCAGTATAGCTAATCACACACTGAGGGCATTATACAGGTGTGACTCCCAGCTGTAAGCTTGATCTCTTAATTGAGTATGGACTGAACTGCTCAGCTATGACCAAGATTACTCATCAGAACCCATCACTCAGTGGACAGATTTCAGCTCTGCTCTGTGACAAAACAGACACTGCTTTGGAGACTTCACAGAATCACAGAATGTGCTGAGTTGGAAGGGACTCACAAGGATCATTGAGTCCAACTCTTAGCCCTGCACAGGACCATCCCTGAGAGTCAGACCATGTGCCTGAGAGTATCATCGAAATGCTTCTTGAGCTCTGTCAGCCTTGGTGCTGTGACCACTGCCCTGGGGAGCCTGTTCCAGCGCCCAACCCACTCTGTGGGTAGGTGAAGAACTTTTTTCTAATATCCAACCTAAACCTCCCCTGACACAACCTCAGGTCACTCCCTCAGGTCCTGTCACTGGTCACCACATAGAAGAGATCAGTGCCTGCACATCCTCTTCCTCTCATGAGGAACTTGTAACTGCAGTGAACTCTCCCCTCAGTCTCCTCCAGGCTGAACAGACCAACCAACCTCAGTCCCTATTCACACACTTCCCCTCAAGACCCTTCACCATCTTTGTTTACCTCCTTTGGACACTCTCTAAGAGCTTTATACCTTTCTTATATTGTGGCACCCAAAACTGCCACAATATTTAAGGTGAGGCCACCCCAGTGCAGAGCAGAGTGGGACAATCCCCTCCCTCAACCGGCTGGAAACACTTTGCCTGATGCCCCCAGGACATGGTTGGCCTCCTGGCTGCCAGGGCACTGCTGATTCATATTGAATTTGTCATCAACCAGGACCCCCAGGTCCCTTTCTGTGGCACTGATCTCCAGCATATCACTCCCCAGTCTGTACTCGTTCCTCCACAAACTCCAGCTCTACTCCAGGACAGAATCTGGCCACAGATGAGGTGCCCCAACACTCTTCATCTCTTGCTGACACACTGCTAACCAGACTCCACATTGCAAGAAAACAACAGTTGTGTGCTGGAACAGGAGGCTGAGCTGTCACCTGTTACTGAAGATGGAAGAAACAGAACTGTGATAGCCAGGACACGGCAAGGGAACCCACAGGATCTCAGCTGAGGTGGTCTGCTAATGACACTGTGTATGAATGGTCATTTGGTATTACTGCACTGGGGTCTTCCCACTGGAAAAATGGCACTACAAATACGCTCCCATTTCGGGGAGCCATCCTGAGAACAGAGCTGCTGCAACTGAGAGGCACACAGAGACCCTTCACAAAAAACCACATGCAAGTCCCCACATTGTCAGGAAGGCAGTGCTGCCAGGCCTGGTACAGTACCTTGCTTTTGGGTGGAGGGCTGTTTGTGCTCTTGTCTGTGTGGATGCTGGTAGGGGATACGGCAGCACCAAGGTTACCCTGGGGTATGCCAGGTATCTTGCCTCCTGGAGACACTTGCATTGCAGCAAGTTGGGCAGCATACAACTGCTGTAAAAACAAAACAAAACAAAAAAAATTGGGGTGAGGGGGGAAGAGAGGAGAGACATCATCAATAAATAATTAATCTTCTCAAAACTTCTACTGCAGAGGATATATTTTCCTTCTGATGGGCATTTTTTATTTAACACATGTATATTTCAAGACAAGAATTGTCATCTCAACTTCTGTGACTCATTCCTCAGGGGATGAATGAGAGACGTCACCATGAGAAATGTCCCAGCATCCTTGTGTGTCCAGGGATTCAAAACAAGGAACAAAAGCTAATCTTCATGGTTTGGCTGAGCTACTGGGCAATCTTTCCTTTCCTGAGATGATTTAGGCATAAAATCATTTCCACCAATACTACGCACCAACTCCTGTGAAATTCACATGATGGTCTCTGTTCATGTTTCTTTATTTTACTTGCTATGTTTGCCCTCTTTGCACAGGCTGTAAGGTGTTTGGAACAGGGAATGCCAAAATTTTTAGTACTTACTGTGGGAGTCCACTCTCAGTTGGGTTCTGGGGAACCACTAGAGTCAATATAAATACACACATACCGATGGTAAAGTACTGTCCATTAGCTATTAGGAACTCCAATTAAGTCTAAGAACCCTTCCTGTGATAGATGCAAAGCAGACACACAATGGAAATGTTTTTCTCTTCAAAACTAAACCAGTAAGGCACTTTAAACACATATTTCATTATTAACATGTGAATACTTATAATCACAGTCATCTGTTTAAAGTTTAGCACTACAGTAAGAGTTTATTGGACGAAGGTCAAAAGCAGTGAGAAAGCAGTGCCTGGGAGCTCCCCTGACCTCCAAATAAAACACGGAAAAAATAAACATGGGGGTAGGAGAAGCAGCAATTGTTGCTGCTTTGTGACCAGTGAGGAATTCCAAAGTCAGGTGCCCGAGAGAGCAGGCAGTGCAGTAACAAAGGCTCTCCCTCCTCAGCCACAGTATCAGTTTCAAAGACTCACACTATGTATGGTTAGTGCTGTGAAGTTCACGTGTGATGTGTAACACTGAATGAAGGTACTCTCTGCCTGCAGGTGCTAACAGAGCTTCTGAAATGACAGTGACAAGGGACAACATGCAGGAATATTGAACTGGATGTGAAAAAACAAGGGGGCTTCAATGTGACTAAGTCTAAGAAGTCTTTTTAGTAGTGCTTAGCTGTTTTGCTGTTTTATCTCAGTTAATTTTATATGCTGATAAAAGAACAGAGGTCGGATTGGAGGGCACAAAGAAATGCTAACCCAAACCAGCAAGTCTGAAAGAGGAAAATGAGGATTCATTACAGGAGAAATCCACACAGAGCCATGCAAAAGATGCAGAGACATTGCTACAGTGAGTTCAGTGTATATAATACAGCTCTGTAGCAAACACTTAACTTGATCAAATGGGCAAGACTTACTGCTGTGAATCTTGGATGACTCTGGACATTGTTTTGTGGTTCCCCATACAAACTCTTCCCTCCTCTGGTGTACATAATTCACATAATTAAAAGTAGCCCATTGCTACTTTTGTGTAATCAGACACCAAGTTCTTACTTATTTCTTTTTCACACTTTCTATAATTTTCACACTTTCTATTCTTTTCAGTTTTGAATATTTTTTATTTCTTTTCCCTACTTTGACCACTGCTTGTTCCTTATTTTTCTGTACTTCTTAATCACCATTTATCCATTCCATTCTGTTTAGTCTCCCTCTCTTTCCTTATCATCCATTCATTCATCCATTCTCTCCTTTCCTTTTCCTCAAATTTATTTATTAATTTATTCTATGTGTTACTCCCAGTGAGTCTGAGCCAAATAGATGCAAATCAGCTACAGATAAAAGTCATCAAAAACAATCCAGCCACAAATCACTCACAGATTCAAATGCATGTATTTATCAGTTGAAGTTCATATCCATTCATTCTTTTTAAAGAAGACTAAATCCAGCAGGGAGAATGGAACAAGTGTCTGTGTGAACCAGAGAAGAACTGCAGCAGGAAAACCAAGCCAACATTATGTATGAATTAATACATCAGAAGGGCAATGGTTGTTTAAGAAATAGGATACATGACTCAGGAACAACTCAAACAGAGCTGGACTCTGGAGGTGACAGAGCAAGTCTAGGCAAAGCTTTTCCTTTTCTTTTGCTCCCTACTGAAAAAATGACAAAACAGATTGAGGCAACTACAGGAAAAAGACAAAAGAAAGTCAAATAGCCATTAGAAAGGAAAGGTTCGAGATTGCTGCTAATCTATGTATTAGTTATCAGACAGTATGTCTAGTTCACATGTAAAGGTAAAAATAACATAGTTTGGACATTCAGCAGTCCTGAACCAACCGGAGAGCACTGACAGATCATACAGGGACTGGCTTTCTGAGGACTGAGCTTTCCAGAAATTTCTGTGAGAAATTCTGGGGAAGACTTTTCAAACTGAATCTATGCCTTGAAAAGCGAGGGAAACCTCTACTTCAAACATAACTCTCAACCTTCTGTTGAGGTCCAAAGACAGAATCAGGAGAACTAAACTATATGAAACAGATGCACAACACAGTGTCCAAGAATCTGCACATCTTACACCTTAGTGTTCCCCGAGAAATGTGTTGGAAGCCGTGGTTCCTCCCTACAGTACTGTCATCAACCATCTTTCTGACAGTGCATGCAAAGCAGACAATGACTAAATAAGCAGTGGGGACGAATTTCCCTATGCAACAGCCCAGGAGAAAGTCATATTTTCAGGTGATAAATGGAATATATGGAATGTCAAATGCATGCCATTTTCTCAGTTGAGGGACAGATATACCTGAAGAGAATGAAACACACAGTACAGTGTGGAGTAACATGGAAGGAGGGGTGGAAGAAAATCTATAAAGCCTTCATTCATGCTTTGTAAAAACTTCTGTCCTCCTGTTATCAGATTCAACACCGCAACCCTATTTAATTTATTTTGAGAATTAAAAACAAACATTAAATAAAATTTTATAAGAGGTCCCTTGTTAGAGTACCCTCTTGAAAGTCCCTTCCTGCAACAGAAACCAATAATTCTACAGAAAAAGCTCGGCTTTAAACTGAAAAACATGAGGTTATGAAATTGCAAGGGTCTGAATCCTATTTAATCAGTAAGTTTGCCCCTATATTCCCTGAATTTAAAAACTGGAGAGAAATATACAACATGCAGCACATTTCTTGGACTGTCAATAATTTTGAGCTTCAACATTATTGAACTTGTCTGTTCATATTTAGTTGTTTTAGGACACGATGACCTTTAGCTTATATCCAAGGAAAGGGCAATGGTGCGACCAAGTGCTGCAAAACAAGACAGCTAAATGACAACAATTTAAACATTCATTTCATAGACAAACTGAATTCAAACCAAAGAACATTTCTACCCCTGCTTCTCCACTAGAGTTTCAGATTTTGGAACAGTGTATGAATAGATCTCTGTTGAAACATTCAACCATTATCTGAAATGCACCTTTATACCCTTCACAGTAATGAAACCAAGACCTCAAAAAGGGCAATGAAAATGATGTTTTTCTGTATCACTGCTGTAATACCCTGTTCTTGAGCCTCTACTTTTACCCCAGAGACCCCTGAAACCATTTCTGCTACCTTTAGCTAACCTAAAGACTCAATGTCAAATTCTAGCAGTCCAGGAGGTCACTTTATTGCACTACAACTCATATAGGACTTTTAATCTATAGAGTTTACTGTGACCAAGGCATTCAGTTGGAATCAGTGAAGCACTACTGCTTTAGGCAGGTTCATTTTTGCTATACATAATAAATAAGGATAATATCCTGAATTTAATAAGATAGATAATACTTCTTCAGGAAGGCAGAATTGGGCTTCTGAAAAAGCAATTAAAAAGTAACATCTATTGTTTGTTTATAACTAAATGACTATGTTTCAGCTCCCCTGCCCATGTGTAATATTGCATGCCTTGTTAATGTTTTCTCATTAACCTCTTATGAAAATCTGTATGGAAGCAAAATCATCAGAACAAAAGCACAATGTGATACACTTTAAAATGAGCAGGAGGTATCGTTAATTTTTTAATGTTGCCCCTCTGTTCTTAAGCTATTAAACAAAAAATCCCCCTTCTCCCTAGGCCACCACCCAAACCATTTATAGTTCTTCCAATATATTAAGCAGAAATATTCAGCTGAACTCTCAAAATGGACTAGCTCTAAGAGCTCTTGGCTTGATGACTCTGTAGTACATCAATAGCAAAGCCTTAAGGTTAGGCCAGCTTTGAAAACTTTCCCCTTGGGCATTGTTGTTACATGTTAACAATGCTCATTAATGCTTGGAGGGTACAGTAAAAATGAATTCTTGTTCTATTAATACAGAAAATGAGAATGAGATTTAATAGCAATTTTAAAAAGGGTTGAACAAAGTGCTAGCAATTACATAGGCAGAGATAGTTGATTCAAGCATCTATAGGCATTTGAATTACAGTATTATCTCTTATTAAAATATTTTTATTAGTGAACAGTAGAGATTAAGAGCTGTTATTAAAAAAACCACAGAGAGATAGAGACAGGTGGCTCTGGAAACCGAGTCAGTTACTGCAATAAATTTGTTTCTGATATAAACTAGCTTTTCAGTGAAGATACCACAGCGATGAATTTACAAACCACTGTGCCTGAGTGCCTGAACTGTTGACTGATCCAACACTTCAATTTCTTTGTTATTCTGAGAACCATCATTAAAAATATACACATGAATGGCCCTGTTCTTTGTTTTTTGCATAATCTGGAGGGGAAAATGGTATAAAATGAGATTCTCTCACTCGGAATACATGAATTTATTTCTCTTTACCTTAAAATTTATGCTTATATAAGGCATGAGAAGTGTTTGACTGCAGAAAGAATTAAATTTGGATCTGTTCAGGTGTTTTTTTAATTGAAAAAAAAAAGGACATGAGGAATTAGGAAGAAAAAGGAATTCACTTTAAACAAGCATTTTACATATATCCTACTGTAAGATAGTTTTTAAAATATACTGGAAACATAGATAAAAACTTAACTACAGAAATTAGAATTGGAGCTGCACTCATTAGTGATTGGTAGCAACGCCTTCTAGGTATTCTATGAAAAAAGTTCTTCATTTAGCTTCTCATTACATACTTGAAAGGAACAAATGCCTGATTTTCATCTTTTCTTTGTCTGAGTTTCCTTCAAAGATTGTTAGTCAAACATTTCAAAGGGACATGCTAATTTGTACATTTAAACTTCAGCAAAGGCTTTAAGGTGCCATTTGTTTGCATCAACTGGGAGATTTTCAGAAAAAAAGAAAGATAATATTTGAACACAAAGTCAATCACCTCCTTTAAAACCTTGCCCAAAGAACCCATTGCAAGGTGAAATTGCTGGCTTTCACTTTAGGATAATTTCAGATAATAACAATAGAGGTTAAGATCCTGAGATTTACTGACAGTATTTTGGTTTATTTCTGGGTTTATTTTGTTTTGTTCTTTACAATTCTTAACAGAGTTGGAGAATTATTACTGTTCTACCCACCATTTGCCTTTATCACACCCAGTTCCTACTAAAAATTGCCCTGGCTCCCAGTGCCAAGGTGCAGAGAGACTCTCTCTGGCAGAGGACCTTGCCTGAACCAGTGTTTCCTTTATTCACCAAGCAAAAAATAGCAAGCTGGATGAATTCATCCCAAAATTGTGGACCACACAGAGACTAGAGAAGATACACTAAATGTTGAAAAGCTACAGTGTTCTTTCCCATGGCCACAGAAACCAGCTAACTTCCTCTGAAAACTCCCATCCTTGCTATGCTCTGTATTTAGCCTAAGGGAGGAAGACAGGTAAGTAAATCATGTATCAAGGAACAGTAATAAATATTTGAAAGTTAAGACCTGGAAAGTTAATAGGTAAGTAATATATTGCTTTTATTCAGAGAGCATTGGTAACACTTGGAGGAACTGCCTAGAGAAATTTTGACTTGATGTTTCAGTCAAGATCAGATGTGTTTTAGGAAGATGAACTTTAAACAAGGAGTTTATTATGCCCAATAATATTTTACATCTTGTTTTGTCAGACTAGACAATCTAACAGTCCCTCTAGCCTTAAAAAACCTGAGACTTAGAAGGAAACATGTAGAAAAACAAGTTCTCATTAGAAAAACTGTGAAGCATTCACAAACAGAACAAGGCTTCATTTATACACTTCTTGCAAGCAAGTTACAAGCGCAGCCTTGTAACCACCATCTCTCTCATATTAGAAAAAAACATCACTTTTAGAATCAGTAACCACAAGTCTCCATAAAATATGATTCTGGTAGCTGATCTCTAGGATTCTAGGCCTGCAGCCCTTATTCCTGAGAATAATCTCACTGTAGTCAACAGGACCACTTTGCCCGTGCCAGGATGAATGCACTAGTTCTTCTCTTATTTGGAACTTCCATGGTATGACCAACTGGGGATCCCTGGCATCCAGAAAAAAGGCTGGAGTCCAGGTCACTGAAAACCTGAATGAGCTTTAAGTTTGCATCTGAAGTAATAAAGACTTCTACTGCAATACATTAAAAACAATGACCGCTTTGTTTGTAGAACAGTAACAGCGGATAAAGTGAAACATGAAGGCACAATTTATGGCAGCTCTTTGAGTTTTCTTAGAAACTGATGTAATTTTGATGGATAGGACAAACATTTTAGCTAAAGCACAACTATATTTGTATTTATAGTATCTTCTATGGGAAAGACACTAACCTCAACACTCTCAAATGTTAAGCAATTCAGTTTTCCTTGAAAAGCAGCCTTTAATTTTGCCAGTGGATAAATGCTATTCAAATATTAGCAAGGTGAGAACCAGCACCCATGACATCAACTGTCTGCTCCTGGTGACACAGGAAGACTGTAGGAAACTCCTGATTAGAGCCTAGACCTCATGGCTCCTTTGTCCCATGCCTTAACAAGAAGACAATCCTTCTACAGGATGTAACTGTAGGAACTTATCAATAGACACTTCCTATCACAAGCTAATAAGATCTGTTAGTTTCTGTGATAAAATATCATTGCAAACTGTGTGTTTAAGATTGCCTGCTCTTTACAAATGAAGAGATTTTAACTGGAAAACTGCCCAAGTGGCCTACATATTCATACATACCATGTTCACACCATATGACAGTAATTGAAATAGAGTGACTATATGGAATGCATATTGGAGAGGAAATTTGATAATGTCTTCTGGAAAAAGCTTGTTGGATGAAATGTTGCAGATGAACAGTGTCCCCTTCAAGGAAAGTAATTAATATTGTACATATTTTAAAATATTTTTAAAAAAATAAGCTGGCAACAATTTATTCCTATAGTTTGCTGTGCAGCACCAGACTATACTGTATTCTTGCTACCATTAATTATTTTTATGGCAATGGAACTTCTTCTGCTAGAAAAAAAGGTAAAAGAATTTCTTTAATGTAAGGACATACTTTTGACAGCATACTCTTTAAGGATTATACAGTTAAGATGGTCAGTGGTAATGCAGAACACCAACAAACAACAGTGATGTGTAACTTAAGAAGGGGTATTCGTTTTATAAATTGCATTCCCTTTATCACTGACTATTCTGTAATGTAGAATAGAGCTGACTATTCTGTAATGAAGATGAAGTGTTTGTATGAAGGTTCCACATGGAGACTGCTGCTCCAGTACAGCTTTTGCAAATTAGAAGCCTGAAGTCAGTAAAGTGGCCCAGACATTATACTCTTGTAGGAAAAAACTCACTACTGCCTATTTGTTTACCACAAGTATGTTTCCCAAGAGCTTTCTTTTTTTTTTAATACATATCCAGATTTTTGGCAACTAGCTCAGAGCACCTGACTTCAGTAAGTATAATTCCTCATTTAAGAGACCAAAATTCTATGAGTGGCCATTTGACAAAATACTTATTTCATACTGCATTGCTTTACTTGACTGGTACTGTATATAATCATTCATTGTTATCCATTAAGTGACTAGAGTAGTTAACAAGCAAACACTGCCAGCAGAATTACTGTAAATAAGGTTCTATATATTTCAGATTGCCGGGCTATAATTAAGGCATTTCACTATTTTATACACATTTCCTTAAGCAACTCTTTCTCCAGTTTTTATTTATAGATTTTCTGTTTGCATTTTAAGTTGTTGTATTCAACAGGGAATTAAGTCAGGAAAACTCTGTGCCTGCTTTAGGACTGATACTGAATTAATTACTGCAAATCTGAATACTCTGTTTCTCCTGAAGTTAAGTGCAGAGCTCATAGTAGAAAGATTAAGGTCAACTGCATTTCTTATTTTAAGAACATGGATTTGCTGACTTGAATGCTGATATGGCATCAGGTTCTTATATCTTGATGATTCTAAGATTCTTCAGTGACTTGTCCCTCCTCTTCGATAATAAAGTAGTGAAATAGGTATTTTGCAGTACGTGTGGACCACAGCACTCAACCTGCTCTAGAAACTCTTTTGTTACAAGTTTTGATAAGAAGAGAGTCCTAAAATACTGATGTCCCTCCCTAAATGTAGTAAAAACAGGATAATCACCTACCAGAAGCAACAGCACTTGTAGGAGGGGACAAGAAATAAATGTAAAAATTTACACTTGGATATTTTTTGCTGTATATATTCTTAAGTTCCCCCATACTTATATCTTCCTTTGTTAATTATGATATCAGTGAACTGAGAAACTATCCTTTCCAATCTTTATAGTTTTTATACTTTAACACTGTATAGTCTTTGTACTTTTCTAGTCTTTAGTCTTTATTTTGGAATATTTCTGAACCTAAAGAATCATATGATTGTATCTGTTGTCCTTGGAGGTATAAATTAACATTGTTCCTTGGTTATCTGATGCATATAGGAGCTCAGTGACATCCAATCAGCTCATTCAAAATTTTAATTTGCTCTTTGAACTGAGTTGTATTATGTGGTCAAAGGGTCTGGACAAAGGCACAGGAGAGAGAGAGTGACAAACTCTTAGTCCATCATAAGCAACTTTCAACACAGCTCATTTTCACAGGCTCAGAGAGCCAAGGCTACTCTCTTCCAGCTTGGGTAGGGAGGAAAGACATATATGTCTATACCTCAGATATATATGTATATACCTTAAAGGGAAGCATTTGAGCTGCTTCCCTTGTGCCAAGCCTCTCAGAAAAGAACACACAGAGAGGAAGTATGGGTAGAAGAAGAATACTGAAAGGGAGGGACCAGTGATGGATGGAGCATTTGGCCTGCAAAAGGATATGTACTTATTCTGAGAGTTAAACTGAAACAAATTGATTCCTAGAATATTTCTGAAGACATTTTTTCTCCTTCCCTTTTTCCTTAGCAGGAAGTACTAATAGGATGTGACAGGTGCATCAGTTATTTTATTTTTGGGGGTAGAGAAAGTAGAGCAAGGTTATTAATTGGGGGGAGAACGTCAGTCCTGCAGTGCAAGTTTTCAAATAAGTTCAATGACATCCATCTACCTCTCATATAATTTTTATGTTCATTGGCTTACATGCTCATTCCCCAAGTCCTCCAGAAAGCTAACAAGTCCTACCTCATTCTTTGAGATCCTGTTGTGAAGTCGTGGTATCAACACAGGGCACCAGTTGTCCTTCCCGGCAGCGCACTGTGATCCCTTTCCATAAAAGTAGAATATATGACAAGAACTGTGGAAAGCTCCAGCTCACATGTACCTTTCCTTCAGTTTTAACCCACATGGAATCCCCCTCTTCTAAAACAGTGTTTGTTTTCTAGGTATTATTAAAGACAAACCTTGCAGAAAAGGTCACTCAAACTTACTAGACCTGTAGGAAACTGTAATTCCAACCACAGACATAAAAATTCCCCCAACTTTGAACCAGAATATTTTGAGCCTCACTGAATCAGAGTGAATCTGTGTTCCAAACCAGAAACCAGCTGAGTTTCATTCTGGTCAGACTCCTCCTAATGTTCTCAACAGTGAGTCTTACCTACTTCAAACTCATTGGAGTGCCTAACTTTAAACTAGCCCCATTGTACAAACTGGATAACTTAGATGCTTAAAAACACAAATGCAAGTTTGTTAAACTGGGATGCTTGAGGTTAGGAGATGATAACCTACAAAGAGGAGATGTTAGAGTATGTGAAGGGGAGTGCCATTATTTAGTAACAAAATTGCTGAGAAGAGCTGAGAGAGTAGCAAAGCACTCAATTAATTCCATTATTTTGGAGTTTGATTAATTATAGAAAAGTTCTCCTTTAACAAAATGAAGTAGCAGAAACAATTCAATAGCTGTTCAATCTTTTTATTCTTTGATTTTACGATAAAAATGGGTGTGGTCAGTAAAACTCCCCCTCCAATGGAGCCCATAAAACTCCAGAGAGCCTGAAACCTCTGTGAAGCTTTGGCAAACTTCTCAGGAAATAACATAAGAAGCTGTTTTCTGGTTCATCTCACTATTTCCATGCTTACACTGATGTAATGGGAAGAGTGACACTTTGCATATTTCATTAGGACATGTACAGAAGTTTAGTTCTTAATTCTTAGAGACTTTGTTCCCCCAAAAGTGGTCTCTGAAAACATCTGAAATCCCTCAGTCTCTGACTCTCACTACAATGAAACCTCCAACACTAAAGTCCAATGATACTGTATGGTCAGACATCACGAAAAGCCCTAAATCTGACCTGAAACTCACGCCAACATTCCTCTTTTGGCACATGCTGTGCTCGAGGTTTAAGAAGCTGTAGGCACAACAACATGACTGAAGGTCAAAGGGAATTACATCTTTAACTTTCATGTTCCCTCACATGCTATACATCACCCAAGCACAAGAAGAACTTACGGGATGAACTTTGGAACTCCATATTCAGCAAGAGGAATACGATGGCTGCTTCCAGTTTCACCAATTCGTGTGGGTAACAAAGAGCTGCTGGAGCCCCTCATGTTCCCACACCAAGTGCGAGCTTTCCACTTCTTAGTGTCAATCCGACCAAGGGAAATGCGACCTTCTCCACATTTCTCCACTTCCATCCTGATGCAAGCTGTTAAGTCCCAGCCTCTTCCAGGTTACCTGGGGTTACCCTATGGAAGTGTCTGCTCTCTATAACTCTCACCATTTTGCTCTTAAGACTAGACAGGGTGAATGCAGAAATACATCCCTCCAAATTCCTGTCATTGAGGCGAAAAGGATGCCCTTCATTGGCAACAGGGCGGTAACCTCTAACTCATCTCTTAAAGAATTCTACATAGCCACACGTTCCACAGCCAATGATGTGCACTGTATTAACACTATTTAAATAGTAACAAGCTCTGTAATCCATCAGTACATCTGATCCACCCATGCCAACACTAAAGATGATTTTCACAACTTTCTTTGAGGCACTAAGTAAATTTAAAAAAAAAAAAAAAAAAGACACAAAACTCCTGAGTGTTAACAGTGCTTTTCAAAAATTGTCCACTTCACACCAATTTTTAGTATGGAATTATGGAATTTTTTATAACATAGAGATGGATCTGCTTGTCCAAAACCATAAAATACTGAAATTACTGTGCATATTTAGGAGATATTTTTCAATTGTTAATAATGTGGCTGGGTTATAAAAAGAGCTAATCCGTGTTTTAAATTGTTCATCTGGAAATTTGGATTAAGAGGAAAAACCCCAGCAATTTTTATGTTTTAGAAAGCAGTACCAAAACACTAAACTCTTTTCAATTCAAAACAAGAGCCAAAATCAATGTAAAAGCAAATTTTAAATTGCTTCTGGCTGAGTAGTCGTCTGCAAAGCAGAAGGGGTGGGAGTACCAAAGAGTTTGCAATGGAAATACCGAGAAGCTTTTACCGTAGTCACACTAACAAGAGCTGCTATCATGAAGTAATAACATTATCCAGAAATCTTTGTACATTACCTCATTCCTAATGCCATCTCATTTCACTTGAGTTACTTGGGTCTGATGATGGGGTTAACGAGCGAGGAGGTGTTTGAGTGGGTGTGAATTAGGGGCGCTGCTAAAATAGAAGCTATTTTAGCAGTTCTGTGTTTAATATAGTCTGAAGCTCAGTCATTTTTTTTTCAGGTAAAATACTCACACGTTCCAAGGCTAACACTGACTTTGGCAAAGCACAGATAATACCTAGACTTATTCATATTACACGGAGTATTACAGAGGAACTCATGCTTCTATTCCTTTTCTACCTCCGTCATTCTACCCACAAGTCTAACATAGCAGGAATGCTAACGCTTTAATTTCCTGCCTTCAGAAATTTTCCTCAAAAATTTGGATATTTTCAGCGACCATGGCAGAAAACATTGCTGGTAGCTCCTCTCCCCCCATCCCCGTGCTCCACAAGCCATCTTCACACACCGCACAGCAATCCATTACAATATGTTCTAACATCTGCCTCCTCATATGATGTACGACCTATTTGATTGACCCTTTTTATGCTGCTCCAAGACTGGCTGTTCACTGCAGTGGGAGGGTGAACAGTGCTCATTGCTTCTTCAGTTAGCAACTGGTAAATATATCTCCGTTCCAGGAAAGACGGGGAATGTCAAGCAGGGATCCTCCTCACTCCCCTCCATACAGCAACGATCCACTCCATACAGTCCCCTCCTTTATCACTATCAGGGATAGCGCTAAAGGAATCCATAACAGCCCAGAATAGGGAAGGTCTCTAGTGGGTCCTCCCATCTATCGCTAATATATGAAACATTTCCGCCAATTAAATTTTTCCGTGACAAATATTAACATTACCCAGTGTTTGTGACTCCGGCGTGGGAAGCATGAATAATGCAAGAAACAGTAAAGTCCTCCATTACACTGGGATACTTCTTGTTTTTGCCAAAGTCAGCAACTGTAAAATATCTCTCAACTTCTCCAGTTAACACCATGGCATAATACAGGCCTTTGGTCAAAGTGATCATATTCACTACAATAAAAGCAGCATCTAAAGTAACATAAAAACACTTGCCAATATTGCAGGCACTAAATGCAATCCTTATTCTCACCATCTATATTTCCATCATGTATTTAACAAGATTAACATATTTCAGGACCGCTGACAATTTTCCAAAGTCATCTGGCATGAAATGGGATGAACATGACTATAAAAATGTAGGGAAGCAATGTACTGAGACCAGCACAATGGGATATCTCCTCTTCCCAAGGACAGAAAACTCAACTGACACAGGGAAGCTAACACATACTTGGCACTTTAAAAAGTCATCTGCGCTGACTCCCAACTCCATGACTTTCCCAAATTCCAACCGCTACAGAAATACAAAGTCAGTTGGTCTTGAGGCTCCATGTCCCAACAGCAACGACAGAAATATTCTGATTTTATGGTCCAGCATTACTTGTTTACTAACAGGAATTGCGTAGGCAAATGAAAACAGACACTGAACTGCAGCAGAAAAGTGACAAACTGGAAATAAGTGGGGAATCCATCTGACCAGTCTTGAGCTAATCACCCTCAGCTCCTTCTATAAAAACTAAAATGGAACCTGCAATTTTATGCCAGATAAATTATACACGTTAGGCATCCATGGCTAAAGATGATTCTCATCCCACCATCCTCAGTATAAACAAGTTAAAAACTAACTAGTCTGTGCTCCGCATGTCTATGTCATTTTTTAAATTTCAGCTGAATTTTTTAAAGAGAAATATATCTTTCCTCTCTGAAACTCATGAAAAATACACATTTCCTTTTTTCCTGGTTACACAAGTCAGATGGAAAGCGACTTTGTCTTCCTCAAAGCCGTACAACTGGTGAGGCACACAGCTACATTTTCAGCAGAGAACATGTGGGAAAGGGCATATAACTCCCCCAAAGTTGCCTGCAAATTACTTTGGATTTGTGTAGAGAACATACATGTTAACATAAAGTAGAGTGTGAACCCAAGGAAAATGAAGACAAACACTGACAGCTGGCCAATCTTGCCCTTCTTTACTGTGTTTGCCTCAAATATAGTATGTTTGTAAGAATGTGTGAAATACTTCTGAAAATAACAGTTATACTCCATTTAGTTTTAACAAGCAAAGGAACATACAACTTACAATCCTCCTCAGAAGGATCTGATTTAGTAAAATTCATGGAGAGACGTCAGCAAATTCCCAGAAGGAGTTAGAAACCTAACTTATTCAATATCTTGCAAATTATGGAACATATGTGTTTCATTCGGATTTTTTTCTCACATGTCCAAGGTTACACTGATTTTATAAATTATTTAGTTTTAATTTTTATCTTCAATTTAATGTTTCAAAAAGAATCAGACCAGTGCTTACACCATAAAAGGTATCTTTCTTCGAAAAATGAGGTGTTACCACATTTCAGAAGGACACTGAACACCAACTACAGTTTCTTTTTCCGACCAAGGCAGGATGCAGAAGAAGGAATCTTTCTTGCCTGCATCCCAGCAGTGACTGGCAGTCAGCCTTTCTCATTCTCCTCCTAGGGAATTTTGAGAAGGAGATTCACACTGTTAGGATACAACGGACATATGCTGCAGGGCTCATCCCCAATTAAGTAAGATCAATTATGGTAAGTTAGATCTTCGTCCTTCAAATACACTTCTGTTATGCAACTCTGAGCCCTGTCCCCAGCATTTAATATACTGCAAGCATAGGAAGGATCCACTAGAGCTTCCCATTGCAGAAGAAAGAACTTTGACTGGTAGACAACACTCATCCTGAAAGGCCTTTTGCTTCAATTTGCTGTGTGGGAGTATTATACTGATTTTAATAAGCTTAGGATAAGCAACATCCTAGAGGATGTACATCACAGATTTTCTCATGAGACTGAAAATATCTTACCTTCCAGTATTGTTTATAATTAGTGTCAATCTGTTTCCCTTAGAACCATTGCTCTTACAGATGACACCTATCAGTGTCATCACGGACAGCCTTTTAGACTTCTGACCCTCCTTGAAAGTAAGGCATTGTAAAAACTCTAAACTGCTTCGACTAACGAGACTGGTGGCAAGTAGGGTATGTTCAGGGACAGTATAATGTGTAGGGTTACTTGGCATTTGCAGACAGGTGGGGAATCCCTTGTTTTACACCACCACAGTTAACTGCAACCTCTTTGACTTGAATTGCCATTTCTGCAGAAGTTGAAACAAGCAACCCCAAAGATGATATCTTTTCTCATTGGCCTAGAGGAAATCTAAGAAGTTGTCAGTGGTATTATCCTTCTTCCCTCTCCCCCCTGCTTGTCTTCCATATTCCAATGGCTGTTTATGAGCTCAGCTGTCATTCTTTGCACCAGGGAAAGATAGATGGGACACACCAACCCCAACCTAAGTGACCTTTGGATGTGACAAGATTTTTAGGTCAGTCCTGCTAAATGGAAGCCTTGGTGTATCGAGGCTCGCCTCAGGGTGAAATTTCCAGTGAATTTATTATCTCCCAATGCCCTTTGGACTGCTTCCCACCATCAAACACCATGGCAGCACTCGGAACAGGAAGAAATACATTAACTGGAATCTGATCGTTTTAAAAGGTTACAGCTGCCCAAATATAATTTAATTTCATACTTGCCCTTTGAGGGTTTGGTGTATATTTTCATTTTATGACTGCAAATGATAAAGCTCTTAAGATTCCAGGCAATAAAAAGGAAAAGGGGGGAGAAAGTATTTTAAGGGTTAGAAGTCTATTCAGTTCATAGTCAATGAGCAAAGTGACAAATCAGTTTTTTTTAAAATCTAACATTTCCTCGGTTTTTAGTAGTAATTTCTTTCTAAACTTGAATGGGGAACAATACCTTTTAGTGAAATCAAACCTGTAATGCCACCCAGTGTGATAGGAAACTTTTGCTGTGCAAGCACCCACCTATCCTGGATCCCTTAAGGACCTACTTCAGAGCAGCAATTAATGTGAAGTGAAATGAAGTAATCTGAATGAACTGATGCAAAAAAAAAAATCAACCAGACTTGAGAAAATGCTTAAATCTAAGTATAATACTTTGAGTTTTAACTGAGTAGGCCGTGGTTCCTTTTAGAATCTCTTCTTCTCTACCTTCTTCTGTCTGAGCTCAGGTCACGTATACAGGTCCACCTTTCCATGCCCACACAGTAGGATAAAAATCAGGATACTCAACACTGATTTTGGGGCAGCACTGAGTTTGGCTGGAGTCCCACACCTGTGTGACAATAAAATTCTAAGGGATGAGTACGTGGGATATGACATCCTAGCACACAACACAAAATGCTGGGAAATTATTCTTTCTTTTTTTTCCCCCACTTAAAGTGAAAGGAGTCATGATACACTGAAACACAAGCTACCACACAAATGTGAGTTTGGCCAGCTTGGACTAGAGGTAGGAAATGCTGAGTACTCGTGTCTTTCACTGCATCCAATGAAAACTCAGTTACCAAATGAACACCATCTCACCACCAAACATTCTGATATAATTTTGATGACTGCTAACTTTCCACACAACAAAACACAGAAAAAATAAAACAGCTGGGGAAAGGAGGAAGGATTAAGTGTGAATGTTGCATATCCTATTTTCAAAGCCACCGTAAGAAATTAATTATTGATGGGCTCCCAAATCCCTTCAGGGCTCTTTAAAAATCTTTCCCTAACACACACTGATATACACCATCTAAATTACTTTTGCCACCAGTATGTCAGACTAGTATTCAGCAAGAAGCAAGACTGCCATGATAATGGGAATGGGGTAAGTAGGGTTGATAGGCGAGTAGGGTGGATAGTCCTAAAAGGAACCATATTGCAAGGCAACTACTGATACAGCAGGACAGCAAGTTAAGTGGAAGGTATAAACACATCATGTATGAGGGAAGTGGTTCTGCCCCTTTACTCTGCTCTGGTGAGATCCCATCTGCAGTGCTGCATCCAGCTCTGGGGTCCCCGACACAGGAAGGGCATAGAACTGTTGGAGCAAGTCCAGAGGAGGCCACCAAGAACATTAGAGGAATGGAGCACCTCTCCTATGAGGAAAGGCTGAGAGAATTGTCATTGTTCAACCTGGAAAAGAGAAGGCTTCAGGCTGACTGAACTGTGGCCTTACCAGTACCTGAAGGGACCCTACAAGAAAAATGGAGAGAGAATATTTACAAGAGCCTGGAGTGACAGGACAAGGTGGAATGGCTTCAAATTGAAGGAGAGTAGGTTTAGATTAGACATTAGAAAGAAATTCTCCACTGATGAGGCAATGGAACAGGTTGCCCAAACTGTGGCTGCCCCATCGCCCCATCCCTGGCAGTGTTCAAGGCCAGCCTGGTCTAGTGGAAGGTGTCCTTGCCCATGGCAGAGGGTTGGAATGAGATGATGTCCAAGGTCCCTTCCAACCCAGGCCATTCTATGATTCTTAACCTAACCCAGTAAGCCTCGAGTCTGTAAAATAAACACCGGAATATTGAACAAATACGAATGCAGAACTACTGCGGAGAAAGTAAGTGACATTTAAGGACAGTTTAACCCACTATAAAATGAAGCACACCTGTTAGTGTTTCTACTGTGGATTTTGTAATTTTCAGAAGTTCAGAGTTTAATGGTAAAATCAACACCAGAGATAAACTAGGACTTCAGCCATGTGGTTTTGCCAAATTCAGATAGATCCATTTGGTTCCCTTAATGACATAAAAACACTTTAATAACTATCACAAGCTGCAATGTTTTGGTGTATTAATGGAGAACACACTGTTAAATTTTGGAAAGAGTGTTTTGAGCCATGGAAGGGAAAAGAAGAGCTTGGAAAAGAAAAAGAAAAGGTTTTGTTGCCAGATATGATATTTGCACTCCAGTGTGGAGAGAGGAGTAACCCGCAGAGTGGACACAACCTTCAGAGGGGCAGAGAGCCACTGGCCTTGCTGCCCAGGTGTGCTGAAAGACAGCCAGCCTTCCCCTGCACAACATCCACAGGGAGGCACGCAGGGATGCTGCTGTTTGGGCCCCTGAGCACATCAGGCAGGGGGACGGGTACCACCCCTCACGGCACCCCACATCTCTGAGGGATTAACCTCGTTCCCTCACACAAAAACTGGCAGCCCCAGGCCCCTTTGGGGGAAACAGACACTGCACCTACAGGAAGAAACTGAAAAAAAGCCACTCCACAGCAGTCCCCAAAGACAATTTGACTCCCTCAATATGCCACAAACAGATTGCCCCTGTCAGCCACTGCTGGTGCAGTATGTGGCACAGCTGTGGTTACTAAAGCAAAGTACAGCTTGCAGTACAGCTAGAAGCCTCTGATGTAATGCAGCTTTTAAATAGCAAGAGCAATCACTCTAAACAGCAAGACATGGAGGTGCACATATAGTTGGAAAACACTTTTAAAAATCTGACTTTCTGCTACAATGAGAGCATTTGAAACCTTCTTACTGTTTTCCTATTATATTGATAATCACAGGACACTGATTTCAAAGCTTCTCCCAGCTTAAAACCACACACTGTCTTTTAAAATTGTTTTTCTTTCTTGTATTCTGCTTTTCAGTTTGATTTGTATTTTTTGTGAATTAGGGAAAAACAATGCACACAAAGGCTTGCTGACAGACAGCCTTGCTCTCTGTAATTCCAGAGTTTGTCAGCCTCTGAGATAGATGATTTCACAAATCTGCAGTATATTTCCAGTTGGATAAGTTATCTGTGATGTGACCAGTCTCTACAGCTAAGGGGTTAAGGAATGTAAATCCAGTAGTCTGCAGTACTTGTACCTGTACAGTGGTACAGGAATGGAGAGGAACAGAAACAGACCACTGGTAAAAATGACAAACAAATAAGGCAGTTAGGCAAAGAGAAAGGGATACTTAGAAGCTACTCCAGGAATTAGACTCAAATTCTAGAGATCAGCAGAGCTCATGCAGGTTATAAAATTTTAAAGCTAGTCTTGGGGACCTCAGAGCTACAGGTACGGCTGCCTCCAAATTTTATTATTTAGATTGATCTTACAAAATCCACTGGAGTTAAAAACATTAAGCCCCTCTGAAAGAAGAAAAGGGATTTCAGGAAACTGAATCTAAGTTTTGGGGAAATAACTGCACTCTGACTTAACCTCAGGAACAGGCTTATGCTATCCAGGCACAACAGAATAATTAACACTCTGAAAGTTACATCTCCAGATATGATGCTATCCTCTATTGAGCTAAGTTCAATTGATGACTTTGGAAAGAATACAAACAGAACAAGCATCCTGACTTCAATGGCTTGTTGTCTAATGTTTACATCTACAGTCTACAGTAAATAGGTATTTCGCAGTTTCAAACTGTGCCTAATATTAGCCTCCATTCATAAAAGGTGCTCAAATATCCTGGCAAGGAATAAGCCTGGCAAGGAATCAGACTTAAGAAAGACAGGTTAAGAATAAGAGCACAGGAACTTTTAATGGCTTTCACTGTTCATGCCATGTGCAATTTATATCATAGGCCAGTGATATGCTCCCCATGTACATATTTACTATTCTGTTTGCTATTTCTATCCCATTCTGCCTTGCCAATTGGAAATGACCTAAACTTTGGACAAAAAAGAATGGCTACAAACAAGACTGCAGTAAGAAATAAGACAGAAATCAAAATTCTTACACATTTCATAGATTATACCAAACTGCATCTAACAGCAATCCACGTCATATGACCCAAGTACAACAGAGCTAGCAAGATCTCAAGGGAGAATTTCTTGTGCTAAGTTCTAGGATGCATACAATGCAGTAATTTAATGTGGACCTAAAGAAGTAAGTGTGTGTCAGTAAGTAGTTAGTTTGTGTAAGTCAGTGTTTCTCACTGTTGTTATTTGTAGCATTGTTCCTCAAGCACTGAAGCGTGTGCATGTCAGAGATTTGCAGTTTTCCTGTGTGTTTGTCTGTCACGACATTCTGCTGAGGCACTGTAAATATACACTATTGGCAGAGCTCAGCATGAAGACAATGAACTCCAAAAATATTTGGGAAAATTCACTAGTCTGACTGCAGCTTTCACGTTTTACAGGAGGCCCGTAACCCCTCAGTTTATGGTTTCATAGCAAGTCCCCCAGCAGCCAGCCAAGCCCCACCTGGTGTGGTTTCCCATCCTCTCCCCCCGCCGGACAGTTTGCTGAGGATTATACAATCTGATTTGCATGATTACATAATCTTCTTTTCAGCAACATCCCTCTGAAAAGAGCAAACAACATAATAGGAAAACCAGTAGCATAAGCCAACTCTTTCAAAACCCAGTGTCTGGAATGCGCAAAGGGCACAAAGTAGGGAGGAAAAAAGGAAGGGTTTTTTTTGGTTTTGTTACCAGATTTTTCATACAGACCTTTCCAGGGAGAATTAATTCTAAACAAATGTAAATCATAAACCACCGTGTTCTGTGAAACACAAATACTTCACAGGTTTTCTGTTTCCAGCATAGGGAGGGAAGCATCGTTTTGGTTATCTCAAGGTATATATAGAAGGTTGCTGTCTACTTCTTTTTCAACAGAAGTTACTTTGGGGAAGTATAATACAATTCTCAGATGTTTTTTGCCCACCCTGATTTAAAACACTGGTGGGCAGGTGCTGCCGCTTCTGTTATTTTGATACTGTTTTTGTCTTGCAGCTGGTTGAACTCACAACATCGACACCACCACTCCAACCATCCGAAGTCCCGGTTATATCGCACAGAAGTATAAACAAAGTCTTAGCTGATATATATGCCTCCACTTCTCATGTCTTATTTCATACACTTCAGACTTTGTCCTAGACAGGACGTTGTGTAAGTGAAGACTGTCATATTCCAATCTGCAAACAGGCTCTTCTGCTGGCTGCTAAAACTACTTATGATGTCAGTTACTTCAGCAATATTCATCTAAAATTAATGCCTTATAAATAATCAAGGAGTAATCTGCTTCCGTCTGTCAGGCTAACCCCAAAAAGAAAGAAGTGTAACATTTTTGCAAGAGAAAAGAAATTAAGGATGACCTGACCTCACAAGCATGCTTGCCAGACAGTTACACACTCTTTCTTGCATGACCTATTTTTCCCTGCTCACACCACGGAGACGTTTCAAACAAATGGCCAGTAATTCAGACTGCTTGAAACACAGAGGGTTGCCACCCAAACAAGACAGTTGGGCATCTTAATGGCTTTGTCAGGTTTCCAAAAGTTTTTAGTGACTTGTTATCTCTTTTCAAGTTGAAATAGAGCTCTATCTATCTAGTCCATGAAGGCCAATGTTAAATGTCACACTTTTCCAGAAATCGGGGTACTGGGTATGGATCATTGCCTACCATTTTATTGCATATCACAGTGTGTGTGTGACCTATATGAAAATCATACTGAGTACATACGTGGGGGTTTTAGTTATGACACAAACTAACATAAGGAAAACTTACAGATAAAGGAACTGTTTATAGCTTAAGTAAGTGTTCCTATAGCCTATGTTGCAACGCTGGAATAGTTTCAACCTGCTTTTGAAAGATGCTCAAAACTACTGCCTACTAAATTCCCATGAGATTTAAGCACATCTGTTTCTGTTACTGGAATCAGATTCTATACCAGTTATCAAGATCCACATCAGCTGTAGCATGAAATACTTAATACTCGTGGCTTTTCATCTTTTCCATTTGAGAACAACCTTCTTACTAGAGACAAAGACCAATGTATCATGACACAACAGTCTATCCACAACAGGTTAACTTCTCTGAGACACCTTTTAGATCCATAACAGGTTAACTTGTCTGAGACACCTTTCAGATCCATTAAAAGTATTAACAGTTCCCTAGCAGAAAATCAGTGAATTATGCTATGATCAGATACATAAGGTCACTACAAGAAAAAGGCACAGAAACAGTCACCTTTGGCTAATTCACAGGAGTCAAGAAGATAGGAGAAAGCTTGCGGCAGAGAAGGAAAAAGCAAAATGGAAACAACACAAGTGATGAGGTGAAAGAAAAATAGGATAAATGTGTTCATATGCAAGACGAGGCAAAGGATTTGGTTTCCTCATGCTGGGGCTTTTATAAAGATACAAAAATATGAAGCTGAAGGCTGGTAAATAGGAAATAACACGGAAAAGATGTGCTATTTCCATTGTCCAAATGTCAAACGCCAATGGGAACCCACGGGATGGGGGGGAGGAGGAGTAAGAGCTGTATAAGCATCTTGTAACAGGTTCTTCTTAAAGGGGACTCTTGAAAACAGCTAGGCTCTGATATTAGCCCATATGGGCTCAGGGAAGTTGGAGAAAATGCTGGCTGCACCTTTTCCAGGCTATTTGCATATGTTCTTTAGTATGCAGAATGTCTCTGTATGTAATTGAATTGTTGTTTTTGCCTCTATTAATACATATGCAAATGAGTTACTACTGCAGCTGTGCTGTATTAATCATATGTGTGCTTCTGTCTGTCTGCCCTGCAGGCTCAGGGTCGGAGGGAGGGGGAAGAGGGAATTCAGTCTCTTTAACCTACAAGAAAACTCACTCATGCAGACAGAGGTCTGCTAGCAAACAGCAGGCCTGAGTTACAACTGGAAGGCAGACAGGCTGGTCATTTTTCAGTCTTTTTTCATTTTTCATAGATATGGATGGAATCTGAAAGTTATGCAGAAGGGACTGTTAATCTAGATAAAATGAATATGCTACCACTGCTAATTCTTTCCCCTGGAGGGCTGGGGAGGGAGTTATAATCTGACAACCCTCAGAGTAGCCATGATATTGTTTTATCATGTGTATTTACTGCCTGTAAATGTCCACTGTGTGTATGCTCAGACACTCACAGTGCTCAATAAAATACAAAACATTTATATGTAGTATGCTGTAAAGGCTGGCCCTAGTAAATTGATTGGATTCTGAAAAAATGACATGATCAAGCTTTTCATTCAAATCTATTTTGATAGAATATATTGAGTTTACCCATGACATTGTATAAGATTACATCAAAAGCAAGTGTGGGCTGTTTAGACACCAACTACAAAGCCCATTTACCCACCATGAACAAGATTTATTTGAGCTGGTATGTTCTGTGGTTCATGCTTTTACACAATCTATCACAATCTCTAGCTCTCAGCAGGTATCCACAAAGTAAGGACTAGTTGCATCCTGGTGTTGCAAGGCTTGCTTTTGAGCTAATTGACAGGAACTTTTTCCATTTAAAAACATAGGGATTGCTCAAAAAAGCCTTTGGAAATCAAAAGCCCCTCACCTCACACCTTAGTTATACATAGTTTAACGAATATCTTAAAATCATCACTAGGATTTCATAAAAAAATAAGAAATCTTCTGAAGTTCAAATTTTTTGAAGACAACTTACCCCACACCCACACAGAGATCTTTACTGGGTTTATATGGTCATAGCTTCATTTACATGAAGAGTACTGGGTCCCACATTTTTCTAGTTGAAGCACCTTGGTCTTCACTGATCTCTTCTAAAATGACCATCTCAGCTATCCATTTGCAGAACAGGTGGCGAATATCTAGTGGCCAACACATTCCCTTACAAAGCCAGAAAGAAGTGGTGGACAGAAGCAGGGAATATAGAATCTGCATAAGGCAGCAATTTTAAAAACTACTTCAAAGGGCATCTAACAAAAACGTATACGTATTATGTTGCTTTATTACTCCTATTATTATCATTATTTGCGATGGCCATCAGAAACAGCACAGTGATACACTGAGCTAATGGCAGATGGACAACTGCCATCTTTTGGTTATGCTAATGAGAAATGTCACTTTTCATGCACTTAGTTGTTTTTTTTTCCCAGATGTGTGGGCTCGCAGTGAAAAACTAATTCTGCTTTTTTTATGCTTAAGTGGATTGCATGAGTATTATAATATTGTAATTAAACCGTGCACTAATGATTCATTCCCTACAAATTAAGTCAGAGTCCAATTAATGAGAACAGGTAAAGTAAAAAAACAAACAGGGAACGCATACTAACTCTCACTGTTGAAAAGCCAGCTTAGATGGTATTTAAAGGAAGATACTACCCAGTAAATAGAAAGAATAGCCTGCCACTGCTCAGAAACAATTTACCTTCTTGTAAGCAAAGAAGTTAGAGTAATATCCCAAAGATGAATGGAGACTGCAGAGTAAATGAATAATGGATAAAGTATTGCCACCTCTTGGGTACATTCTGTAGAGACAATAACGGGGCATCGGACTTTTCTTCTCAATCAGAAATAATTAATGTCTCTGCCTCTCTATCAAGTTGACTCCCCAATACAAAGAAAAAGTTCTCAGTATTCAGATGCATCGCTACAGCGTTCATACAGTTTTTTTCAGGACCTTCTTTCACACATTTGAGGTGTTGCAACACTGGAAGGCCAACTACTTAATCTGGTCAAAACTGGTTATGTCTACAGATTATAGCAAGAAATCAGTTAAGAGATATGCAAAAAAACCCCAGTAATTAAATGTGCTTGACAATTAATGCATGAAAACATCTCTTTAAGAGCAAGGAGAGGTACTGTCATCAGCAACATTTCAAATAAAACTGAAGGAGGTACTTCAGAGAAATAAGTAGAAGTGGCAAGTAGAGAGATGTGGCTTTCCTGCAATGGTGTAGAAGCCAAAAGGAAGTTGGTAAGAAAAAAAAGGCTATCTGACTGAAGAGGCAGTGGTTGCACTTTAGTTTTGTTTCATGGGCATTAGATGTTTTATATAATATTCATAGGACCATTGGAACAGTCTATCTTCTGATCAGTCACTGTATACCTGTTAAATAGCACCATCCTTTCCATTTCCTTCAAGTAAAACAAACATGGAGACCACAGATACTATGCGACCCTTAAGATACCTAGAAACAAAGTTTCCCAAAGGAAAATTTGCAGTGAGTCAAACATGTAAACAACAGCAAGTTGAACAACTCTGAAAAGCCCTCAAACTCCAAACAGGTTTACTTCTTCTCAAAATTAAGTCACTTACGTCAGTGCCTACTTGTGGCCCAAATTCTTCCAAAAATATGGTCCAGCGTACGCATGCTAAATTCCATTTTAATTCAGTCCTTGGTATGAATCTTTCCACACAACTAAGAGAATAGTTTTGCAGTAAGAAAAACTAAATTGACCCAAGTACGTAACAAAGAAAGTGGAGACTAAAAAACCTGGTAAAACTATTTTTCCAGATATGTTTAGGGTCTGAATCTACTCATCATCTTTATAGAAATAGCCAAGGAGAACAAATCAGGACTCTTCTTCTAATGACTGGTGTTCAGGACTGAGACCCAGCTAAAATGCTTTTGAACTTGTACACTGACATGAAGTTCTCCTGATTCATATAGTGACAGGTTTGGTCATAATGTTGAACACAACCTGTTCCCAACCATTATGATGTCCTGTTTCATGCTAAGATGAACAGGGAAGAAAATTTTTTCTTTGGAAAAAGGTCTGCACTCAAAAAACCTTTTGGGGTGTTTTTTTTTTCCAAGAGCAGATGTTTGCAGGAAATTTGTATTACATCAGACTACTATACTGTTTTGACAGGACACAAAATGTCCATGCAGTAAGACGACACGGGCAGCTGTCATTATACATCCAGCATGATCTTTCAATGTAGTTATGGGTATATACAGCATTTGTATTACTGCCAATTAATCAGTCGTTGTCACTATCTGGTTATCAAACAAGCAATCTGGGAAATCTGAACCATTTGCACTCCCAATGGTGTGGATTCCTATCAGTTTTTAGATCATGCAATCAAGTCCTTTGTTTCCTAATGCTCAGAAAGCACGCAGGAAATATTTTTTTTAATCAGAAAAGAAATTATCAGATATAATGTTATACTGAATTTGTTCAGACTTCTGGAATCATCTCTTTCACACGAGTGATGCCCGAGATGACCGGTATTAAAATAATCACTTCAGTTTAGCTTGTGTAAAACTTGTTACACGATATCTATGCTTACAGCTTTGAATGTTGATCTTCAAGACGGAGGAATTTAATTCCCTCATTTGCCAAACCATATAGGAAAACATTGTGTTCATATAAGGCATACAGCAGTACTTTGGTCTCATTAGCCTCAGTCAGTAGAACACAGCGGCAAGGCTGTGCTCAGTTTTGTTCTTGTTCATTTGAAACAGAATCACCATGCTGCATCCCTCCTGAAGAACAAGGCCATATGATATTTATGAGGGAAAAAACTAACGGAAGAAACTCAGATGCTAAACAAGAGGGATTTAACTGCAATGAGAGTGTATTTTAAAATGACACTTCACACAACATTCAGGACTGAGTCTTCTCATTAACAGAGGAAAGCTAAAACTTATTTTTTTTTCAAATGGCATTTATGTCATTAAACGTGGGAATGAGTGAATATGCAGTGCTGATAGATAGTACTTTATCAGAGGACAGGTTCACATTTGCATCGTGTTAGTTCCAGCTTCTCCAACATGGCCCCATCCATCTACTCCTTTTGCAACACCTAACAATGTAAGTTTTAGTTTCCATTCTCACTGAGTCATTAGTCTCTCTGTGGATACTGAAAATAAAGGCAATCATGTATGGCTAATTGTGGCAGATATCAGATGACAGAATCTGTATATCCCAGTGTGGACTCAAAAGGCAGGGAGAGAAATGGAGGGCTTCAGATTTCACTGGGAATCAACAGGGGATTTCAAAATGAGAGATTACATTTTCACTGATAAAGAGTTTCTTTGCCACTGGAAAACAATCAGGTGTTAGCTGTTCTTCTATAAATACAGTGTGCATTTCATTTACAAAAAGAAAATTCAATTTCTGACAACCAGGGATAAAAAGGTACTTCCTGTTGATCTCATGGTACACTACTAAAGCCATGACCCGACTTAAAATTCTCTAATGAAATAACAAAGACGTGTTTATCGCTACACAAACAAACAAGAAAAATTCCTTGGCTTTGTCTTCACTAAGATAAGGTTGTGTACCAAATTCTGCTGGGAGCAACAAACTGAGCATTGTGTCAGGTCCTTTGATCTCCCCTGAAAACCACTGCTTAAAGTACACAAAGTCTGAAAGATGAGTGATAGGGAGGATAGAAAAAGAAGAAAAGAAGGAACATTGTACTTTCCTGACCTTTTACTGTCTGATGACCAGATGACAGAGGGTTTGTAGGGAACACTGTGGTTATATGTAATGCAGGGAAATGTCTGAAGTAAGAAGAGTTCCCCCTTGAAAGACAGTGCAATGCCATTTAAAGGTGGGTTTGGGCCAATTCTTCATAAAAAACCATCATGAATGTTTCTTTGTGACTCAACAAAGTCATCATCGTCACTGAGCTAAACTGGATTTGTACAGAGTTTGGAAGGCATAATCTTTCTAGGGTAGCAGCTACACTAGATTCAGCTCCAGTCATGTTAGCATAGCTCAGTGGCCATCCTGAGTACCACTGTATGATAAAACCATTCTCGAAGTGCATCTAGCCTGGCTCTTTCAAACGACACTAGAAGTTAAGTGGTATGCCCAATTTCTAATACACAAGTTGCACTGATTGCTGAAAATAACACATGAAGAAAGACAACTTTAATTTTTTCCATCATAAACATAGCCTTAGAAGTTGAGTCTGAAAGATTCAAGGGAGTCTACAGAGTCAGTAATTTGAACTTTTACCACTGAGTGGCTGCCAAACTCTCCCTTTAATTCCAGACTAAATAACATGCAGCAAAACAACATAGGTGAATTTGATCAGTATTTTCATTTTAATGTTCTTCATTGCACAGAAACAAGAGGCCTTTGAGGTTCTCAAATTTTCCACAACCCAAACTCATGCTAAGATATTTATGAAGTCAGTCACATTTGCACAAAGCCCACCTTTTAACAAGAAAACTGACATTGTGACAAAGCCTATTTTAATCAGAATACTTCAGCCCACAGCATGCACAGATACAGCCCAAAGATGGTCCTGAAATGAAAGTAAACCATTCTCCCAACTTACTGGAGCACTGACAGATTATTTTAGGACTAGCCTGAATGAAAAATAAGAATTAGACTCAGACCTCTGTTTTCTCATTGCTAGCTAGTTCCATGTTTGTTTTTCCTTCCCCCCCCCTTTCTTCCATATGTCTGTTCATGTGTGTTTGGCTATTATAAGCACTTTATCAATACTGACGTTACTCCTCAAAATTCATTTCAAAGGGATGACTTTCATGGCTCCCATGATTCTTAAGCCGCCTACGGTATTTGTAACTCGCAGAATCAGAAACTAACACACAGACAGTGTAGCTTTTCATACAAAGGCACAATAGGAATGAATGTATTAACCTCTGTGGTGCATGGAATGTGTCAGCTTACACACTGGCAGCTATTTCTGTGAAACTCAGCTAACTTCCGCTGGCTGTGTTAAAATAAAATCAAAAAAAAAAAAAAAAAGATCCTCCCCAGGACTGTGTCCCACGCTCTCGTATGCTGGCCAAACAACTGAAATATCTACTGATGTCTACTTCATACTGATGTGGGCCAAACAGAGTTTGAGAATGCATTTCACACGTACTGGTTATAAACACTGAGCCTTTCCAAGCAGGTATAAAGCTCTGCTGTTTCCATGTGACTTGGCAAATAATAGTGAGCGGGGAGACTCGTTTGCAATGGAGAGCATGGGACTTTTTTTTTCTTGTTTCTAGAAAAGAGCGTCAAACCAGATCATGCAGAATTACAGATGATTTGGATTTTGGTTTCCTTTTAGTCCCAAATTTTACTCAGCTTCGTCCTGCCAGCAAAGCATACATGGCAGGTAGCAAAATCCAAACTGCAGCAATGGACATAACATTTCCTTAATTCCAATGACTTGACAAGGGTTGTGTGGCTGATCAGTAATATCTGAGGAACATCTGCACTGTTGTCATTAAGACTCATGGACATCCTAACACTTTCAAAATTTAAAATTTTATCAGCAGTTTGAAAATCATATACATCTGGCTACCAGACCAACTCTTTCATGTAGCTGAAAAAAAAATTCTTTAGTATCTTTCCACCTGTTTTCTAATTGTCTATGTTAAATTAGGATAATCACTAATTATCTGCACTACAGCAGTGCCTAAAATGCTTGGGTACCATAAAACACTGTAGGAGGGGCCAGTCATTGCTCTGAAGAGCTTATGGCCTAAATGGACATAATCATGTAAACAACTTTTAAGCAGTTTAAAAGTGCTTGTCAGGACAGAGCTTTTCTGCCTGGCAATCCACTTCCTTTTGGTGGTTTACACCTAGCCAGCATTACAGCCTGCATCAGAAGGATCTAATGGAAAAGTGTCCCAGTTTTGGCTGGGATAGAGTTGGTTTTCTTCTCAGTAGCTGTGTTTAGGATTTAGGATGAGAATAATGTTGATAACACACTGATGTTTTGGTTGTTTCTAAACAGCACTTACCCTAAACCAAGGATTTCTCATTTCCCATGCTCCACCACTGAGAAGCTGTACAAAATGCTGGGAGGTAGCAAGGCCGAGACAGCTGACCCAAACTGGCCAAAAGAATATTCCATACCAGAGAATGTCATGCTCAGTTTATAAACTGGGGGTAGTTTTCCGGGAGGGGCTGATCACTGCTCAGGGACAGGTTGGGCATTGGTCAATGGATGGAGAGCAATGGCACTGTGCACCACTTCTTTTTCTTGTATTTTATTTCTCTCTCTCTCCTTTTCATTACATTTGTTGCTATTATTGTTGTTATTATCATTATTCCTATTCTATTTAACTTTATTTCAATTATTAAAATGTTCTTGTCTCAATCCATGGGTTTCACCACTTTTTTCCCCAATTCTCCTCCCCATCCCACTTTTGGAGAGGTGGAGTGAGTGAGTGGCCATGTAGCACTTAGTTGCCAGCTGGGGTTAAACTGCAACAATAAGAGAAGCAAACATGCCACTATGCAGAAATTTAAAGTACAAACCTAAAGTAGTTAAATTGACAATAAAGACACAAAAACCGTAACAAGAAGTTCCTGGAAGGTAAAAGTAAAATGTGTATCATTTGACGATTCTTTTGCTTCAGATGCAAATTTTATGAGACAAGAACAGTCCCAAACCCCTGTTAATTGCATTGTGTTGCAATGGAAGAGAAAACTGGTTTTCATATTTACTTAACCTTTGCCTCTTGTACATTGTGCTCGGACTTACCTGCAGTTGGAGTGGGCCTAAGCCCGGTGTTGCTGCGGCAGCAGCTGCCATGGTAGTTGGGATCAGCTGAACGGGGTAGGGGTCACCTAAGTAAGAGAATAATAGAGGCGTCAGCACCTTTTATCTACTCTCCACCTGCAAATTAAAGTCCTGCATTCACTCTTTCCAAAAGCCTTCTTTTGTGTGCCTTGTTGAGGCCTAATGAAAAGCTCTATTGTGCAGCCTTTTACTAACACTCTTTTCACAATTCTGGCTGAGAGAGGAATGTGAATAAAAGGCACAAGCAATTAAGGCGGAAACCTCATCCTTTTTCATGATGTATTTAGGGAAATGGGAAAAAAAAGTGCACATTGATCAGAAGGCTGCACTTCAAAAAAAAAAAGGAAAGAAAGAAGATGGGGGTGGAGGAGAAGAAAAGGAAAACAGTACAACCTTGATAAGATCACAGCATTAGAAGGGGACAAATTTACAAGCTTGTCCAGAATATGAAGTTAACCAAACTCCGCTCACTGTTAGTAAACTGAGCCTCATGCAGAGCAGAAATGGCACTCAATTGACTACTCTGCTTTCTTTCAGGTGAGAAAAAAAAAAATCTCACTTTAGTGTCAGGGTTTGATCCTACAACAAGAAAAAGCATGTGAAGTTAAGGAAATCAGATACAAGCCTCCGAAATCCCTAAATCCCTGCACTGACTCCACTTCATGACCTGGGATTCAATTTTGCTTCTGAGGGAAATCTACTTCATTCTTACTAAGAACTGCATTGTGCTGGATGAGATATAGAGACCTAGTAACAGTTTTAGGAAAAACTGCAGTCATTTATAAAGGAAAATTACCTGAGATGACAAAAATTGAGATGTAGACTGGTATGTTTTAATGTTATGGAGTACTCACTTTTGGTCACTCCTTACATATCTGATTTGTTAAAATAAACTTCACACTAGCCTGTGCACAAAATTAGTAAGAAAACTGGTAAAATATAATAAAAAATCTTACACACATTATATTGCTTCTCCAAATGATAAAAAGTTTAGGCACTTTCCACTGAAATAAGGCTCACCAGAGCATTTCTGTATGTCCCTATGTTCTGGTGACATGCATGATTTCTGTAGCATTAAAACAGCCACTTGAAATGAGACTATGGAAAGGGCAGAACACTTTATCAGAAAAATCTACCTAAATGTTCCTTTACATTTTATCAGAGAGGCAAATTAAAAGTTTTCCCCTTTATTGTGCTTTTTTGAATGAACGGGGGGGGGGGGGGGGAGGAGACAATTAAGAAGGTAATGCAGGGTGTTCTGTACAAGCATTATTAGTTATTATTGAATTAAAGTTTATAATGTTATCAAGCCTTAGTTACAGAAAACAAAGAGAATGACATTTATCTAATTTTTTTAAATGTTAGAAATAAGCTGAGTTGGCATAAACACATTCAGGAAAACTGCTAATATTTTTTTTCTCTTTTATAATGTAACCTTCTTTACAGAGATCTTTTCATTCAAGCATTTTGATCTCCCATTAAGAATTAAATACCACAACTTCTAAAAATGAAGGGCTAGCAAAAAACCGGGCTGGCAAGGCACCTTAACAGATATTTAACTTAAATTAAGTGTGCATGCTTATACTTAAGAACATCTTAACTAACTCTTTGCTGACTGAAGCCTCACAGTCTTTCAAGGCCTACCAGCCAAGCAACGGGAACCCAAAGGTCCACCCAGGCATCCCCATCCACAACTGTCTTTGCATCAGCACCAGGCCACAACCTCTCTATTTATGTTTGTCAATGGGCAACAGGTTGCCTGACTTATTCAGTTGTTTTTTTTCCCCAGAGGATGCCATTGTCCTACACTTTCCAATTTTACTTTGCTTTAACTGAGGCATCCATTTTCCTTGTCATATCATGGATGGAATTATTAATTTCTCTGACTTGAAATTTTCTGGAGAGTTATCTTGTGACTAAAGGCGTGGGCCTTAAACATGTGAAGACAGAGAGAAAAAAGAGATGGTAGTCAGAGAGCCAGTGTCAATGGTGTCTATCTGCTTCCATACCACTAGGAGCCCACAGGCTAATCTCAGCAGCAGTCTGAAAGTCTCCCCTCTAGAAGGGGACATTTTGATCAAAAACAAGCCATGAAAGAACACAAAATTTTTAGTTTCTCAACTCAAAAAAAAAAAGAAAAAATAGAATGAGGGAAAAGTTTCTCACTAGGACACTGATTCTTACAGCCAATTAAAATTCTTAGTTTTGAATGACTTGTATTAAAACATACATATTAAAAGACAGTTTCCATGCACTGTCCCGCATTCCTCTTCTCTCCACACACATGTGTAAGCCTCAGCCCATCATGCTAATTTATAAATCCCACTCTTCTCACCTTCCTAAACAGCCAGGCAGACTCTCACATGCTCATCTGTTGTGGTAATTCCTACCCTTTATGGTTCATTTGGTAGAAATATCAAGGAGATGTTTGTGAGAGAAGAACATGCTGAAGTCCCCATGGCCACAAGCACATCCTAAGGTCACATGCATGGTCACAACCACTTGCTTTGGAAGTGTAGGTAACGCTTCTGGGACTCCTACTAGAAAGCAACTACTACACCAATACATGCTAATGTAGTTTTTCTGGATTCTAAAGCAAAAACTCATCCTAAAACCAGATTATAGCTGTGCAGAGCTAGGCTCGTCTGTCTACTGGACTGGTTTTTTGTTAGCTCACTCTTTAAATGGTTTTACGTTTTTCCACTGCTCCCCAATAATTTTAACTAACAAAAACAGCAAACAAAAATGAAAGCCTTCTGCAACCTGTCATGAATCTTTGCACTGTTACGGTTTGGGGTAATATCCTCTGCTATAATGTGGTTTAGCACAGGAGACAGATCACAAAAGAGCAAGAAATATGCTTGAACACCATGCCAGGGCTTGGGCCACTCAACAGGCCAGTGTAAGAGCCAAGATTAGAACCCACAGACAACTCTTCAGACAGTGCCCTTCCCAGGGAAGGGTTTGGGCCCCTGTCCATGATAATGCCAAGCTCTTATATATTCACATGACACAGTGCAGAAGCAACTGCCACCCCTCAAACTACTAACAAAGGTCTCAGGTCTTATCTGATAAATACATTTCTTGCCGTTTCTCTAGAACATGATGCATCTTTCTACTATCCCTAAATTTATTCCCACAGAATGAAGTTTCTCACTGAGCAGTTCTAGCTAATTCTGAAGTCTGGGAAATGCATGTCTTAACGATTTCATTACATCTTCAGTAAATATCTTATTTTTAGATGTAAAGAGTGGCTACATTTTTTTCCCAAGCTCTAGGAACATTTCAGGAATGTGAGGCGAGATATACAGTTAATAGAAATAGATATTTCCCAAGCCAGTCAGAAGTTTGCACAACTGAGAACACCAATAAATTCTCAAACAACCACATTACATTTCCATTTACAAAATTCACTATTAATCTACTAATGCATGCACGCAGTAGTGTACCTCCCTGCATCTCTCAGCTACCAAAAGAAACATTTTGTGCAGTTCTTTCATGTTCCAAACTGCCTCTTGTTATGTGTGAACTTTTCTTATAAACAAAGCATCAGAGAGAAGTTTTGTTGCTGTTGTTTTTCTTTAGTACCCTATATGGTAAAATCTGGAGCAGATCAAAGGCCAGGATTTTTACTGTGAGAACAAGCTAAAAATTATTTCATTAGCTGATGTATTATTCTCTAATATATAATTATTTCCCAGCTACTCAGAGACATCACTTTGAAGAACAGAATTATTTGAGGCTGACTATATGAAAAGAGCACAGAATTTACTGGTGATGCAGCACCTAAAGAAGTGAAGGGGATGTGGGGGAGCTGATGGGGTATATTAGAGGTGTTGGGGACACTATGAGCAAAGCAGAATACCAGTGGTTCAGGGAAGAAAAAATGCAAGGCTGAACCCTCAATTCCGTGCCAATATTTTATTTCTCTATCCTTCTTCTGGTCCGTCTTCCACAAACATACCCAGAACCTCTTTCCTGATAATTTATGCACTGCAACTTCTTTCAATTTCAAATCACACCTTCATCCTTGCCCAAAATAATCTTCCAAGATCTTGCTTACAAGAGGATTTTTCATGAAGTACATTCACTTCCAAACCACTCTTTCTATGAACTCTCCTATGATACTCCACTGAAAACACTTTTCTGTGAAAGTAAGTTGTGGTACAGAGCCAAGTGGACATCCTGTCCCAAAACACAAAATAACAGCCCTGTGTTTAAGAACTTGATTTTCAACTGACTAGCTACCAAGTTCATGGATATTAAATAATTCTATACTTGTGGAAATACAACAGTGGCTCTTAAACCATTTATATGTTTTGCAAAATTTTATCAAAGGAGTTTAATAAATCAAAAAATGTTAAGGCTTTTTTAAAAAAAAAACCCACAAAATGAAGCACAGGAGCCAACATTATGCATGTTGCACCATTCACCCAAACTCCTAGGATGCTTTTTGTATTCCTTTTTCTGTCACTCATCTCATTTATTCTCCTTCATGGTGTAATCCCCCCTAGTGTCTTGTCTTGTCTCCTGACAGGCTGCAAGCTCTTCAGAGCAGGCACAATTGTCTTACTTGCTATATAAATCAAGCTACATGCTAATGCTAAATGATAATGTTTTGACAGGATTTTTAAGTTGAACCTGATTACATGAAACAATAGAACACTCTGATTTTTTTTTTCCTGAAATTTTCTTCTCTTAAAAAAGGGATACCAGAAGAGGAGAAGTGGGGCGTTTATTTCCCATGATTTTTAAAAAACTCACTGTTTTCCTCCTACCTGCCTTTCAGGGACAGCAAATGAAAAATGTTGGAGGTCATGGAAGAAAAAAAAAAAAGAAAACAGAGTGAAGAATATAAGGAGTAGGAAACAAAACCAAATTCTTAAATTATAATTTCTAAAACTAAATTCCATGAAAAATACCAGAATAAACATTTCCTTATAGTAGCTTCTATTGAATGAAAAGGAGTCTTACATTATTTCCCCCCCATTTTTGACAAGTTCTAGAAAAAGCCACAATAATTTTACACTCAATTTATCATTTAAGTGTATTTATAATGAATAATCACAGCTAATGGTTAACTGACAGGTAATCTACTGCATCTGTTCTCACCACTCATTCATTCTCAACCCCATCACCATTTTCCTTTTGTTTTTTTGGTGTGATGGTGGACATGAAGTAAAGAGTAATGAGAAGCCGTGAAAGCAGTGTTCCCTGACTTCTGGCTCTAGGCATTAGGGATTTAGATAAATAAGAAAAAGAGTATGAAGGAGATGTCACCTGGCCTCCAAAAAGATATCCAAACCGGTTCCCTGATTTTCTTTGAGATAGGTCTGGACAGTACTGACTGAGGGAGAGTAGTCTGTTCTGTATTTTAGAGAAACAATTCAGCACACAGAAGGGATGGCTTTGGAGGGATCTAAAAGCAGCCTTCCAATCCCTATGAGGAGGTGATCAACATGACAGTGCCAGGCTCCTCCTGGTAGTGTTTGGTTGGAGGACAAGAGCCAATGGGCATAAAGTGAATCAAGAGAGAATCAGATTTTCCCCATGATGACAGCCAGATGTTAAAACAAGCTGTCAAAGCAGGGTTGTGCACTCTCTGTCCTCGGAGGTTTGCAAGCCCTAACTGAATAAAGCCCTGAGTAATCAGATCCTATCTCCTAGATGACCCTACTTGGAGGAAGAGATTGGACTACAAGCCTTCTAAGGTCCCTTCCAACCAGAATAATCCTATGATTTCCAGAGTACCCATTTGTGCTCATGAATTTAAAAATCAGCACCTTTATTTGATTGTGCAAATGTGGATAACAGTGCTGTACCACCAAACATCTTTTGTGACCCAGAAACAGATTAAAACTATCAGCCTGTTTTTACAGGACTCCATTGTTTTGCTTGTCTGCTTTGTTTTTATTAGCATTATTGTGAGAAGTCCCCACACAGAGAACAGGAGCTATGGAATTCTTTCCCTTAGAAACAATCTTTAGATGTGTTGTTATATTTTGCAGCCTTGATGCCTTCCGTTGCATTTGCAACCTTACAGAACTGACACATTCTCATGTATGCTAAAAGGCAAAGTAGTTACCAAAAATTCCTCCTTCTTGCTGTTTCTATTCACAATGCTATTACTCTTTTCTTATCCTGGGGGGAACATGAGGGTTTAGTCATATGCTCATTCTTTTCCAAGGCATAAACAGTAGCCCTGAAAGATGACTAGCATCTTTATAAAGAAGCTACAGTATGTGGTCCTCACAACACATGGTTCCTATTTTTGTCATTCTGATAAAAGCATAGCAATGTCAATATTTTTTTTCTTGTGATTTGGTGATTGCCAATGACCTGTATGTCAGCTGACACAGTTAAATCAGAAATTAGCACTCAGTCTCTACAGAAGACAGAAACATGGACACTGAGCACAAGAAAAATTATAAGATTGTCCACATGATACTCCATTAAACAATGAAACATGTGATCAACTACAAAACAGAGATACATCAGCAAATTTCCCTAAGGAAGTTTATGGCATTTAACTCCTAAACATTAATTTTATTGTACTGTGTGAGGAACCAATTAACTGAGAGTTTCATTTTTATCAGACATCAGAATTACTGTTCAGAATATAGATGAATAATTCAGCATATTTCAATTTTATTAGGCTTGGCTTGTTCATCTTGCACAATTTTGCCAATTTGGAAAGGTAATTAGATATTTCATCAATAACTTTTCTGTGCATTATTTTATTTAGAACACTTCCAGCACCAACGAGCTGATATCTAAGACACATACAATGTACCTACTGTATATTCACATTTTCACCCCTAATTGGATATGGTTGAAATAGCGATTAAAGCGTTTTCAGGAAACCTCGTGTTGATGACATCTGACTGTGAACACAATATGATTTGTTACAACAAATTATCCGCAGGGGAGAGGAGCAACGGGTAAAGAACAAGAATTCTTGTTTCCAAAATCTGGCATATTTCCATAAAAATAACATAGGTATCAGCAAATAAAAGGCTACCTAGAAGCTTTCCTGAGAATTTGCGAATAACCTGGAAAATGTAACTGGGGTAAATCCCGCTCCTAGAAATATAGACTTAGCAACTATTGTTTCCTGAGAAAAAAAAACAAATCCTAAAAATCTTCAAATAATTCAGTTTAGAAAACAAAGTTCTTCATCTTCCAGAGAAGAACCTTTCTGGAATTCAACAGTTTTGGTCATACTGAAAAGCCTCAGGACTGATACAACATACCACGCTGCTCTAAGTGGTTAGTCAACATCTCCCTTCCTTTTTAATGTGATCATCAAATGGTTTAAGAAGTGATGGAGCGCAGTTTCCAAAATTAATCTTACTTAGCACCACTGATTGGGGAAGACCTGTCTTCTTGACAAAGTTTGTGCTATTCTGTGTCTTTTAGTGGAAAACTAATTGTGAACAGTGCTGCAAACGCAGAAACACAGAAACAGCACAGGGAAGCACTTTGACCCGGAGCATTCTGATACTTGCATTTGTTGAAGAACACCCAGTGTTGAACACCCTGAGAATACTTTTCTCAGCCTAACTCCTTCTGCCTTTCCTTTATTATCTGTTATACAGGAGATACAATCATGCCTTAGTATTCCACGTACAAATCTATACATATGTGCATTAATAAAAGGATCACACTACCTACGACTGAAGAGCAGCCTCCTCAGAGGCAGAACTATGCAGTTTTTAAAGGGCACAATACAAAACCTCTTCTATCACTTACACCATTTTTATGCTTTCAAAGCACTTCACAAATATTAATTAGTTCTAAATAAATTCTAATTATTTCTAAGAGTGGCCCTAGCAGATCTGTATCATCTGGTGTGAAATCTGACTTCAGTGAAGTCAACAGCAACAGCTCCTCAGACCTCAGCAGAGCTGACATTTCACTTGCCACTGCTAAAATGCTGGGAGTCACGTCTATTATCCAGTAAGTATCACAAGTAGAGCTCATCTAGTGATAGCAGTAGTTATGGAATGCTGGCTGAGAAGAAAAAAAGGGTTAAATGATCTGAACCAATCTACAGAGCCCAAATGTGGGAGAAGCTTCGGGAAATGCATTAACTGGGCTCTGCTTCCAACATCAGCTCAAATGGAAGGTGCTCATCTGCTGCTAAACCATTTTAAATACTTGGGATACTGGGGTTAACTCCTAATATCTGCTCACGCTGCAGGTCACTAACTTAGTTAATCCACTTTGAAACATCAGCTCTTCATAAAAAGATTTGCATTATAGGTCTATATAAAAACTACATATTACGTGTACAATAAAATACATATAAAGAGGTTTGCATAGAAGTAAAAATACTTAAATTTCAAATAACACACACTGCATGGATAACTAATCATGGAGCAAGTAAGTAGGTGACCAGTATTTTTCTTGCTAATTGTGGATAATACAGTCCATCATATACTGCCAACTTATTCTTCTCATAAGAAATAAATACTTTGGTTGTAATAATATTAAATATTAATATTAATATTAAATATAAATAATATTAACTATTTTATATATGCAAGTATAACTAGGGATGGAGGTTAAAAATCAACTGGAAGCATAGATTATGAATCTTTTTCTCAAATAGAAATGTAATCCTAATAGAAGTTCCTCTCTTTATCTCTGCCAACTTTACCACCACACAATATGCCATAGAGAAAAAAGGGGAAGTGTCAACTTGTGTAAATTGTCCCTTATGTAATGCAAACCATCTGTTTTAAAAAAAACAAAACAAAATGAAAAACCAAGCCACTCCCAAGCATGATCTGCTGTGAAGAAAAAGAAAGAAAAGGGAATTTAGTGCATCAAATTGGAAGCCAAAGACCATGACCTGCCATGTAACCACGGAGAAAATATTTACCCCTCTCCTCCCCGTATTTATCCAATTTTGAAAAATATTTGGAAAAGTATAATTGAATAATTTGCTTTGCACATATTAGAGATTGATATTGTTGTATTCTTTTGAGCATTTCATCTGTCTAGAATGTCTTCAATCAGGCTGGAACACAAGTAGAAGAAACCTCTTTGTTTTCAGTAACATATCACACAACGATGCCACCACTGGGTCAGAAGGTACCTGAGTCCTCAGTCACTGGAACCTGGCAAAGCATGGGGGGATGAAGTATCAGCATACTTCTGCCCTGTTCCTCTACTCTTCTTTAGGTTATCTGCCATGAGGGGAGTCTAAACAGACCACTGTTATTAACTGTTACAACTGTATTTGTGTTGTTTTCAGCCAAATCCTCAGAAAACAAAGTACACATAGAGCAAAAAGTACTCATCCTTTCCAGTCTCTCCCTGGGTAAGTCACCAGTCTGTCGGAAAGCACTGGCTGAGGAATCCTACCACATACATTCTCTGAAACCACAGGGAGACATACATTTGACCCTCTGTTGGGAGGGACAGGTGAATCAGAAAGCACTGAGTTAATTTGATCTAATTATCTAAGCTGAATGAAAGCAGAACAACAGTATAACTAGCTATTCATAATTTTTTCTCTTTTGCTGACCTCAAGGTCCTCTTCCAGCTGCAGCTGTGCTGGCTGAAGAGCCCACCATCTCCAACCACAGCTCCCTGCTAAAGGTTACCGCTGTGACCAAGCTGCTTGTTTAATCCCTTCCCAACACGCTTCCATGAAAATGAGCCAGCTCAGTTTAAGCAATTTTAACACAGGGTCCTTGCTATCCCAGCCTGGACGGAAGCAAGTTAGGGAGTGCTTAACCAAGAAGCTTGGCCTGTATGTTGGAAGTCTGAGGCACAGTGATGAGCAGCTGGAAGTGGTTCTCTCTGGGGCTGCAGACAGCAGCAACCCAGCCCTCAGGTGTGACCAATTCACCAGCTAACTAGAGAGAGACCTGCAGCACCCTTAGATAACATGCTGCTGATTTTCAGACACACTGTTAAGATCTGACTTTTCAAAGGAGCAGGATGCATAACAGTATGAATTTCCCTTTGAAGGTGTCCCCAACAGATATCCAACATCAACGTTCTCAGTATCATTAGTTAGTTATATAGTCATTATTAGTTAGTTAGCTGTCGCAACAATTCTCTCTTCCTTCTCCCCCAGATTTCCAAAACTCCCTTTTATTGAGGAACAATATAAGAAAATTTTCATAGTTTTCTGTTATTTGTGACTGGAACTGAATTGTCCCACAACTATTTTTATCGTTCCTATGTGCAGGTTGCTAATGCTAATAAATAAAAGAATCATTGCCAGAGAATTCCTATTAATCAGCCATGCAAAATGATTCTGAAAAAAATATATCAGTCCAGAAAAAACGGCAGGTTTTCCAAAAAGGCCAGGAAGATGTAGAAGTGAGGGCCATTTTCATAAGGCACATAAACTAAATTTAGAACATAGAATGGCAGTCATGTGAAAATGCTTCTAGAGGGGTCTTCTGAAGTTCCTAGGAAGGTCTTGCATCCAAAAGCAAACTCAGTGAAAGTTAGGTATTTAACCTGTTCAGAAGCTGAGCAAATTAATCTGCTCCATGTTCCCTGTTGCAGTTCTGTGCTGGTGCCCACTCGGCTCAGTTCAAGCCAGCAGAGGTGACTGCATGAAGTTTACAGTACAAGCATTTCCTAAATATCCCTGAGACTTGGATCCTAGTGCTTTTGTCACTCTTCAAGCGAAGATTTGGTCTCCTAAATCACTCAGGTGCTTTACAAAGTTTTATCCAAAGCTCTTTGGTTTACAGTCTATTACATCCTTGTCAAGTGGACTGATACACACTAGGGGAAGCAGAAAAGTGGGAGAAATATATTTTAATGGTCTGTCAAAAACATTACTTGATGTGAACATGTAGTTTCAAGGTAGCTAGGTTTTTCATTGCTACAAGCTTTCTAGGTGTAGCTAAATCCGTATATGCTTTTTTGTTTATACTAAACTGTGAGTGAAAAGAAGAAATCCTTTGGACTACTTATCACTTTTCCTCAGCTTCTCAGTCAAATTCAGTGAAACCTGCCAGGGAATCACCAAACACAGAGCTGTTTTTCCACTGGCTTCTGCTCAGTCCTAGACCTTGGCATGCAGTTAATTCCAAGCCTTACTGCCAGGAGCAGTAGCAACTTTGCTCTTTTTTCTTTCTTTTTCATTTTCAAGGTTACACAAACATCTAATGTCATATCTACTTCACAGATGTGAGGAACTATAGGTCTATCTTAAGAGTTAATGTGCATGCAGTAAAAAGAAGGGAAAAAAACCATCTCAACTCTTTCTGTCCAAACTGGACTTCATTAACATGGAACTAATTTAATCTGCCAGATATATCTAACAGGGTACTTTCCTGACCTTTTCCAGGCCTACAGTTATGGTAGCATTCACAGTCAGCGTGGCTTTCAGTTAAGCATTCTGTAATGTGAATCACTACTTCTCCCAGCTGAGAGGGACTGCATGTGAAATCACTGGAAGAACTGAATGAGCCTACATTTGGCACTGGAGCTGCTGAAGGACATGAAGTGTTTTGAGCAATAATTTTCAGTAGTGGTCCCAGTCTGTACAGTCTTAGGGAAAGGTATTAAAGGACAAAGACACAACAGTTCGCACTCAAGAACTACAATGTTCAGAAACTGAAAGAAATGTTTTTATGTCCCAAGTTTACGAAACAGCTGCAGTGGCAAGTGCTGAGTAATTCAAAACACCTGATGAATTCATGAGTTAGTTAATGACACAGATGCATACACTGACATGGATATAATAAAGCTAAACATCCATGCTAGAGACAGAGAAGGGTAGAGCAAGTAAGTCCTAGATAACTCAGTAGGAAACGGGTGGCAGAAGAGTTGCATAAGCACAAATACGACAGCAAGTCCATGAAATTCATGCTCTAGTTAAATCTATTCATGGACATATAGTTCCTCAATTATTCCTTAACTTGTATTTATTATCATCCCGTTGACAGGAACATGAAATCCTATAGAAGGCTTAAATAAAATTAAAAAGAAAATCTGGGGATTGTAGAGAACAATACAAATCTTTCAAAGATTAAAAAAATAGATGCTGTATTTTTTAGTGCTAGGCTCTCATAAATACACTCATAGTTTGTGTTAGTCCATCAAACTGAAAGGCATATGCTATCTTTGATCTCTGTGCAGAACCCCCGTTGAGATTAATGTGAGTTCTGTGTGAAGAAAGAGACTAGAATAGGCCCTCAGTTCACAAATAGTAAGCAGGCTGCTTCAGGAAAAAACATGTTTTCTTACAACAGTGTTGAAATTTATTTGGAAGTTTCAAATAGCTTCTCAGATGCAAGTTCGTATGTGTGGCCATGAGCATGTTCACTTGTCAAAAAGACCTGTCAGAGAGAAGGTGCACAAATCTACCTGCTGTGTGAAACGTTTTGCTGTTATGTTGAAACACATAATTCATCTCTGACCACCTTTTCTCACATGGTAACGACTAATCCTCTGTTTCACCCTCATCTCTGCAAATTAAAGGCTTTGTCCATCAGAGAGGTGATACTTTTATACAGACTAGCATGAAACTGTGCCCTGTACCCGTTTCCAGCTAAAAAAAAAAATCTACAGGACTTACTGCATCCCGCTTTGTAGCTGAAACCAGGAGGAAGAAGGAATCCTTGCTGTGCAGCTGCTGCTAGGGTTCGTTGGTCTGGAGGAAATACGGGAATCATTAATGGAGGCAGCTGACCCTGGACCTGCTGAACAGGAGAGGGAGAATCAAACACAGAATTTTTTCCGCAGACAATGTCTGCTAACACCCTTTCTTCTACTTCTGCTCTGAGGTCAGGTTGGCATACGCCTCTCTGTAACGGGGTGTCCCAGTAGCATCCACTATTCAGCTTCATCTTGATCACCAAACTCTTCATAGGAGTTACATTTATCCAAAATAAATTAAAAGGTTCCACATATCTATATCATAGCTATATCCATATACCTCCATATATAGTTCCACATATATGCATACCTATATCCCACTTAATTACTCCTCCCCACCCCAGTACATGATGACTCTCTGACTGTAGGGTGGTGTTTTCTCCTCTTTTATTGCACTGCGTAACACTATCTCTGCCTCAGACAGTAGCTTTCACCCTGACTGAGCCCAAACACAAAGACATTCCTCTAAGAAGTACAAATAAGTGCATAAGTAGCAAACAGCACAGTCAGTACTATTTTTCTGCCCATACACATGTACTTTTTTGTGTAGGTGTAAGATAAGGTCTCTGAAATGGTAAGAAAAAAGGCTGAGACATTTTATTCAGAAATAAAACACAGCTACGTCTGAAGCATTAGCTGTTCAACTCTGCACAGCAACTGTACACAACCATGCAAGTTAGGAAGTGGAAAATATTATATTAAGTGGATACTGCAGGGGACTTAGGACATGCAGAAATTAGTCATCAAAACTGGAATTTGGCCATGGCACAACATCTAATACTATTGCTTTTACCCAGTTCTGTCAGAGGTTTTAATTGCTAGAAATGGACATCGTCTTTGTATTTCACAGAGATGAGAAACAAAAAAGTTTTCTACATTAAAATGCTGAATGACTAGTTTTAATTAAAAAACCCCACAATACTGACCAGATCAGTCAATAACGGGAGACTGACTCAAGTTTTAAGAGAGCTTGTCTAGATTTTTGATGGCATTGTAAAGATAAGGTACCAGAGGCAGATGTGTTATCGAAGACTGCGCTTTAGTTTGTGATCCACAGCCTTAAGAAACTAGGAGAATTAAGAGTGTTGATAGACAACCTGCTATGAGCACAGGCATGAGAAGGTGTTACTCCCTTCATTATTGCCTGCCCAGCAGAACTGGCAAAAGAGAACCAGCACGAGCTCCTTGGCTGCCACAATTCAGACCACAGCATCTGCACTTAATTTGATTTTAGTTTAATCTCCTGAAAATCCAGGAGATGTCTCAGTTCACCCAACACTGTTACAAGGCATAAGAATGATACGAAATTTGGGATGATAACCTCTTAATTTACGCCAGGACCTGTCAACACCTCTGTGTGTGCTGACTGTATCTTTATAGCCTGAAATAATTTTCAGGGATGAAGTTCAAGACTGCTGTTGACAGAAATTCTTGCAGTGGGAGATTAAGATTGGGACTGAAGCTGGAGTAGATGTAGCTCCAGACACTGAAGGAGCTTGATCCATTTTTTGTTACTTCAGTATTTTCCTTTCTATTCCGATCCTGTTAACTGTAAGACATACATACTTTCAGCTGGATTGCTGGAGAAAAAATTACATAAAATGTGATTTGTTCTCTATCCCCACTCAGTCATCCTAGTACAGCCCAATATCTGCCTTTTCTTCATGTGTTTATTTTTTGTTTGTTTTGTTTGGGGTTTTGTGGTTTGCTTTTTTTTTAAAGACAAAGACAAAGTAACTATATTCTTTTAGAACAAAAATGAACAGCCGTGTGGAATTTTTGCATAGTACTCTTCTTCGGCAAAGAGCCACAGAACTTTTTTTTTTAAATGGTTTCCAAGGATGAAAGTGACTTTGCCAAGCAAAGAAGCTTCAAAACAGGACTCAAAAACACTAATAGAAAGACAGATGGTTCTACTAAGAGCTCTGCTGCCAAAAAAAATGTTAAAAAAAAGTGAAAAAAATGGAGTGATGTTATTGAAGCTGACTGCAAAGTTCTCTGATGACTGCAAATACTCTTGTCCCACTGCAAGTGTTAACTCTGCCTCCAGGGCTAATATAACTAAAGCACCACACACACACAAATTGTCATTGCCAAGCCCACAATGTAGCACAAGTCTGCACTTGATTCCAAGTGACTGCCAAATACACGAGCAAAACACCACACTGAAAAATTCCCATTTAGGAAAACATTTACCAGGAAAATGCCCTTTCTTCTTAACTCTGATTGCTGCATTTCATTTTTTTTAAATTGCTGCTCCTCTTTATCTCTCCAAGGGGCCTTATACCTACTAATTTCAAATGACACAACCCCAGTTGCATTAAGGAGGTAAGAACTATAGAGTGATGAAGATGGTTTGCATGGATACAGAAATAACGCAGTCAAAACAATGTGATTTTCATTCCAGGATGGAATGTATGTAGCAGCACTCAAACAGCTACACTTCATTTTCTCCTAAATATAAATAAATGCAAACATTAGTTTATTTTAATCCAATTACCTGACACAATACAATGCAAATTACGGACTCTTCGTTTTTAAGGCTCATTTAACCACTACATCTTAACTTTTGTTATGTTTATTATTATTAACTAGAATTGCTGGGATATAACTGTTTCAAGAGGCACCAAATACAGGCCCTCCTGAGTTTTATATGAATGGTACAAAGGGCATTTCTCTCTTTTTTTTTTTTTTTTTAGCCATTACTATGTCAGTTACTTCTCTCTAATGACTTTTATTATATGCCTTACATACTTTCCAATGTTTTCTGGATGGTAACTTCTCGATACTGCATTTCTAATTTGAACATAATAGACTGCAAATCAGAACTGTTTTCCAGACCCTTCAATTTGTTCTGCTAATGGACATATGTCCATAAAAAGAAATACCTCTTCAAAAATCTAAGAATGTACACAGCTACCAAGATTCTCCACTTGACAGTCTTTCTACGTTATTACCTTTTCTCAGTTCTAATTTCCTAAAGGTGAAAACTGTATTTTAAATCCTTAGAAAATTCCCAATAGATTTTATGGGCTACAATTTCACCTTGTAACTTCTCATCTACTTTATGATGTTGGTTTGGACGATACAGATACAATCTTCCAAGGGCCTGTTTTTTCACTACACATACTGTTGCCATGATGTCAACCAACCACACAGTTCCCTGATCTTCCTTTTAATTGAATGCCACATTAACCAGAAGTATTCTTGTACTGCATGACAACCTGCAGGTGCATGGTACACACAGAAAAGGCATATAATGAACATAAAATAACAAAGAAACAAACCGAATGTCGTGAGACCAAAATATTCTAAACAGTTGATTCACTAGTCAAGGAGTTCATACTTTCATATCTCTGACAAGTGATTTGGAGCAAAAGGGAAGCCCACGTTACACTGAAAGACGTACCACTTGACATTTAGATTGTGAGAAATAACACCCCTTAAATAAGCTGATGCACAAGAGTTCAAACAGACCAAGAAAGTAAAGGTTCTCTAATTCATAATGAGCACAGTAAGACATCTTCCATAATGGCAATGTATTTTAGGAGCATGAGAAACTCCAACCAAGTTTAACCTAGAGCCAAACCAGGGAACCTTCACACTTGCCACTGAAAATCCAAAAACGAGACCATCCCTGAAGAACTTATCAATGTAAAAACCAGTATGACCATATCACAAGAAACTAATAGTGTATCTACTGTCCAAGTGGGAAACTGAGGCACCCACAGCTGCCTGTAGAGACTTTTCATTTTGGAAAGTACCTCACTGTATCTTCATTTGTTTCAGGGCCTTTGAAAAACCTGGCCCTAAATGACTCACCATATCAAAAGAAATTTGTTAGCAAACTTGGAACCAACTCAGGTTGTTGAAGCCTGGGCCAGCATCTTCAAAAATCTGTGCATGTCCTTTATGACTTGACCATAACAAACCCAACCACACAAAGCTGTGCATTCAGTGTAGCCAGATTAGATTCCCAGCTTCATTATAACTGTAGTATTTTCGCCTAAATTCTTGTATCCTACCTACTTTTAGGAACATACTATGGTTACCACAGCTACCTAAGCACTAAGCAGTATGTTTTTAACAGTTACCCCTACTGTTTGTTACTAGCTCCTGCTGTGACTTAAATAAATTTAGATTGCAAACACTTGACAACTACAGTTCTACTCTATTTTCTGTAAAGTGTCACGTGTGCTTTGGGTCACTATGTAAATAGCTACACATACAAAATACTTTAAAGAAACATTAAGATTGCAAAATCAGACATTCAAATCTTAGGAAATGCCAGAATCAGGGTAGCATGCATGACCTTATGTCCTTTATGCCCATGCATCCTGACAAAATCTTTATCTGAAAGTTCACAGTTTCCTCTCCCTCACACAACTCTTGCTTAATCTAGAAGGCTTATAATATTTCTCAAATAACATAAACCCATACCTTCAACAAACCTAAGCCCCTAACACAGCAGCTGCTATTAGTTTTATTTATTTTCTCTTCATACCCTTTCACCAATTTCATTTCCGCAGTCGCTCATTACATGTTTATTAGGATCAGCTTTTATATAAGTTTTCCTCTCTCCAAGGTAAATATCTCGACGCATTTCTCGGCATCCACACAGAACACTTTCCACTGAGGGGTGGATACTGCTCGTCCACCCACCTCTAGTTCTTCAGAAGCAATTCTATCCATTTTGGTGAGACTGGTGACGGAGTAACGAATTACTCAGTGTGAATAAGAATGGCTGCTAAAAAGCAACGCTCTCTTCTCTACAAACTGACAACACTGAGCAGTACTTTACTCTTGAACTGTTCAGCTGATGTGCCCTTCAGGAGCTGCATGAGTATCTTTGCTGAAATAGAGTCTTACGTGGCTTCTTCACGTAGAAGCGTGGCTAATTTTTATTTTCATTTGAGTTATTCTCAGCTGCCTCAAATAAGTTCAGATTTTACATTCCTAGAACAGTGGATGCACATGAATTATTCCATTAGCTTCAAACCGTTGTATGAATATCTTCTTGCCTGCGATGTGTTTGTAAGTTAAGCATCTCTTCTACTGTATATGAAAGAATATAATGCACATTTAACATGCAGTAACATAAATCTGTCCTTCAAAAATGACATGTTTCATTGCATTGGTCCTCCTTCCTCCAGAAACACTTGGCTCATGGTGGTGCACACTGTGCTGAAGGACTGGATTCTTTAATTAGCACATGTGTTGGCCATCTCTTTCTCTCTCCCTCACCCACCCCCCCAATGTCTATCTTAAGGGAAATAAAAATATATGTCCTCATATAACTACAATCTGCTATTTTCCCTTACAGTGACGTTTAAAATAAGAAAAGAAAATGTTGTTCTCTTTCTCTTCCCTATATCAGTTCCCTAAATTGACATACGTGTGTCCTAAATCTTTACAGCAGGGAGCCCTGCCTATCCAGGTTATGAAGTGGTAAGTCTCCTACTGAGTTTGAGGTGGCTTTTTATGGGGTGCTTAGTGAATGCTTAGGATGCAAACCAGAAGGTGGATGGCAAGAAGCACAGATGCAGAGAGGAAGACACTGATGGGACAGAGCACAGCCACGCTCTGTAGTTTTTACCACCGCAAAGCAGCTCACTCCTCTACCAGACTGATAGAGAGTATCCTGACAAAGGATTTTGTGAAAGTTTTTTCTTCCTAATCACTACTCATAAATTCTTCTGCAGTGGATGATTTGGGTCTTAAATATTATTTTCCCCTTTGATGCGTAAGAGGCTTACACAATTCATACCGGTACTTATCGAAATCCACCCTGTCCAAACACCTCAGTTCACTCAATAGCTCTCACTGTTCTCACAGTTGTTTGCAAGCAGAGATACTGATGGTAGAAAACACACTCTCCTAGTGGCAATTGTTTAAGAAGCATAAGGAAGGGTATTTAGGGAGACACCTCCATCACTCACCATACACACAGAACTCCAGTAGCACAGGAGAGCTCTATTTGGAGAGTGGTGTGATAAAAAAAAAGATTACTTTGATGGAATGCGGAGACGATCCTTACCAAGCAATGGTATATACACAACCTGGCTCACGGAAAATACAAGGTAAAGACTTTCAGGGAAAGTGAAACGTGTCTCAGGAATTACATAAACTCTTTTCATTTTAAAAAACTAAGGCTTTTAAGGCTTGAAACTTTGTCTCTGCTCAGTCCTTCAAGAGAATGCAGGTGTCACAACCAGCATCCATCTCAAATTCATCTCATCAAAAAGTCTGTAAATGAACACACACTCAGCCTTTTTAACTAAAGTGCAGAGAAGTGCCTCAAACTGCCAAATAATACAGACAGTAGCTGTTTCCATGTCAATAACTTGCTTCCAAAGGTTTCCATCCTTCACTTCATACTACAGAACAAAATGCACTGGTGAGAGACAAACACCTCCAGCAGCATTTTGAAGGATCGAAGCCAAAAGGACTTTTTGCATTAAGGAACATCTCTTGGATACCTCCAAAGGAAAAAGCAGTATTACTTATTCATTTCTGTAACTAAAATAAAGAACTTCAGAACCCTTTTTTTTTATATATGATTTGGTACAGAAAAAAAACACAGAGAGGAGGGAAAAGCAGCAAGATGACGTTTTTGCATTTGGGATGACGTGTAACAAGAAGTATTCATGCTTGTGCCACTTAGCACTTAAGTAACCTACAGGGCAACTCTGCCACAAAGGCATTGGAACAAACAGCCTAACTGAAAAGGAAGAGACTACCTGCAATAAAAAGAACATAAACTGAAATTCATTCCAATATGTAGCTGTTTTAAGACAAAAGCCTAAGAGTTCACACAGGAACAGCTGCTCCAGACTATACAACAACAGTGTGGGGTTCTCTGGCAAAGCCAGGACCTTCAGAGTAAGCTACTGTGATTCAGGTAACAGCTACACTGGGAAGACTGAAGTGCACTCTCAAAAGGACCCTTTTTAATCCCAGCTCAACTGCAACACAAAATAATTTGCTCTGTCATTTTTACAGCAGAAGATGATCCATTGTTTGGCTGACTGAGCCACTTGTTTCATGAAGAGGTTAAAGTTAGCAGAGGACACAAAATTGGCTTTTGAGGTATGATGACCAATGTCTCAGCCAAATTGACTTATTTCACCTTACTTAACATTCACACAAATACTATGTTTCTCATGGCATATCTTCCAACCACCTGGGCACCTTGTTTAAATGTCAGTACCCTTCCTAGACGAATAAGCCAGGACTATAATGGAAACCTGCCACAAACTTGTGGCTGTCAAAACTGCTGACTTACATGCTATACTGTCCTCCATTTGTGCTTTTGTTGGCTACAAGCAACTTGCTCCTAAAATGCAACTGTCACGTAGCAAGAGTTAATCTGCAAAGTCACTTCCTTCAAACTGGAAAATCTATGAGCTTACATTAATGACTGATGCTACCTCGTAGAGTATGATGGAGCACAGAGTTTCCAGATGCTTGGTTAATGCTTTTCCCAATGAGGTCTGGACCAGTGCTGATTGCTCTAGCAGTAAGCTATTCAGTGAAACATTTGTCAGTGAAAAGAAAACAGGTGTGAGATTTCCTGATGTGATTTAAAAGACAGCATGCAGGATAATTTCTCGAGCAGTGCATGTGTACGGTTTTCTACAGCTGATCTATTATATATTGGTTCAGTTATTCAAATTATAATGAACTGTGGGTTGATTTGTACATAAAGAATCACAGATAAAGAGCAGTATACTTCCCTTGTCATTGTTCATAGCAGTCTTCCAGAAGTGACCTGTACACTTTTTCTTCCGATTTTCCACGTTCTGTTTAAAAGGACTGAAGTGGCCAAGTTCTGAGTCTTGCATGCTAACCCAGCCCTCTTTCTTTTCAAAGTCACTTCTTTGGTATACCCAGTGCTTGTATTCTACTAGATAAAAAGTCTTTGTCCAGCAGTACCATGGATTGCTGTCAAAAGAGCTCTGGAAAGAAGGTCTGGTATGAAGCGCTGCTGCAGAGGATGCAGGGAAGAGTAAACAGGGCAGTTAACGGGATGTTTCTATTTGAGGATGTCAGATTGACAGGTGTAACAGTCAAGACAGGTGTGCAGAATCTAGAGGACTTTTCCTGTAAGAGCACAGGGCTTTTTCAAGGTTGACTCAGCAAATCTCAAAATCATTAATCAATGGGTAGGCTGTAAGAACAACAGGAATGGGTAGGAAGGCTCAGAACTAGCACGGCACTTAGAGAGGAGGGAGAAGTGGAAGAGAAAATTTTAGTGTTGCACACCATCACAGGCAGAAAGTCTGGCTCCTTTTTGACAGATAAATTCTGTGACCTAGGAGAAATGCCCCACCTTGCTATCTCTTCAGCGCTTTTGAGGTGCCTTTGGGCTCATCCCAAGTATTGCTGCGTAAACCAGACCATAAAATGCTTGGCTATAAACCTGCCCAAGATGGGTTTCAGGTTGAGAATGCATCTTAGGTAATTTATTCTAAATAATTTTCTAAAATAACTTCTAACTTATTTCTAAATAATTTCTAAACTTATCCTAACTGTGGTTCTTACTCCTGTGTAGAGTGAAGCAATGCAGCTTTTGGGGTATGAACTTACTAACCAAAGACTTCTCTAGTGCATTCTCCCCAAAAGATCAAGATCAAGAAATGGGCGGCAAGACCAAGGCTGATGTCATTATTCCTAAGCAAGTGGTATTTTTGTCATATAAAGTTATTCAGAGGCATCTGTGTTAAGACTAGCTGCTACACCCCCCCCCATTACTGCTTGTTGATTTTTCCACAACATATTCAACTAATCATTTTGATGTATAAATTGCAGCGATATTTTTCCTGTCTACTGTTCCAAACCCCCAAATTCTTACACTGAAAGTGGGAGAACAGTTCAAATTAGGAAACCACTGTATTTGAGATGGTGTATAGATGATGGCTGGTTCCATGACTTCATTTTTGACACAATGGTAAGGTCCAAATTTATGAACAAGATCAATGTCTAAGACCTAAACCACTAATAGCGGACTGCTTTCTTCAGAGACTGAGTATTTTACTGAAGGCACAGAGGCACTCGTGGAGAACAGCTGTGAATCAAGAGTAGCACTCAGCCCATTGTTCAAACACTCATGAGTCACCTATGACAAGTTGCTTGCAATGATTCTCTAAATACTTACAGCAAAATATTTAAGTCTTACCAACTATTATGAAACAATTCTACTTTTATAACCCCTAACGGAGAAATCTTGCCTACTTATGTTCGTGGACACAGAAGACAAGGAGATCATTAGAATTATGCCTTATAATAACTACTTCTTGTTTTGGTTTGGGTTTCTTTTGTGCCAATTTCCTTAATATGATTTAGTGTAATATTACCATACAGAGTGGAAGGGGTATTCTTTCAAGCAAAACCCTAAGGTTCCAAGATGTTTTTTTCACTCAGCATCTCTTTGACAAGTGGAGTATCATTAATTAAAACAAACACAACAATTTTAGTGTGTAGGTGGTGGGCAAGAAGCAGGGGTTATTTAATATCATGTAGTGGGCAGAAATTCAAAACCCATTCAGCTGCTGAACAGTGCAATGGTATAAACAAACATGAAAGTCTTATCAAAGTCATCCACTTAAAATCATACTATCCAGAAAAAGAGAGAAAAAATAGACTTAAAGGACTAAAAAGAAAATTTCAGCACTAAAAGTCAATACCTCCTCTTGCTTTCTTTAAATGGAAAGGTTGAGGGACACAGTTGATAAAACTGCATGCCATCTAATACAGTACAGGGAAAGATACACTCTTCATGGCATGATCAGTGTAGACTCTTGAAGAATTGGGTCTGCTCACAAAATCTTAGACTAAGGTCCACTGATTAAACACTTTGAATGCACTTTTCTCCAATTTTACTATTATTAAATCAGATACATGTTTCAGTCTTAATCTGGTCTCCAGTGAGATCAGTTTCAGAGCACAAGCCGCTACAACAGCAGCGTAATTCTTTCCTGAAAACAAAAATATTATTATTATTACTACTACTACTATTGCTATTATCATTATTGCTGTTATTATTGCTATTATTTCTATTGTATATTGAGTTTTATTGCTTGCTACAAGATCTTAAACCCCCCCTGCACTTAAACCTTGGACAAATGGCCAGGAAAACTTAGACCAAATGTTAGTAGAAACCTCTGTGGAAAACACATTTCTAGTATGGATAGCCTCTAATTACTGCCCAGGGAAAAGCACAATAAAGACCTCTTTTCAGTCTTTCAGCTGTTCAGACTTGTTTCTGCCTATATCTTCTGCCAGTGTAAGTGTTCCTCAGTAGAGTTCAGTTTTACCATCAAAAGTTTGATTTTAAAAGCAAAATGGATTCAGGTTGAAGAAGAAATACTATTTAAATAGATACCTCGCCACTCTTCCATTCATGCCCTGATGCTTTCTTTTCCCTTGTTACCAAAATCTTCATGCAAAAAATGTTTTTCACAAGTTTTGTTTGGGAACATTTTCTGAATAGGTCTGAAGACAGTCTCTCATTTTGTGCCTACAATTTAGTGACAGCAACGTAGTTAAAGTACAATTAACTGTAGACAGACTGATAAAGTTTAGACATCTCATCATCTGATTTCTGTGTACAGTCAGGTAACCAGCTATCCAAATTCTGCAGCTTTTTACTGCACTGAATTGCAGGCACAAATATTTTGATTGCCCAAAACATTTTAGCTTTTTTCCCCTCTGCTGTCTCTTTCAGTTCTTCCTTGTCTTCCTCCTCCTCTTTTATTATTAGAAATACGAGGAAAACAACAAAGAGGGGGGAGAAAAAAAAATTGCAATTGTTTTTTTGGCACTTGTAGATATGGACAATGCAATGGAGAAGAAAACTGTCTACCTCACAGGAGCACCTCTCATCATAAATCAGTTTTTAATTTTACTGGTGGATTACAGCAACCAGATAAATGTTTGCTGCCTTGCCTCCCCTGGATATTGCTCTTTCAATCAGCTTGGCTATTCAAGGTGTAGTTTAGGTGTGGGAGCCCCACCTGCCTTACAGCTCCCAAGACAACACCTGACTGGGGTGCAGTCAGGGAAAACAGAACCACATTCCCAAAGCAGAACACACACACAAAATACAGAAGTGCAGGATCTCACAAGAGGGGGAAAAGTACAACGTAATGAAAATTAACAATCTTTGGGTATTTTCTTCCTAGTCTGAAGTAGTTCTTGAATGTACAATCATTTTTTTTTCTGGCTTGACTGCCTTTAAATACACACATACCATACTCCTAGTTCAATTTTTAAGCCACTATAGGTATTAGAGGACAATTTACATGTGATTTGCATTTTTTTCCCTGTGCCTGTGGTTTTGGTAAGTCTTCCAAACCTAATGACTGTTCTTTTGGCCAGCAACATAAATGCTGTAATCACACAATTATTGTGCTGGGAACAGTTTAATTCAGCATTTTGTTCTCAACCACAGAACAATTACTCAACAATTTTGGTTAACCATACTAGCTCACTGCCTGGAGAGGAAGTAGAATATTCACAAAATCTATTGTTTTACATAAAGGCAGTCAGTAGATTCTTATCTATTATAACTTTCCAGCATCTCTTTGCTCTTTGAGGTACTTCCACGTACTCCCAGTTAATGAAAATAAATTACTAGCAGCATGCTGTATTAGCTTATTCATCTCTATCTGCTGAATGCTTTTAATTGTGCATTTGCATATTAAAGAGAAAGGTAGATGGGATGTGTCTGGGAGAGAGGGATGTAACAGAGCACTGTAAAAACCTCTGAAAACTACTACAGTGATGTTATCCATCTACTCTATTCTAAGCATGAACCTTGGCCATTCTGGACTCATTTTTAAGTTCTGCTCTTAAGCCACCCATTTCTCTTCAACAAAAAGAATAACAACAACAACCACAGTACAAGAATAAGAATATAAGAGAAGAAATTTTCTGATCAATTGATTTATTCCTAGAACTATTTATACAAGAAAACTGTTGGCCATAAAGTACTCCCAAGATCTCTTTAAGAACCATCTGAGACAAAGTTTTAACACAGAGCACAGTCTCTGAGACTGGATGCTTGGTGCAGCTGAGAATCAGGGGATTACTAAGGTTCACTAACACAAATCAGCAATTTTCTTTTGTGGTACTATGGGACAGCCCCAGGCTCAATGTAACAGTGATGACGAACCTCATGGCACTCATCATGTCACACGTGGCATGACAGCACCTGATACCACTGAGTTTGGATGAAGGGAGAGTGGGAAAAGCCTTTGAGTAGTCTTCAATCATTCACTGGCATGACAGAGGATGTGTAGATTTATATAAAATCCCCAATATTTTTGCCAGATGAACAGTTTTGCAAATGTTTACTCCCAGTGGGCCCTTTGTGTTTTGGTTTTTTTTTAAATTTAGGCACTTACACTTCACAACAGGCTTTGTGTGGTAGACCTGATTCACAATAAAGTGAATGGAATGCTGAGACCTCAGCAAGAACAGATTTAAGTTAATTAACGAAGTATCAGTATCCTCACACGTTTTCTGCTCTAAATTTCAGCTCTGGAAGCATTTTACCTATGCAAATATAAATATTTTAGTAACTCCTTTTCCACTTTTGTTTTTTGCTTTGTCTTGCCAGTCACTGGGAATATTTTCATTCAGAGATGTAAATCGGAAAACGACAACTCTGGCAACGCTGCTGAACAAGTAAAATTAAACTAATTAAACAAAGCTGACTCAATAAACTTAGTTCGATAGTTAGAGATATCAGAAAGGAAACCAGCAGTAAACATGATGAAAACATAAAGTAATATTTGATTTTTTTAAATGCCTTTAGCTTTTAAGAAGTATTCAGCTCAGAAAAGGGACTTTGTAATAATCATTATTTCTTAAGGGCAAAATTTGACCTGTAGGAACTTTGTGTTGAGTCCTTGCTCTGCTGAAGTCAATACAAACTGACCCCAATGATACTCTGCAGAAATAACTTAATTTAAAAAAATAACTTTAATTAAAAAAAAAAGACAAGGCATCTGTGAAGCAGAACATGGGCTCAAATGTCATCATCATCAGGACACTGAGCTATGACACTTATTTTTTTTCTCCATTTATGACATGAGCACTGTGCACTGTTTTGCTTAAAGCCCAGTTTCAGCAGATGAGAAGACAGGCCTTGTCTTTCCTGAGACGTGAGAGACACAATGTGAATTGCACTAAGGAAAGAGAAGTCCCAATCCAGTTCTTTCAATTTCTTAGGCAATTGTTAAGCTTTCACCAGGCTACTGCATTTAAAAAAAAAAAAAAAAAAATTAAAAAAAAAAATTAAAAAAAAAAAAAAAAAAAAAAAGAGGAGAAGTAAGGACTATCCCTTCTGTAACTGCTATATGTGGGAGAGGAAGCCACCACCTTTTAAAATCCTGTCACTGCACTTCAGGCACCTGTGTGCTGAGCCTTCTGGGGGCTGCCAATGCTGCTCTGCCTCATTTCTGGATTGCAATGACCCTTAGACAGGAGTTAAGCATTTAGGTGTTTAGACTGGAGCAGATTCAGGACACGCACAAGAGGAGAAATACAGAAAACTCTCAGATCGCATCAGCAGGTGCTGTGTATGTTTAGATGCTCCCAAAGCTTCAGAACTCATATTTGAACTACAGATCTTAGAGGTTCTGTCTAAATGATGTCTGGACAGGACATGTGTGCGAACTCAGGAAGAAGCCTTTTTGGGACCCTCAGTTTAGATGTTCCCAAAGGCTATCTAAGTCCTGTTATCAGAGAGTAAGTCCTCTTTTTTTTGATATAATCCTAAGCCAGGCAGGTGAGAATTCTACAGAAAATTACCTTACCAAAAAATGCTGCAACCACATGTAGTACTCCTGGTACTGTTCTCATGCTCTTCACAGGCAAGGCAATAAAAAGACAGCAGTGCTACACAACAACACGTTGCTTGGGTATGTGCATGCACATTGTTAACAAAAACACAGTTGCGTTCCTGCAGCCAAATGGTTTTGAATAAAATAATCATGGAGCTCCTTGGGACCTAAAGGAATGGTTTAGGCCATGAACTGCTGGCTTACTGAGTGGCCTTGAACCCCGTTATATTTATACAAGCACATTAGCAACAGTTTGATATCCCATAACAAATGTAACTACAGATACGTCTAACGTGTGGTAAGGCAAATGAAAACCTAACTAAAGTCTTTGGGTTCAATACCTTTCCCCAAAAAGAAAAGGATTATTTTAGCAGTTCAAACCTGAAATATTTTGCCAGAGAGTTTGTTCATTAAAACGTGACCCATTCTGAACACATCGTGTCCCTTTAAGACTAAAAGTCAGAGCTGTGTGCTCTGAGCCTTTTCATCAAGATGACTCATTCATTCATGGGCAGCTTGGATTGTATGGCTGGCTTATGGTAGCACTCTAAATTAGTACTCACACAATGGAGAGCTTATACAATTGCAGTAGTCCATATCCAGTAAAACTGCCTTAGTGCCTTGAATAATGGGCCTTGCTAAGTCTCTAACAGTTCTGTAAGAACCTCTAAACAGCTGCACACAACACATGACCTGTGCCATCTTTACAATGCCTGCTAACCATGAAAGCAAGCTTTGGGAACTATTTCCTCTGCACCCTCACCATTGGACAGCATCAATCCCTTTGCTTTTTAGAGAACAAGGGGATTTTTCCCCCCCCCCCCCCCTTTTTTTTTTTTTTTTTTTTCTTTTCCTTTCCAATCAGCTCTCCACTGATCATCCTTCACACTTTAGCCTCTGCCCCAGAATACTCTGGACAATAGTACTGATTCCATCTGTGCTCTCCATTAAAGCCCTCATAATCCTCCTCCGAACAGCTGGACGCCCAGACTCCACACACAGACACTCCTTCTGTGGAACTGTTTGGCTACAATTACGCTGAGCTTGTGCTTATTTCAAGTCCCTGCCTGCAAATGCCTTTCGAAGGGTCCCCCAGGGCTGCACGGCAGAATGTCCTGATGCAACAAATTTAACAATACGTCGAGACAGAACCACACACGGGTGAAAATGTGCTGCTAAGTCACCTCAGTGCCAAGCAGCACTTACAAGTTATTTTTCAGACAAATGACAATATTAATGACAAACTTCAAACTCCCACCATGCCATTAAGTAATCATGAAGAAGCATCTTCAGTTAGTTAATCAAACAGCTTCGATACTTTTACTTTAACGTCACAAGCACTGCGGTGCCTAAGTTTTGCTTAGAAGCCCTCTTTTCAAGAACTGCAGTGGTTTGGCTCTCTTATCAAACAGCACCTGCTCAGGAGAATGATCTGACAACGTCTTGAAACCACTGAATGTTAGGGAAGGACCAGCAGAGCACACCCACAGGCTGGTCCAGCTGCATACCTTGATTTTTTGAAGGACCTAACTCTCCTCAGATTCGACCAGTGCAGTAAGTCTCCATCACAGCTCCGTATGTCCAACAAGTATTCAGAAAAATGCAAGAATAAGTCTAATGACGTTTACAAGAAGTCTATGCTGACATTCTAATTAAAGTCAATAGTGAGTCCCACACATCTAAGTGCATCATAAGTATTACAACGTGAGTGCATGTTTGCCTGTGTCTGTATACACACACGCATCATCTGCGCCCATACAGAACTATAAACACACATGTTTTTTTCCAGTAGATGTGTGTGCACACGTCTCACACAGCACACAAGCACATGAGGAATGCTATCTATAAATCTCATTGCTGGTATTTATCTCAAAATGTAAATGTGTGTGTATGTGCACATGTACTGGTATTTACACATATATTTATACACACCGTACCCACGAAACAGATGCCCCACGCGCAGGAGTCCACACGCATATGCAAAGCATGTAGGCATGTACCACAGGAGAGATGGTGACACCCAAGGGAAAATTCAAATCAGAACACAAACAGTATTTATCACATACCTCTAACAGTTTCACTTGCACAGTGTGCGCTCTCCTGTCTGAATGGGGATGAAATCACACAACCCCAAATCTCTCAGAAGTGTATTTTCTCTGCAGTCAGTTGACAGACCCATGCCTCTTCTTTCCCAACTTTTCACAATATTACTAGGTGCCATATTACCTACACTCAGTCCTAAAAGCCAGAGGGACTTTTAGGCTTCTCTGTTTTCTAACCCATGAGAGCTAAAATGAAAGTGATTTTATAATGGACCCTGCCAGAAAGATCAAGAGGGACTATTTACAAGAGTATGTAGTGACAGGACAGGGGGAATGGTTTCAAACTGAAGGAGAAGGTTTAGATTGGATATTAGGAAGAATTCTTTACTTTGAGGGTGGTGAGGCACTGAACAGGTTGCCCAGAGAAGCTGTGGATGCCTCATCCCCGAAGTGTTCAAGGCCAGGCAGGTGGGAACTCTGAGCAACCTGGTCTAGTTGAAAGTGTTCCTGCCATGGCAGGGGGATTGGAACTAGATGATCTTTAGGATCCTTTCCAACTCAGGCCATTCTATAATTCTACAATTATTGAGAGAAGTGGATGATTCACAGTTTCACAATGTGGCCCATAACATCTGCATGTAGCCTCAAAGCAACTCCAGACATTAGACTCCAATCAAAACATTATTTATGGAAGAGCTATTCCATGTAAGTTATGTAAGTTTATTTAACCTACGGTACGAAGCAGTTTTAAGGTAGCAGGACTCAAAAAATGTATCCCAATAATTCTTCTAAATCACTCCAAAACCTATTTAAACATATTTTTAAATTAAGTTCTTTTCATACAATATATTGCAGTATGAGGTACCATAATGGTTTTACTGCTATTAGTTGAAGACCTCAAGCAGAATGCACAAGTGGCAAGTAACACATCTCTCCTAAACAAGTCAATAAACCCTCCCCAGTGCATCAGTCTAGTGCATTACGTACAAGAATACACAGGGTCTGTCCTTAGTTAAGACCAAGATTGGCTTTTTGTTGTAAACCCAAGAATTCAAAGTACATGGTTCAGAGCACAGATAAATACCTAGATTAGATACTTTTTGACTACTTCCTCCTATCTCACGAGAGGTCATTTATCCTCCAAAGTCTTTACAGGTGGTCGGCTGTCAAAGAACATACTTTCAGCTGAATTACAGGCGGTTTGGCCGGGATCCTTTTGTGATGTGGGATTTAAAAATAGGTGTTAATCATATTTTGAAAATTCTTCTACGGCTCCTTCATGCCATGTTGTTGTGTCCTAGAAACTTCAAATGAGGCTTATACAAAAGATCTTGGCAAGATCTAGCATAAGGAAAGGCATGTTTGGGAAGTAACTCTCAGGTGCATTAAGAGCATCAGAATAGTCCGTCAGGCTCCAGCAGATTTTAAGGAGTGCCAAATATCTGAGGAGGAACTAAGTTTTTACTAAAACAAGAAAAAAAGAGTGTTCTCTCTCAGTTTTCCTTGAGGAAACAGCCTTAAAAATATAAACAAGTTCCTAAGAGTTCTGTCAAAGTATTTTTGCTGGATGTCTTAATTGCTATTAAGTTATTTTTTCCCTTGTCTGTCTTAATCACCTCTGGCAGATGGTCCCCATTTCATCTGACATATAAGCACCTGATAAAATAACCTGCAACCTTCCTCTTTTTTTGTCACACTCAGTGGTCAGATGGACAGGGATACTAACATGACCTCCAGAAATTCCCATTTACTCTCACCCCCAGCGGACTCAATAACCAGTTATCAAACTTTTAGTTAAGGGAAGGATGTGGAAATAAAAATTTCCATTTAGGCACACAGAAGTTAGGAATGACAAGCCAGAATGACTGCCTTTCCTCTATCTTCATTTACCTGGCTTGAAATACCATGCCTAATCCTGCAAAACTGAATTGAAGATCAATCTAACTGCCCACACAGGTTCTCCAAGTTTCCCTTTCCATTGTTCTTAAAACCAGGGTTCCCAGCCACTGCCTTGTAAGGCTACAAGAGCTTCCCAGTAGAGGTTCTTCAGCCCCACTTCAGTTCCCAGGTGGTACAGCTATTTTGGTAGTGTTTTAAGTCTATCAAGAAGGCAGGAGGTCACCGAGGTAAAAATTGAGCGGTTGCCTGAGCAGTGATACCAGGCTCTCTTAACACATGTATAAACCACAAAGCTCCAAGTCTCAATCCAAATCTCCACAATAAAATCAGATCTGGCACGTAGGCTCAGCCTCTCATAAAAACAGGTGAAGGTCAACTCCCAAGGAAGTTGTACTGCAGTTTGAAGGATTTGGTTCTAACCTTCTCTAAATATAACAACTAGTTTCTTTCATGTCAATACGATCTGTTTAGTAGCTACAAAACCCCAGACTCCCTTGTTTCAAGTGAGCTGGAATGTCCCCAGGCAGGCAGTCAGCTCCAGTCACCAGTCAGTCAGCTCCAGGGTCACTGCTGAGAACACACTTTTGGATTTGTCCATAGTTTCTTTTCAACTGGAACCAAATTTGATCCAGTGAACCACTTCTAGACTTACTCTACATGCTTTGCTCATATAATGCAGCCACTGACTGCATCAGCTGTGAGCCAGGAGCAGAACTTGAGAATTTTTCTGCTCCCACCTTTTGTCTATCACTCGTCTCCACAGCTCCAAGTAACTTCAAGATGGGACAAACTCCTCCCTCCCCAAGCCCTGTCCTCTGTATAATGTGGCCTGGACATTATGATATACAGTCTCAATGACAGTATTTTTAGTAAAGAATACTCTGATTTTTTAGCCTAAAATTTACCGGAAGTATAAAGGTCTATAAAGCTCATCTATTATGGCTCAACTAAAAGTCTGTTCACTCCAGTTTTATTAAGGATTGTATTCAAACTCTTTATTGGTAACACTGGAATTGTACTGAAGCAGAATCCAATCTAAAGCTTTGAGGCTGTAAAACAGGATATTGTGGGAAACAATATTTTTACTTCAAGTAAGTATTTTCTTTCAATTTCAGGTGTCCTGCTTTTACTCCCCTATTTTATGGCCAAATTGTGCACCAAGGTATACAAAACCAATTCATACTGACAGTAGAAGGAAGTAGACCTATACAAAAGAGTAGAGATTTAGTCCACCCTGCTTATGAAATAATATTATTTAATTCATCCATGTTTTCTTCAATACTACAACTTGCACAGAGAGAAAACCTAATGTAGGCAATGTGCACACCAAGAATATAAGATGGCCAAATGGAAGTTATCTGCATGCATTTTCTCTAATAAAGTTAGCTAGACCACAGCTTAAAATAAACCTTTTATTTGTAATGCCAGAGTAGCTCAAAAGTTTACAGAATACAAAGCTTTTAGCTCATGGGGAGGCAGAAATAGATAATTTTTTTCCAATATGGACTGAATTCTTACATATGGGAGATTTCAGTCTCCTGTGTCTACTGATAAAAATGAATGGGATGTCACACAGGTTCACCTTATCTTGGATAAAAATTATTTCTTTAAGAACTTCACAAAATGTCAGACCAGTTCGCCAGATAGTGGAAAAGCACTTAGGTGATGATGTGACACAGGACTCTTGAAGAGTCACAGTTGAAGCAGTCAGTTTTTATCATCCCATATTTTATAAACAACATTAACCAGGATCAGCCATCAGTTGTCTTTGATTCCCCTGTAGATGTTCTGCTAGTATTCATAAAATTCTTAATGCAAATGAAGGACGGTATTTTATCTTTAGAAGACACCACACTTCTCTGGGTTTTATGAGAATATGCACTTTTCTAGAGTGTGAAAAAGGATCACTGAGAATTCTGGAAAGATGTAATAGACCAAATCCCATGAAATTTGCCTGGTTTAGGCTGCAAATCTGAATGATCTGATTTGCTGTACTTATGTTGAGCCCAGGACAAATCAGTGAATCCATCCATACAAAGCTCATTGATGGTTTAGGTCCTTGGACACTGAAAGCAGAGAGCAACTAAATCAACAGTAAGCATCCTCTGCAGGCACTGACAAGGCCTTGGGACTCCCACTGGAAAAATATAAGGAGTGATGTAACAGGCAAGGAGTTAGAACTGGGTGAGGGAAGGACAAAAATTAATAGTCATTTTGGTAAATGGCCTCACAGTTCAAATCACAAATCAATTTACAATCCATTTAAGAGAAAAGACCTCACTGCAAGCTCGGAGAAATAGTTACAGAAATCCAGGAGCTCCTTATAAACTCGCAATTGTCCATGAGTAACCAACTGTGAGCCTGAACTCCTGAAAGACTGAATCTTGTAAAGAGAACAAGACAGGCCCATATTAAAACTTTTAATGACTTTAGTTAAAAAAAAAAAAAAAAAAGGGAAAAAAAAAAGGTGGAACTTTGCAGCCAGCTGGCTCCATACCGAAAGCCAGGCTGCACAGCTTGAACTTAAAGCTATCTTAACATAATGAATAAGTGCCAATAATTAGCATATGTAGTGTGAACAGGTTTGCTGGCACAAGCAAGTGAAAAACTCCAAGGTAAAGTTATTATTAGGGAGTAATTAGCTCTGTGAAGTAAATGAGTGAAACAATAGCTGCCAGCACTGACAATATGGCTAACATCTGACTATGTGGAAGATAACATTGTAAAGTATTGCTCCCTGAGCTAGAATCTGTTAATAACCATATGTTAGTGTAATTAATGCAGAGTCTTTCTGACCTGTTGTCACATAAGAACAATACTTTCTTGGAAACATTCAAACAGGCAGCTCTACACTCATGGATGGCAAAAAATAATTTGGGAAGTTGCTTACAAACACCTTTTCTTCTGTATTTCTTTAAAAAGAACTGTAAATGGAGGAGGGAGTTAAAAAAATCACACAACCAACTTTTTTTAAGGTTGATGGCAAAGTGTTCAAACCCTGGATCAGGCCTTTCAAGACCAACTAAATGAAACCCTAAAGAATACTCTTGGATTTTAGGGGTGTTTATAGTTCATGCCCAGACCAAACCCTGTAATTTGATTATTTTTATGGAGTGGCTTAAACCCGTTATCCAAAAAAAAATCCTTGAACTCCAGAGTGTTCAAATCTGAGACTGGGTTATGAATTTTTTGGCTTGAGCCCATTTCTAAATTGAATAGATGCCTCCAGGTGTCTGACATACAACAGACATTCTGCCAAGGTCTTAATATACTGCTAGATAGGGAGGGTATCCACTTGTCCCCCACACAGGACACTCTCACCTCCAAATGAGAGGATTCTCTGACTGCAAAGTGCAAGGCTAAAGATAGTTTCTCTTGAGGAGGTACTGAAAATCATGCCCAGAACTTCTGAATTTTCATAATAAATGGCATCGATGCAATATTTTCCTCCCTTCATATCAACAACTCAAAATGTTTCAAAGAGGTCTGGTAAATACAGTTTGCTCAACAAGCCTTACATAATTACTGTATTTTCAAGTCATCGTGCCGATTTAGTATATCCCATAGAGGACACATATCCCATAAAAAGCCCTTGTCTCAAGCTTTCTGGTACAAAGACCTTTGTAATTTAATTTGAATAAATCTTTATTCCAGCTGAACATCTCAGATGCACCTCGTTCATTACAGCAGTCACACTCATTGGCTCACTGCAACAGTTTTGTGGAGAGGGCAAAGTGTGGTCATACATCCCAAAAGAACAGCCTTTATTTCCTAGAGAAGTAGTAAAACAACTTCAAGGACCTGGCCATATTTAATTTCAATTAAAAAAAAAAAAATCCGAAATTTAATGCAAGCTTGTTAGTAGTTTCCCTTTCCCCTTTTTAGTGGGGCAGCTTAGAGAAAAAGGAAAGGTTTTTAATGCTTCAGGGGCTATTATGGCCAGGCAAAGGAGTCCTGCATGTTTGAGATCTCACACATTCATCTTCTCGCTAAACATCTGTTTAAGGCTTGTGTGATCTACCTGTCAGCACCAGTGATCCATAAAGTGTTTGAACCTCCTGTCACAAACCTCAGTGCTGGTTTGATCAGAGGCTTTGTGCACACTAATCACCCCCTTTATCTTTTCTAATGTTAGGAGAAAAGAAACACAGCAAGGCTGTCTTCCAAACCTGACTGTAATTAATCTTTCCATGGGGGAACCTGCCTGGTTTGAAAAAGCAAGATCTGATGGGCTGCTGCTCTTTTTCTGCAAGGGCCCCATTTTTTCCTACCAGGCATCTTTACACTTGAGTGGTACCCTTTACAAAATACTTTAACTATATCCCAGTGACAGTGAAACAACCTTCAAGATCATCTTATGAATGAAACCGCTGGTAACTTCGCTGAGAAAAAGAGACCAATGAAAGGAGTTTGACAGAAGCATGTTTAAACGATTCTCTCTTTTTAACTGCATGGGAAAAAAGGGAATGAGAACAAGAACTGGTCCCCTTTTCATCTTTCTCCTAAGCTGCTCTCTTCACTAATAATCCCACTGCTACCTTTCTTTTACTCAGCTGCACACAAATGTACTGAGAGCTGCAGGAGTTCCCAAGAGGGAACAGATAACATCAGGTGGGTTTTGGTTTTATTACAGCTTGCCTTTTGCCACTGTTTGCTTTCTGTGGCACAAGGGGACCGAATGCTGTGCGTGATACAGATGACAATTTCAAAGTGCACTTTCAATGAGGCCCATACTAAATGGGAATGGGATAAGTAAATTTAAATTTACTCACATATTTTCTGATAAGGGAAGCTTCCTTACCTCCTCAGCATCCCTGAGTCCAGGAATTAGTAGCAAAATAAATTCTAGTGAGCAGATGGTAGGAAGCAGAGAGAAACTGATGCTGTGAGACCAAATCTGGGTACATATTTCATAGCAATCCTCAACCTAAATAATGCCAAAGGCCTTGAACATACACGGACAGAGTGGGCAGACAGGGTTCATTTGGACAACAATCTAATCAGAAAGAAGAACTCTGGGATTTTGTGCAATGAAGTAGCAAGTAATTAGTGGAATGTGACTACCATGATCACATGGACGTCCTGTATTAGCTAAGGCTCTTTAACACAAGGCTGTGCCACATAGAAACACTAACTCAGAATCCAGGTGAATTCAGAGACGAAAGTAAGTGAAGTTAATCTTTTTATTACTGTCATCATTTATTAGTTAGACTGTAAGGAAGTTGAAAGGACTCCAGAGGTCCAACATCTGACTGTGCATGATCAAAGAGAGCCCTGCACATTTTATATCTTTTTTTTTTAAGGCAAGATACCACAAGTGTGAAACATGATAAAATAGACAAGACTAAATGTCTACCAAGACTATTTAGGGTTTGTGCTTGAATTCATCTGGATTTCATGGATTTGCTAACTGTCTGCAGGTAACACCAGCATTAAAATCTGAGAAATAATCTGGGCAAGATGTAGGGTTGGACCATTCTGGAAAGGTTCCTCAACACAATTGAGGTACTTTGGAACAAAGTGTAAAGCAGGATAGGAGAAGTGAACAAACAAAACAATGGGGTGAGCATTACCAAAAGAACAGATCAGAATCAGTATGAACTACGGAGAGAAAAAGTATGAGTGAAAGATCTGTGAAGAATGTTGGAGAAGTAACACCTAACTTTAATTTCATATTATGGAAAACAAGGAGCTAATGCCAAGGCTGAAGAAAGGAGTCGGGTCCAATAACATCAACAAAAGTAAAGGGATGTTAGTGTTTGAGGAATGTCCTGCCAGGGGAACAGGGAGTCAATGGAAGTGTAATGAGAACAGAAAACCCAGCAATCAAGTGATAAGATTGACAAAAACATGACTGCAATTTTTAGGCAGAAGAAAAACTTGAATTTCAGAAATACCATATCAAAATAATCAAGAAAATTTGGGACATGAGATAATAGACAAAAAAGTCGGAATTATTTCTTGGAATATGAATCTGCTTGATAGAGAGGAAGATGATGTTGCTATGAGTTAAAGGATAGAGGAAACAGAGAAGCTTCGGGTAGAGATCTAATGAGTTCATTTGAGGTTAGTGACTCTGCCCAAGATTGATGGTCCCTTGAGCTAGAGATTAAGGCACTTGAATCGCAACTAATTCATCACCTTTCTTATTCTTACCTGCTGGCCATGAAAAATCACCTGGTATTCCAGACTGGTGCCTTATACTGAAGCTTGACAGCTAACTGCCTATAGAGTCCATCTAAATTTGATAAAGGACACAGGTCAACACCCAGATAAACTCTGTACCATATAAGCTTTGATTATAGAGCGAGGACAGGACTAAACTGGTATCTCATACGGTACACAATCCAATTGGTTTAAATCTGTATCTCACTGAGTAATTAAGAGTTCAGAAGGTCTGAGATTCTCTAGAGGATATAATGTGCTGTAAAAAATATGTTGGGTGTGGATAGGATTACGATAACATTAAAGAACATCTGAACCATCCTACGCATTTCATGGAAGAAAGGGAAAATATATAAATTCTTTACAATGTCATTAAAACGCAACTATGTTACTAATAGAAGGATTTTTCCTATATTTTTCTGCTTTGTGCTTTCTAACCCTGATCCCGTCTCATCACAGTATGAGCATACTGCATGACAAGAAAGAATGACAGTCTTTGTTTAAGCAGAATAACTCTCCTTCAGAGATCATTTGGATCTTCCAGTCGGTCATGTCTGAGGAAAGACATGGTCTTGTCTTGCTTTGCTTTAAGAATCAGGTTTCTATACCTTTACTTAAAATTATTAAGACCTCCTAACTTCACCTTCCCGTATGTACGAGAATAAAGCTTATGGTCAATGATGTCCGGGAAATAAAAAATAGTTTTACCTTTTCAGATTTTTGTGCATGTGTGTGCACACACTGAAAGACAACAGGGCTCTCTTGCTCAGTACCCTATGAAATTCATTCTCCTGAAGTTTTTTGGCTTTGGAGGTGCACTTGCAAGTCCTTATCCAAAACTCATATTAGAGTTTGTACTCATTGCCTTAAAGCCTGCATTTCTAAGGAGAACTTGCATGGGAGAGGTGGCTACAACCTCATCCGCAGAAGCACAAATATTTAGCTAAACTGGACCATACAGTAGGAGTGGGACAAAAAGAAGACGCTTTTCCTGCAAAATTCAGTGGATGAAGAAGCTACAAACATTGGTCTCTCCCCTGATTTTGCCTTCTTCAGATCATTCATGCCTCTTCCAGTTCTCTGTGAGGGAAACACACACTGCAAGAAGGCATCCAGCATATCCAAGAAACACATGGACAAAACCACTAGAGTTTTATTAGGCTACAATCTAAGGAAAAGCTAAGCAAACTCCACTTGATACACTTAGAAAACTATTAGAACAAAAACCATTTCTGTCCTAGTGCCTTGCTGAATTGTCAATGCTGACTTACACATGCACATAAAACATGTTTACCATAGAGACACAGGCCCAGCTGAAAAAAAATGCATTATGCTGGCGACATGTACTTTTTTTCAGCAGCATCTATGAACAAAGCACTCACAAGTGCATTTAGGAAGGCTGGAAATTTCAGTAAACATCTAAGTCTCCTCCAAAATCAAACAGGTAGTCTAAGAAGATCCCAATTTCTTTCATATGTCTAGCTGCTTCTGACACCAACTGAACAAGAAATTAATTCTCATCGTGTTTTTCCTCTGAAGCCCAAGAGCACTTTCATCCCTCCTGTAGTATGTGAGGCTGCTAAGTAAAATCAGCAGATGCTGTAAAACAACTTAAGTGAATTCCAGAAATGCAGAGAAGTATGTTTGAGAGTACATGTATCTCAAGGAGATATCAAAGAGCAGGCAAAGGAGGTCTAAGAAAGTTATAACCTTTAACAAAAACCCAGAGGCTTCTGCCTTGACCGCTTGTCTTAGTGAAATTTATCCTTCCAAAACAACACTTGCTAAAGACTGAGGATTTTATTACTGCTTTCAAATGAGTGCTGTAACAGTTCCCCGCTTTCTAAGACTTCATGCTTAAGATGCTCATGACTAAAAATCTTAACTCTTTCACTAAAATAAAAAACCAAGTTTATCAATACCACAAGTTTTTATGCCTGTTCACCACCCCACTTTAAAACAAATCTTAAATCCTTCAATTTCCTGCACAAATTCAGTGAAATGTGCTTTACCTAAGAAAACCTGATACTTCTACAAGTAGCAAGACAGGCACAGCTGCCTTGAGATAAGAGAGCCTACCTTGTGAACATCTATTTCCCATGGCAGCAGGAGATTAGAAAAATGTGGGAAATGGAAACAAATGAGGAAAAAAGGCAGAGCCCACTATATTCTTTCATTCCAGAGGGGTAACAGTTACAGTTAACAGTTTTACCCGGATCTACAGCTGCCCTTTCTGATTGATATTTTTAGCTGTACCTGGTAGAAATGAAATTACACTGTTCTCATAAGGAAGGATATGGTTTTTTCAGTTGCAAAATATAAAACTTTGCCTAGGACTACCAGCATTACTTTTGCACACATACTTTCTGAAACATCAGCCAGCACTACCTTTGCTAAAGGTGATTGCTTGTCCGTCAAATATTGTGTCCCTACCCAGACAAGCAGCATATGGAGCAGGTAGAGAGACTGAAAAGCAGAAAGGAACAAAGCAGAAAGTATCCTGTCAACCTCAATAACCATTTCACAGGGCTAAAACAACCATTTTATTTTATTTGCCATTCAACAGCTTAACTTCAAATAGGTGTTTAATTAACTCAGAGTGGCAGTCTAAACGTTTAGCCTGAAGCTGCCTGACAAAGGAAGAAGTATCTACTGCATTTGCAGATTTAGAGCATCAGGGAGGAGAAGAAACTGTAAATTGCATAATGCAAAGAATTCGTACGACACACGCACACAAAAGTGTAAAGATGGAACTCCAAACACTGCAAAGTTTCTTCTATGCCAAAACTTCATGCAAGTGTAAAAGGTCTAAGGAACAATGAGGGTACTTCACGGCTAAAACCTGTTTCCACAAAATAAAATTTTACTGGCTATGAAGTGACCGATTTATTAAAAAATAGGAAAGACAAATCTAGGAAAGCACATTTCATAAAAATACAAGCACAATATGTTCAGAGGAGGATGAACAGGATTAAGGATTTTTAAAACTTAATCCAAAACACTATAATATTGGTTTAAGAAAGCATAAGGGCTCACAAACGCCTAACAGAAGCTGGGCATCTTACTATGAAGATGGGAGAAACAAGGAAGGCAACATATGTCTTGCCTCCACTACTTAACATCCTATTCAGTGGCAGAGCTTTAGACAGTCCCCTCTCTTGTTTCTTGGGAGAAAAAGCCAAATTAGAAGGAAATGAATGCTCTGGCAGCTGACTAATTATTTTGAATATTTGACTTGTTACCCACCAGCCTGTAAAACAGGTATATTCCCGGCATGCAGTGATACATGGTGTCCCTTAAAATTAGATGGTCCCCAAATATTTTCTGTTAAAAGTATACTCAACGTCTTGGTGATGCAATAATCCACCTCCCTCTCTAGTTTATTACATGAAAAGATGTCATACTGTGACTGTTTTAATCAGTGAATAAACAAAGTGCCCAGCACCTGCCTTGGCTTTTATTATCATAATAATCCTGTTTTGTTTTTTAATTCTAAAACATCAGCAACTCACCCGTAGGTGAGCATGTGTTTATGCCGCCCCTACTGTTGCCTTTGTGGTTTCATTATTAGCAAGCCATTAAATGAAAAACAGGAGAAGAAGGGGGAGAGAGGGGAAAAGCAGGCCTGAGGCACAGCCATTTGTGCCTGTTAAATACAACGAGCTGGCCTTAGGTAACCAGAGCCCCGAGACTGGTATGAAAGCGGGGTAAGTACCAGAAATTGAAAAGAAAGCAAGTCAGTGAATGAACCACTCAGAGTTGGAGCAGATCAATCCAGGACAAAAAAACCACACGGGCAGGCATCCCACTGACATTTAGCACAGCTTAGCACAGCCAGAATGGAATAAAAACCTAACAGTGGTCAAGGTGAGGAGAGAGTTCATGCATAATGACTACTAAGTGCCTTACACTCTGATTTGTTAAGGCACTTTTCATGGAATCAAGGGATGCTTGAAAAAGAAAGGTATGTGCTGACAAAGTCTTGGCTTTGTTACAATGAATGGATCTAGAAAAATTTAAACACAGAAAATGCTAAAAATGTAAGGAAAATTGTTTTCTCACCTTGAAAAGGACAGAAATCGACCCTCATAAACTTTTTACCATTTATTCACTCACATTTTATTGATGCATCAGATCAGATTTTCCGCATTAAACTCTCCTGATGTGATTCAGTGGAATGGCACCAACACAAATCTGACTCTGAAAGTAACAGGGATTCTTTTCTGCATGCTTCCCTGCCTCATTCTCCCCCACAACCACTGCAGCCAGTATTCAATTTCTTCCAGTGAAATGGGAAATTCTATAGAAAAACAGCAAAAATGGAGACAGAAGATAAAAACCTAGAAGGCCTGAATCTCTGATAACTCTGCACTTCAGTTCACATTTTGTATTGTGGCCCAATGGGACACAACTGACAATCTGGGTTCTGTTCCTGGTTCTGGCAATGAGCTACAGCCTAACAATGTGCAAGCTGCTTCCCCTCTGTCCTCAATTCCCCTGGTCTGAAAAACAGGATGCTTTAAAAAGAATGAAAGAAAAAAAAAGAAAGAAAAATATTCCAAGATCCAGGGATGACGGTGCTACGTAATATCTGGATCACACACAAATATCCGTGCAAATAGGCTGTGAAATACAAGTAAAATTTGGTGGTTTAATGTTATTTTGTAGAGCTATAAGTAACCACAAGGGATGAAAAGGCAGAGAAGAATCACACCTGGCAGTTATGAAATAGAGGATGATGCTTCCAGATCAAAGTTTCCATGCACAGGGAGTAACATTTGAATTTCAAGTCACTAGAGTATTTTGACATCTCTTTCTGCTATTTAATAGGCAGTAACAACAATTTATCATAGTTCCTCTAAGATATGTAAAACAAAAATAGCCAAGCATTGTGGGAAATCTACATTGCCAAAGCTTTCTGAAATAATCTGAGTGAAGACAAATCACGAGTTCAAGAAAGTGTCCTTCATGTAAGTATTTCAGTTTCCTTCTGAAGCAGTAAGAACCTTAGAGATAAGGACCAAACTTCCTACCCTAATCTTTATTTCTAAAAAAAGGGATTGGGCAAATAGGCTCAACATCTTAAGGCCCACTTTTCCCAGGGACTGGATAGAATTAGATCTGAGTAGGTTTATCTCAATCGAACTAGGATAGTTTCTATTAAAAAAAATAAAAATCCATATTTTAACCAGCAAAGTTTAATCCCTTCTTTTCCTGTGAAAACTCAGATAAGTTTGATTTTGCGCCTCTTGCTGTCTCCATACTCCAGGTATTATGTCATTGCACATTAGACTGTGTCAACACACCGTGACTTCGTCCCCGCTAATGCAAAACCTCAGAAAACATGGAGCCAGGAGATAATTTCAGAGCGCTTTTTTTTCTCTTTTTAATGTAACTCGGTATTTATCCTTCCATATTTCTGACACTTCCATTGAGTGATAGTCCCAAAACGAAGAAAATCAGCCTTTTGCATGCAAAGCCGTCTTAAAGCAGACTGTTGAGTAGCAATCTTTCTGGGCAGGTGAGCTTCACACATGTCTCAGGAAGCATCACTGTCTTGCAAAATCCAAGAACAGCAATGACAGGCTTCCAAGGAAGCCTCCTCAAGTCCCCTGTTGGTGGAAAGAAGGTTTAACCTCCCACAAAAGGGCACCTCCTGAAGGAATGGGGAGATGACGTTGCAAAGAAAAAATGGGTGTGAGGCTCTTAGAAAATGTGCCCAATACTCTAACAAGAGCTGCCTGTGAGCAAGTTTGGATGGCTGAACATAAGAAATGGCTGCTTTCAGAACAACCTGGTTTTTCAAAACAATCTTGTTTTTTTATTTAAGTATTAAAACAGTGGCTCAGGTTCCTTAAACATAAAGAAAACACAAAGAAGGAGCCGCGTGGGACTCGATGAAATTGTAACATCACGTTAGTCTTGTCTGCATCTTGGTCATTTATTTCAGCACAAAGTGTCTCTAAATGCTCATGTTCTGATTTTTATGATGTTTTACACTTGTAAAGGAAGAGGGAATTTCAGGCCCCTTCAATCTATATGTTATGACAAAATCAAATAAAACTTCATGAGTTTTGATTCAAATAATGTAATGAACTATGTTTATTGTGCTAGGTAACTAAACACCAGCAAAAACAGACAACACAATTTAAGAGAAAGAACTCATTTAGGAAACCGTATTATATAGCATTATTAAAGTCCCATCTTCCACTGTTAACTACTGCACGCTAAAGTAAATGTCAGCCAGGGGGGGTTAATGTTTCTAAATTAAACACCCTTCAAACACGCTTTCTGACAGTTATCTTCATATTTTCCACAGATGCTGCCACTGCCACGAAGTTAAGCACTAAAATAGATACAATGCTAGTGTCACATCCAGGCTGAGCTGATACCCCTGCCACTGTAACTGCACCAGGAGGAAAAACACACTTTATATAGAGAGGATCTCGTGGCACTGTAGATGACATTTGGGAAGCTCTAACAGCTGATCAAAGCAACAGAAAGTCACCAGCAGAAGGCTGTGTCTCAGACTGAAAGCAAAGAGTCCGTCCATATTTGTTCCCTTGATATGCACTATCTCTGGCAGATTGGAATGATGCAAGTTATTCAACTTCTGCAGATGCACAGGGCAGCCTGTGCAGATGTGGCGTTCTCTGGAGGTTTTGCTTACCCTGTAAATCATCACGCCTATACCCTTAATTGTTTGGCACAGCTCCCAGGACATCCATTACACCTCCTCTGACTAATGCATATTTGTATCTGTTCACCCCCGGGGCTTCTAACCAATAAATGTCCTGGCATAAAGAGAAGGGCATGAAAATAACACATTATAGGTGAGCAATACTCCATCAGGATACCTGAGCAGCATGAGCCAAAAGAGCCACTCAAAAAACGTGGTACCAGCCTCTTGCCACTCTTCGGTTTTCACTGCTTCTCTGGCTGTTTTAACATCTAGAGAGTCAAGAGCATACTGGAGAATGTGGGAGTCCTATCCTAAACAAAAACTAGAAAGAATATTAAATGTGCTTTAGAGAAGTTGGTAGTGTGGGGTACTGATTCTGCGTACATTCTGCCTAAAACACACCTGTCACAACTGACCAGACCTCCACAAAGTACTTCCACAACTAAGCCAGAAAATTAGTGGGTCCGACTCAGCAGCAGATGAGACTGAATGAAAGACAAAAGCAAGGCAGGTAGAAAAACATCTGTGCTACCTTACAACCCACTAGACCAAGACCTGCTTCAGTAGATGCAGAGAAAAGTGCTTAGTTTCTAACCCTTGGTTCCCCCTTGAGAAAATTTGAGGAAGCATCTCCCAGCTGTCTGACAACGGTATTTGTGGAGGCAGCAACAGCAAACACTGGAAAAAAGGCGAGCTCTTTTTGCAGAAACAGTTTGCTCTTTCTAAACGCTCCCATGGCTGCATCCAGGCTCTGAGGGGAGTGCAGTATTGGGAGGGTAAAAAGAAATCAGTTCTGTGGCAAAAGACAGGAGAAAAGGCAAACACACCCAAACCAAAAGAGAGACAGAGCAGCAATGACGGCAGAGGGATGGAGGGCATTTGTGCAAATACAGATTACATGTGCAATTCATTTAAAGGCAGTGGCATTTTTATCACAAAGAAGAGTTTAATCAAAGTCTCAAGAGATCTGCCATAAAGGAAGCCCTTGCCTTGCTGCCTCGGCTGTCTGAAAGAAACACCTGTTACGCACAGCAAAAAAAGACAAAACAAACAATAGGTATAGAAAGGAGGCCATGGTTCAAACAATGTGAATCGGAGAAGCACAGTTTTCTCTAAATGAAGGGCTAGAATCCTATCAAATGAACAGCTGGGGAAAGCATAATTCTTTATATTTGCAGGGAAGTTGCACAGATTATATGATGGCAACAAATACAATATACGTATCTGAGCTCGGCTTCCTAGGCACCAGAAAGGACAGGAACCTCCTAAGATATCCCTGAGTGGAAGAATAAACTTACTTGAGCCCAGCTCCAGGAAAAAAGATAGCTGGCTTTCAAAAGAACACAATGGACAATTTTCCTCCCACGGGGCCTTTGCAAGAGTTTCTGCTAAGAGGATACTGAGCTCAAACAACCCTCTCAAAAGATGCAAAAAGCAAACTTGTGATTTACACAAATCCAGCTAAATACACGAAGGGGATGTGAAGAACACCTAAAACAGATGTGCTTTGTTTTCAGTAAGAAGTGTGAATATTATTAACATAGAATACAGAATTCTATGCCAGTAATTTGATTATGATTTTAATTTCTCTAGTCTGATGGTTCCAAAAAGACAGGAATTCTGAAACGTGTAATAAGAAATAATGCAAGGGAAGTTGACTTAGTAACACTGAAACTCCTGACAGTTAGATAAAATTCTTGAAAAATATAATTTCAAATCTGCCTTTCATTTCAAATACAGAATAAATGCAAGAAATAGAGCATAATTCTAATTCTAGTCACTATAATGTATCAGCTCTCCAAATCTTCACTTACCAATACAGTGGCAAAGAAAATCCTCAATCTATCATGTATCTGGGGAGCTTATCCTACCCAGGAAAACCTCTTGCTGTCAGAAACAGGTTCTATGGAAGAACACATGCTACCTTTATAGGGTGTCTACAGCTATAGAGACACGCACAGAATCACAGAAGGGGAAAAGAAGGAAGTTCCAAAGTTTCGCTTCCTGAAAGTTTTCTAATTTTAAAGTAATTTGAGTCAATCTCTGCTTATTTTGTATCTCCCAGTGTATGAAGCAGCCTGTCTGCAACACTGGGAAATACTGCGATCATCAATGTCCTACTCTAAATTAAGGGTTCCCCCTATTTGCTATGATTTCACATGAACTGTCAGCAGGGCTGAAGAATTCATAAAGCTTTGAACAATCCATGACTAAGATCAGGTGTAATTTGCTAAGTATTAACAACCTGTTGTCCCCACATGGAAAACATCCCTGCTCCTTCCTCCTAAAATCCTTTAGAGACGTTAAAAATCGATGTTCAGAGAAGTAGTCATGTTTTGTAACTGATATCTAAAATGGGGCATTTCAAATGTATGCATGAAAATGTGTATAAGGCAACTTACCTCTGTGTATAAGGTGAGAATGCCATCAATCACCTGTTTCATATACACTTACTTGTTCCTGGACTACAAATTTGAACTCCAGGGTTAAAGAAACTGGAAATGACGCCTAATTTAGATGTGTATGATTCTTAAGGATGTTATGAACTTAAAACTCATCACACACATTATATAAAGAAGCCCCTCTCACTGACACATCACAGTTCAGTCATGTACACAGCAGACAAAATTCTACACAAAGTTTGCAAAATAGAAAACATATTCTCACCACACAGAGCTTTAAAGGGCCAAATGCTGTAAGAGGTTTCCATCAAATACTCAGAGCAAGAGAGTACTTAACTAAAAGATCAGTGGCTTTGAATTTTGTACCTTCAGCCTTAAGTTTTTTTGCTAAAGCACAAGAATGTGGTAAAATACGAGGAAAGAACTGAGTGGCTACAACTGATCTGGTCCCAATCCTACTGAGGGGAAAAAAAGGGGGAGCAGATGGAGGGTGCTGAAAAGAATTGAGTCAAACTCCATTTTCAACATAGCCAGCCCAAATTCAACAAAGGCACTCAAGGAATCAATCTCCCTTTCTGAGGAGGACAGCAATAGGAAAAAAGTCTTCTCTATCTTGATGGAGACCAAAATTGGAAAAAAAACCCCAACAAAAACCAGAGAAAGGCAGGGGACAGGACACAGAAAGAGAAGGGGCTTCATAGTACAGGTGCTTATCCACCACAGAGAACTGTTCTCTCCTGCTAGCCCAGGAGAACACAGCATTTCTCCTGTAACCCAACTGGCATTTAGCACTTCTGCCATGCTGACATTTCAGGGTTCAAGCTGGGCTGACAATACACTCTAGGTGGTGGATATATCAGGATTATGTGCTTTTACGGCCATCAAAAACACACAGAAAAACAGCTAAAATAATGCTGCTTTGGATGAAAAGTTCCCTCAAACATTAGGGAATGCCAGAATTAAGGCTGTCAACATAATTTTAATTTTCCCTCTTGTGAGTACAGCTTACAATTATATTACTGTGTAATTCTGCTCCCCTGGGACACCAACTTTTTATTTAATACGCATGACAAGAGATACATGGGAATAATTTTAAAGATACCTATTTAACCTAATTCTGGCACTTGTAACTTTCAAACACCTTACTTTGTTATCTGACTAATGTATTTCTTTGCACACAATTTTCATAGCATACAGGAATATATAAATCCCTTGATCATTTCTGTCCAAATCCATTTTAAATTGCTATTTTGTTGAGACTATCCAAGCTCCAACTTCAGAATAATTTGCTGAACGCTATCACTGTTGTCTTTCAAGTAAGTCAAATCTGATAAAAGATATTTTATAACACGCACGTTTTAAAATTACTCATTGTGCCAAATATTTATAAACTCCAAGCACTGTGAATTAAATTTGTCCCATTTTATTATTATTATTATTTTATATTACTTTTCATGCAAGTCTTCATTTTAGTTTTTATAAATTTATTAAGCTTATCTTGGAACTTAAATTCTTTTATTTAACTTCTACATACAAGAAACTCTGACATACACTTCTTAGCCTCTTCAAAGTGTATTTTAAATCAATTTGAATAAAAATCTTAAATGGTTCCTTGAAATTATTTACCCATTACACATTTTATTCATATGTGAAAAGTGAGCTTAAATGGAGACTACATACAAGAAACAAAATAAAGACAGCTGGCACAAGCTCCATAACTTTCTAGTTAATTCTTCCTCAACAGAGACTTCCACATGACAGCCGTACTTTTCCCTCTCTTTCTCCAAATTTCTAAGTCAGGCATCACTCGCATCATCCCTTCAATCACAACCCTTCAAGGGATTATAAACTGTTTCATTTACTCTTCTTACAAATACCAAGCAAAATTCACTGCCTTCTACTTTAATTCTGCAAATACAATACAGCAGCAGATAAGCAACAGAAAGTGGACAACAAAAACAAAACCTTTCCCCATGGTATTATCACCAACAGTGAGCTCATCTTGTCTCCTAAACTATGCAGGGTAAGGCATCATCATCTTTTGGATGCCAGATGTCTGAAGAAAAATCCAAGGTGGTGAAGACAGTGGTGTTGATTCAGTAGGTGGAACCATACTTTTCCCTCTGAATCATTTTAAGCCATTATTCCAGCAGAGAGTTTGAAGTACTCTGTTTTGAATGAGCCATCAAAACAGTCGTGACCACTTAACATGGCAAGAGATGAATCAGAAAAGCAAGTCACTGACAGTAGAAACTAAATGGTCCTTAAATTTCTCCCCCTTGACATAGGTATGGATGCTGGTGGTAACCTTGGAATGCCAAATATAACCTGTATCTCAAAACCAGCCATTTTGGTTAGAAAACCATTTCAGATAGACCAAGCTGGGCAGAATTAGATGCCCAGATGCAACGCTTAGAATAACAACATGCCCTATGTTGTTAGAGAAAGAGGTGTAACCCTGGCAGTAGAGTTTTGTTTCTTTTAAGCAGTACTAGTGGATCCAGATCAACACCACATATTTTCTGTCCCACTTCCAGTTTGGGATATTACACACTACATGCTTGTATCTCCTGGTTCTCCCATTTCACGTGAAGATTCCCATCCCACTTCAGCTCCAAGCACATGTGTGCTTTTATTTCTACCTGTATGTCTATCAGGTTAACTCCTGCTATGGCAGGTTAAAACATCACCACCTCCAGCGGAACAGCCCAACTCTACCTTGGCTGTTGCCATCATTATAGAGTCAGCACAAGAAAATGTACCCTCAGCTCCTGTAGGTCAGAATTTCCTAATAAAAATATCTTTAATAGTATCACCAACAAACATTAACCAAAAAAAGTTACATCTTCTGTTCATGCTATGTATCACTAAAAAGCACAGTAACTCCTAAAAAAACTTTAAGAACCATTTTGTGAGTTAAAGCCAGGCAATCTCAGACATAGTCCATAATATCGAAGAGGAAATAAACAAGATGCGAATTTAGCTTAGAGATTCATTCTCTTTGGGATCCTTCAGGATGTCATGTGCTACATAAACTAAATATTACTTGGCCAACAGGGCTGAAAAGCCCCAATTTAAAGAAATCACCAGAATGATATGCAATGGTGAATTTTCAAATTTTGTTTTGTTCTGGGGGGTGAGACCCTACAATAAATGCTCTCAAATTATGCAGCTATCTGAGTCATTCTGTAACCAGTGACCCTTATAATGATGTTCTCATTTTCAGAGCCAATGTGATGCCACACAGTGATTTGTCTGTTAAATTGAATCTTTGCCTCTAGATAGATAGATAGATATAAAGTTTATTTTGAAATGTCTCCTAGTGCCTCAGAGTCTGACTGATGTGAGATGTTATTTTGAACATGCCAAAGCATCTGAACGGCTCCAGTCCTTTCTTTTCAGTGTGCATTCCTTGATAAGTGGCAAAGCTTCCCACTTATCAGTCACTCAAAGTGACTGTGGCTGTCAGTTGTGTACAAAGCGCAATCAGTTTGGAAGCACAGACACCAGCATTTTTCTTCTCAGCTTGAAGCAAACACGTTTTGACTGCTAGTCATTCAATTTTAAAGCATCTTCAATTAGGGGCGGATGAAGATATAAAGAAAACACATCCTAAACACCTCCGCCAGCCAGCAGTAAAAAATTTATTGTTATCTCCTGCTTTACCTTACTGCAGAGGCAGCAGTAGCAGCCTTTTTTGGCTGCGCAACAAAAGTGCTCATGATTACACACACTCCATACAGACAAGATCACAACCATAAAGAGTTCATGCTCAGCATCTCCAGCCACTTAGACAAACTGCCATGGTACCTTCCTCCTGCTCCTGTGCCTCTGCTGCCTGCTGTGTAAGTACCTGCACGGGCACACAAACGTGGACGTAGCTCACAGGCACCCAGGCACCCCACGCCATGCTTTCTGAACACAAACATTCACATATGCATGCTCTACAGCAAATAAAATGCCAAACAAAACCTATTAATAAGACTGTGGAAACGCAGACAAGGAGGGGAAAGGGAGGGCTGTCAGAAAGGAGGAGTTGCTGCGGGGAAGGGTGGCAGCTGCATAAGGAAGGTTGCTCAGTACCGCGGTATCAGGGAGTTGGAGTGGAAGAAAGTGGTCAAAGCTGATGGGTGCTTCAGAGAGATGCAGAAATTGGAGAGGGGATCTGAAAACAGAAAGAAAGACAGGGCCCTGAAATGCCTGCAGAGGGGAAAAAGACTAAGATGAGGCCTTGGAGCACAATGCTGCCAGCTGCGATGACTGTACTTGACTGCTGGCCTTTTTCGTACAGTCCTAGCTGCTGGATTATTTTGGGTGTTTCAGTGTTCTGTTTTTTAATAAAAATACATTTCTGGCCCTCCCTTTTGATTCTGAGAGAGAAATGGAAAATGGCAACACTGAAAGCTCAGTAACAAAAAGTAAATTAAGAAAAGATGCTAAAATTTCAAGAAAAATGTTCAAAACATGAACTTTTTCATGAAGTTCAAAACAATCTCATAATTTTTAGAACATCTGGACTGGTAACACTGGAGAAAGCAAGTGCTGTTGCAATCATGTACCTCAGCATAGGCAAAAAAAGCTGATTTATCTCAAATATGCCCTTGCACTTTCAATAAGTTCCAGTTGTACAAGTCTTAAGCAGATTCTCCTTGTTTGCACTGGTACAGCTACAGAAGTCAGTAAATTTGGGTTGTATAAGAGTGTAGTAAAGGCCTGAGATCAAATTACCTGTAGAAACTTGCTCTAAGCGTAATCTTTGGAGGCAAAGCCACAGTACACTGGTGCAAAATGATGCTCTGCACTGAAATTAGTACAGATAAAGACCTCACCAATCTGCAATCTTCTACATAACTTTCATGGTAATGGAAGGAAGTGAAGGCCCACAGGTTACTCTACAGTCTGTGCTTCGTACCCTTCAGCCAAACACACACATGTTATATGCTGAAGTTGAGAGGACAGTAAACAATTAACTCATTCTGACTGGTAGCCTAGATTTTTCTTTTCATTCCTCCCTGTCCCTATTTCCTCCCCCAGCCTTGTCTTTTCTCTTTGTCAGTGTGTGTGTGTGGTTTTTTAGGTTGTTTTTTTGAATAACTTATTTCCCAGGGGCTCTTTCCTGCTCAAGGGACAGGCGAGTTATTCTGATAACTGATAGGACATCAGCTGCAGAGCTTTTGTGAGAAACAATTGTTTTGCCTCTTTGCTGGCAACCTCAGTTGTTTGGGAAGAGGTTGCAAAGTCATGGGAAAGGCTGCAGTGTGACTCCTTCTTGGGCCTGTCTCACTGAATCCAGTATGCCCATGTTTATAAGTTGCAGGAAAACAGCTGCTCCTGACACATGATGAATTTGGACAAAATGTCCCCAATCCACGAGCCTGTTCAGTTTGACTGTGCAGTCACAGCTTGTCATATCCACACTGGCAAAAAAAATCAAAACAAAAAACAAACTGTCTCAGTGGACGGAGCCTGTTCTGAAAATATTTTGCAGAGTGAGGAGGAAGATACTTTCTCACAGTTTCCTACTGAAGAAAGGTCTCATTAAACTCCCACTAATATGAATAAGAGCCTTTTCTCCATGTTCAGTGGGAGTTGGATCAGGCCCTCACTTCAACAGTTTTATTGTCTTACCAAGGAAACCTTTTGTCCTCACCTCTCTCTGATATGCAAAGAGGACTCTAATTACCAAAAAACTAATACTGTTCTGCTGTGCAACAGCTTCCAAAGGGGTCGTAGCACCACGAAGCATTGCTCTGCTGCCACTGAAAATCAGAATTCCCTGGGAAAATGGCAATATAGAAGCAACAGACATTACTAAATCTGTGACCAAGCTCTTGTGTAGTGGTTGCTCTCTTTTGTATCTCGAGTGAAGGACTCTTCATCTCTAGCCCTTTAAAGCCTCCTAGAGAACTCCAAGTTACAGGCATCCAAGAAGCTGGGGACCAGGAAAGAAATGTCACAAGTCCTTGTGGCTGAACTGAGGAAACTCTAATAGGGCAAAGATCAAGGATCTCTACTCTCCTTATTGTAGGCCCAAAGTATTCCAAGTATTTAGCTCACATAGTGGCCTGCTGGACTTTGCTTTCCAGCAGGAGACAGAAAATGAAAGGATGAGCCAAGCTGGAAGTATAACTTCAGAGTGCAAACTTCTTGGGGTAGGGAACAAATCTTCATATTTGTTTATGTACAGTGAATTAGTATCTTCTGCCAATAAGAGACAAAAACTAGTATTTTTTACAACAAAACAAAGAGAACACAAACAGGCCTGAACAACATTCAGCCACTTCTGGATAAACAAATGACTGCCCACCTGAGGAGTTCAAAAGCAAAACCAAATCTAAACAACAACAAAAATTATAGCCATAGATAACTGCATGGGTAAATTATGGTATCTAAAGCACTCTGGAAGCAGGTCTCTATCAGTATTTTGGAAGACTGGAATCAATTCAGAACCTCCTAGTGCTTGGAAAGTTTTGACAATAACAACTGTGTCATTTCAAAACTTTGCATGTTAAGCTTAAGAAATATTTTTCTCAACTTCTGTGTAACTCAGAAACCAAATCCTTTTTTCCTCCCCGAAAATTTAGCTAGGTTTTGAAAAACAGATCTGGCTGCAAAATGAACTAACCATCCTGCAGGAAATTCCAAGTGTTCAAGATTTTATTACATTCCAAACTGGAACAACATCTTAAACCTCACAAGGTAATGAGAATGGGAATATTCTGATTTGGGAACATATTACCACTGCCAGACCTCTCTCCATCTACCAACACAACTCATGGGGAAAGGGACCCCGCCAGCTGACAGCGGGTGGGAGGATGGAAATCTGGATCCAGACTCACAAAGGAAAGCCTTATTTGGAGCTGGGAGGACACCCAGTGCTGCTGAGAGATTCAGGAAAGCCAGGAACCTTGCAGCCCAAAGGGGCACAAAGTAAGGCGGGTCACGGTGCCCACACTCCCTGCCAGACAAGCTGCTGAGGGTTCCCAAAGCTTGAGGCCATCAAGGTCACAGTGAGCTTTCTGCCTAGGAGCCAGCACACCTACCAGGAGCCAGGCAGAAGTGACATCCCACCCGGCAGGTAGAGTGGGCCAGAGGCACTCTTCCCAGCTTTGCATCAGAATTTAGTCAGGATCTTCTCATTCTTCAGAGGTCCAAACTTTCTTACAAAGAAGGTGTCCTATCAGAACATCTGTTGAATGTCTCTAGCTCTGAAGGAAAATGAAAACCCTCTACTAAAACACACGGTGTCGTGAAATGGTTGCTGTCTGGCAGGAATTGCCCTCGAGTTTCAGACAGCACTTGGTTCTTGAGCTAAGTATGTCACTCAGAAAAGAAAACAAACTCGTAACTTGCAGTACTAAAGTACAGAAGTACTGGCAGTATTAAACTAGAAAGTAAAACAGAACTGTGGCCCAAATGTTAGAGACACTGTAAAGCAGTGTTGTTGCTTGCTGCTGCTTTGAGATTTAGTTTTACATTATTGGCAACCTGAAGTGTTTCAAGATCTTGAGCTGGGCTCTCCAAAAAAAATTTTGACTAAAAATCAGAACAGTTTAAAAAACAGCATTTGGCCTCCGTTTTGTTTGCCTTCTAATTTTGGAACTTGTAGTGCTCATGGTTTCAGATTTTGCCTGGAAATATGAGAGCTGGAAGTTTACATTTTGAAGAAATGAAAGCTGGCATTTTTGTCATCACATGACTCCAAGAGCTGGGGCTTGAGGGAAAAACATAAAACATTGTCAGGCTTTCTACAAAATTGTGAGATTAGCAGCATCAGTTTTATCACAATTTCGGCTGCAAGGTTGACCTATTTTATCAACAGTGCCCTACTGAATATGAATTGCTTTATGAATTTTAACAACCATATTTCATCTTAAATATAGTTCAATTAAAGTGACATTCGTCACTGAGCTTCAAAGCAAACTATTCAATCATCATCCTGGGCTAGAGTTTTTCTTCGAGTACGTGCAAGGAGTGAACTGCACGACCCCTCAAAACTTTGTGTCTCAGGCACCCCTTTCAAAGCAGAATACGATGCACACCCATTGCCCGTCCTGGGGACTAGAGCTCAGCATCATGAGAAAGGACCATCCAGCCTTTCAAGTTTCTTTCCCCCTCTGCCCCTATGACGTGACAGTTACACAGTCCCAGACTTCACCATGTTCTAGAGCAAGGGCACCAGGAAGTAGATTGTGGCCTGACAAAAGACGAGGAGGTCACCAGGAGAGTTCTCCTGGGGCCCTGAAGGACAGAACCAGAGTCAGCCCACGAACTTGCTGAGCCGTACTTGGTGTTTGCACGCTCTTTCCTCAGCCTGTTCTACAGCTGCAGATCGCTACAGAGTTGTTCTGAAACACAGCCTGAGATCTTTTGGGGCTGCTGGTGCACAAGAGTAGACAAAACACGCATTCCAGTTTCATTTCTGGTAAAATAACAAGACCGAGGTGTGTGGGAAAGAAGACCCCAAATATTCAGCAAGCAGAAACTGTTAAAGTGAAAACCTTTCCAACACACACACACACACACACAGGTTAATAGAACAGAAAGCAGTGGGCATGGGAGGATGCATTCCAAAGTGGCATAAAATCAGATGGCGGGAGGTTTAGTCAATGATTCAGAGAAACTCAAACCTCTTCAGAAATTAGGTCTAGAACATCCTGAAAAGCAGAAAAAAAGATTATAAACATTTGCCAAAACACAAAATCCCACCTAGATCACATTTTAGCATTTTGAGGTCATAAAGTCATATTTAATCTGATCTGCAACTTTTCTCCAGTTTAGCATTATTGCTTAACTCGGCTCTCTATACAGAGAAAAACTGCTTGCCTTCTGTGTTAGTGGCACCTCCTTCCAGCTAATTCAGAAGAGACAGACTTGAAAAAGACATAATGTCATTTAGAGACTCACATGCCAGGTGTATTTTTTTAAGCTCAAGGAACTAAAGCATCTTTCTTCAGCATCACAGACGTGGTTAGTTTAACTGAGCTGCAGTTACACTCAGCATTTTCAGTTCTCTAAGGAGGGGAGAGACATTGCAGTCTCTGCCTGGTTATGGATTGTGTGTGTATCAGTGATTGTGTGATGGGGTAAGGAGAGAGGGAACCGTTTCCAAGTTAGCATGCTTAGAGAAAGGACTCATAAATCATGGGGTCAGTCAGGTTGTTCTTTTTTTTTAACCTTGAGGTATTATGTTTTCAATACAATATTTCAAAAGCTTTTTTTTGTGTAATAATTTATCTGGAATTATGGCAACTCTTACATGCTTAGAAAAAATTGGCTCAAGTAAAACGATTCCTTTGTCACAAATAGGTTGTGTTCATAACTGCAGCCTAATCATTCAATTGCACGTAAGTCAAACAGTTATCCAGACTTTACAAGAATATTTCCCTGTCAATAAATCTAATGCTATTTAAAAACTTCAGGCCAATGTGACAGGAGCCTGTTAGATTAATTACGGCAAGGTCAGAAAAGCTGAACTCACATCTACATTCATGTCACAATTTTGTTCCACCTACCATAACCTGACTGTAAACTCACTGACCATTTTAAACACGGGCAAGTTAGGGTGACTTCATTGTTTTCATTTACAAACAAAGGAAGATTTCTTCAAAAATTGTTTCTTCTCCAACAGTCAAGTAATTGAGGAGAAATGTTTTGCTTTGTATTCACTGTCAACAAGGATTTTTTTTTATTTTAAAACGTTTTTTTTTCCTATCACAGTGACTTCACAGTTACTGGACTGCAACCACAGTTCATGAGACTTCAGGACCATACAGGCACGGAACTGTCCAGACTGCTTGCCCAGTATAATCAAAATCTCACTACAAACAGATCATCTCTGTGGGAATGAGAGGACAGGACTGTCTCTCTGCCTGTTTAACTCTTGACCTTTATCGTCTGACCATCCAAAAGGAAGGTGCCCCAAATCTGATGGGGTTTGTGTGAAGTGGACCCTGACGGTGAAATTCTGACCTCAGCAGGGTCAGTATTTCATCTGAAATCCCTTGAGACAGACCTCCAAATCATTTCTTAGGCGTGCAGCTTGTATCAGATGGTAGCTAGCTGACTTTCATTTACTACTAGCACAGGTCAAACTTGGACCAGGGATCAAGAGATGAAAGGCTCTATATCTCATTATCAATAACCAGTGTTCTCCACTACCCTAAAAACGACATACTTCATTCTTATCTACAAGGCCTTTAAACTTAAAAGGGTTGAGGTCAAATTATGTTACTTCAATTTATTTTTATTCACTGCTTATAAAACAACTTCCTCTCTCACTGCCATAGCTAAACGCTAAAAACGTAAATATTTTCCATTCTATTGTAGTGGTTCCGCTATTGTTTTTCTTTTAAAGTTTTATTAGAGATGCAGCAATAAAGAAAAATCCCTCCCACACACAAACTGAAGAAGAAAAAAAAACAGTACCGAGGTCAAGGCCAAACGAGGCCTTAGCAATCTCAAAATTATTTTCAGCAAAGAGCATCTTGTACAGAAGCTGCCCTGTAACAGAGGGGTGGACATTCCCCAGAAGTTTTTCATAGTTATACAAGTCCTGATACTTGACAGAATATGCTCTGAAATGATAGAGCCCGGTTTTCTTCTAGTGTGAAGCCATACAACTCCTCTGATGTTGCTGGAATTAGGTTTTCTTAGATGGGTTACAGTTATGGTTGATAATTTTAGGTAATTAATTCTGAAATACAAAAGAGAAGCTTTGGAAGGAAAATCCTGTTTTTACTGAATAAGGAGAACGTAGTATCCACTTCCACAGTGACTTGCAATGCTCTACACATAACTGCATACTTAAACAGCCAGAGATTTCACCACGATCCTAGATATCTGTAAGATGTCAAACTCCTCCTTTGTTATTCTGTGAAAACCTTCACAGGCAAACTGATTTGCATTGTTCCCAAAACAGGGGCATGCACATATGCACGTGGAAGAAAAGTAATGAAATACAGTCAATGGCATCAAAAGAAACTTGTGAATACGTTAAGGAAGAAAGAGGTTAAATAAATTTTACTGGTTATGCTGGGTTAACAACTTTTTCTACCACAGGGAATAAATCCATAGATACACAGATACACAGCTGCTCTCCTGAATCTAACCAACCTTTTGACCAGCTTCTCATTCAGACAATAATTTGCCCCAAATGTTGAAATTTTCCAGACTTCCAGCACCTGGGGCAGAGGGAAGGAGTTACACTCTATTACTGAGGAAAACTGCTTCAGCAAAACCTCAAAAACAGAGTTGTAGGACAACAATTCCAAACCATCTCTTTCTGGCAACACTTTTGCCACTCCTGATGAAAGAGGATTTGGTCTTCCTAACCCTTTTTTGCATGACCAGCTCCTCCCACATCTGGTTCTTGATCACATAGGAACTGTGTTAATCATACAAGACCTTCCAGAAACTGACCTTTACTGATTAATGACAGGTAAAATCCTCATTTGTTTCCATAAATAAGATGTAAGCCATCTGCAGAGATTCTTAAAGAAACTATGGCAATAATAGCTGAGGGAAAGCATAGGGAAACAAAAAGGAGAAAAGAGATATTGCAGGGGCATGGGAGGAGACGCATCTCTGACCTGGATCTGTTGCTGAAGAAGGTTAATTTTGTGTTGCTGCTGCAGGAGCTGCTGCTGTTGTCTTGCAATCTGTGGAGAAATTGCACAGAAGAAACATGAGATGTGTATCACCATTCCTGGAGTCAGTCCATAGGAAACTTCCACCCTGCCTGGTTCTTTAAAGCTCTCTGTTAAGCTAAGGAACATTAAAGTACAGCCTGGACTGCTGCTGAAGCAAGGGGCATATGTTCGGGAGCAATTCACAGCTAATACCAGTGTGAAAGGGAATTCTATGGAAAATGTTGTGCTGGATATCAGGAGAAGGACTGATGCAAAAAATCTGTCTGAAATGGTACTGCTAAAATTCACCAGCAGGACGAACACTACTGGCAGAGCAACTGGAAAACAGCAGGAGAAGGCAGAAAAGACCAAAAAAATTATGATGGCCCATAATATTCTTCTGTTTGGCACCACTTGTTCAAAAATTTAAAAAAAAAAATGGAAATCTGACACCCTGGAGGAAGGTATTAGTGTATGTATTTTTTGATGCAGAAACAGGCACAAAGAGACTGGAACTGAGTTTGGGAAAATCACTGACTCTTCTATGCGTGTATCAACTGCAAGGAACTAAGGGGGCAGTGCAAGGCCATACAGCTCAACACTGCAACTGGTTTATGGAAGCTGATGGAGTGGTCCTAAGTCTCCTCTCACAGCCACGTGCATTTTCCATAAGGACTTCCACTCTCCCTCTCTGTTGACTAAATGATTGGGAATCCTGCTGTAGACAGATTTTTATACACAGTGAAGGAAAAAAGCAGACAGTAGCAGAACCAAATTAGAGTTCTAAAGGCTGAACAGAGATAAACCATTATATACTTCAAACTTCAAGAGCAAATTTAAAAACCTTCATCGGAGTCATCACAAAAGCTCTGCTCTCATGAACAGCTCATGCAGCAGTACGAACATTAGAAGGAGCATTGCTCTTCCCCTGTGGTATGTGTACACATATCAGGGTCAGCTGGGAACTTATACATACTTACTGGGAGGAATTTTGTGCATTCTTCCCCTCAGGTATTTTCTTTTACTTCTATTATTAGACTATTAGCATAAGAAACACTCACTCATAGTTAACTCCACATCTAAAAGATTAAATAAATGTTCCCCTTCTGGAGCTTTTCTTTAAGCAACCAAAATAATTTTCATCAATACATTTTTTTCAAAGTTTGGTTATTTTAATTTCTATACAATACAGAAGTATACATCATTTCTTCAATTAAAATAAATCCTAGTTATCCTAACAATAACACTGCAGGATTTCTTACTGGGTTTTCCATTCTCTCCATTTTCTTTTTCACTTTGAAATCACTCAGCCTTCCTGTAGCAGTATGATTTTAAAAGGTAGGGCAAAGGAAATAGCTCATTTGGGATGTCCCCTACAGAAGGAGTCTTGCCAATTCCACACTTGCACCTTCATCTATCTTTACCATGTAAACAACAGCATGATATAAATTCTCTGGTTTAATAGGTAAGTCACTTCTGTTCTCCCTATGTGGGATTTCAGGCGTGAGGCCAAAACGCGCATTGTTTAAGATGAAGTTTTTAAATAATTAAAAATTGGGACAACCAAGGCTTAAATGTCTGAAGGTATCAGCAGTGGTCTAGAATCTTAAGACTTGCTTGTTAAAATACCAGAACTGAAGCATGACAACTGTGACAGATTCCAAAGAATTCTGTGAGTTTCATAAAATTCACACAGTTGCAATTCTATGATATAAACTCAAATTTTATTCCAAGCTGTAATAAATGGTCATGCAGAACAGAATACTTTCAGATAAGAAGTATCAACATGGACTGCTGATAAAATTTTAAGCCAGATGTCTAAGTATTCTTTGCTCACATTCAGGTACAAAAATAGACATTTGTTTCTGTTCAACCTGTTAGATAAGTTATGTTCTTGTCTAAAATGTCCTATGTCCATGTATGTTCACTGGAATTACTCATATGTGAAAATGTGGTTGCATTTGTAGGAAAGGGCACATTTGCAAGAGCTGAAAATCAAGACTCTCAAGTGTAGAAGAAAAAAAGTCACACTTGTTCACTGACTTTATATCCTTCTCTGCTTCTTTCTACAGTTGGCAAAACCAACCTTTTCATTTCTCACGTTACAATGCAAGCGCTGTACTTTGTTCCTTTTATACCTATTCAGTATTACTGAATTCAAACAGGATTGGAAGATTATTCAGGACTGAATTTACTTGCTTGTTTACACTTAGTTAAAAAAACCAAACAAACCCAACAAACCAGTACTGGAAGAAAATACCTCCAAAATGGAAGGTTCATAAGGTGTGGAAGGTTTCTATAACAAAGAATATCGCTTTACATATTTCAGATTAAATCATTCTTTTGCTATTGTTCAAACTTTTTCACCTAGGAAAACAAATTGAAAAAAAAATTTTGGGCGCAGAGCAAATTTTAAGAGTACGATGCCTGAAACATAAACTACTGGAAAATCCTCTAAGAAAATTATTTAAGCTGAAAGCCACTGTAATAATCACTCACCTGTTCCTGTTGCTGCTTAGCCAGCTCCATTTGCTGGCGTTGTTTCTCTATCTGTGATGCAGCCAGCTTCTTCTGTTCATCATGAGCTGCTAGCAGCTGTTCTCGCAAACTGGTCAGCTGATTGATCATACCCATGAGCTGCCTTTCTTTCTCAGCGAGGCTTTCTGGAGTCCCTGGGCATCATATGGTGGGGGAAAAAAGAAAAAAAAAAGGGTAGAAAGAAGAGAGGAAATTTAGAGCCAGCCAGGTTTTTATTTTGCAGCTTTACTGTAAGCAAAGTTTCAGCAGAACAAAAGAGCAGCAGCATATTGCAATATACTGCACACTAAGACCTGTTTCTCTACAGAAAAATGAGCAACGAAGGATAATTCTGTATACAGGCTTTGATCTGGTGTCCCCCTTCAATGTTTCCTTGTTCTTTCATCTATTCTTCCATTGCCCTTTTATTGGATTAATAAGGGGGAAAAACACTGCCTGTTTTGAAAGAGTTTCAAGTTTTAAACACTGTTTACGTTTCCTGTGGATCAAAATCAACACTTCCAGTTTTGAAAGACAATTATATTTTTGCCAGAAATTTATGACAGAGATACAGCTTCTGTAGGTGTCAAAGCACTGGTGTAAGGCGTGTATTAACATTCCTCTACAACCAAGGAAAAGGAGAGAAGTCTCCTGGGTATCTCTTGAGGCTCCCCATGGCCTTCTCACTGCTACCAGTGCACAACAGCTGTCAGGATGCTGTTATATCATCTACAGCTGCCTTGATCAGGATGAAATGATATAGTACTTAAATTACCAGTAACTACTATCACTGTTACTGCTATCAACATGTATTTTTAAAGGAAAAAGTCTTGTATAAACGTATCTGAAAACCTGAGTCAACAAGAGTGGCCGTCGCTCTCGTTTGTACATTTGTACTGTCATTAGATGTTTCTTATGGGAGAGTTCAGCAGACACAGACAGAGGAACCCACTACCTCACTTTCATAACCATTTTGTAAAAATGTTTCATCTACCCAGAAGGACAGTGGTTATAAGGCAAGAGAAGCAAAAAATTCCAGGAAAAATCAAAAGCTATGAATCATACACTACCAAAAAAAAAAAAAAAGGTTCTATTAATATATGCAGGATCATTTGACTTTGAATTTAAAAGACCTGAAAATATGTGTAGCAGCTAATCCACAGATATCCCCAATACCACCACACCCTCTCACATGAGTCAGATCCTATGAAACCCTTTCTAAAAACCTTTAGGAACGGATTAAGGCTATCAGTGTCAATGCCTCCTCTGAAAATAGCCTGCTTTTGGGACAACTCTGCCACGCAAACCTCTCTCAAACACAGGAAGCATTCTTCTGCCAATGTCACCAGTGCTCTCCAAGTGAAAAAAAAAAAAAGGAGAAAAATTGGCGACTATACTAAACATGTTCCTAGCCAACTATCAGTCAGACATGGAAAAGAGCTACTGGTAATAGCTCATTTAGCCTCCCCCCCTGCCAGTGCAGGAATGTTCCCTACAATGTATTTACTACAGCTTTCTAGATTGGATTGAAATGTCTGAAATGGTGAATCATCCAATGCTTGCTTTGGAAGACTGTGCCACAGCCTTAGAGGTGTCACTGGGAGGGCTCTTTGCTTGATAGTTAGCTTAATTTACTTTCACTTAATTTCAACCTTGTGCTCTCAAGCAACATCCCATTTGCTAAGTTAGCCAAGTCCAATCCCTTAAATACATTTGTAGACAGCCATACAGAAGTGGAAAACCAAAAAGAATCAACATCTTCATATAAAGGAAATGCAACTACATTAATTTTTTTATTAAGATGCTAGAAATTTCTGTGAAAATATTCTCACCACATAACAAAGAACTACAGCAGAATATTCTCAGATATAGTCTCCAAAAAAACTGTGGTACAAGCTGGAAACTTGAGAAACACACTGAAACAGAAACCGTAGGACTTTAAACCTGCTCTGTTAAAAGCTGTGAGAAAGAATGGAAGCCAGTGCTAAAACACTAACACTGCTGAAGAAAACACTTCTAACTATGATTTTTATTTCCAGCATTGGAGACAGAGAACTGCTACAAGTAATGCATTTGCTACTTGGTCACGGAATTAATCAGAAATTTCTACTGCCACTCTTCCACCCTTTATTTCTTTTTCCAGAGGAAAAAAGGTACAGTGTTTCCAAGTGGAATAGAAGAATTGTTCTAGAAGGCAGTCCCTGCCTTGTCGTGTCCATGGCTAACATGTGAGTTTACTCTAAGGAAGACTTTCAGTACACTGATACTGCCAGTATAACTGGAACATCTGAAAACTAAATATTTTTTATTTCCTTATTCAGCAGATACTTTATTCCAAACTTCCACTGAGGGGAGGGTGAGCGCATGAGAGAGAGAGAGGACGAAGGATCTAGAGAGAGAAGGAACACAACATTGGCTCAGTCCTCAAGTTAGGGTAAGCAGAAAGAAATCACTGTCAAATAAACTGTTCAACAAATACACTGACACACATCAAAGATCTTCAGCCAGTACCGGTTCATCAGTGTATTTTGAGCTCCTACAGTAGCTTTCAGTTGGGAATCAAAAAGCACTTTGTAAAGTTAAATTAATCCCCACCACACCTCTGAAAGGGGGGGAAAATGTTTCCATATGTGCAAACTGACAGACAAAGGGGTCACAGAGTTAGTTACCAAAAGAGGCAGAAAAAAGCCACGTTGATATCCAGCTCTGTGTGTCAAGGCTCTGGCTGCACTTTCCAAGAGGGAGAAGAACACTCCGGGTGCCACTGCCCTGACCATGACACTGAACGTGGCACAGCCACAGGGCCATCCACCTACTGTGCTGCTCCTTTAATCCCACTCTGTAGAGCAGCAAAAAAACTTCTTCCCTCTGGAAAAATGCAGCTTTACTGAATTGCAAGAATAAGAAGAAAGTCTGGATGAAGTACTGCATCCATCTCTGGGATCCTCAGCACAGGAAAGACATGGACCTGTTGGAGGCTGTTGGAGGAGGTACAGAGGAGGCCATGAAGATGATCAGGGGGCTGGAGCACTGCTCTTATGAGGAAAGGCTGAGAGAGTTGGAGCTGTTCAGCCTGGAGAAGGCTCCAGGGACACCTAATAGCAGCCTTCCAGTACCTAAAGGGGCTTATAAAGATGGGGACAAGCTTTTTAGCAGGGTCTGTTGCAACAGGACAAAGGGTAATGGTTTTAAATTAAAAGAGGGTCGATTTAGATTAGATATAAGGAAGAAATTTTTTACAATGAGGGTGGTGAAACACTGGAACAGACTGCCCAGAGAGGTGGTAGATGTCTGATCCCTGGAAATGTTCAAGGTTGGGTTGGACAGGGCTTTGAACCTGGTCTAATGAAACGTGTCCCTGCTTAAAGCAGGGCAGTTGGACTTGATGACCCCTAAAGGACCCTTCCAACCCAAACTACGATTCTATGAACTAAGAGCAAGCAGGCAGTGCAATGAAGTGCCAATGCAGACACTAGAGTCACAGGCACATTGCAGCCTTGCAGCTGGTGACAAACCCACCAACTCAGTCTCTTCATTATTACTTAGTTTTAAAAGAAAATTTGAGATGCCCAAAGGAGGTGCTCAGAAATTACAATGCATAATTCCTTTGGTGTATAAACTGGAGTGGAAGTAGTCTGACAAAAGGCAGACTTCTTGCATTATATTTCTTGGGCAATTTCAGTTTGCTAATAAACCAAAAGGGAAAATTTATCAGCATCAACTTTTTAAAAAAATCTCCTGCTGGAGAACACTTTCTGGAAAACATGGCTTAGTAGGTACTTTATTTTCATGTGTATAAGTCATCCTTCCAGTAACTGGAATAGTACTTAATGATAATTTCAATTCTTTAAAGTAATAATTCCTTGCAAAGTAAGTACTTGGATAGCCATGTTCTCAAGTGACCTGCACAAAACCAGAGGTAAGAGAGATCAGATGTGTGGGTCTACTGGGAGATGCTGAGTTTTGGGGTAGATCTCCCTGTGCCTTTCCCACGTATCTATATAAGCCCCACTGACGATGAATCACAGAGAATTTGGAAGTTTCTTGCAGATAACTGATGACCTATAAAAGTGTGAAAATTAAAAAGAAGAAAAAGTACTTGAATGAGACTGTAATAATGAAGTGTTCGTGTTTAGTTTCAGTTTGGTAATTTTTATGTTACTCCTATTACCTAGCACATTTTTTCTATAATTACTTTCATGAAAATGGCCAACAAAACTGCCATTTCACAGGTGCCACTATCATGGAGCATTTATGAGTGGCAGTGTTTGTGTATCATAGGAAGGCCAAAGGATGTTCACTGTTATTTATTAAATGGGTGAGGTGAGGGCATCGGTGGAGTCACCACTTAAGTACAGTCAGTGATAGGAATTATTCCTGGTGCATTAAAATGTACTGCAGAGTTGAGAGTGAAAGTTGCCATTTTTGTATCCTTTTCTAGGTGCTGTAGATTGTGGGCAAGCAAGGATGGTGGACTTCTGTCCTATCCTCACTATTTTCTCTCCGTTAACCTGCATGAGATCTAAACCTGTATCATGGTGTGAAGTGTCTTGGCAGCTATGGGATTTCCATTTTAAGAATTCTGTAGCTTACAGGGCAAAACATGTCAGTATTTTAAGTAACAAAACCAACAGTTTCTTAAATTATGCTACTCAGGAATTAATGAACTATCCCCACGGCTGCTAACACTGCTAGAACTCAGAAGGTGGTGCAAACCCCCAGCCCCTGCAGCTACCTTCAGTCACTTTGTTACTAAACTCACTTGGAGCTGCTCCAAGCAGGACAGAATTGGGAATGGTTCTGGAGCTGGCCTGTACTCTACGTGCACTATCCACACAGTTGCAGTGCTCTCACTCCAGCCATCCAGCGTGGCTGGGAGGCAGAAAAAAACCCCAAGTGTCCATTATTGCAGTGTACAACTTGACAGCAAGCTAGACCACTTCACACAGGTATTGAGCGAGGAGTAAAAGTAGAGTGGCTTACGTCAATGACTGCCTCAAAAATTACTCTTAATTACCGTCTGATCCACAACAAATAGATATTGTGCATTTTATGTTTGACAAAGCTTTTAACCACCAGGCCACCTGCCTTTCAGGAGATTGCTGTAGGTGCTCATACCTTTCTCTCTGTACTCTACCACCGCAATGGTAAAATGTGGATTTTTTACAACTGATCAAAACAACTCAGGCAAGAGAGCATCAAAGTATACACTGCAGGTTGATACAGTGAAAGGCCCAAGAAAAGATGCTCTCCAGATGCATCAGATTATTCTCTACCACCACGAAGAGATATTCGGAAAGAAAAAAAAAACATGTTTGTGGATGCAACACCCACAGCAGATGGCAAAAAAAGAAGACTCAAATTAGTGGCATTCTGTATCGCCAAACCTAAACTTCATCTCAGATCAACACTACCCATAATAGTGTTTAAGTAGTAAAAGAAATTTACTCAAATGTGAAATAAACTATTACACATTCTTAGTTCTGATTCACAGTCTCAGACTGGCAGTGACAGTAACATTTTAATAAACATTAGAATGAAGACACCAATATGACCAAATGACACACTTAAAGTGAGAAAACGAACAGGAGAAACCTTGGCATATCCACCCAAAACAGAACCAAAGCAAAAAAAAAAAAGGCAGAGAAACCGCTTTTGCAATCAAAACAGTAAATACTTTATTATAATTTATTAGACAGAATGAGAATGTAAATGAGAAATTAGGAAAGCCAATATTTTCTTTAACAGACATTTTAGGCTTTTTGCTGCAAATGCTCAAGCGACGAGAACGTTTGCTCGCAGCCAGCCTACGGATCCGCTCGCAGCCGCGCGGCACCCAGAGTATTCCACGAGGGCAGAGCCGTGGCAAGGCTCTCCTCAATCCCTCTGACACGTCCCCATTAAATGCTAGGAATGGCATCAATCAGGGGTGCTCGTGTGCACACCCATGCAGGCAGCGAAATTTATCCACCAAGCCAGTTTACTATCACAGTAATTACGTAAATCGCTTTTGAACTGTCAGCATCTGTCTTTCAAACAAAAATCAAAGAAAACAATGCGCAAGTACAAAGCCTGGGAGACACAATAATATTGTATTATGTTCATATCATTAACTATGGTTAGAAAAGAAAAAAAAATCCTCCTGTATCTACAAAGCTTTGTAGGGTAAAAAAAAACAAACCATTAAATAGAAATAAGAATATTTTGAAGTACTCTATATTTGAATAATGTTTAGATGTATAATAATAATTAGAGTACGCAATATAGAGCATTTTTTAATTTCAAAGCATTATCTAATTGATCTTCTTAAAAACTGCGTGCAGGTAGACAGGTAATGGTATGCATTACTTTTTTCAAGAGCAAACTGAGACATGAAGTTTTTAGTAACTTGCCTGAAGTCATTCTTAACTTTATGTGGTGTAAGAGGTTTTATTGCTGGCCTCGCTGAAGTCACCAGCAGAACTATTTCAGTTAGACCAAGAATTTCCCCACTGACTTTAACAGGGATACATGTTAAACAGATAATTAAGTCTGTGCTTGACCCAGTTGGATACCAGGTAGGGTTCCAGCCAAAGGGACCCTTATGAATGAACCAATTACTGATGTCATCCAACTTGCCAAGCAACAGAACCATGCCACAGCACAGTTCCTTTAACTTTACTCTGATGTAACAACAGAGTGACAAGGACTTAGCAATAACCCATATATGAGCTAAAACCTGAGTCATTTCCAAGAATTTCCTGCAGTGGTGTGTTTTTTTCAGTATGTTTTTTAAGCTAGGGAATGTTACAGTTTTGATACTAAAATTAAGAAGGTTTTTCAAACTGAACAACCTATTAACTAAGCTGTCCTCAGAAGAATTAAAACTCCTACTAGCACTAACTGTATGAAATCCAAGGAATAAATAAAATTATCAACACTCCGTAAAATAATTATCTTTTGTTAAGGGTTTTCTTCCATTATCTTTTCTTCAGAGTATCCTTCTCATTCCATGGTCAACAATTTTTTTCCCTACTCCCCACCCCAGTTTTAACCTTGTCACCTCAGAAATCCTAACCCAGTATTACTCTGCGCAGTAAGGAAACCAGGAAAGTAAAATAAACAGGGCACCTACCCTTCTTCTACTGTAAGGTAAACTAATCTTTATCATGCTCTCCTTAAAAAAAAAAAAAGAAAATCTATTTATAAGACAAATTCAAAGAGGAGCATCCTGCCCTCGCTACACGGATGGGGCTCACGTCACTCGGAGTCGTGTATGTGAGGCAATGGGGAGCTGATGTTACGTGCCTTCAGGAAACACAGTCTGATAAAGAGATCTCAAGTGGTTGAGGTAAGTTCAGAATTTAAACTCTTCTTTCCTCTGCCTTTGAACAGAAATGTCAAATGTTTATGACCAAGCAATGAGTATATACTTTAAATTATGTACTTGCTGGTATGTATTGGTGGGTGGATGTGGGTCTGTGCCTGTGCACGTGTGCGAACTCCCTTGATGCTTCCCTAATCAATACTTCAGAGAGTGTTTTATTATGGACTGGCACACAGCTTTTCAGGCCAGTAAATCCCAGAGCTGTCAGGACATAAACATCTGAAATCTGGCATTTTTCATTAAGTATTTAAGCCAACTTTTGCTACACAATGACTGCCATCGCTTACAACTACCCACCTTGCTAAATTAAATTACTTCATCTGATTGATATGGGAAGTCAGTATAATAAAAGAAAACTTTTTGACTGCTCTTTACTTGGCAAGCCACAGCCACCAGAAAAAGAAACAAGGAAAGAAAAAGCGCACAATTCAAACTGATTTGTCTGTACCTACAGATTTATGTAATGAATCTTCTCTGTTTGACAAGAAAAAAATCCTTTTGAGAACAGCAAGATAGGAGGAAGTTATTTATATCAGCAGACGGACAGTCTTAATCTTTTATGTTTGAGTGGAAGACTGCAGAATGAATAAAAACAAATTATGAACAATTACCATCTTTTGCCATTACCAGCCTCAAGAACTCATACTCTGTGGGGACAAAAAGCTTAGCTGTCTGCTCTATAACAAACCAGCACACTGCTATTTCGCAATGCTGGAAAGAAGCTGTCACTGAGTATTCTTTATTTGCTGTCAGAAAAAAGTTTTGGTACAGTAGACTGCAAACAAAGCTTGGTATTCAACCAGGTTAGTAACTTATTGTCAAGGTTACAAAAGGAATAGACAACATTTGTATTGAGGCTATTTCTCAGAGGTTATTCATTGTTTTACTGTCTAGACAACAAGCTAGAACTAGGTTGGAGAAATAGCATTTGCTGCTGGAATTTTATGCAGCAGCAGGAAAAAGAGTAAAAAGTGTGTGTGTGTATTTGCTTTGTTTTGACAAACTGGTAGCTGTAGCTCAGCAACATTCAGCTCTATCAGCACATCTTTCAGGTAATTTTAGTACAAAGAAGCACAACCCTCTGAATGATTTTTAAATATAGTGGTTTGGCCCCCATATGTTCAAACAAAATAAAGTAATTGGCTTTTGCTACTTTAATTACTTCAATTTTATTCTATTTTCTCTATCAATAATCACTCCTTAAAAATAAAAGTTGTATTGACTTAATTAGAACCTGACTTTTTCTGGTCAAATTAAGTACCTTTACGCACAAAAATATAAATCCAGAGCAGCCTGAACTTGCTTCTTTGCCACAAATTCACTTTTTTTTTTTTGCATTTTAGATGCTTTAAAAAAGCTTTCTCAAACCCTCCTTCCATAGATACTACCCACAAATAACACCCCCCCCCCCCCCCCCCCGTTCTAGGGCCAAATAGGAGCAGCTCCATCCAGTCACAATCTCCATCCTGGGCTTTCATTTGGCCTGAAAGAAGTTCTGCGTTGGTGTGGCTCAGCTGGCACTGGCTACTTCTCTACAGCCTGAGAGTATCATATTGCACTGTGATCAACCTCCGCTATTTCGGCAGCTGCCAAATTTCCTCTCAAAACTTAGGATTCCCTGTGTGCCACTGGGCAGGCTTCCCCCACACCCCAGCACTTCTGAAATATTAACAAAGGACTAAAGCTCACTGTAAGCAATTTGCTACTATTAAACCCCTCACAAAAATAAATACAGAGAAAAAGATACTAAGTAGGTTGCAATAAATACTGAATTTATCAGTTAAAAGCCGACAACCCGACACATCTTACCTCCCGCATTTACGACTCTCTCACTGTCCTTCTCTCCCCATTCCCCATACAATACTATCCACAAAAAATCATATAAAATGTCCACATCTGACACAAGTTTACAAACATTTCTGAACCATCAGTGTGCAAATGCAAAACTCACACAGCTCTACGAAAGTGTGCAGCTTTCACACATCTCCTGGGGATCCGTGTTGCATTAGTCAAAGGTTTAAACCCAGTGTATTCCCCACGAATAATCTTTTTCCCCTTCCCCCTCCTTCCTCCTGTCCACATCTAAATGCAGAATCCCCAGCTTCCTTGTCTCCAGTTTACAGATTATGTGATCCAAAGTGTCACTCACTGGATTACTGCACATAACCTGAGCACTACCCGAAGCTTACTTGTCTTCCACTTGTCCAGCATTACTTAAATGGAATTATCCGTCACAATCCATATACCGAATCTGCATAGCCCACTTATCTCAAGATTCTGTGTGTCACCTACCAGATTATCCGTTTTAATCCATACATTGAATCTACATAACATATGTCTTTAATTCATGGGCTCTGATGAGCTATAGTATCGCTGAATGGATTATTTCTCTTTATCCATTATTGGCAGTCCTAAAACCGTTCACTGCGTACTCTCTCATGCCCCATCTTCTGAACACATAAGCAAAATGAGAGTCTTCAGCAAACACAGCTCTATCACACATCAAACATAGCCCAATATAATACCTACACTGACACTTCACGTAACTTGGAACACAGCTTCTCGCACAAAACAAATGCCTGTGTTATCGTGAATTAAAGATTAGGATTGGTAGGCTAATCTTGCTTTCAATGACACTCATAAATCTGTGGTTACTCCACCACAGCCTTTGGAGTCACCTAGATTTAAGTGGATACAATGAAGAGCTGAGTTTAACCTAATGACCATCCCCTTCACAGTTAAGTGTAGAAAACACTTCACCTGAGTTGTTTACGAACTACCCTGCACAATAGAAAAGGGTTTTCAAACAACAACAAAAAATTCAGGTTCAGGCTTGCCCGGTCTTTTTGAGAGATTCAGGCCAATCGCTGTTAACAATGCCTTCCCTTCAACAGAAAACCAACTCAGAAAGATTGGAAACAAAAGTCTGTTTAGCCTTTTGTTCTACATACCTATTCAAAATTAGCTAAGTGGAGAACATATAAAATACGCATTCTTATTTCTTGACAACTCTCAATAAACCAGAGATGGACAAGATTAGCAGGAAGGCTTTGTGCACACTGGGGAAGTTTTAAAAATTAAGAGTTCTCATCGTGGCTAAAACTGCCTCACTCACACCAGCGTTAGCAAGGTTTTGAATCTCCTGATGCACCTGAGAGGTCAGCACTGTTTCTTGAGATCTGCTCAGAGGAGACCCAACACCAGTGAAAGAGAAGCTTCCTGTTAATTTTACATATATAGGGATGGGCACTGACAAGAGTGTGGAAATATGGTTTTTTATACCTTTCCCTAGTGACAGCGTACCCCACGTGCTGCATCTGCTGCAGATGGTTAACACTGCTTTGGAGGACAGCAGCCACTTTCACCCTGCAACGCACAGCTATCAGGCAGCTACACTGACAGCAGAAAGGGGGTATAATTTTCCTTCCTGTAGATGATCGGTTTGAGACCTGAAGATCTCTCTGCTCCACTGAATCCAATAAACTGCATTATCCATGAATAATCCAGAGGCCTTTTGAGCCCTGTTTTTGAATATGATGGATATAAGTAAGTTTGAACAGGCTTTAACCAATTCAATATACAGTTTTACAGCTTTACTTTAAAATACTTTGATTTAACGGCATGTTTTGTGGGTTTTACTATAGAGCGACTTGTTTTGAGCAGAGTAAAAATCCCAGGGATTTCAAGGCAGAATTTCTTAAGAAATTTTTAATGCCAAACTTGTATTATTTATTTAGTCCCAGACTATCTCTCTGAACAAACAGAGGCATTTGAGCTACAATTTCTATGGATACGAAAGGTTCTAGATTTTGCCCCATTTTAACACTATTCCCTTGCAGTACCTTTCAGTCAAGCCCTGGATTAAAAGAACACATTGCCTTTTCCATTAGTGACTGGACATATACAGATCCTTCTAACTGTGATCTTCAAGTTTGCAGCTGGATCTCTGCAGATACTCAGTGATGGTTCTCCCGTTGCACAGGCATAGAGATGACGAAAGGGGGGGCTTAAAGTAGCTGCCGAAGGTAACAAAGCAACTAAGAGGAACAACTGAATACAAAACGTGGGAGTCTGGTGACTTCCAGCCATTCACCAACTCCCCCATCTTTAATAAAATATTACTGCCTTCTAACTTAAAAGAAATCACACTAATAGAAAATAAAGCCTTCCTCTTCATCTCCCTTTCTTTTAATCTCTCCCAGAGAATAAAACTCAATGGTAATAACACAGACTGGGGCATTAACAATATGTAGCCTAGCGCTCAGACTTTAGCACATGACGTACTAAAACTCCCCCAGATCTAATGAAAAACACAATGAAATTTTGAACAGTTAAATGGAAAAAACTATTCAATGCATAAGACAGTTGGGCAGTACAGCTTCTAGCGCTGTCCACATTCCAGGGTGTATTAATAATAAGACACTACTTTTGTGGGGTTTCCAAACATCACTAATAGAGACATGAGAAGGGAAAAAATGCAGCTGGTAGGCCAAATACAGAGAGAAGTTAATTAAAAAATCACAACTGGAAAACTTAATAACTCTACGTTCCTATAGAAGGGCAAAAACCATTTTCTAGCATAATATACGTGTGTTTGTACACGCGTACGTGAGTATAAAGCAGCTCAACTTGCACACCTTTCATGCTGCCTCACTAAATACAGCTGCAATACAGCTGAGCCATTGTTTGTTGGCCGCTCATGGCTGGCGGTGCCATGAAAACCGCATTCCTGGGCACTAAATAATCAGCCTGCCTGACCCCCCAAGAACCTGTAAGTCAAATTCATTTACCCCCAGAGGGCAATGCTCTATTGTATCCTCCCTCCTTTCTAGCCACCTAGGAACAATGGACAATAATTGCAACTGTCACGGCAGTCAGTAGGAAAAATAAACCAGTGCCTGTTTTCACAGCTTACTGCCAAACCTGATCCAAACACCTAATAACCATGCTCCCAACCATAGAACCACAGTTGCACTAAAAAGCCTCAGATGTGAGGCTTTTGAACAGAGTTACAGAACAATAACTCGACTTGTGCTCAAAATATGAAGCTAAAAAACAAAAACTAAAGCAAAGAAAACTCTTCTTTGAGGCTGTGCTGTTGCTCCCCATCCTCCCCCTCGGGCAAGACTGAAAGGACTGTTGAATTTCTCTCGTGGTAGCATATATAGCTGGCTGCTGCCGCTTTCAAGTTTAGCTTGTGGAAAGGAGAGAGAGGAATGGAGAAAAAAGATTGCCCTCCAACAGAACAAGATCATAGGCACTGGGAACAGACCGCCTTCTCAGTGCACAAAACTTTTTAAGAGCAGCTTTACCGAGTCCAAAGGCATTGAAGAATCACTGGGAGTCCTTCTAAAGGCTCCAAGCGTATCAAGAGTTAAAGATTGGCTCCAGACAACTTGCAAGAACTGCTGAAACACACAACCAAAAGTGGGTATGAAAGACATCTTGGTACTTTGGGCCTGAAACACCTTAAAGCTTCATCAGTTCACAAAAACGATGATGTTAGTTTGAAACAATGTGCTTTTAAAAAGCAGAAGTCACAGGTAAGCCCAGTGGCCACCCTTCCTCTTTATGACCTGTTGCTTTACGCAAACGGAGTGGGAATAGAGATCCAGCGTTTGGCCCTCTGTTATAATAATATCTCAGCCTACCGGGGGCTGGAGCACTATATTCTGTTATAAAGTTATTCTACATATGTAATGAATATATATTTTTGAATTACAGCCTCTCAGGGAGAAGCCAGGGGAAGCAAGTGGCATATTTTCCTACTTGTGTAAGTCAGCGGACTAGCGCAAACTGAGCCGGGGGCTTATCGGTGACAAGCTGGAAGGCACATATAATTAAAATAACACTATCTTTGCACATGCACCAATACATTAACCTCTGGGAGCATGTCATGCTGTATATGCTTGAACTAAATATTGCCCACCTCTTGCAGAAGAGGTCCCTAAATCTGTCAGGCATGAGGCTTGGGAGCCTGCCTGAGTGCGGATCTCTGTATCAGGGACAACATTAGTATGCAAACATACCAAAAATAATGGAGAGAAATGAAATCCAGTTTATAAACACAAAAGAAGGGTTTAATTTTAATCTCATTCGACTTTCACATTTCCAAAACAACATTGGCTTGGATTTTGCTACTCCAGATGTACACTGATACAAATGGGAGAAGAATCAGAGTCACTGTTTCTTTTCAGAGTGACAATGGCTGCTCTAGAAACTTAACATTTTTGACACGTGTATTTCGAGTCACTTCCTCATCATAAGCACTGCAGAGGAATTATGAAAATATTAAATTACATGAAAACAAACAACTACAGGTTCCCTAAAATGACCTCACATATATAAAATGGGGAAATATCTTGGCAAAGCAGAAGCTACTGCTGCTGGAGAGTGGTCAAATTTTGTCATTTTCCTTCTGGAGTACGGCTTTAAAAGAACATGCTTTAGTGCACAGATGTTGTACGCTGTCTTTTAAAATCTGCACTGGCTAATTTCAGTACCTAGAGGTATCATTACACAAACTTTGCTCTTTTTATTTTTTCCTACATGCAAAAAAATAAAGAGAAAATCTACATCATCAAAATCTGTCTAAAATTTAACAAGGAATTCTGATCACCCTCAGATTTCAGAAGCTGAGCTCTGCTATACTCTGATACCACACGTTTGATATATGACTTGACTTTTTTTTTTCCAATCCAGCAAAAGGATGTCTTCGTTTATAACACAGAATGATATATGCAACAAAAGCTTTTCGTAAGTTTGTTCACTCAGGGCAATATACCATTTCACTGATTTATATTATCACAGACGGGAGTACATACATTTCATTTAAACCCCAAATTACCACGTTTGAAGGGGAGGGGAAAAGGAGCAGACAAAGTTCCATAAAGCCAGTGGTATTTGTATATTCATTCTCAATTTCCTTTAGCACAGAAACAGCATTACCTTTTATCTCTCCAAAGTTCCCTGATCCCATGGCAAGAAGCTTGTCTTTCCAGTCCTTTGATAGTAGCTTTTCAATACTGGGAGTTTCTGAGTGAAGGGGGGGAAAAAAAATGTAAGCAAATCAACATGACTGTCTCCACAATAGAACTCATTAAAAGTCTATCTGCTAAAAATAAGGCCAACCCTATTCTGGGCCCCAGTTCATAATGACTTCATCAACAAACTGATAAGAGGGGAGGGAAGAGAAAAAAAAAAAAAAGAATGTGTTTTGTCACCTGCTGTTTCAAAACCATTAGCTTTTTCCTCTAGTGGAACAAAGCTCCGGTAATTCTGTATGACAATGGGGCACAAATAAACCTGCAGTTCATTGTTTTTCAATTTGGTGAACAAGTTGCTGCCTATAATGGATGCCTGTCAGTTTCTGGGTGTTAGTCTGCAGTCAAAAAATAATTATGTTGATAAAATGCAGAGTAAAGAGACAGAGACAGAGAAAGAGAGAGAGAAGCAAAGAATTAGGTCCTAAATCTGCTACATGTAATTATATCCCTCTGAGCCTTTACAATTACATCCACTTTATAATGTGTGTTTAAACATCGTGTGGTGGTAAGCATACTGTGGAAAGATTTTTCCGGTAACACGCACATTATAAATAATAATAAAAAGTTGGGTATGAAAAAAGCCTTAAAAGACTGCAAAATCCAGAGGGAGAAAAGGCATTGCTTAGAATGGAAACCCATTATTTGCTCATTTCAGATTCTATCACTTCCTTTAAAAATAAAATAAAATAAAATATATTTGTTCAGTATTTTCAGGAAAAATGCAGCGAGGGTGTGGATGGGTCTGATATTTATGTCTATAACTCTTGTGTTCTGACCTCTTTTTGTGTAGAATTTTAATGCATAAGTAAATATAAATGCTAATAAAATTCAGAGAACATTAAACTCAATTCCAAACAATGTAATTGTATATTCTTGTCAGCATTTAGATGGGTACACAATTACAATAGCTTTCAATCCCACGATTAGCACTGCATTCAGTTAGAAAATGGAGTGTACTAAAAGATAAGTGTCCCAGTATGTGCCATCTAAATAACAATACCCACACTTATTATCTGGATCTAAGACATATACTGCTATTCTCCACATTTGTGTTTATGTGTATTTGTATTTGTTCAGGCATTTGTTTACCCCCTACCAGGAGCATAAAGGGAGTACATGTTAACTTATCAAAGGGACCGTCTGGCCTAGAGACCATACAATTATTAGCAACTGGTTAATTTTCCCCACAGTAAAAACCATTACGAGCAACCTTCATTATCTCGTTTGGGCTAATTCCGCCTCCTTTCTTGAAGCCCCAACTTGAAGCTCGGAGGCGCTGCGGTTCCTCGGGGCGGCTCCGCCGGCCGCGCTCTCCCGGCCAAGCCCCGCAGAGCCCCCGCCGCTCCCGAGGGGCTGAGCGAGCCCGGGCTCCCCTCAAACCAGCCACCCGCAGTGCACTGTCAGTGCCTGAGGAACCACAGCGACACGGGCACAGGGATGCCCCTCCTGCATCTCGCATCACCCCCGACGCTGCCTCGCACACGGGTGTGCGCCGACAGACAGACAGACAGACGGACGGACAGTCAAGACACGCGCGCCGGGCACAGCCCCACGCCTGCATCCCGCCGGGAGCGTAGCGACAAGCTACGGATCCCACCGAACAGCACAGGAGGGTATTTTGTTCCGTGACATTTTTATTCGCGCTGCGGCACCCCGATCTCCTGCCGTGCGCCCGCGGGCAGGGCCGCTCCCTGCGCTGATCCCCGGGCTGATTTTTCTGTCAGAATCCCTAAAAGCGCCATGAAATCCTAAGGAGGCGGGCGGGAGACGCTGCCGTGCAGAGCAGGGTCCGGTGCCGGGGCTGCTGCCGCCGGGCTCCGGGCACTTGCGCAGCTACTCTGAAGTTTGTCCGTCCCCTCGAAGCACCCATGAAGGAAACCATTCCCCCAGTGTGAATAGGTCAGATAAACGCCGTCACTTTTTTCCCCCTCCCTTTAATATTTTATTTTTTTATTCCCCTGTGCTTTTCTAAAAACTCGGGAGCAGCGTGTAAACAGGCCCGGAGCAAATGCGGTATTTGCGGCGGAGGGCTGTCAGTCATTAAAAGCCAACAAACCTTTGCGAAGCAGGAATGCGGCAATAGGGATCCATTGTGAGCTGACAATGGGCTCCAGAGCCTCCAGGCACTAAAAGCAGCCCGCCTTACTTTTAAGTCCATTGTCAGCAAAGTCCACGACAAAGCTTTTCCCCTGCAGCTAGACAAAATATTCGCCGTGGTGCGCTCGTAAAGAAACACAAGTCTTCTGTCTAACTTGCCGCCTTAAAGCTACAGTAGCCGCTCGCCGGGGCTGCCAGGGCCCCGCTGCCTCCCTCCCTACCTCCCGGTTTCCCTGCCTTGCCTCCCGGTTTCCCTGCCCGCCGCCCCCCGCCCCGCCCCTCCCCGCGGCCCCGAGTCACCGCTGCGGCCGCTCCGGGAGCGGCGCCGGGACGGGCCCGGTGTGACTTCCCCGGGGGGAGTGAGTTTGTGCTTTGTCGGTGAAACCCCGAGCGCCGGAGTCCTCCCCCCCTCGCCGGAGGGCTCGTGTTACAAACGAGTATCATCCCCCGCAACCCGACTCCGCCGGTGATTCCGGGAGAGCCGCGGACAAACAAGCGGGGGAATAATGAATGCGGTGGACGGCCATGTATCAATGACTGGATTTCTGCGAGAATGGTAAAGATCTCAGTAGGAAATCATGATTAGAGATGTGAAAGGCCAAATGGCAAAATCCCAATAGTAACAATGCATCTGTTCATTAATGTGTGAATATGAGTAATATGAAAATTTAACACAATTATAAGCCCCCTCAGCAAACCTGATGGCATAAAATAGATTGTGGTGATCTAATCAGCGTTTCCCCTGTTGAAATACTGTATGTTAACTATTCAAAATAATATTATATAGATTTTTTTTCCCTTTAAAAACCCCCAAGCAATCATACTAAATTGATGTCCTAACTTAGTTTCAAACCTCTCTTGACTTGAACTGCAATTTTTACATAAGGCACTTCAACAGAATTTTGATACAGAATCAGCAAATAATCGTCCTTCTGCTAATACTTAAAAAGAACTTTAATTCTGAAAGACAATACCTTCCCCACCCCTATAGCTTTATGGAGCTAAAGAGCTAAATTAAATTACAGCTTGTTTAATTCTATTATATACCATGTTAACATATTGTACTTACATAAAATATGCTATTCATATACTCAACCTATCACATTTCAGTAACTGCTTGTGAAATACATTATGCACCATATCTTGGAAAGAAACATTTATTATGTCATTTATGTACCCCATTAAAAAAAGATTTGAAATTTACACATCTTAAATAAAAATAACTGTTTAAAAGGTTACGACTGTAGAGGTTTCATGAATTATACAAAAACAAAGTCATCCTTTGTTCAGCTTTTTTTTAGACTTGGTTGGGAAGATGATGCTCTCAAATTATGAAAAGAAATAAACGCTGTATCTTGTTTGCAAAGCACACGTTCTCTGGATTCATTAGAAAGTCAGTAAAACTTTTAATGCTTGCACATGTCATGTGCAGCTTGAAATTGGGAAAAGGGGACCAGCACATAGGAACTGCTACTCCTGATCCCTACTCCAACAGCTACTCTCCTCTTGGATTCCACAAAACAATGTTTCTACATCCAAAAACTGAGCTATATTCCGACAGATTTTGGATATACATCAGGACATCTATGTATTACAATAATCTGTATTTCCAAAAAGCTTCACATGATGTTTTGAGTAGCATGATTATTCATAGTGCCTCCTAATTCCACCTTTGAGAAGAACTCAGAATTAGCCCCTTGCCGCCTTCTGAGCCCCACCTGAGCTAAGAATTCCCCTATCACCCCTATCTGCAGTGTTGGTCCTACAGCACACAATAAAACAATTCCAAGTCTATCCACAACACAATACCAATAGGTCTACAATAGTTGTTCATTGGTTGTTTGTGAACAGTAATACTGTTTGGAAAACATTTTTGTTCCAGACACAACTATGAAAAGTGTTAAATGTTGTAGAGGACAACTATGGATAGGGCACCAATGATAAGGACTGAGATGGAAAGAAGAACAGGATTCATTAAGTAAATGTTGGCGAAGAGGAGCCTGACTGAATCAACAGAGATAGAAATTAACCCACAAAAAATGATTTCTGCTGTCTCTATTCAACACATTTATCAGTCATTAGCTCTTTCTAGAGATACTTACAGCACATTTTGGGTTTTTTCTTTCACCCTTGCCTCTGTTGCTTGCATATGCTTCTCCACATCACTGCGTATGGCAATACCCACTGGTGAGTGGCCCTCTGCCCGTGCCAGCAGCACACTGGCTCCTCGGTGCCCCCAGCCCCGCCGCTCTCCCTCTGTGCCAAGCACCACCGAGACTGACTCCCTCATCTACAACAATGAGACTTGGAGACGGATGCCAGCAGCCAGTAATTCTCACACAGGCCTTCATCACATGGAATTAAACCACTTTCTAGGTGGTACAGGAGTCCCACGTTCACTGCTCTGAGCTGCACATGGGTGCACATGCGCAGTGATCTGTACACGTTGGGCACACATGCACCGAATGGCTCTAACGCTACTGGAAAGCAAAACACCTAAGTAAATTAACATTAAATCGCTTTTTAGTCTAACTTTTTGTATGCTAACAAGCATGCCACTGCCCTTCTGTTTCTGTATCTGATGTTTAAGTATAGCTTCATCGACTTACTTGCTAAAAGACCTGAAGTTTTCACACCGGGAAAGCAGCGGTTTTGTTTCCAGGAAGCGGATGAGGCTACAAAGCCATAGTAAGAGGGAGGCACCATTTTTATCACCGTTTGCTAGACTTCTATTGAATTTAGTCTACTTCCAGAAGTTGTGTTAATTTTTTTCAAGCATTGTAACTCCCCTTTGGGAGTGACCGAATGCTACTCTCAATTCAGTGGCAGTGCAGATGCACGTGTGTGTACCTGAACCTGCCTCGGCAGCCTTCCAGAAACACAGTCCCACAGTACAGCATTCCCTTCAGGTCTAGCCTCTCCAGTAGCTCTTTTCAATCCATGCTCCAAGGTCACAGTCCTAGACATCCACTTATAAAAGCTTAAAATAGTCTTCAGTGCCAAATCTCCATTACCTCTTTCTGCTCCTGCTGATTATTTACTAAAAGCAAACTTAGTTTTCATGCAGCTGCCTGCTTCCAAAGAAAGGCATGCAATTCCATCAGGCTGTAAGGAGGTGACGGATGGGAGCTCTCCACAAGGCACGTCCAGAAGAGCCATATTTGAAGAGGAAACGGAAGAGAAAGCTCTGATGTTATAAAGAAGACACGACTAGGATAAAAGGGAAGAGGCTGACGTAAGCTGACCGCAAGCGAGAGGAGCAGTGTGAGTCCTGGAGCCTCTCACTTGCATGGTGTCTGGTTGCCCAAGCATAGGTGCCCTCCCAAAGAGATGCCCAAAGTGTTCCCTCCTTTGTAACTACAGGGAACAGATCTTGTCCTGGGCTGAGACACTCCTCAGAACAAAGTAAAAGAAAGATGTTTGGCCTCGGCGAGGATGATGACATGAAGCATAGCTGAGTGGAGAGAAGCCAAGAGTTGCTCAATACCCAGCCAGACCACCAGACATTTCCTGCCAACATGTGTCATTCCTAGAGGAAGGAGTATTTGGTCGGCATGAACGATCGTGAATAAACTTTAGCATCGGCTTATATACCTTGCACTTCTGGCAGGCACCTTCCCTTATACTGTGAAAGAGCTGGCAAATACTGAGCTGGCATCCATTATTCACCCTTCTCTTTTGCTACGGTCATAAATACATTACACCTGTCAGCCACAGTTGCACTCAGTGTTTCTACAACCCTCACCTATCAACATGCCACCCCACTGGCACTCTGTTCGGTGTTCATGTACCACAACAAACCCTTTTTGGTTTAAATCAGGAAACAAGATTAAGGGCAGATTTCCACTCTTTCTTTAAAAGAGCAGACAAGTATATAGAGAGACATGAGAAATGTCTCTTTTTATGCACCCATTTTTTATTATGAAGGTCTTACCCATACAAAATCAGAAACAATTTTCATAGCAAAGAAAATAAAGCAACTATTATGAAGAAATGGTTGGTATCAGCAGGTTACATAGACATACAGCATCTGCATACACATATGGTTCTCCATCAACAGAATCATGCTTTTAGGGAACTACTTGCAGCTAGGCAAGACACTATGAATCATGAGCAGGCACAACACAGAATGTATTTAAATTTGGAAATCAAAGACCACACAACATACATTTTTCTCTTGCCTTCCAGGAAGTACTGCAATTTTTCACCAGTCTAAAAGCATTTTAAACTTTTGGAGCAGACACTAGGAAACACCTCTATAAATGTAAATATTGTTCAAATGTAGGACATGGTTGCTCAGGCGTGATAAGCAAAAATATGGTGCTGAGTACAATACTACCTGGGGCTTCTCTGACTGGACAGAAAGTAGTGTGCTTTTGGGGTTTTGGTGGGCTGTTTTTTTACACATAAAATGCTTTTTAGTCTTTGGGCACAAACTCACAGAGCTGAGCGAAACACTCACGTTTCAATATTGGGAAGCTGTGGTGCTCTGGCCAGCACATCATAGTATGACTCTTACTACATCACTCCATCACAACCACTGTGCAGAAAACAGCTGGGCTACATATGTCCATGGGTGGCTTCCAAACCTACTAAAAAGCTCTCTTCCCTGGCAGGGATAACCAGCCTTCCTGCTCTTGGAATCTCTAGTCCCATTCTGGCCATGTGCTAGCTCCCATAGCATTTTACTGCAGAGGACAAAACCAACTTCTGTATCCACAGATGACTGTAGTGCACGATGACACCAAGTTACCATCGTATCCTTGTTGCACATACGTGCATAACTTTGTGTATGTTTAATAACACAAGAGTTGTTTTCAAGTTGCTTGCTCTCTTTTGCAATACCCATCATGCTGCATTAGTGAAGTAAATGCTATATGAATGATAAGATGTTTTTATTGTGATTTCTGGCACAAGAGTTCTGCTTTTTGTGCTAAAAAATAATAATTCACGTAGCCAGAAAAGGTTCCACAGCACCATAATTAAATTATTCAAGCTTTTAACATCCAAATCAGTAATCTATGAATGCCACCAGAAACATGATTTTACTCTATCTACAAATACACAAAGCAGTTATTTTTACAACTACTCACCAATGCCTACTGCTAGTCTTACCAAAAAGTTACCTAAAACCACAAGGACATTTATTAGGAAGAAAAGGTTAGTCTTCAGATACATTAAACTACCAGTTGTTGAACTAATTATCCCTTAGGATGTAAGTAAGGAGCCTCCAAACGACAGCACAAGGCAGGAACACATGGCTGAGCAGGACAGGGGGAGGGCACAGGGACTTCTTAAGCTAGGTTTAAGGCCAAAGCCAGCATCTCGTTCAACTACACCCTCAGAAACAGTCAGGCTATTGTCTGAAATTTTTATAGTTTTCATCACCTGAATGCCCTGGCAGTCGCTCCGTTAGCTGTGTACTTTTTAGGCCTCGTTTCAATGAATGGTCACCTACTGCAGGAGCAGTGTCATACTCCAGATATGACATGTACAATGCAAAGAAGTCAAGCCTGTCATGTAATACCTCCTGCCAGTCCTTCAGCCTCCCTGCAGGAGGGTCTGGGCTCATTTGGGGCAATAGCTGAGATTTTCTTGTTGTCCACCCTCTTTATTGATATACAGCTTTGGGACAGAACCAGCTTCCAGAATGTGACAATTTAGGTATTTCTAAAAGTCTGTATGTTATACACTATTCTGGACTGACAATGTCTACGTCAATAAAATGTTCCCAGAGCCCTTCTGAGGCCAGCATAGCCGACAAAACCACCTCTCACAAGCACAGCGCTGATCCAGGGAACAAGCCTGCAATCTCCACTCTCACCTCAGAACAACAGGGAATTCCAACTCAATCTCTGTTATTTCCAACACACTAACTTGTAGACTGCATATTTCATTGCCTTACCTACCTTAGAGACAATGGACTACATCAAGGCTACTAAGTGTCCAGTGATTACCCTCCAAAACACAAAAATCCAGGCTTGCAAATTGCTGTAACAATTTCCACCTCTTCCCCTGTTGTGGGGGTGAAATTTATATTTGTGTCTCAGGGCAGCTGGGCAGTGGCGTGCTCTTCTCACACCTCCATTACTCTGGCCTTCCACATCAAACCTGGAGCCACTGCTGGGTGCCTCAGATTTATATGGAGATGGGACTGCATTGCTTGCAGGACGCCCCCAAAACCGCTAAAGCTTAATTATTCTGAAGAAACTCTGGAACAGCATAGTAACTCACTGCTCAGTTACTCTCTATCTAAATCCTCGTCCTTGAAATACGTAGTAGGATATGGTCAGTTCAAGGATCAATTCAATCTCTGCCTTTCCCATTTCCGCAGCAAAGCAACTGTGTCCCCCAGAGAAGGGCACACTGAAGGCACTGTGAATGGCGCTGGATGCCATGCACAGGACAATACATCTTTTGTCACTGAAATTCGCTGGGACTCAGTGCTTTGGATTCCCAAAGGCATTCAGGAGCATAAATCTCATTCTGGAAAGGAATTAGGCTCCGACTGCCTTTGGAGATCCAGGCCAGTGAGTTGGCCGAAGAGACGACCACGAACACATTCTGCCAAATGTGGCATTTCACTGGCAGAACTGCTGCTGGAACGTCTTTTGCAGCATACACAATATTTAGGATGGTCCCAACTCCCTGCTACCACCTACCAATCTTCTTCACCCCTAATTAAATTAACATATAAGAATGCAGCAAGATATTTAACCTTACCAAACTTAAAAAAAAGGAAAAGAAGTTAAATTTTTTACATGTTCCCTGTACTTTCCTGATATGTAAAAAATAAATTAATATGTGAAACATACTAACTCACTTTCAACTCCTGAGCAGCAACCTTTTCCTTTTTCATTGATGTTACACCAGTAGGAATCCTTAGGAAAAGAAGGGCAACAGTGAAATAAGAAAAACCCTCTGCTATGCACGAAAAAAGAGAATTTTGTCTTAAACTGTCTTCTTCGAGTTTCTAATGTCTCTTTAATTCCTGGCATCTCTAAATGAAAGAAGGAATTGATTTTCTCAGGAGTGGCCCACCCAGCAAAAAACCCTGTGTCAGTTGACAGAAGGAGGCACTATACCAAACCTGAGCTTCACTGAACTTCTGAAACCACAAGGATGTTTTAATATTTCCAGAGACTATTTCAAGAGTAACAACATAAAAACAGAGACATCTGGAATTAAATACCATTAAATTTCACTTCAGTTTTGTTTTTCTGTCTCAGCTGGACAGAGATACTCCACTGAAATACATATTCCCCTGAAATACATTTATGTATCAGTGCTACCAACAGAGCCAGTTTCTAATTAAAGGGCCATAATATCTTGTTAATGTTAACAGAGGACGATGTTTTCGGTCTGCTAATTTTTTACATCTTCTGCACATCCTTATTAAGCAAGAGGGATTGAAAAGAAAACATTCAATGAGATGACTATACACTAACTTTTTATGGGTATTGACACATCATGAGGGATGTTCTAGGGATATTCTGTGGTTTATCCTTTGACAGAGAAGATCTTTTGTGCTGATCTATCTCATTTTAAGTAATTAAATGCTTTCTTGAAAAAACTCTGAAACAAAACCCCAAGAGAGCCAAAAGGTATATAATCTAAATAACCATAAAACATAAATTGAGAGCTACAGTGTTTGGCTAGAATTTCAAGGAAATCCTTCTGAAGTTCAACCACTCCACTTCTCAAATCCTAAATTCAACAGCAACAATGTAACCCTTCATATACAGTTACTATAGCATTTTTACCTGAAAATCTCAGATCAGCTTACTTAAAAATGGAAAAAAAAATTGAGTCCTGAAGTGCTTGTAATTTTTCTCAGAATTAAAAACGCGAGGACTGTATGTGATGAGGCTGAGGAAACCATTTTCTACATAGCCTATCTTTAAACCCTGGCCACAGCCACTATTTCCCACCACCAAAAAACGGGCAGCTCCAGCCTCGAGATGATGGGCTGGAAAGGGAGCTGTTGATCCCTGGGGCTCCTCACCCTTCCTTGACAAAGAGGGGAAAGGAGCCTTCTTTGCCAATGCAAGAGAGGAATCAAAAGAAATAAAAAAGAAAAAAAAAGAAAGTGAAACAAGCACTCTTGTCACAAAGCCACAACTTCTGCTGTTGAGGTCTGGTTGGGGTTTGGGTTTATTTTGGGTTAACTACCACTGCTTTCAGACCCACATGGCTCCATTCCCCTCTCCCGGTGCTCCTGGGTACTCTGGGCTCCCCTGGTGCCTGTCCCAGGGAGTGCGGGAGCGCAGAGCCGGCAGTGCCAGAGCTTCACTTCCGAATGGAAGCCAGGAAATGTCCTGCTGCAGCTGCGCCAAAGTGCTTGTTACTGAACTAATCATCAGCTTCCACCCTCCTCCCCCACCCTGGTTGTTTTTGGTGGGTTTTTTGTGGTTTTGTTTTTTTTTTTTTTTTTGACAGCTGTCTTCCTATCTTCCCAACAGGTGCTATTAGGGCCTGAACAATGGCGAAGGCTTTTAAGCCACTGCTGTTGACAAGTGAAAAGGAACAACAAATGGCTCAGTAGTGCTCTTCTCCCAGGGTCACTCAACCAATGGTAATAGTTATTATTTTTATTTATTAGCTCTGTGGCACTGTCCTCCATTGTACCTCCTCCAAACTCCCCTTTCCGTGACAGCAGAGGAGCTTTTTAACTTTTAATAAAAATGGGCGAGCGCTTAGCTCCTGAGCTGGCTCTTTCTGCAAAGTGCACAGCTAATGAATGTTGTCCATTTAGATCTGGATAATTTATGATGTCAGCGGAGCGGAGGTGGGGAGGGCTGGATCCAGATATGGCCATTAGTTACACTGCCAGGAGTGACACCGAGGTACGGGGAGGTGGAAGTCGGGCAGAAAGAAGAGGTTCCCTCACCCCGTATTTGGGGGGTTTTTTTGCAGGATAATTAGGAGGTTAGGAGGTAAATAAGACATTTGAGGTTGATGTAATTTTTCTTTACCCTTCTTAGCATTTTGCTGACCATATTATAATCCTCTTCAGAGAACAATGGCAGGTGGAAGAAAAGTTAATTTTCCCTTAAATGAAGGGAAAATTACTGCACTCATTTAAACGATGTGCTTAGACCTGCTACTGCTAGGGGGAAAAATTGTGGCAAAATGTTTTCTGATCCTAATAATGAATACACGCATTCATACCCATATATTTACTAGTTGATGTTACTCAGTTAATAAACTGTATATAACAGATAAGCTCTATCAAATGCAAACCCTGTGTCGCCACTGTCCTGGCAAATGAGGTAAATATGAAGGCAAACCAAGCAATTCCATGTCCAAACAAAATCAGTAAACCAGCAAGTAAGTCCCCTGGAAGTGCACATGCAATGAAAGTTGAAAATACAAAGCTAAACCCCATGAAAGTATTGACATATTGTGGAACTGGTTGGTTTGGAGTCACGTGTTATCAATCAGATTGAGGTACGAGTATGTAGACATTCTGATCATCTGGACCTATTTATTTAAAATATAAGTTGACATAATTGTGTAGTGAAAGGGCTACAGACATGAAATTGTCTGTGTACTTCCTAGAGTAAAGGTGTAATTTGAATCTAATGATAACATGGAAAGAACCATAAAATAATTATCTAGAATGTTAATAAAACCATTAAGAGGATTTAAAAAATTGAAAAAAAAAACCCTGAAAAGGATATCCCCCTGAAACAACAAAAAAATCCCACATAGTAGGCCCAGATTTCTCTTCTCTTTCAAAATATGACAGACTGTTTTACCACTGGAAGTGAGAATTAAAGCACATACGCCTGATGCTAAACAATTACACATCCTGAACTCCTCTTGCACAACATATGTGAACACAAAATCTCAATCATCGATTGCCAGATGCCAGAAAGATAGGAACAATAATAGTAATAAAAAAAAAGGTACACCATAAATCAAAGCTTCTGAAGTGCAGGTAGTTTCACAGTAAATCAGAGTCCTAGTTGTGAAGTAAATTATATTTGCATGAAATCATTATGTCAAATTAAGTAGAAATTACTAAGGCTAATGTCACCCTTGGACTTGCCTAAAATAATCTTCCAAGATTTGCACACAGGCTTCTCCACTGAAGTACAGCATTCCATCTGCCTTGACAACTTGTTCTGTTTGTTCTCACTTGTCTCCATTCATGGATTTCTTGGACTCTGTTATTTTCAGCGTAAATAAGGAGAGGAAATACATTGGGTTTCCTTTTGGATCTAGCATTTTTCTTTCTGAGTTAGGGAATAACATCGAGATACACGGGTGGTTCAGCCATGTAACAGCTGTGACAGGTAATCCCCAAATAAGCGAAGAGAAATCAGAGAAAGTCTATTATGCATAGCTCTTTAACATAATAGTTCTAGACAAGGGGAAAAGAAAGTCAGAAGGTAAAGGCAGGGAAGTCAAAGAGGGGAAAAGAGATGAGAGACAAAGGAAACAATGCTGAGAACAAGGAAAGAACAAGACTAAGAAAGGGGACTCATTTGTCAAATCCAAAACGTACTTATATTACACAATGCACTGAAGGAGTAGGAGAGTCAGGGCAACTCTGCAGCCACTCTCTGGCTATTGAAAACAGTCACAGACAGGGAGCTCCCCCATTCCCCAGCCATCCAACACATAACTGCAGCAGTCCGGGCAAAGGTGAAAGAGCTGTAACATGAACTTCTGCTACCAGAAAAGACAATAGGATTTAGATTGAAGCATAAGCTATGACTTCAAATTACTGCCAGCACTCTAAGGAGAAAACATCTTTTTTATCAGAGAGGAATCTTACTCATACCCTGCAGTAGAACTTTTTCAGACTACTTTAGAAAAGTTAGACTTCCTTCGTTCACCTCAGGATGATAAAACTTCCTCTGCAAATAGTTGTCCAGATGCACAAGAAGGATCATATGCATTTAGGATGGCTTTATGAATCGCCAAGGACCAATGAGGTGAATGCAGGACAGGAACAGAATACTTTCCCAAGAATTAAGGTCATTCACTGGGCAGCTCTTTACACAATGCTGACAATCACTAGGCACTACATTCTTCCTGGTAAAAAGAACAGAGATCCCAGAAATACAGAGAATGTCAACATTTCCTCTGACAAATTTAATTTAAAGCAAGTAACAACAACAAATACCCTCACCTCTCTGCTACCAATCTCATCAATGGCCACCCAGAGGTGGCCTTCTCCCACTGTGTCTGACAAACCTTGTCCTTGTCGCGATGGAACCTAATTTGCATCACTGAAAAACAAGAGAGAAGTAGCTGTACTCATCCTCACAGATTTCTCAAACTACCTATTTGAGAAGGCCTGCCCTAGTCCTTGGGGATGACTCCTTTTTGCAATTCCAAAGCATTCACCTGTACAGCCCTAATAAGATCAGTGAAGGGGAAGCTTAAAATGGAGGGTGAAGAAGTTCAGATGAAGAAAAAACCACTTTGAAGGGATCACCTTCTCTGCAACACCCGTAGTTCAGGATCCTGTTCATTCATCGCTTTTTAGGTGTGGTAGTAAGAGACATCTGGATTCTGCTGTGAATGGGCAGAAGCTGCACTTTGTTGATCACACAGAAACTTGTTCCAGTGATCTTCATATTTTTGTTGTTGTCTTGATTATTTCTACGTTCCATAGCTACAAAAGGAAAAAAGGCTTCTTCTGAAAAAGCTCTGACTGGTATAGAAAGGTGCCTCTCCTAAGACTCTGGCCTCATATTAAAACCCCTCACAACTGGACCACATCTACCTGTTGAAAGAAAAACAAAACCCAGACTTCCCTCTATGACTGTTATCTCAAGCACTGACTAGGCTATAACTGATTAAAAGAACAGTAAATAGGGATCATAACTCATGATCTGAGAATTAGAGAGACAAACCTTTACAAGGAGCTGGACCCATACTCAGGATTGCAATCTTGCAAGACCTGAAAATGATCTTCCTGACAGTAAAAGTGGGTGCTTTTTGAGAGTAACAGCTCCTTCAAATAAAGATCAAATCTGTAAATGAAGAGTAAATTGGACAAAAAACAGATCTGTGAAAGAACCCAAAGAGCAGATCCGTGCAGCTCTACTGCTGGGATTCCTGGCTCTGATTCGTTGTGCCTTTGTGGGCTAATTCTGAACATTGATTCAAACCATCTCAAAGCCCCCAAAAAACTCAGCTAAATTTTAATGTTTGCACAGAAATCACTTCAGTCAGATAACTGCTAGTGAGGCTGTGAAAAAAAGAAATCAATTCAAGTCCAATATCAACCGCACCTCGATTTTAACACTGACACATCTAATGCTAATGAACTCTGTCTGAATAATAATACTGTTATCAAAACTTTACATGCAATCATATCTTTTGTGATTTAATTTTGTGACTAACACTGACCTCTCGTGTATGGTACCTACCTTTCTTTCCGACACAGTGCTCAACAATAAGCAGTTTACACAGAGATTTATTTTGTATCTAGTAAGACATGTTTAGAAAAAGAACTACATGTAATTCAGCTTTTCTTTTCTTTTTCAACATTGAGATAAAACTAGGGTTGAGACTGAAATATTTTCTTTTAAGCCCACCTCTCTCTGAATAAGATAGAGAAATCTTCGAATAAACATATATAAATGTTTCTCTGGTAATGCAGATGTGAAGGAGAGCCATACATGTGAGTATGCCAAGCACAGAAAATGACCCAGAGTCAATACCAAAAGTGGTGGGGTGAAACAGAGGGATGTGGGGCTCCTGTGGAGTGAGGCAAATGACAAGGGCAAATTCCCAGATTGCTTGAGAACAGGGTGTCTGGGAAGGTGGGGTGTGGAGTAATTGCAGAATGGTGTAACAGGGAATTTAATAGATCAGAAAAGGCTGAATAGGATAACAGGCCCATTGTTCAGAAAGTTCTCTTTTGTGACCAGGCTTTAAGAGAATGCCAGAGCAACAAATGACTTAATCCTGGGGGGATGCTATGGTGTAAATGAAAGCAGTCTATACCTTGAAAGCCGATGGAATAAATTTCTGTATCACATAACCACACTGATGACTGCAGCTTTCAGCAAAGTCTTAAGAGTTGCAACTGGCAAAAACCTCACAATTGTGCCCTGCCATGTCCCCCTTTCCCTCTTCCATGGCATTTTCCAATGCACTTGGGGGGCAAATGGGGGAATAAGTCACATAAACGACAAAGAGACATGGTCAAATAGCACAGAAAATACAATGGTCACAGGGGAGAACAGAAGAAAAATGAAGAATTCTTCTGTGCTGGTTTCCTTTCTCTCCTATGTTCTAACCACTGAGCTAAGCTTAGAGCCTCCTGGTTATATGAACGCAGCCATTAAGCACTATTAAGCACTACACCACCAATTTACACAGCTTCCTGCTCCCTCACTAAAGAAATGGAAGTGTCTTAATAGACACTTGGGTGTAAAATGGAGGCTCACCTTCCAAGTATCTCACAGAGCACTGTGTGTCTTTTCCATTCGCTCATGTATTTCTTGAGCCCTATTAAAGCAGATGATGGAGCTGAAGGGTCCCATCTAATGCTTGTGACATCAAAGACAGCATCTTTCTAGTTACTTTAGCACAAGCTGAATTAAGAACACAGAAAAGGCAAATTTAAAACATAAAGGTCACACTCTAGGGCTTAATATAGAGTATGTTATGCATATCCTTGCAAGGATGGAAGAATAGGCAGTGGAATATGGAACACTTAAAACTGGCACCATCAGTCCTTGCTTTATATATAAGAGACAGGATATTATTTATTATATGGCCCAGGCATTAAGGAATACAAAAAATGACTGGTCTTTTTCGTAGAAAAGGTAAAAATATGCATTTCTCCATCAACTACAATTTCTTAACAGAAATAATAGATTCCTGTTTTAAAAAAAATAATCTCGATGTCATTCTAACTCAGGCAGAAAAGTGAAATGCATAAATGTAATGCAGCAATCCCCAAATCAAAGTTTTTCCATAACTTTATGAAACTTGGCCTTTAAGTTTTCAAATTCCTACTGCATCTAGATGGAGCCTATTAATTGGTTCTCAATTTGGCTACAGAAATTCTTAAATTCTGTGAATCTTCTGAATGATATTCAATTTTAAAACAATTAATAGAGACAAATTACTCTGCCTTCCAAGAATTCAGAACTGGAGAAGTATAGCTCAGCTGTGACTTGTGGTTTACTTGGTAGACAGTCTGTTGCACTTTTTATCCTTCTTCCCTCTCCTTTTGCCAGAGAAAAAAAGGGAGCACCGTAGGTGCATTGCTAGAGCACTCTGCACAAAAGCTCGGCTTATGCAAAGCCCTGATCTGCCTTCAATTGAAACGTTTGTTTCCATATATACTGCAGATACTTCTTTATGAAGTTTAAAACATATAAAAACAACTATTACCACTTTGAACATGTCTAACTCAGAAAAAAAATCAACGAATAAAAAGTTTCCTCCATTCTATTTAAATTACATTTGAGTAGTTCTCTGTGGGGCTACTACAAATTCCTTTAAGCCCACTAGTCTCTTAGCTACATTAAATTAATGATGCATCTCAAGCATTCACTCTTCTGCAGAAGAGTGTAGACTCTCCAGTCAGACACCTACAATTCACTAAATTGGAAACATTTACCTAAGGGAGACATCAGTGTGTTATCCTTGCAGACAATATTACATTGTAATGTAAAACACAGATAATATTTGGGAGAATTAAGAAGATGAGGTGTATGTTGAGTGGATTTTTCAATGTCAGTAGGGATAGGCTTCAATGGACTCAGTGCAGTTCTCCTGACGACTAAACCATTCTAGTTTTGCCAGCATGCAGTGCTACGTCCTTCTTTATATTAACACCCCAAATACCCAAATTATTCCAAGAGTCCCTACTACAACATAATCCCCACTCCATACAATACTTCAATTAAGGCTGAGCTACATTAACTATGTTTATCAAAAAATATATATATTTCCATAATGCCCTTTTTTCTCCACTGTTATAACTCTTCACTCCCAAAGCTGTGTTTATAATGAGACGGTGTGGTGTATTTTCCTTTAAAAGCCTTGGCAGGAGTTTCTGTAGTTTTTCTCATGTATCACAAGTTCAGTACTCTTTCTCCATTTGCTTCACAATAACCAGTCCATTTCCAAGTGATTAATTTTCTATTCTAAAACAATGCATTCCTTTCCCCTCTCATTTTGCTGGTGTGGGGTTTTTTTTTCCTCTTTTCTTACCAAAAGAAAAAAAATTCTTTTTCAATGACATCATGGTATAAAATTTTCAAAGCAGGTTTTAGCGGGAGATATGCAGATTGCTTTGAAAAGTTACCCTCATAAATAACAACAAAGTACTGAATTATCAAGGCTGTAACTCAGTCAAGAGGTGCTGTAACCATTTATATTATATGACCTCAGCAGAACCTCTTGATTGAATTGCAGCCTTTCATTAAATCGGGCACTCTGTATTATTTTCTCTGAACTAGAGTAAATCAGAATGGCAAAGAGATTAGCCCCCAAGCCCATCTCTTTGTGATATAAAGGCATATAATTTTTAACCATTACCTCGATTTTGTAACTTAAAAAGATTGTGCATAATCTACTGTGTCAAGAATTCCCTTCCCTCTGTAGGGAATGATGACATGACAAAAATAATACTGTGTAACCCAGGTACATTTAGAAACTATAAGGCTTGTAAAGGAGCAAGATCCTACTACTGAAAGCTAGAGAAAAGTAGGGGGGGAAAAAGGATGGAAGAGAGAAACCGTAGATTCATAGCACTGCAGATTCATTCACAAAAAGCTGGAAACCAGAAGGGACTATTAGCTCATCTAAGCTCATCTTCTATATATATTACTGAATATTCATTATTTCATCAACCAAAATCAAACCTTCCTCTGATTTATTTCTAACTACCATTTTACTAGAAGAGAAACAGCTGGCCTCTGAGTCAGGACATTCCATAAATATCTCCCTGCTTTTTACTGGAAAGTTGTGTGTGTAGGGATGAGGGTGGAGGGAATGGGGGTACTTGTAATACTCTCTCTGTTCATCTCCAGCTGGCTTATACAATGCTGCCTCCATAATGCGAGAGACAACCTCCATACCAGCGGTTCTCAAACAAACCCATGATGACAAACATCAACATCTTGGACCTTTTTATGGAGTGGGTCCATGCAGGAGCTCCTGTGCTCATGCAAGCGGCCACCCCAGTGGGCCCATGGGAATCATTTCTCCAGAGAGTGCTTCCAAGGCTGCTCGGCACGGGTTGGGAGCATGATTTGGGAGAATGCAGGTTTCCCCATGGTTCGCATCAATCACACACGGGAAGAAGAAGATGGCATTTTCCTCATCTGGCCATAACGTTTCACAACATGCCTCAGGTTTTCCCTATTGCTTGGACTTTGCCTCCTTTTCAAAGCCCCTGCGTTTAACTCGGTAAGAGAAAAGCTACAGTAAGTCCCTTTTCCTATTTTCTTATATTTGTGTAGCTGTTAGACATTTTGCAAAGGAGGGGAGTACCAGCCAGCCTTTCACAACAAAAGGGCTACTGTCACCGCGCCAGTCCCAGACATGGTGGAAACCAGCCCACAGGAAAAGGCCTGGCTCCAGTGTTAGGCCCCGGCCGAGTACAGTCACTGCATTCACTCAAATTGGCAACAGGTCTCAGTGTTCCTGGCTTTGAGCTGTGAACAAGGGTCGGGATTGAATAACCAATTATACAACCGCTGACTGAGTTTATCCAAGGTTTGCAAACTGCTATAATAGCCCAGTATTCACTGACTGTTTTATCCTTTTCCAGATATAGTGTCATATCTCCCCTTGTGCTCCATTTACATGTCACTTTATTACATACATCCATTAAAAAGGTTAATACAATGTCACAGTCAATGCCTAAATGTTGCCATTCAGTATCCTCGCCTTGCTCCCCGGTACATTTCACATCGGCACATTTCTTTCTCTCCCCCTCTCCCGCGCTCTCCTGAGCGCTTTGCTCGCTCACACTCAAACACACACACACACACACTCTTTCCTGCTGCAAAGTTAAATCAATTTGCTGTCAAGAATACAGAACAGAGCATGAACAAAACGGTAGCCAAGAGTCAATAGAGTAAAAACTGCACGCTCCCTGAAGTTGCCAGTCACGGTGAGCGCATTGTGCTGCCAGTGACGGGAGTAACCTTTAAAACTCTGAAAGTTCAGATAATCACTTAAAATTGTAGACATTGTTGAGACTCCCTGAATCACCTGGGTCCCTTAAACTATAATGAAAGTTCACTCACGAAAAAAAGCCTTTTGAATGGCTTTTCTTACTTTCGGGGATAAACGTTAAGCATACCAAAAATTGTTCTTCTCTGATTTTTAACACTTCCCAACTTGACCCAAACTATAACCCAGACGCGTAGGAGGCTGGAAAAGACTGGAAAAAATAGAACCAAATTCCTCTACATCTTCCTGTGAATGACTGATGGAGATCTTTCTTAAACTTGTAATTTTTTTTCTTTTTTATAGAAGTTTGTGTCTGAAAACAGCAAGAAAGAAAAATTACTCAAAATTTTCTACAGGTTAACTTTTTGAGTTAAAAGTATTCCTGTTTTCTACTGCCCTATTAACACAAAATGGTGTGAGAAACCAAAGACAAAATTTTACCTTTTGATTTTAGGCAATACACATCACTGCTGTTTGCATATATGGTATCACTGGGATAAAGGTACAACTTTTAAGTTGAGCAGTACAGCAGGCAATCTCCAATGGCACCACAGTGAAGCTACATTTATTTAAAAAAAAAAAAAATTCACAATTTCATTCCTGATCACAAAAACTGATTTTCATTTAACTTTATGGCCTTCCACAGTTAGGAATAGGGCAGTTCAGAGAAAAGACTTTGATCCTGACAAGTAAAAAAAACTTGAGGATAATCTTCATTCTCCCTCATTTTCATGGAGCTTGAGACTTTATCTTTTTGGTCCAGACTAAAACCACACCTACTTCTATGGCATGCCTGACCGTGAAAGTCAATGGACACAGACAAAATGTTTTCAAAAAGACTATTTCTGTGGAATCTAATTGTTTGTTTACTGATTATATCACAGTCAAGAAAGTGCACAAATATTTGAAAATCATCTAAACTGAGGGTTTTATCAACTTGGCACCACTATGACTGCAACAATGGAAAATGGAAGATTTTTCCCAATATGCCCCCCTACAAAGGAACATGAAGTATACTATTCACCTAAATTGTACACTAGTCCTAAAGGGAAAAAACCCACTCAGTCAAGAGAAAGTAATTTGCTGTTGTAAGTCTTTAAAAAAATGTTTTGATTTACTTTTTAGAAAAACTTTCGCACAGGTTTTGGACATTACCTGTTTCCCCTTTGATGAGTGCTCAGGCTTCTAACACCAACCCCTGACACTTACGCAGACCACTACACGTGATGGTATCAAACTGTGCTGCAAGGAGCTTAAACCATCTTATTTCTTTGCTCCTTAGTTTGGAAAAGTTAGGGATATGTGAAGCACTGTTAGAGGAGCAGAGCAGCCCTAACACACTAAATGGAGAGACCCCAAACTTCACATAATTTCTTTGACTCTTAATGAAAAAAATCAAAATCTTCAAGAAGCTCCATTACTCAATTTAAGATTCCAAATAAGAAAATTATAGCAAAAATCTATTTCCAATGAATCACTTTCCTATCTAAGGGCCTGTATGCAAAGTTCTTGCTTTTGTTCTTTTTTTTTTTTTTTTTATGTCATGCCTTTTGAAACCTGCACAATGCAACTGCCCACTTTTGCATCATAAAAGATCCGTAGGCACCACATTGTTCGGCTATCAGTAATAGACTCTTGATTGAGTTGGACTCTGAATGACACACAGTAGCAGCAAATGATAAAAAAGAGAGACTGGAGAAAAACCCTCCCCTCAATTTACTCCTAAACCAATTATCTGCAAGCTACGTGCACCATGACATTGTATTAGAGACAAATTATATTAGCCCTGTTTATGAAAGCTAGGGCAAGTTGTTATCCAGAAATGGGAATTACCTCTGAACAGAAGAGAGGAACTGGACAATTCTTCTGGCAAGTGGAGAGGCTGGTATTTTTCCTTCTGTTTCCTTCTCTTGTCTAATTATTCTGAAGAAAAAAACTTAGGGCTAAATTTTGTTACCTCAGTTTTTTAGAACTTGATAACCTGACTTAGTACTAATCTAACTAAGCCTGAAGGAAAGGAGCTTCAGAATTATTTAAGGAAAAACAACTCATCTGAGCCCCTCTGGAAAAGGACATTCTCCGAACCCTGACTTCTTTGTCCTGCTCATTCAAGCACGAAAAGGAGAAAATGGGGCTGGAATTTCTAAGGCCAAAACCAAAACAACAAAACAGGACATGATGCACCTTGGCAAGTTTACAGGCTTTCAGACAGGGAAGGATGAAAAACTGCATCATATTTGGACAAACGCTTGCAAGAAAGAAAGGCCTACCTTGGAAATATTGTTATAAAAATGCTCTTTTTTTTCTGTTGGGAAAATCTGAAAGTGAAAATTCCCACCTATCACCCCTTCTGATTCACAAATCAGCACTTTGCAAGTGTCCACAGCTCTGGTCACCAAAAAAAGACATTCCCAGATGCGCTGTTCTGTAGGAGGACATACTATCCTTTTAACATCATAATGTTACTTCAGCAATATTAGGATCTCATGCATAGAAGATGATAGTTTACAGCTCTGTAATGTACCTACAGCAGCCCAACCTTCTGTATTTGGAGGAAATTGGTATTTCTTAAAAGATGCTGTGCCTCTCAAGTAAAAATGCTGTCTTACTGATTTGTGGAGTGGTGTGAAGCAAACACTTCAGTTATATGTTACTTAGAAAGAGGACATAGTACAATACTGTACTGCTAACTAACATTTTTGTCTCAGACCTCAAAGAATCTCTTTTGAACAACAAAAATGCACCATTCAGAATTCAGGAATTAGAACACTAATCTAAAAATATTATTAGCCCAGTCTGTCTCACAGTCCACAGACCCTGAAAGAGTGACAAACACTCCAGTGAGTAATCAAAGTGCTTTCTTATGATTAAAAAAACCCCAACAAACAACTAAAAATAATAGTTTTACTTCCTTCTGAGTTTAAGGAGAAAATCAGACTGGCTAGTTTCCCTCTTCTCATCCCTCTTCCTTCCAAGACCTCTTTATTGTGAGCATATAAATAATTTTCATTAATATTCTAAGTGAAATATTAATTAACATCTAGCTATTCAATCCTTGACAGAAAAGAACAAATCAGAGTCTGATTTACTGACTCCTAGAAATAGATTCTTAGGGGAACTAAAGAAATTCAGAGATTAGAATAAACTATACCTTATGGAACTCATGGTCACTCTGGAGTTATTCCTATTTATAACTGTATCTTTTGGTATTCATGCTACTTCCCTGTCCTCATCAAGAGAGAAGTACAATGAAGCAAATGTGAGGGCAGATCTTTTCTTCCACCAATTCTAATGGCTAGATGCCCTAATAGAGCACCCTTTTATTTCTACTACAGTTCACTTCTTAAGACTGGCGTTATTAGCAATAGCCAGTTTTAAGGCACATCCAGTAATTCTAGCTTGCTAATTGGTTATTTCAGAATCATATTATTACTGTACTCAAGAATTGGAATGCTATTGCTCTCATCAATCTTTGTTTTAAAAAAACAAAGATACAAATTCCCACCTCTTCAATTTTGAGACTGCGGCGAAGTGCCGAATTGCCAGTGGTTGGTAGATAGATTCTATTTCAAACACATATTTATCTGTGTTAGCTGCGAAATGATAGGGCTGTGCAGAAGTATCAACTCACTTGTTTCATGTTCCTAATCTTCTCCTGAATATCTCTTCATAACTTGACTATAGAGGGATGGATTTATTTGAATTTCGTTTGTGATGTCATGCAGATTTAAGAGCATTCCTAAATATATGAAATCCCAGAAAACCGTCGCAAAACTTTTCTCTCTGAACATGCAATAGGTATAAGGAAACAGCTGGGAACAGTGAAACTTTAGAGAAATGTAACTTAAAATCCATCATATTATTAACATTTTAACCACCTTCGGTCATATTCATGTTGTTAGATTTTCAAGTTATTTTCCCTTTACAAGAAACATAAACATAAGTTTCTTTGATATTTTAAACCCTGACTTCGAGACTGTTTCAACTTCCCTCCGTCCAAGTGTTAACTGACTAATAGCTCTGCAGCTGTGGAAGAAAACATCTCTCATCTCCCCCATGGTCCGGCACCTTCCATTTATGGTTAGAATGATTTCATTATGTTTTACCACTGCTGGCTGCCATATTTTTCCCCTAGCTCTCTCCCCAGCCCACTGCTAACTGTTATAAACCTTAGAAAGGATTTGGGAAGCTATCACTCAAAGCACCACTGAGCAAGAGCCAATCACCAAGGCAAGGGAAGCCTTCTTACCTAAACAAACCATTATCGGCTCATCTCATGTCTTTGTACTCTTTTTTTGCTATTACCTCACGGGATTAACTTTTATCTCTAATCTCTGCTCTGGCCAACTGTCAGGGAGCCTAAAAGCTGCCTGTCTTTTAATCTGTGTGTAATAATACTGCTGTTACTAACAGATAACTGTGAAACAACATGGAGGGAAGGAAAACACACAAACACACAAGGGCTGATTGTTAAAAACTGCTGTGCTAGATCCTACCTGAAAGGAGAGCAAGATCATGCATGATGTCCATATTGCATCCCCTTCATTTTCTCTTTCATGTTTTTCTTTTCAATCTAAACCCCACTGAAGTGTTTTAATTTGGGAGATCTGTTCTTATTAACCAGTTTATCTCCTGTTTAACTTGACATTGCCATGTTCCTGGGAGTATGAAAAAACATGGAGTATTGCCATTGCCATGTTCCTGGGAGTATGAAAAAACCCTCACCTACTTTCCATTAAACAAAAAAATCAGGATGGGGAACATAACATAAAATCAAAACACAAAAAGGAAGAGAAAATTAACAATCCTACTGTAAAGGAAGATATCCAAAGCTTCAAAACAGTCAACATGTTAAAACTTGCTTTGAAATAATTAACTCTCTTACTGGGTGGCACATTTACCAGACAGTCAGCTTTACTTTACTTTAATACTTTTATAAGCTCCCCTCAATACTACATTACACCATGTTTGGTAAAACAAGGCTAAGAGACAAAAGAAAAACAAAGACTACTTAATTATGGCCAGGTGTGTAGAGAAGCAGTACTTGCAGAACATGGGGTCTTGAGGGGTTAGAGCAGGGAGGCAAACCCTCATAAAAACTGCTCTTATAGGGGGTGTTGGTGGCATTTTTTTTTCAGATTTTATTAAAAGCTTATTAAAGTCAAAGACAGGCTCTTTTATTTAAATCTAGTCCTTGAAAGAGTTTGAAAATCAACAGGGGAGAGGAATAAAGGAGGCCTACCAAAAAATCTCAGCAGGAAACTTATGGATAGATTATTTTAAGGAAGTAGTTGTAAGGACAGAAAGGATGCAAGTCTTAAATGGAATAGAAGAACAATTAAGCCAAAAGGGTTAGTGATATATTTTACCTGTTGAACTAGACAAGATTCCAGCTCAGTATCTCACTATACCTCTAAAAACATATAAAGCAATCTGATACACTCCAATCACTCTCCAGATACAAAAATTTAAGAATTATGCACCGTACCTTGAATAATCCGCAAACTTGGGGAAGCTGGAGCTGTAAAGCAGCCCGTGGCAAAAACTCCTCCTGGCAGGTCCAAGCCAATTCCTTTGAGGGCTGTTACTCTGAGGGTCCCAATTAGAACTGATCAGGCAATTTAGGACAGTACTTTTTCATAATTAGATCTCGGTGTTTTACAAAAGAGGTCATTATCATTACAGTAATAGTGGTGTAGCTGCCTAGTCTGGGGGTATATGGCTGAAGTAAGAGTTGTGGGGAAAAGCAGAGAACTTGGTTAGATCAGCCAGTATTGACCACATTTGCTTGCCCGTTTCAAATCTCATGATGACTTCGTAGGTCCTAACGGTTGTGTAATTTTCCAGCTTTAGTTGAAAAGACATCATTATCTTCAAGTGGGGAAAATAAAGCAGAAAAAGAAATGGCTTGCCCAAGATCAGCCAAGAAAGAAGGCCCAGTGGCAGAACCAAGGCCACAGAATCACAGAATCTTTTAGGGTGGAAAAGACATCCAAGATCATTGAATCCAACCTCTGACCAATCACCACCATGCCAGCTGGACCAGAGTAACGTTCAGTCACTCACTGAACACCTCCAGGGATGGTGACTCCACCACCTCCCTGGACAGCCCATTCCAATGCTTAACAACTCTCCTGTGAATAAATTCTTCTTGAAAGCAGGTGACAACAGCAGCACAAAGGGAGAATCCCACATGCTTTAGGAGAGGGTCAGCCCTGGACATGTCCTCCTGCTCCCCAGATGCCCCGGCAGGGGCAGACCCAGCCCCAGGCGACCTCCCCAGGCCTCTGGCCCCTTTGTAGCTTCACACAGCCCTTCCCTGCAAGTCACCGTGGACTGTTACGACACACCCCAACTCCCACCCCTAGCTGAGCTGTACCTCAAAATGGATGAGAAGCCAATGAAGGCATCAAAAGCAGGTCCAGTGTGTCCAGTATGGCTAATGTCATCTCTAAGAAATCTGAAAGGCATTCTGCAGGAGTGATTATCTTTGTAGACTCTAAATCTCAGCCCTCTGCACAATCTGTTGTAATAATCTCAGTTACATATCACAGGGACAAAGGAGCATTCCTTCTCATTCTACATCTTGATACTAAACTAAGAGGGACAAAAAGATACAGAAAACCATTTCACCTGACAACATGAAGTCTGTAGCTTTGCCCATCTCACCTTAAGCCCCAAAATACAGGATCATTGCAAACATTACAATATTTATTGCTCAGCTGAGATCTGAAAATGAAAACAAAACACTCTATCTTCTCACTGCCACCTCTGAAATTCTTCTCCATGCCACCGTCAGTGTTGGTTCCCCCTTTCATTTCATCAGAGTAAAAATCTACATCTGTTCTACATTTAGGAGACAACATTCACAGTTTTTCAGACTGCCAGCACCAAAAACTAACAACCAAGTTCTAATCAGTGACGGAGATGTGCCTACACTTGCTGCCCACTCCCAGTAAAATAAGGAATCGGGGACACGAACACCAGCTTTGACCCAAGTGCCCAGATTAGCAACCTCCCACCTGCCCCCCCCCCCCTCAGAAATCAATATATTGCTGTGTTTAAAAATGGTTTGCTGGAAACTTCTCAGAAGCAGCCTGGTGAGGGTGATTATCTGAGGATCTTAAGTGAGGCTTTAATAAGGTTCTACTGTATACAGTACATCTAAAAAGAAGCTCACTAAAAATAACAATGAGAGGAGATGATTGTAGAGGATCTCACTCTCTCAGCATCATTTCTAGCTTGTGCCCACATCACTACAGTAAAGATATCTTGTCAGGCCACGAGGACTCAACAGGCCTAATCAATAGCTGTTATTTTTTTGCAAGTGCCAACAAAAGAAAAACATAATTTGTGCTACACAACATGCTGAAAATAATTTGTACTAATTGGACTGCCTAAAATTCCCCTTCTGTCCTTCTGTTTTCAATTGCTTTTAACTTTGCAAACTTTGACTGTCCACACTGAAATGCTTAGCCTCCAAGCTAGGGAAAAAACAAAAACACAGGAGTAACAAGGGCAATATTACTTTCTTGCAATCTGACAGTTTAAGCTGCCATTTCTAAGCAAAATTAGCATTGGATTTTAGTGTCTGACTTCCTTCAACTGTTTTCTAAAAGACAGCTACACTGCTCAAGAATGCCAAATTTTGTCAAGTGAAGATTAAATGAGTACAGACCTCTTTCAGCATTGTCTTCAGAAAAAGACAGAAGACTGCAGACAGCTGTGACATACTTTAATGTTTGTAATACATATTCTAATATTCTGTATTCCTGATTAATCCCTGGGACTTGTAACAGCCCTTTGGAAGCACACAGAGTAAATCTTATAGCTTGCTGATTTTTTTTTTTATTTTCATAACCCCACACAAACATTACACAGCACTACAGTACTGCAAGGGGCCTTCGAGGCCATTAGGTTTATCCCTCTGATACTACAGCCAGCATGTGATACAACACTTTTCATTAATGTAGAGAGTTTGTCTGTAAAAATAGTTGAGGTGTTTGTTTTTGGTTTTGTTTTTTTTTTTTTTTTTCTCTACCATGCTGCTCCAGAACCTCACTGATCTAACAAACACAAACCTCCTAATTTCTTCCCACTCTACTCTGCACTGGTGCAGCCTCTCCTCGAGTCCTGTGTGCAGTTTTGGGTACCACAATACAAAAAAAATAAATAAAGCTATTAGAGAGTGTCCAAAGGAGGGCTACAAAGGGTGAAGGGTCTAGAGGATAAGTCATATGAGGAGCAGTTGAGGTCACTTGGTCTGTTCAGCCTAGAGAAAAGGAGACTAAGGGGAGACCTCACTGCTGTGTACAACTTCCTCATGAGGGGCAGGCACTGATCTCTTCTCTCTGGTGACCAGTGACAGGACCCAAGGGAATGGTATGAATCTGTGTCAGAGGAAGTTTAGGCTGGATATTAGAAAAAGCTTCTTCACCCAGAGAGTGGTTGGGCACTAGAAGAGGTTCCCCAGGGAAGTGGTCAATTTTATCCATAGCCAGCCTTTCTTGTTTTATGGGCACTACCATGTCCAATAAGAACTGATGCTTGCTTGTGTCTCCTGAAAACAGGTAGAATTTGGGATAACATTATTTAACATTGAAGTTACTCCAGTGATGAATTTGGCTTACTAGATGACCAGTGATGAATCCACAGGCAGAATATGTCCTGTGTTTGCTTGGGAGCATATGTCCTTCTTATAGCTGATAAGCACTGCTTCCTAAACTAAGCTCACCAGACACATTATTATGCCTTACAGGGGGAGCATATGAAAGAAAGCTAACACAGTAATTGAAAGTTATTCATAAAGGGAAGATTCCAATAAGTAATAAAATATTTCAGAAAAAAACTCTCCACTACCATTTATCTACTAACCTATAAATCATACTTTCATGAACTGTATATTCCAGTTAAAACTGAAACAAAATAGAAATCACTACTAATGAGTATTATTCATGTTATCACAGGAAAAGGGCAGTTTCCAGTCTCTGTCCTGCTTGGACAGGGAGAACTTTGGATCTGGTGCACAGTTATCTAATAAGATATGCATAGCAATGCTGAGCCTTTGTTTTTACCTAGTATTTTTAACTGTGGTAACACAAAGAAAAGGTTGGATACCTTCCCAAAACAAATGAAGATGCATTCCAAATCCTAAAACAAAAGTTACAAGCTGCAACAAAAGAAACATACCGGGCTGTCAGGCCAAAGCTGTTACTGGGGGAACAGACAGGTACAAGGCATTTGCTGGGGGAAGGTGGGTGGGTCAAGTAGCACAATGTTCTGCACAAAAGGATGAAGAACAAGTAAAACTAAGGGGAACTGAGGATGGAAGAAAGGTGGACACTGGGTTTTTATGAAAAGTGCCTATTTCTGTAGCATTTTTCCATAACTCCACTGCAACCAAGCAGAAGTATGCTCAGGAAGAATTTCAGTATCTGAGGCTTCTTCTTTCTTTTCTTTAGTGATCCAGTGTGGGCTCAGGTCTCACAGACTTAGACCAAGTTGTATGTGAACTATCAACAGAAGCAATATTCCAGAAGGAGCCTGCTCTATCCTTGACAGGTCTGGAGAGGGAATCGGCTGCTCCACAGTAGAATGAAAGGGAGAAACAGCAATTGGTTAACACAGAGAACTAGGGAGTTTGGCTCGAGTGTTATCTCAAGCCTTGAACTAACCTGACAGGATATACGTACATCGGATTTTGAATTTAATTAGGCCAAATGCCTGGTGACCATCCTGTGATTGCATAGCATGGCTCAACTCTAACAACTTGCATGTGGAAATACCTGAGGACCAGAAATAAATTTTCATATAGAAAATGTTAAATGTTAGGCTCTGTTCTAACATGTGGCTATGCTGTTAGGATAGTAGCAGCACAAAATCAATGCATAGTCTAATGCAGGAGCTTTTTACCGTTCACTCCTAGGTTTATTAATTTTCAAAAGGGTTCATGCTGTTATTTTGTCCAAAATTTGCATACATATTTCCAACAGATAATTAATATTTACTACAAAGAATAAGGAAAGTATGATAGATAAGGCTAACCTGTATTTCCCTTACAACAGGAAGGGTTTAATAACTGTGACATAACCTGCCCTTGCAGTGCAAAAATAATCACCCCATGTGCACAAGAGGGAATTTTTTTTTTTTTTTGCAAAAGAAACTTTTCTTTCATACTGTGAGACTTTAAATTGCATCACTAACTGCATCTATATGCATGCATGTGAAAAAAAAAAATTCTGTTCTTACAATGGCTTCAAAAATTGAAGCAGGGTAAGCAGAGGATACTGCTTTGAACGAGGAAGCATTGAAAAAAAATAATTATGAGTGAAAATATTCTTTTATGGCTTTGTGGAATTATTCTACCTGACTTTGTGAAAGAGTAAAAAACTCCTAGAGACAGACAGGCAGGTGATCAATTAAACTGACATATCAGGACTGAGTTGAGTATTCATTCAGTTTCCACCCAAACACTGAATCCTCTCTCGGAATCTCTCTTAGGAAGCAAAGCTTGCTCTTTGTCAGTTCTATTGAATACAATTAGCTGAGTGATAGATTCATGTACAGGAGCAGTGTGGCATTATTAATGCAGAACCCTGAAGAATCCTTATATCCATATCTTGCTGTGTTGATTTTGCCATAGTCACTGTTAAAATCACAGGTTAATTTACCTATGGAGAAAATCAACTTTCCAAAGATCCAAGAGAGAAAATCGTATTTACAAATGTGCCAGCTTCAATTTCAAGGTCTACAAGATTGCAGGAAAATGTAATAAAAAAAGAGGATCACTTTTTCTATTCTTTGAACTTACACAGCTAATCAAATCTTCCAGATCTAGACAGTGCTATAGATATGTATGAGAAGGAAAATAAGAAAGATAACCATAGACATTGAAGAACAGATAAAAATCATCAAATGCATTACCATAGTTTTGAACGATGACAAAAATGGCACTTGAGTGAGATATTACCCTCCAGCTTCATCACACTCAATGACACATTTAATGTCAGAGTAAAATTTATAGGATATTAAAGCAAACAAAACCGTGTTTAAAGCAATGCTAATGTTACTTTGGTGTTTGCACACAAACCACCAGAAGTTTGCAAATTTAAACTTGACACATAGGCCTTCATCTGTTTTATAAACACAAACAGCAACATTTGTACCCAGTGCATAGATCTTGGGTGCAGCTTTTAATTTTGTGTATGGATTTCAACTCCAGCTTTTCAGTTCCTTGTCCAGGTGGTTGGGCACCACAACCTGGCTTCTACTAACGAGACACTACAAAGCAAACCACTACAGCTGTAAGGCTACCCAAAGGATCTAGGAATTTCTATGGCCAAGGGTAATATTTGGGGGCATGTGGGCTCTGCTAAAAGTGATCAGAGTCATGTTTTAGACACAGAGCGATTCCTTTCAAAGAACACCTTGGATTTCCTCCCAGTAACACAAGAAAGTGCATTTATGTCCATCTAGATCCATTAAGCATATATTTCATTTTCTTTTCCCCTCCATTTTTCTTCTTTGTAAGATCTTCCTGTTCATACCCACTTATTAATTACGACCAGAGGCAAAAGACAACAGGTAAAAGATAACCAATTTGATTATGGTAAATCTAATCTATTGTTTTCAAAATTAAAATAAATCAAACTAAGCCCTTCTTTTATTGTAGCAGCTGAAATAGGTGTATTGCATATTTCAATTAGTTTTTAATTCTTCAGCATTCTCTACACCATGTGAAAATAGCTACCACCACTCTTCTTATTGCTGAGTATTATGTTTCCTGAATTCATAAAGTCACTTAGGATGTGCTTAATCTAAAATATGTCCCTAAAGCCACCTTTGTATAGTGTGGCCTAAGTTTAAGAGAATTTTATGCTATGTTAATAGTGTCATAATTTTATTTTTTTTCCACAAAACACTGATCTAATCTGTTTATTACAAAAGTACCGGGAAAAGCACCATTCTCGTATTTTAAGAAGGACCTCTTCTAAAAGTGTTGTACATTTGTGAAGAAGCATTTGGGGAATTTAAATAAGCTCTCTTAAAAAAAGCTAAATTTTAGTTTACAGAAATAAATAATAAAATTAGAAAGAGGGAGAAATTATATGGACAGGTTTTCTAGTCCATCATATTAAGAACTGAGTAAATTATGCTTTTTTTGTTTAATACTTCCTTTTGTTGACTCCAAGTGGGACTAACAGAGTAAATGAGTAGAATTGATATGTGCTATTCCTATCCATAATGCCACAGTTTCATCAACCAAATACCACAGACAAAGGGATTTTGTAAGAAAAATGCAACCCACAAGTACAAGTAAGTCAAGTATTAAATTATTCAATGTGCATTACTGTCTTACTCTTCTCACTTAAATTCCAACTGCACCAAAGACAGAAATACCAGAGTTGTTTTTTGTCACCTCTCACAAAAACTTGGTTAATTAGCGTAGCACAGAGCGATGCCCCTGGTACACACGTGACAATGTACACCCACACACTAATTCACTCTGCCACATTCAAACTTAATTAGGTGTGAGCCCAAGCTGCGAGGTTCAATCCGTATCTGGAAATGCACTGTGTTGGCTTGGAACACAGGAGTGAGCTTGAGGTGATTCAAACTTAGGTCCCCACTCTGTTCTGTCCCCCAGCTCACATCTACATCAGCCTTCTTTTAGTCTCTGAGGCAAGAAATGCTTTTACAGTTTGCTGATACAAAACCAAGTACACGGGACCCCAGTCTGAGTTTGCACCTCACAGGGTTACCACATCTGTAAATAAATAAAAATACCAACAATACTGGGCTTAGGTGACAGTTGTCTCTTCCACGAGGAGGAATATTGTAGATCTGAAACACTGGAGTAGTCCAAAATAAATGCTATTACTGGTTAAATAGTAAAAGTGACAAAACCATATTTCTAGAGTGGTGCTGATTTTAAAATTCAAAGAGGGAATAGTCTTACAGGAAATCAGTGCTGACCAGTTTTCTTTCCCAGAACAGCTTTTGAAAGCAGAAGGTGGCCATTCAAGCTATGGGGCTCCACTGCTTCAGTACTGGCACGATAAAGTGGATCAGACCTGAAGTTTTGTTACTGGCAGATCCTGAGCAAAGAATATGTGAGCCTCAACATATACACTGTTGGGACTTTTTGCACTGCACAAATAGAGAGAGACTAAACAGAACAAAAATTCTCAAGGAAAATCAAAATGAAATATTGAACTACTTGTAATATATCGCTGGATTAAAGTTTCCTTCTCCTGAAATCTTTCTGGAAAAAGGTTCATGTTGGCATCTGAATTGCTGAGGTGGTGTTTAACTAATGCACAAACAGAAAGGAAAATATTCTAGAAGCTGAGAAGTGAGTGGTGGTAGCAAGAAGAGTGTAATTTAATAGCCTGAAGCTGTCTGATATACAGTCTGAGCATAACCACATTAAAAGAAACCTTGTAAACCTTCAGACTGTTAACTATCTGTACCGAATGGCACACCAAATCCCTTTAAATACAACTTATTTTGGCTGAATCCTCTCAAGGCAAAATTAGCCCATGCTGTTTACAACTGAAATTACACACTACCATTCCATTCAAAGCTTTCTTGCTCAAGGTCTTGCCTCCCACCTTGTTTGCATTTACGTATCTTTCCGAAGTGCAGCTGAATATCCCGGGATAGCACCGGTCGGATTTGAAAATTTATGCACAGTATTATTTTTACTACTGAGTATCATGTCTTAGCAACACCCCTCAAGTGTGTCCACCTCATCAAGCCAGAGCTCTTCCACAGCAGGCTTTACACAGGTATAATACAATCACTCCATGAGCTATGCACTGGCTGAAGGATCTGCTCCTAACACAGAGAAGACACTTCCAAAAGCGGGAAGAGCTTAATAGGTTAAATGATATTGGAGCCCTGCATCCAACACAAGAGAGTTTCAGCAGGAGATGTTCTGGGCTTTTGATCCAAAGTCCATTGACTTCCACTGACTTCAGTAGGCTTAGACAACCACCAAGTAAGATCACAGTTACTATTTTTGCTTTTGCTGAATTCTCTGAAGTGTTAAAGAATTAAATCCTTCATTTTATTCAACCAGAAGAACCAACCTAACACCAGTGCAATTTCATGCAGCAAACATCTTTGAAGGAGAGCAGCTAAGGTGAGTACACACCACAGGACCTCTAGGTCGTTTTCTTCTTCCCCTTTTTAGCTGAGTTTGCTAACAAGTGTGCCAAATTGGCACAAATAGGATTGTTAAGGTTTTATTTAATATGGTTACTTCTTTTAGTGCCACGAGCCATCGTGATGCCATCATTCAATGCAATACAGTTAGTCTATGGTTCATCCATTTCTTTGTCACCAATGACTGCATAAAAATACAAGAAAACCCAAAACAAAACACATGAATCCCTCCTGAAGTACTCACTGTTCTCCTAAAAAAAGAGAGGATCCATAGAAAGTCAATACAACCAACTTCCTGTGCCCTCTGGTAACTCAAGGATAGGTTTATTTAATCTTTTGTAGCTCTTTTAACACTATGAATAGTCAACAAATTAGCTGAAAACACCTATCACAGCAGACTAATGACAATATTGTTCATGTTCACACATGGAAGTGAAAGAAAATTTTTGGATTCTGAATTCTCACTTTTCTATCGAACAGTCTCAACATGTCTCTCAAATATTAACTTCATGTCACCATCTCTGTGGAGAGGTAGGGTTAGGAAAGCAGAAAGCCTAGGAATCCATGCTGGAAGTCAGAATCCACGCAGAATCAATGTTCTAGCACTCAAAGTGCAGGCTGGAGAGATATATGAGCATTCTGGAGCACAGCCAGCATAGCCTTTGGCTTTAAAGAGTTTGGGTGACTGTGTCCTGCAACCACCACTGGATGTGTGGGAGGGGAAGTTGCACCATGTTGAGTTTGCCCTACAGGTGAAACTTAGAAGTCAAACTGCCTGTGTCAAAATATTGTCTCATTATATCACAATGACACGTCACGGCACAACGCATCACACTGACTCTGAGAATGCTTCAAGATCTTTCATTTTCTCTTGGCCAACATTATCTAGTCTGCCTGATAAAATCTGCATTGGCCATGCATATGTAGGCAAAATTTAAAGCTTAGAATTACAGTTGTGATTCATAATGGTTGGCTGAATGGGAGAAGTGTGTTTAGGCCATTTACCTTAGACTCCTTTGGGCACCTAAGCTGGTGTCAAGGTATGTTGACCTATGTGTTTAAGGGCTGACCTTCCCATGGAATTGATGAAGCTGGGCAGGCATGGCCAGAGTTCAAATTAGCCCATCTAAGTTAGACATCTAGCAGTATAAATATCCTTCTTAAAATACGGAAGAGAAATACGGAAGAAAAAGTCAGAATTTTTTCCCAAAAGTATCTTCATCTTGCCATACAGATTTTTATGCTTCAGGGAAGGGGTTAAATGGCTTCTTCTAAACCACAGAAGCTATTACCCATACTTTGATTCAATACAATGGAAGTGGGGAAAAAGAGAGAAGGAACAGGTCAGGGGCAGTCCTACAGGAATGAACTCAGGTCTAGAAAAAGGCTTGTAACCAACTTTTTAATTTACTATTACATTTCTTTCAGCTAAGTCCAAAAAGTGGGGAGGGGGTTTGCAAACTGTTAAACAGTTATGGGAATACAACCAAGAGAAAATTCCTACATTTTACCGTTTGTATTTCCTGTATTTCATAGTTTCACATGAACCTTCTTGTTTGCACAAGTCTTCCTTCCATTGACACTCCTCAAGAGCACTCTTGGAGATCTCTAACCAGGGCAACTAACTAAGCCTCCTAAAACTATGTTCTAGCCACATTCCCTATAGCTGTAAGAACATCCAAATCTTCTCAGAATGTTCAACAAACTGTTTTAAAACCAAAGATGTGACAGCGAAAGGAAGCAACTTATACAACAGAACTAAACTAACCAACTGGTTCTCTAGCAGGAAAAAAAATGAACAGAAAAGTGTTTATTAAAGAAAAGAAGTACTAATTCTAAAAGGTTCATATGATTGACTTACTAGGATAACAGCTTGAATTAATATCACAAAGCAACCTCAAATGGAAATATCCCTAAAGCACCTTGTCCAAATGCAAAACACCTGAACATCTTCTCGTAAGACAGGCGGCAATATGACCTCACAGAACACATCCACTCATTGGAACTGCTTGTACACCCCCTCTTATCCACAGCCTACCTGACAAACCTGTGATCCCTGAAAGAAGACAACGCTACAGTAGTTTACAATAGGTACAGAAGAATCATGCAAGGAGGAATCAGAAATAGCTGACAAGTTGCAAATTCTTATTTTTCGTGATGACTTCCTCATGACCACACTCTGAAACTGCAGAAAAACGCAATAATTATACATTAAACTTGTTTTAAAGCGGTTTTGCTCAACTGCACTTACTCTTCTAGCTTAGCATAAAACTGTCTGCTATAACTGTCTTGAGGTGAAATACTTCCAGGCATTTCTCGTATTGAAAAATATGCTTGGATAAATCCAGAGTTTTTGACTGTAGAAAAAGGTGGGCAGAAATGGACTGGAAAAAAAGTTATATACTTTGTGGCTTCCTCAAAGCTTGAAAATAAAATCCACTTAAAAGGACAATAGGCAAGGTAGAAATCCGGTACTACTTTGTCACATGAACTGGTCAGAAAATGTTAAGATTTTGAAAATTCTAAATCAAAATTTTGAAGGAAGTAATGAAGAAATGTTACCTTTACTACTGCACATTATGTGAGTAGGGTTGGTTTTTTTATAATACTAACGTTATAGTTACGGGTAAAGAAAACACAAAGCAAGCATCATCTCTGCCTCAATAGGTTTATAACATAACAAATTTTTTAAAAGTAGTGCAGATGTTGGGCTTTGTCTTTCCTGTCCTCCACTGAAGAGCAGAAATAGGCATAAGTTTACATTAGCTTCTCAGAGGAACATAAACACATGCACAAATGTAGGCACACAAGGAAATACACAGTCCTAATCTTAACTCTGTTGACTTTGTTTGTGACAGCCCACCAATGCCACATAAATGTGCTTATCTCTTGTGTTTTTCTGAAAGTGCTGAAAAATGTCATCTTCCATGACCTAGATGGAATCCAAAAAATCTGGACACATGACCGCTGACAAGTAGTCCACCTGGAGAGGAGGGAAATACTTCAGTGTATCGTCCAGGACACCCATCAACAGCTGACACAGAAAGTTTTCTTCAAAGGTACCAAAACAACCGCTTTATTATGGAAAGCAAAAAACCTCCTTTTCTCTCATGTCGGAAGCAAATCTAACCAAAAAGTTCGTACAACTGAAAACAAGTGCAGCTATTTGAATGTGGTTGCTTTGAGGTGTTTATATCAAAGATGGTTGCCAAAAGTTAGCAGGACAGAGAATTTTTTTGCCGTCTTACTTGGGGAAATTTTAGCAATTTAAGCAATACATTTACCATTATAGCTTTGAATGCAAATGAGGAGTTTTTTCAGCTTAGCTTACAGTCCTTTCTAGACAACAAGCTAAACTGAAAATGTCACTGTTTCTCCAAAATAAGAACAAACACACAGCGGGTCGTGGCAATATACTGATAATTTTAAATTTGCACTGTTGGCTTTATGAACATAGGAACTTGGGAAGTATAGCTTATTATATACTGGGGTTAGAGATCTGTAAGAACAGTCAAGAACTGCATTTAATATCTCATCTAACAGAAAACACTGCTTAATTAAAAGCCTATCAATAGTCTACACTATATTGACATTCCAATGCACTTTACGTAGTCATGTCCTGTTGATATCAAATTTTCACTACTACTGTCACTTTTCTTGCTTGCCTCAGAGATGCTTGTTCATGCTCATCGAATCTAGTTAATGGATGTTAATGAGCTCTTTCAAGAATACAAGTGGAAAGATCAGAAAAGTCAGTAGAAACAAAGGGAAAATAAGATATGGAACTGAAAGATGAAAACTGAAAGAGAAATAAATAAACAGAGCCTGTTTTTCCTCACTGTCACTGGTAAAGAAAGTGATGGAGCAATCCTTCCTCTCCTCCCAAACACCAGACTTCAGGTAAATCTTCCTCTACTTACTCCAGTTGCATGAGAATGAAACAAACGGATAGACACACAGATCCCTTGGGCCACAAAGGGGTTTCCTTAGTCCCTGAGGATGGGAACAGGTTTTATGAATTCAGCAGCATGAATATTTGTGTGCCTGCAGACCCCTCCTGAGCCAGGCCATAGCATTCCACAGCCCCCCACCCTTCCTATGTGTGCTCTATCTATCTTCTAAGAGATAATAAGAGTATGTAGATATCTCTTACACCTTTGGATTGTCAAACACAAATCAGTTGGTGAAAACTACTAAATGCAAAGTCAAAGAAATTTAAATATTGACTTGAGTTGCAAAATTCAGATTTTGAATACCCCTAAATTTAGATGTGTAGGGTCAAGAGTTTAGGTTCAGTCCCTCACCCACAGGGAAGCCAGCTGAAAAATGTGCTTACCTGTTAACTCCTAGAATCATTAGTGTGAATTGACAAGGTTTTACTGCATATAGATAAGATTAATGGAATCCTTCAAGTTGCACAAAACCCTCAAAGGTTTGGAAGTACCATTTAATTTGAGTAAGCAAAGCAGACATACATATTTTTATGTTGGAGACACTGGGATCTGATTCAGTCTCACCCACTTCAATTTTACACACAGATAATTTCAGTGATGTCACTGGAATTACCTGACATTTACAATGGTGCCATGCCAAAGGAGATTCAAACCATGTATCTGCATGGAAAGGAACGTGCAAAAGAGAAAATATGACATGAAAAATATGTGTAAACTAGCCTTTGTAGAATTAAGTTAACCACCACATAATCTTAAAAAAATGCTGTACCTTTAACAGTGTTCAGCACCAAGGAGATGGCGACAGCTTGTTGTAGAAACCATGAGTCCAACATCAACTCTCATGCAGGAGGTGGTGGGGATGAGACGTGGAGATGGAAGGAGTGAGGAAGAAGCTATCCACCTCAGGGACCATAAGCATGTTTGAATTCAAAATTCAGTTGCTTTTCAGACTAGTGGCTTCTTACAAAGCAGAAACTAAACCTATACTGATAAATCCTTGTAAGGAAGAACATTTGGCAAAGCATCTTCCAGCAGGGCTTGATGCAGGTTTAAACAATGAAGTGTCACATACACTATAAATGAAACTGCATCAGAGCCTGAACTCTTTAATTTCCCTAAAACAAAATGCTTGAACTCCGAGTAGAGAAAGTATTCCATCAGAGTCTATCCTTTCTTTATTTGAAGTTTCAATCATTTCAGTTAATTTTTTTTAAAAAGGCAGTATTTTATAGGAAGTATTGCTTTGATCTAAGGAGATTCGTGCCCAGTAGCAGCTTCTATGAAATCAGAATTTTAGATTAATACATTATTGATTAAATTCTTACATTAAGGAAATGTTAAACTCCACTAAAATGTGTCTGATGTTCCACTGTAGCTCCAGTATTTATGCATGCAGTATGAGAGACACAGCAGAATTCAAGATAAGCAACCACAGCTCCTGCTAATGCTAGTAGCACAGTACACACCAGTTGTATGTATGTAAATATGTATGTAATTTGGTCCTACACATCCACAGCCTCCTGTGCACTTCATAGCTAGTATTCCAGATTTTAATACTAAATGAGACCTTCACTAAACCTTTCACCATTTAACTGAAAAATACTACAGTTGTTTACTAAGGAGTGGGAAATTTGAAGATGTTGCTTCATGTTCTACTTTAAATGCTTGAGAAGAAAGGTATCGATGATGGATCACCCAAAGATTGATGCATATGGATACAGTTGTTTCACAACAAATAAGGCTTCTCTAGGAAGACATTAACATGGGGACCTTCAAAAACAGCCACAACTGTACTGGAGTTTAAGATCCTGCTCAGATAGCTACAATACTGTATTACAGACTGAATATGCCAAAAAGCAGAGATACATTTTAAGCTGGAAATGAAATTAGCACCTAGCCTGCTAAATTAGATGGTACTTCAGCATCTGACTTCTTATCTTTCATCTAACTGCCACAGTGTCTGGCTTTTTTTTTGTTTTTCTTAAATAAGAGAATTCTTCATCTAAGCATAAGAATAAAGAGTAAAAGGAAAAGAATTTTACGGGTAATACTTGGGAAGTATTTCTTATTTTAACAGAATTTTCTTGAAGAAATTCAAAACTAAAAGAAAATGAAAATCTTAAGAAATGAGGTTTCAAATTTGAAGTCTTTAAGCTACAGAAACAGTGTCCTTATTTATGTAGGAGACAGACTATACAAAGCATTATTTTTTTAAAGGTTCCCTTCTATTTGGCTACCTGGTCTGCTGACAAAAGGTTACCTACTTTGATTGCCACTTTTTAAGTACATCATTTTCCTAGGAACGTGCAAAAGAATGCCTGAATAATCCTTTCCAGTGTTCTAAGGACAGCTTGCAACATAAGTCAAGGCAGCAGCCTCTGTTCTATACCAGTTGAAAATGTGGCCAGACAACTGCAATGAGTGGAAATCTTAAAGGCACAGAAAGCCTTCCTTGTCAGGATTCAGGTCTGTGTAATCCACAAGTGCTCTCTGACTCTGAAGCACTGGTAATGGACTATAGATCCTGACCACATAGGAATAAGTCACATTAGAGAGTGTCTACTGAAATCAATAACATGTATCCACTGTATGATTTTTTTTCCCCCTACAATTCTTAAGGCTACCATGTGTATGTCATTAATCTAACAACTGAAAGGTATTTAAAATGTTTTCAGTTCAAGGAACCTCCTGTTAATAGCTGTTATGAAAATTAAATGTACATTAAGGCAAAAGGGAAAAGAGAGACCATGGCTTCTAAAATGAAGGCTTTATTTTTGGCAATAAAAATTTAGAAGCCCCCCCCCCCTCCCTCCCAGACCCTCAGGTTGATTCATCTCTCATTCAAATTTAAAATGCACAGAGAGGCTGCAACAAACCCACAGAAGATTGATATGCACCGGACTCCACACATGGTTTAGCTCTTTATTCCAAAGTCTGGCATGACGATGTTGGGTTTTGTGATATTATTATTTCAATATATAATAAACAGGGTTCGCTGTAAAAACAGTGCAATGCGAGTCCCCTTTAAAAAAAAATACAAATTGTTACTATAGCGCTTTGAGAGAAAGGGAGCGAGAGATTCACAATGCAGGCTCAGAACTTGGCAACCTGTAAAAGTGCCCAGTCGAAAATTACTAACAGCTGGAGATGACAGTTGTTTTAACAGCTGAGCTGACAGGATTAATTTAAATGCACTGAAATCAAAAGTAGATAACACCTGTTTAGTCTTCCAGGGCCATTCGACAAGGTAGGCCAAAGGAAAAAAGCAGAGCCAGGGCTGTCTGTGCGGGCGTGTGTGCACGCGTGTATGTGTGTATGTGTGCATGTATGTGTGTGTGTGCACGTGTGGGCCTCTCCCTCCTCTTTTCTCCCCCTCCCTGTGCGGAGGACAGGAGGACTCCAGAAAAGAATGACATACTTTTGAAGGCTGGGTGTGCGGGGGAGATCGGTGGCTTGTCACACAATAACTGAGAGGCCAACCCCCGCCAGCTTGAAACATCTGGTTCCCATTGTGCCCACCCTCCTGCTCACCCTTCTTCCCCCTTCTCTTATCCAAGGTCTTTGACCCAAACCCAACAATGGATAAAGGATCACTGGGTTTTAAAGCTGCAGTTTCTCACTCCTGCATCCCAGCGATCCTCCTGGGTTAATTAATGCATTCTCTCTGAGCTCCGAGTCACCGAAGCTCCCACACGCTCCCTCCCACCCGCTTCTTCCCCAAACTAAAAACAAAACAAAAAAATTCCTCACCTTCCTGCCATGCCAGAGCTTGTAACTCGCATGTCCACAAAATAAATAAATAAATTCTACAAGGCATGTGAGGAAAAGCGTGTGAAAACAGCAAGAAATTTTTTACGTGGCAGGCAAGGAGGGAATGATTTTATCTTTGCCTCTAAGGCTACGATCTCCCACTCTGGCACGTGCGCACGGAGTCCTGCGCCACAAGAACTGCGAGCCCACAGGATCACAGCTGGATGTCCCAGCACAGCCCTTGCTCTGGGTGAGAGCACCAAGAGATTCAACAGACAGAGAACTAGAAAGGAGAATCTATGGAACCTAGATCTTTTCCGAGTACTGTAACTACCACACAAAGCTACTGTGCCAACTTCCCATTGCCCAAACAACCCTATGGGCCCAACCCTGCAGCTGCTCCACTTGCAGCAATCCCACTGAGGCAAAAGTGAGCTCTGCTACTGAATCCAGGCCAAAGGCTCCTAAACTCAACCTGCAGTCTCATTTCTAGTTAGGCAGACAAATGGGTCCGAGTTGTAACAGACCTATGTCCAGTCTCTTCTTGTAAGCAAGACCACTGTCAGGCTGCATCTCCCAAGCAGTAATTAAACTTCACCATTGTGAAGAAGTAGACAGCTACTACTATCAACCCTGCTTTAAAACCAAAATTGGAAATTGGACACAGAGAATGAAGTTCCTGTGGCAAATCCATCAAAAAAACCACCCCATAAAACAAAACCCAGAAATTGTGTTTTCTGAGTCTGCTCTGTGCTTTTAGCCACAGGACCAATCTTTTCTCCTTGTACTCCTTCAGGGATGAGAAAAAAGCAGCCCTGCAGTTGGTACAATCATGCTGCAGCTCTACGCTTCATAACACAAAGAGTTGTGTTCAGCTCTTCCTTCATGTTCCACAGCCCTTCAGCAGGACGAAGGTGAACTGAAAAGCTCACGTGCTCACTTCAGCTAACTGCAAGCCCATCCACTGTGCTGTCAAACCAATATCAAAGCATGGTTGGCACCTTCATTTTTTGTAGTTGAAAAAAAAAAAAGAAGTATTCAGTAGAATGGTTCAGAAGATGTTTGATTCATTGATATCAAAAGTTGGAGAATCATAGATATTCTCAGCTACAGCATTAACCCTTGCCGGAAAGAAAACCAGAAAGAAAGCCATCCATGGTAGCTTTCTTTCAGCTGCGGGTTTCAGTGTACTCAGCTTGTATTCTCTTTACATTTCCAGCCACTAAAGCTCCCACATGTTCCCTCTCACCTTCCTCTTTTCCCAAACAGCATGGAGCTTCATATAGGCTAATTCACTGTGCCAAAAAACCCAGAATGATTCTTAATTAAGCTGCATTTATTTACTTATTTCAGAATTTCAAGTCCTCATTTAGCATTTATTGTCCAGGTAAAACTATTTATCTGGACAAATGTAAATAATAATGTCAATTCTGACAGGAGAAAGAAGATCCAAAGGCACTTCTCAGGTGTGAGTCCTGTATGCAACGAATTTAAGTAAAGCTAAAATCAGCAGCAATTTACTTACATAAGTTTCAAGTCTGGGTCTAAAACTGTCTTCACTTTGTTTAACAAGAAAATACCAGGACACTTTAAACTCGAGTCACATGAACCTTTCTCTGGAGGGTACACTTTGGACACTAAGTAATTTTAATAAAGCTGGGAAGTGCCTTGTGATGGGCTGTACCTGAGTTTAACTACCACAACCCAGTCTATATGCAAGAGGATTTAATGCACAATGCTGTGTTGTCCATCTTGCCAGCTTTGTATTCAGGGCAGGAAAACTCTATTAAAAGACAGACACCAACACCAGTCCTCACCTGCTCCTGGGTAGGAAAGGGAAAAAAAAACTTCAGCCTAATGAAATATAAAACTTTCTTACTTGCTGAAGCGTTGAACTTTTCCAGCAAACGAACCTAGAGATTCCCAATATGTTACTAAAATATTGGGCTAATTCTAGAGGGCATTTTCCCTGTTATTTTTCACATCCACGAACCTCTGCATGTCTGGATTCTGGCCAAGTCTGGAAACAGAAGTGCCAAGGAACATGTGAGAGGCTGTTCTCCTGACAATTCCAATTTGGCTGGTTGCTGGAAATGACAGAAATCTCCAGAGAAAACCAGCACTAACGACAGTTCATTGCCCGATATGCAGCACAAGATCCTTATTGCCTACCACAAAAAAAATCAGGAAATGCTTCAAAGATGGAGGGAAAAAATAGAATAATATGGAGAGAACATATATTTTAAAAAATAAAGAAATTCTCTATTCCTTATAAACACATGCCAAAACAACAGCAGTGGTAGTTGTACTACCAGTAATAATGATGATGATGATGATGATGATGTCAGGAAGGCACAGTCACCCTTACTTATATCCATACTTCATTCTTACAAATTTTATAAAGCCTATCTGCACTTCTAAATCATTAATTTCCTTTAATATTTACAGGGGGAAAAAAAAACCACTCTTGCTTTTTAAAGGGTTTTTTCGAAGTTCTCAGTCTACTGGGCATGCAATGATAATTGCTGCTCTGTTTTGCTTAATGATAGAGTCCTTTCCCTGCACAAAATAAGAAGCAGTTTCTTCCCCGCTTTTTATTTCTTTACACAACTCAGAGGCTCAAAGAAGATAATTACAAACAATGCCTGAAGAATGGTTCAGTTAATGTTAATTTATACAACAAACTAATTACTACCAAATGGTAAAAAATCACATGTGGAAGTTCCTGTCTCCCACGCACACAACTAAACCAGCAGCCATCTGTCTCAGCCTGGGAGCTCTCAGTGACAGCCGAGGAAAGCAAGGCAAAGGATGAATCCAGATACACTAGCTGCTTCTTCTGACACAAAATCATGGCATTCAAACACCAGGCTCTGTATATGGTGATCTTAGCAGGGGCCTTTTTTCCCCTTTTCATTTATAAAACAAACAAACAAACAAACAAACAAAGTACCTGTATCTGTATCCACCTCTCTGTCTAAATTTTATCTCAATCTCAAGAATTCAGGATGAGGTCCAAAATACCTCCATTTATCAGCTGTAATTCTTCCTCCTGGCAATTTCTCTGCAAAACTCTTTGTAACATCCTTAACTACCACAGAGCATGAGGTGAAACAGTCTTTGAATCTGCTTACAGTATGTTAGACATCACGATGGAAAAATGTGCTTTTTTTGTTTCAACATCTTTTTCTCAACCTGAGAAAGCAATTTTCTCCCAAACCTTGAAAAATCAAAGTCAGTACAATTGTTAAACACTTTCGTGGGATGCTCATTAAAAACTGACAGGGAGAAAAGGGCTGGGGACAAATCCTGAAGCATTTGTTCAGTTTAAAGTCTCATTGAATTCAGTGTGAGTGTTACTTTATTGAGGACTTCAATACCAGATCCTTTACATGAATAAGGACCTTGGCACTTTGACTGTTAATTATTCTCTGATTAGCTTGCATCTAGTGAAACAAACTAAACACAATATTATCCCCTAAGCTCTGTTCAAGAAATCTCAACTCCAATATTCTCCTCTCCCTGTGAGATCAGAACTCCAGCAGTCATCAAAGAAAGTGCTGTACATGAATAGGAGCAAAATATCAGAGTTTAGATTCACAGTGCAGATTTCAGAGGAGAAGGTTTTTTTCTCTAACAATAAAAACTTACAAATCTTTCTGTGTTTGAATATAAGGCAAAATTTTCGCATTGTAGAATAGTCTGTATGTATCTCATTTAGATCAGGACCCCCTCTTATGTTTCTGTGAATCCCACAGCAGTGCCAAAGTGCACCCTTCTGACGCTATTAGAAAGAGACAAGCCAGGATAAGGTAAAGACTGAAGATGTTTTAGTAAAGATGAAATGTCTGTGAACTTGTGCTTCTGAGTATTTCTCTTTTCAAAAAGAAAGAATATGTTTCAGATGGCCTGAAATAATCACAGAGGAGGAACAAGTGCTACAGCAATTTAAAACAAGGCCCCTGTAATCTCATATTCATGAAGTAACACAGTCATTATTTCTACATGGCAAGAACAGTATCGACAGTTTAAATGAAGTAAACATGAAAGGATCACAAGAGAATCTACATAACCAAACAATAATGCCTAATTATTCCTCATTCATAGTCCTTAACAGAATTATGATATATTAAAAAAATTACAGGGAAATGATTCTTGCATACAGCCAACAGCATAAAATTTTACATAATAAAATACATTCACTAAAGATTAGGAGGAAGAACCAATCTTCCTGTCGCTCAGCCCTATTTCACCTAATCTTTTTTTTTTTTTTTAACTATGAGCTTACATCACCAAGAGCTGCTTTCTATGAATGGAAACTTAGAATCCTTTATAAGAATTTCACGTTGTTTCACTTTTTTTAGGTGCATGTCATAGAAGATTAGCAACTACCCGAGTTTCTTTTAGAGCGTGGGGGGAAATCACAATCCCAGTATAGCAAGAACTGGACTTTGCTGTAGCAAGCGAACTAAGAGAGCTTTTGACAAGGAGCTGGAGAGTGAAATGAACCACTGAGTGCTGTATCAGTGAGTGGGATAAGAAAAGAAAGGAAAGGTCATTCCCTACAGTGTGTGTTGCAGAAAAACCTGTATCTGCTTTGGGGGGATGCTTCGGACATCTCGCAGTCCTTGGGCTGTGACTGACGTCAGGCCTCTTCCCTCCTCTTTCACCTCGAGTAGCCTCAAGCAGCTCTCACAGCCAAAAGTCTGCCTCTAATTTTAGTTCCCACTCCTGGCACATGTTGTGTCCTAGATCACTGAAAGCCTTGAATTAATACACTAAGACCCAGTATTAAGCTAAAGAACTGACAGCTTTATGGACTGCATTCAGCCTGGGAGGAAAGCTACCTGGGATTGCCTAAACAATCCCAATGCCCTTCTGGTAGGAACAAGATTTTGCAAAAAAAAAAAAAAAAATAATGGATCAAACGAACAAATCCCCACCAGTATTTTCATTATTCCAAGATTAATCAGATTGCAAAGGTGCATCCTAAGGGAGAAGAGAAGATCTGAAGAATACTAGAGCATATCTTTTAACCTCCTTGAAGAGTTATACTGAAAAGCTTACAAAAATTTTCTCCCCGTTTCATTCTCCTACAATGGTGCCTCTTTACTTAAATGCAGCAGGCATCTTCATTCTTCTCTTCTTGACGCTTTTTCACCTGTCTTTATGTCTACAGGGACTCATCTCCTACAAGAGCTGAAGCAGATGAGTTAAAAACACAGCCATATTGCATCTCATTTGCTCCTGAAAATACTCAGGAGTGTGGTGGTTGGTAGACATACTCTGATTTCTGGTGAACACTTAAAATGTCCAATATAAGCAGATCAGTTGTTAGCAACAACCTGGGAGAAACCAAGGCTGAAATGATACTGGCAGTTGAAATCTCTCTCTCTCTCTCTCTTTCTAGCACTTTAATGGCAGTTTGTTCCATGCTATATTAATGGCATAAGGCCAGGACAAAACCAACAACCAAAAAAACGAGTTTACATTAGAAAAACTGGGCAAATTTTGCAATCTGGCAATGTAAGAAAGCACCTCTAATTATTTTGTCTTTTTGTCTTCTGTGGGCTCCATTACTTTGAAATATTGAGTCATTCACTGTGTAACATCCACTAGGTAATGTGTTCCCCCATTCAGTAGCCTGCCTAGCAATAAAATAATAAAAAACCCCATGATCATCTCAAAAGGACCACATTTGTTTTTCAGCAGAAAGAACAAGGTATAACCTAAACCCCTACATCATGTGTATTATTCATCCAATAATTTTATGTTTAGTTACAGAATGATTCCCAGTGACAGCTTCCTAATTCATCTGAACTCAGATAGGATTGACTTGGCCAATCTAGTTAAAGAAGAATGCATTTTGCCTGGATATGCATCCCATACCCCAAAGCTTCACAGGAGCTGTGAATCAATTAGATGACACAGCTAGAGGAAATGCATAAAAAAGACTTAAAATAAAATAATCTTCAGTGAAATGTCTCCATATTTAGTTAAACAGCACTGCTGATTAAGGCTGCACATGAGCTCAGTGTGGAATCCAGAATTGTTGCAGCTGACAATCATTAGCAAAAGCCTGCTGTCCTCTAGTTTCATCTTCATATATTAATTTCGTATACAAGGAAATAGAACTATTTGGAAATACTTGGCTTTATTTAAGTCTCAATATAGATATCCCAGCAAAAATACGTTAACATGCTTTACACTTTGCAACAAGACAGCGATCTTACAGGATCAAATGAACACACAGTAATGAATACAGTTGAAACCATTTTTCTGGTTAGTTGTTGACTTCTTTGCTTTTTCATTTTTTTTTTTCCCCTGGTGCCTGACTCAGTGGGAGATAAGATGCTCAGTTGCTGAAATGGGATATGTGTTGTAGGCAAAACAGAAAAGGAAAAAAAGTTTAGCAAAAAGCCATCATAGTGCATACAAAACCAAGAGGCTTTTTTCTTCCATGTGATCTTTGTCTCTGGACTATTTACCTTAAGATTGTGTGGGCTAATCTACAGCACAAAACTAGCGCAACATTCCAAACTGTACTGGAAAAACAGGACACTTGGATAACCACTTCCAAGTCGGGAGAGACACTTTCCTTTCTGATAAAGCACTTGGATACTAGTGGTAACTTTGAGGCTGTTAAAATCTTTAGCTGTGATCATTCTTTCTTGTTGGCAGTGCAACACAATAATTGTTTGGGCTTTTTTTGAGGTGGGAATGAAGTTTTCCCTTGGGCATATGGGCTGGGCCTTTGCAACTGCACTTCCTAGATATTTAGAAATGGTTCATAAGTAATGGTCAACTAGCATGTCCCATACACAACCAGCTGCCTATGACTGCAGGGATGACTGCAGTCACTACTGGACTTCATATCTAGTCGTCATCTCCTGCATGTCTATTATTTATTTGGACATTCAGTAATTTAATTAGTTACAGCTAAAAGGCTCAGATGAAGAACAGAGGTTCATATCCTTCCCTGCGCATTGTGGTGTATGAACATATGTGCTAAACTGTTATTTCTCCCCGATAGGAAGAATCTGGCTTTCCATGTCCCACATCTGTACCTCCCCTTCCTCGTGCTGTGTAAGCCAGTACTTTCTATACCTCCAAAAGGCAAGTCTTGGTGCTAATTCATCATGCACTACTGTACAGAGATACAAGTATCTCACCACCTAGGAAACACAAGTTTCTACCAATTAATGACTGCACAGACTTTACTGTTGTTGTTACCTTTCAGTTTCCTTAGTACTGCTCCTTCTAGGAACAGGCCTAATCCCTGTCTGTAGAGGGATAAAAAATCAAGTCACGTTGGGTTCTTTACAAATCCTGCACTGGGTCAAATGTTGCCTTCTCAAAGCTCTTGCGTATTCAGTGGGAGTGGTGAACTTACATCCGAGAGCAGAATTTGGCCCACATCGCTCTGAAGTGTCTATTAACTCTCCCACACTCAGAAATAAATAAAGACGAGATTCCTCTCAAGCACAATGAGCCTAAAATATAAACCACACTGCTCACAACAGGGAGACCAGGGATTCAACTTCAGTCATATGGTTCTCTCTTCCTCCCCTCGACTCTCATCAGTGAGAAGAGAGCAAAAAAGCTCATTTGATCCCAGGATGTGCCCTGCACGGGGCTCATCGGGAGCACAAGCCATCAGGAGCCACAAAAGGTTCTGCCTTTCCCTTGTTCAAAACCACCAGAGTCGAGGCACAAGGTGTTGCATCTCATTCCCGCTCAGCTCTCTTTGAACACAGTGATTTTCCTCCAAGTCGAACGTTTCTCCCCCCAGCCCCCCACCCCAGTTCTTCCTTGCACAAACTTGGGAGCCACCACTTCTATTTACACCAGTGCCACAACCCCGTGTTGCCACCTGTCAATCACAGCTCCATTTGTCTTCGGGAGGGTGAATAAGGAGGAGGGGGAAGGAAGAAAGCAGGAGGACCTCTGCATTGATCAGAAATGCTTGGGGTGGAAAGGAGGGGGGAGAAAGAGGGAGAGAGAGATGGAGATAGATTAGAGGGTAACAAAACTAGAGAGGAAGATAAACAGAGCCAAAAAGAAAAATGTCCTTTGTTCATTTAAATGGCTCTCTGCTCCCAAGCCCTCTGCATGACTAATGCCACGCTGTGGTGTGTAAACCTCTTGGGCACATAACACAAACAAAGCATAACTCGGCCTGAACAAACAAAGGCCTGAGCAACAGTGATTGAATTCATCTTAAAACAACAAATCAATTCTTCCCTATTAATGCCCTAAATACCAGCGTAGGAGCACTGTCCTGTTGTAATAAACAGCCATGTGTTCAATTACCGTCTGTTTTCCCAACTACTGCTCTCTCCAGTAATTACACCATGCAATGCATTCTACATTGGCATTATATTAATGTGCTGGGAGGAGAGATCTTAAATACGAATTAAATCAAGGCTAAACATCTCAGAAAGCCCTACCGAGTCGCACAAGTGCTAAGAGGGCATTCTTCAGCAGAAAGCAGAGACTGACTCTTCTCTTCACTCACTTTTCACTTTCATCCTCTCGTTAAATAAATAAATTAAAACTCAAGCTTGAAAGAACTCCATTGCCCCAAAGACCGCTGCAGTAAAGCTTTCATAAGCTCTCTAAACTCCACTTCACCTGTACTCCTCAAAGAGGAGTGTTTCATAAGTATCACCTTACGTCACATCAGATAAACAGCAATGACAAAAACCCTTAGACAACAGACAGGTGACAACAAAGCAGGGCAAGAAAAACAAAAGCAGAAAACTTTATGGGCCGAGACAAAAGCAGGAGAATAAAAGTTTAAGAAAAGGTTTCTTACCCTTTTGCAGAACAGTCAAACAACTTCTATTGACTACTGAATAGAGCACAGCAAACAGACCAAACAAAAGATATGATGAAAGACATATTTACTCGTACAGGGCTCCTTCCCCCCACCTCAACCTTTCTTTCCTTTTCACATACACCCACACTGCACCGTTTGCATTGTGTTGTTAAATAACCAATAGCAACCCAGATGAAACAGTGGAAGGGTTTCTATGATGCTGTCAAGCACCAGACAGATGCTTGGCAGTGTCAATATGGTTCTTTACATTTGGGTTGTGCCAAGGTTTGAAATTAAAAATAAAATAGGAATAATAACATTGCGAGAGGAAGAGAAAGATGGGAATGAGTTAGTGCACGGACGTGCAATAAACTTTTAAATCAATGGAGTATCATCCCAACTGCTGGGTTTTACTTCAGCAATTTGAACTGTTATGGAAACAGATAAATAAAGCTTTGCTTTCTGCTTGTGTACCGGACTGCAAGAGTTTTAGTAGAAAGCAAAATCAAATTCTGGAGTGTAACCGTTGCAGATTTCTAGGCCCTCTAGAACAGACTCAGAGGTTCCTGACATGCCAAGGACATCTAACATATGAAGTATGATGAACCTTCAAAGTCAGTTTCAAAATAAGATGCCCTACGTGTTGCAAAACTTTGCTGACTTGAGGCTTCAGAAAGCACAGAAATTTGCACGTTTCGGGGAAATCAAATTTTGAAACCTTTTCTGACTAAAATATTACAGTTTCCCTCAAAACCACAGCACATAACCATTCAGATGTATTTAAGTGCCTTTATAACAACTGCTCATTTGTCCTCCTAAGGGCATTAGATAAACACCCCTAGAACCTCAACAGGTTTTGCAGCTCATTTTTATTTGACTAGTTTGCATTTTTTTTTCATTTCAGCTGCCAAACCAAGTCAGGGGAAAAGCTGTTTCCACCTGACCCAAAATATTTTATTTAATCCTAATTGAAATGTTTTCATTTCTCTTTCAGATTAATCATCTTAAACATTTAAAAACAAAAAATATCATTTCCAATGAAACATTTTGTCTAAAAATGTGGACTGTTCCAAATTTTCTACTATTTTTTGGCTAAAATTAACTTGTTGAATTGCTAAATGGTATCAGTCCTTAATTACTATTTCAATGTGTTTAGGGTGGAGAGCTCCCAACTCTCCTTTACTTGTTTTTTGAGCACTTTTTGAAACTATACATTACAGTATAGAAATCACACACATATAGCATGTTTTCTCCTGAGGCAACCCAGAAACTACAATACAACTGAATTGTAAGAGAAGAAAAGATGATGAAAGGAATTGTATCTTCCCAGTACAGCTTATGTACAATGCAGGATATGTATATAGTTGTGTAAAACCAGCAAACCTCAAACCACCTTAAAAATATCAACGTTAAACAGACACATAACTAATAAAAGTAAGCAACAGCTTCAAACTTCAGAGTGTTTTTACAAGGCTACTTCATTAGCTAAACAAGCAAGTGGGAGTTGCTGCAAATGTTGCTCCTTGCCATACTAGAGGCTTTCCCTTGCTTCTGGTAAACAGAAGACACAAGACAGCCTTGTGAATAGCTCATGGCACAGACTGAGATCTAAAGCTAATCAGACAGGATGACAGGTCATCTTAATCAACTTCAAAAAGCCAATCCACATGCTTGCTTATCCCAGCTCCTCGCCTCTCTTTCCCTGATCGCTCCCTCACTCATTTGGCCGTATTTTCCCCTTCCCCCTCCACTTACTTCCCACAAATTGTGTTGTTAAAAGAACGTCGGGAGCCCTTCAGGTCTCAGCATCCTGGGCGCAGGTGGTGGGCAAAACTTTGAAGTGAGCTCTCCACTAACTCTAGAGCTGGCCGTGCCTCCTCCATAAGCAGCTCTTATTAAAAAAAAGACCAAGCATCCACTAGAACAAAACCAAGCAGGCCTATTTAATTAGGGCAAATGCTTGATATCCACTTCTTCATGTTAAACCACACAGTCACACAAGCCTGGGAGGTCTGATTAATTTTAATATGCACGGTCGTGACAAGCGCCTCGGGGGTAAGAGCGAGGGGAAAAAAAAATCCCACAAATCCTGCTAGCTCGACAAATAGGTTTTGGCTAAATGTTGTGTATGTTGCCCAGATTAAGATGTTACTATTCAGCAAGGGCTTGAACCTTTAATATGAGGGACAAGAGGCCCGAGAAACAGGTGGCTCGCTCTTCACTCTTGAATAAATGACATCTCCAAAAGCTGCGGCACACGAGCATACAGAAAGAGCTGGCACACTCCCTCATGTATATTTGTATATTACAGTCTGTGTCAGAGGTTTCTCCAGCAGTTATCCAAGGGCTGAAACGAAGCTCAGAAAGCTAATGGCTTTTCCAGGGGAGGGGGAAATTAAAAAAAAAAAAAAAAAAAAAAAATTAAAGAAAAAACAAAAGAGAACGAGAGAGAGCACAAAAAATGGAGGCACACTGACCTAGCTGGAGTACATCAGGGGAAAAACAGGCACATCAAAACGGTGTGGGGGCAAGAGTGACAGCAAGTTTTGAAAACCCCTACTGAAACGAATCAAGGCTAGTGAAGAGTCTGGCTACCTGTGGAATTAGGGGCAGACAGGAGGCCAAATAATTATTTTTGTGTCGGTGAACCACTTATATGCTACACTGTTGAAGATGGGAAGTGAAAAAATAAAGCATTTTGATTTGGCTCCTGCTTGTCCAATATTATGGAACGAATGCAGCCTAGAAAGAAATTTTAATTATAGAGATTCATCAGAGAAGACTTTCATTCTAAAACAGGGAGGGGGAGAGGGACTGCATCTTCTCTCCAAAAGCACAAATTTCCTCTATCTCACTTGACCATAATGCTTTCTTCTATATTTAAGATGCTGTATCAGCACCTCAGATGCCTTTATCAAAAGAGAAAAGAAAAATCCAAAAGCTACAAACCTTTGAGGATGCAAGCAAGAGAGACTTGGAAGGGAATCTAAGCAAATTTTGAAAACGTCCGTTGAAATAAACCGTGACTATCGGGGTAAACTGCTAGGAAGGAAAACACTTAAAAACTGAAGGCGACAAATGAATAAACTTCACTTTGAGCAAGTCAGAGCTGGCACGGCTTCAAACTAGCCTACCTCTGTTATAGAGTTAAAGCACTTGTTAATAAAGGCTTAAGCTACTACAGTATTTAACAGTGCCTTCTCTTCACACAGGCCTATTTCATAAGCCTCATCTTAAAAAATGTTTTAATTATTTTTTATTTGTATCAGCAGTATATGAAGGCATATTTCCATATGGCAGAGTCTTTGAAAGAAGTGCATGGAAGTTTGACGCTGGCTTGCTCTACAAGACAAGACACATTTTCTGGTGACAGACTGCAAGAATGAACATGGAACCAACAAGGCACCCGAACCATCCTTCCACAGCAGCAGGAGTGTACGAACAAAACTTAAAATAAGTACTCAACTGCCAAGTATCCTTGTTTGTCCTTCAGTGGAAAAGCATTACAAAGCCTCTTCAACTCGTACTCTGTCAAAGGGACAGTGAAGAACCAAATAAAAGAATTTCAAACCCCAACCAATTACAGTATCCTTAGGCTTTCCCCGAATCTGTGCACTTTATTTCTTCCCATCTCATCAGATGTGATTTTAAAAGAGTCTGCATTTCAAAGGCCACCCTTCCTATGCCCATTAATGGCCTGCTTTGGAATTTATCTCTTAAGAAGAGGGAGACCTCTTGATTTCTTTACAAGATATGTTGATTAAAAGTTTGATAATATTAGGAGGTATTCTGGGATCTTATTTCAACTAGAGAGCCTGAATTCAGCACAGTTCACTTTTATAGTCTACAGAACTGCTTAAACAACAGCCATTTAAATTAGTACATGAACAGGTGTTGTGATTTATAATGTAAACTTAAACATCAAATACAAATAGCCTTTGGGAGACATTCAGAAGACAAAAATCATGCCCGAGAGGCCTTTCTCATCCCTTTTTTTCTGACAAGTAATTACTTATAGTATTGCTGCATATCATAATACATGAGGCTCTAGTACTCACATTGCCTGTTAAAGCACTGCAAACACACATATTACCTCCTTACTAAACGGTTGAGATTAATTGTTCCTACTCAGAAGACCTAAGGACTACTAGATTGAAATTTTGGAGTAGGAAAAATATGAAACACTATATATATATATATATATATATATATAATTCTTGTGTGTGCATGTTTATATATATTTATGTCTAAATATACAGAATACATGCTATACAGATATAAGTGTGTACATGTATTTATAGAAAATTCAAAGTATTCATTTAAACAGCCCAGCTGAACTGAAGAATGAGCCATGCAGATGACTGACTGCACCCACATGTGCACACACTCATATGTGCAGTCTCTGTGGTCACGTAGATGCCCACAGGATCCTTTTTATCCAGAATTCCCACAAATTGTGTACAATAATATGGATTTGGCCTCAGAAGACTCGCTATGTAGGTTTTAAAGATAAAGAGACAGATACATAACCAGGTACAAATATATATTGGCAAAACAGAAAAAGAAGACTGATTCTTAATTAAAGGTTAGGATACGTAAAAAGCCAAAGAGTACTCTGGCTTATTCTAAAAATAGGAGAGAATTTACTTGTTTGCCTATTTCTTTTCCAGAAGCCAAGCCATACGTTTAGGGGAAAGGCTACACAGATTTCAGAGATCTAATTTTCCACAAGCAGAGGCCATAAATTAAAATACAGCAATCCAATCCCATTAATAGTGCAAGAAAAACCTAAGTGGTTGCTTTGGTCTTTGCTTTCACAAACTTGTGTCAAGCTCAGTGACTTCAAAGAGATTTCCATTTCATTTCTACAAATGAGGAGAACAGACAGACAGAGAGCCTCTGCCATTCCCTGATGCCTGAAGAAAACAGAAGAAAAACATGCCTGTATCTCATTCGCCTAATGATTTTAGCTGCAAAAGGAATCCCGTGGTCGGCAGACGACCCTCAGGGCAAGGGCTTGAGGTCTGTCACAGTGTATAAGGCTTCTCCAAACCCACTCCATTATCTTCATTATTGTACACCAGGAATAAAAGGGGGCTGACTCCTCTTCTGAAGTTCAAGTTAGAAAGGACAGAATGTTTCATGTAAAATAACATTGTGTGACTTCAGTAATAGGTTTATGCCTTTGGGGGCCTAATACTAAAGCTGCATATAAGGATTTTCCACAGAATTTGAGAGAATAAAAATGAGCACTGTATTAGTAATGAGTAAAATTCCACAAGTTTTAGATTCCCTGAAACACTCCATGTCTCTGTGTCAGCATGACTCATTGTCAATCACATACTTTCATACACCAAGGGTAAAAAGGCAAGTTTAGAGGTGAAAAAAAAAAAAAAAAGAGCATGGAGCTTTAGAGCTAAGTATAAACCCCTATGAAAACAAAACAAAAAATAAAACCAAAACTCATACACATATCCAAGGAGGAAAGGGAAGTGACAGGCTTTGGGAAAGCAGGCAGCATGGTTTCCTACAGGGCATATTAACCAAAGGTATATATACAACAAATCTACATGGAAATCACCATTTATATGAAGAGTGATGCTTCCCTTGTCAGCTAATGCATGAATACATGTATGTGTTTAATTATGCATACATACATGTGTGCATTTGTGCACTCTGAGCAGTAGTTTAGCAGCAATGTAAAAATCCTTGTCCTTTACTGACGAAATTTACTAATTTTTTATTCTTATTTTCTAAGAAACATAATTTAAGAAAACCTCTGACAGTATCAATAAAGATTCTTAAAAACACTCAAACCTGTTATCAGTATTTTGGAATATATCATTCGTCCTCAAAACCAGTTTCAGAAAAGAGAATTCCTTTCCCTGACTGATACAAGGACTGAGACCTAAAGTTGTCTACCCAGGCCTTCTCTTTTTTTCAGATTTTGAAGAAACAGGCCATTTGAAAGAATGCTTGAAAAGCACGTTTCCCACAGTAATTCAGAAGACAATTTCAAACAATAAAAAGAGAGCAAACACAGCCCATTGTACAAGTTAAATAATATATAAACTTTTGAGTACATAGAGAAATGGGAATCTAGCTCATATCTGGTTTTTGAAAGATTCACAGGAAATTGATTTAATTAAACCTCAACTACTGGTGTAAATGTTTCCCTTTCTTCCCAAAGGAAAATAAAGTATTATATTATTGTTGCTGACATAATGCAGCAAAGCTTAACCAAGATTCTTGGTCTACATCTTACAAAGCTCCATGAACTAGTAAGACTAAAAATTATTACTGAAATACACAGCGATCACAAATTGCTGAATTGTTACCTACATGTACTATCAAAGATTCCCACTTGTAACATCTTATTCATGGGGAAATTCATTAATATGCTAATTACCTGACTAGCAACCAGTGATGACTGACAACTTTACTTTAGGACTACACGAAGAAGACATGACAATAATTTTCTGCTGGAGTTCAAACAGAGAGACATTGTGCTTGTATCAGTACATACCTCATTTAGGGAAAAAGACTCGTATTTGTGGAGGATCTCTAAGAACAGTCTTGCCATCTGCACCCAGAAATATATATTTTTTAATTAGCCACTCTAAAAACAATCATGTTGGCTGAAGGGAAGGGGGAGGGAGACTTGTCAAAATGATGTATTTGTCCCTCACCACCTTTCAATGCTCTTATGCAAGTCTAATTTTCTTCCTAGCCAGCTCACCTCTCTGGCCTCCTTTTGTTTCATGTCCCATTTCCCATTCTCTTCTAACTTCTGAACTTTTGTTAGTTCGCTTTTAAGGAGAAAGGGAAAAAAAGCTCAACTCTTTCCTATTCATTTTTTCCTGGATGGGGAGTAAGCAGAGACATGAATATGGCACCCTCATAATGATTTAACTAGGGCTTAATGAAATTTTCATCACAACCTGCTGTTCAGTTTAATGGCCTTTGAAAGACAATAGAACAATGGCTAGAGGGAAGAAAAGATTTTTTGTTGCATGCATTTGCAAAGCCCAACATTCAGTTGCTCCCCCTCCTCTCTCTCCCAATCTCTTCACAAAGCTGTAGATCTTTTGTTTGTACTGTATATTTTCATTTTAGTGGAGCTGAGATAATGCACAAGCTCTGTAACCATTCTCATGTCTATCTGTGGCCTTTCCCTAATGGAGCTTGTGAAACCTCATACTCAACAGAGTATTTATACATTGCCCAGAACCCCCTGTTCTTTCCTCTCTCTCTCAGATAAAAGCCTGGTCTCCTTCCCACCCACCCCCCCCCACCGAAGTCTTTTCCATCCAAAGGCACAAGATATGTTATGGCACTGACTATTAAGTCAACATAAATGCAAAAGAAACAATATAAGCATCATTCCAAAAAACGCTTAGACAAAGAATTTGTTTCCCAGCAGACCCTGTGTGCTCCAGTCAAGAAAAGACTCATTTACAATCCTGTCATGCTTGTGTACATCACAACGTGCTTGTGTTTGCATCCATATTTTCATTCCAGTATGCAGGTTGTCCTAAAATTTTCTCGTAGGTACTGTCAATTCATACTTCCACACTGAGGGGAGCTCTGAGGGCCATGCTTTTAAACATATGAAATACATTTTCACAACAGGATAGGTGAGTGTAAACCAAAATAGAGTCTCGTTGCTGTGCACTAGGGAGGAAGGCTTGCTATGTTCTCACAACTGCCTCACAGTGCCCCAATCCAGAAAGCATGCTGGATACCTATGGAGATTGTAGTGAGAATTTCATCTTCCAGTCAGGGCTTTGACTCTGCCCCAAATAGGCAACAATTAAAATCTTGCTTAAAGGAAAGCTGTTCTGTGGTTTCTCAGAGGTGAGATTGGTTGGTCTAAATCTCAGCCCCCAGAGCATGAGTGCCATCATCACTGACTGGACACATGGTCTCAAGAAGAAACCAGTTCTCCAGAAATTATTACCAACATGCCAAGGCTGAAACTTGCTGGCCAGACATAATGCAGAGAAAGCCTGTACTGTGTTTGTATAACACCTGCACTACAGATAAATAGAAGATGATTTGTTCCATACAAAAGCTTTCATGAATTCCCAGTTTAACTTCTTACCTTTCAAATAATGACATGGCCACTAGATAATTTCAGAAAAAACACTGACACTCCTGCTAACACTGCTTTTAGTTCTAGAAATGGGGGAGAGGGGAGCAGCGGAGTAAAAGCCCCCAGGCAATTAAAATTGGTTCACTGCACCCAAGTTGAGGAGCTGTGTCTATTGCAACTGTGACAAAAAGACCAGTAGATTCTAATTTGGGAAAAGCTAAAAATGTTAGCTACGATGGGATATTGCTGAAATTTATCTCTAATTTATCTCTAACAAGAACTATGAGTTTTTTACTTCGATTTTGCTAGCAAGGAAAAGCAAACAGAGCGGAAATTGGAAGATTAAAAAGTATACATATCCAAAGGAATCTGGAGAAAAGAAAACAGAAAATTTTGGCCAGTTTCCCAGGCCTTACCTTCTGGCTCGTTTTTGATGAGCTCTTCCATTTTTCTTTGCTTAAGGGTGTCTACAACATCCGCTAGGCTCCCTTTGCGCCTTTCTGGGGTTCCCAGGGCTGTGCTGGACAATGATTCTCCACTCTGACGCCCACCTTCTTCTGCCTTCAAGGGTGAGGTAGATGAGTTGTGCGGGGCAAATGAAGACATCACTTTATTGCCATCAACTTCCTGAAAGGGGAGAAAAACAAGATGAAATATTTCTTTCTTTTCTTAAAGAAGAAGAAAAAAAATAAAGACGGAAAGAAAGAAAGAAAGAACAATCCTTTGCGCTTTGAATGCATTGCTGTTTGTTCTTCTGTTGAAACCTTTAAAAAGGCATGCAATGCTTCAAAAACACCCAGAACAAAGCCTTCCCATAAAGCATAAACCAAGATTACAGGCTGGAGTGAACAAAGATCAGCTTGCAAGAGAGAAACATAAAATACAGTTTTTCCCTAATTGAGAAGTGTTGTACTCATAGGTCTCCTAATAACAATGGTATTGATTACCTTTAATTGTTTGTTCTTTTACAGTTTTCCTTCTAAAAAAAGCCCTTCAATTTTTACAAGGACCATTAATTTCCTGACTTTATAAAGTACTTAATGCCTTGATGGCTAGTTGTTGTAAGAAATAAAATAGTAACCAAATACTAAATGCCCTTCGCCATATGACTTATTTTAAATCACAGTTCAAGCAGTTTTCCCATCTATAAAGGATGAAGCAATTTCTTCCTGCTTTCTAATTCTCTTTCTGTTCTCCTCTTCTGCCTCAAACTTTCATTTCTCATAGAGACAGTATTTTTCACAAAGGTGGTCCTAATGACTTTCACTGGCAGCACAATGGCAAAACTCTGTGACTTCCCGGAACATACACACAACCCTCCTCACGTGAGAGTCCACAGAGGTCTACTCATTAATTTTAATGGAAAGCAAAACTGGGTCCAGCATCTTCAAACTTGCCTTCATTAATGTGAGAGCCTTCTAATCCACACCTCTTCCAACATAAAACAATGTTCTCTGCACATATTCCTTTTCCTTTTATGTCTCTGTTATACCTTACCCTTCTTACACATCTCTCAAACCCATTTCTTCCTCTGCTAACATATGCCACCTATACCTGCAAAACTTAGGTCAGTGTCTCCAAACACAGCTTGCTGCAGAGTAAATACACTCCATAAAACATAATGCTATAAACATGTATAGTCTTTACTTTGATCTGATTTTCCAGGGGTTTTTTTCACTATCTTATTTCCTTACATTTTTGTACTCCAGATGTTCAATGAATATTATTTCTAAAAAAGCCACTGGATCATCTCGTGAGCTGAGTTACAGACTTGGCTGAAAAAGTCATAATAATTTTTAAATTGTTTTCATTTTATAAGGGTATGAAAGTGATATAAATATATATATGCACACAGTTTTTAGTGATTCGTAGAATAATAATTTTTTTTCTGAGCAATTTTTTATGTCTCTGCTCTAATAAACCACAGTATTTCAGGAGGAAAAAGGTATATTTTTGTAAATAGAACATAAATTGCTAAAAACTATCTCAATAAAATCTGAATAAAGCTACACAGAAAATACGTAATAAAGAATATATTTGTTTTCACAGACCGTTTTTGTGGCAAAAAGATTACCTTTGCTTAAGAAAACTTTTAATGCGAATAGTTTTGAGCAGCTTGAATGTGTTATACTAGTGAACAAATTCCCTAACAGAATCGGATTTAACTGAGATTACAATCTGGGCCATCATATGCCCCAAAAGCCAAACCCAGTGCTGTTAATGAGAGACTTTCTACTGACGTCAATGAGCTTTTGACCAAGCCCTAAAAAATTTTCCGACTCTAGTCAACAGAAATGCTCCTTTTTTTCCTTTTTTTTCTTGCAGCTCCCTCCATTTTTATTTTGCACAAGGAAAATTACAAGTTCCTGACACCGGACTTCTAAAATTAATCGAAGCCAAATGCAATTTTTTCCCTATATATACAGATCTGAATAAACTGGTTTTTAACACCAATTTAGACGAGGCAAATAGTTAACTTCAGCATCAGTTCAGATTTTATCTAAGATTCAAACCTATTATCACCAAGTGGCAATTTTTTTCCCACAGACAAGGCCAAAAGAGGAAGTATCTTGAAAGCTGCTTTCTTATTCACACTTTGAATCAGAGAAGCCAAATATCATCATTAGTTACAGTTCTTAAATCTACCTGTACCATCAATTATATACAGGAACAGTACTCTTCCTCGTTTTACCAGGAACTAGTTTCTTGTTTTAATCCAGAGTGTGCCCCAAAGACATTCACTCGTGTTTCTGCATGTCACACATTGGTCACAGACACTAAGTACTTGCAACAGCTGCCTAAACCTCAGGTGTCATCACTGCTGTTTTCATGTACATTTTAGGTGCATGCAAGCGGGTTTTTGTATGTACATATATATTCTGAATATACAACCGGTTTGTTATAAGAGAAGCAGCATAAGAACACAATATTATGTAAAGCAGTATCAGATGATTTTCAAAATCACAAATCGCTTGGTTTTCAAATGGAACTCACAAGTATTTTCAAAACTACTAAAATTTCTCTGCCTCACTTTCTGGGGAAAAGGAATTGTGAGGGGGAGAGGTCAAGGCAGTTGGCTGTGGGCAAAGCATCATGAAAGGACTTCTGGATGCTCAATTCCTAATTTTTTCAAATGTTCTGTGAAACCATGGTAAAAGTCACTTTTATTTCTGCATATCAGTTTCCTATCTGTAAAACAGGCACAAAAGAAGTAATTTCTTATATTGTAAAGGTTTTGGAATAATAAACTCATTAATAACAGAGACACCCTCCTACTACAATGTTGGCTAAAAGCCTTTATATAATACCACAGTTAAAAAGACTTCATAGCTGAACTAAAAAAGGAAAGGGAACTGTTCTATACAGATTTTTTTAAAAGGTAAATTATATACTAAAATACACAACTAAGCAATCATCCCCAAAATAAAAATGTTTCCTTTGACTGCTCTTGTTAGGTGTGCATGTATGCAGTGTTTGCACATCACATACGTGGGCTATTTATACACTTGTGGGGTTTAAGATACACTCCACTTAATCAAAACACATATACAGTAGGGGAACAGCTGCAATCACATCTCAGTGGGCTAAATTACAGTACACCAGTGAATTATTCATTCAAAAAGATCTGTAGCAATCACACATTCATTGCGTGATTTGCAATCTAAGAGGGATCCTCTCCCTTCCATACCAGCGGACGACTGCACACATCAGCTTCTGCTGTTGATGACAGTTCAACATGTATCCTCTAGCACACCAGCTCGAGAATCTGTCTTCCCCACTTGTCCATGATCTTTTTATTCTGTCATTCAGAACAACAACCTGAAAACGTGCAACTGTTATCTTGGCTTTCGCTTTACATCCCTCTGTTTGATTTTGCTCTTTCTTATGCCATTACTGGAGAAAGTGGGTCTGGATTTTTACTTCTAGCACGTAGAAAGAAAGCATCCTTCCACATAAAACCTGCTTGTGTCAATGGTTGCATAAAGCTAAAAAACTTCTAGTAAAGGAAATCCTCTGATACTGCATATGAGAGCTTAACTATCCCCTTGAAAACACTCAGAGAAATCCTTAATGGCAAGAAAGATATGTCAGCAACAGTTTAAAATTAATCCCCTGAGAAGGAAGTTCCCTCCCAACAAGCGAGATTTAGCAGGTTCCTCTTCTAAAAGGACAAATCGACATGACATTTTTTCAGTTTAACTGAGAGAAAAGCAACAACACTGCAAGGAGGGGTATTAAAGAACATAAATATCTGCTAATGGCATTTTAAAATTAAACCCATCAAGCCACACACAAGACCTATCAGCCACCAAAACAGTGGAAAACCACGCTTTTACTGTAAAACAGTCTCTCTGAGCTGCACAACCATTTCACCTGTTCAAGTTTGATTACATTCCAGCCTCTGGCACTGTTAATCCTGGTAACAGTTTTATGCAGTTAGCAGCTGCTTGGTGGACGGGGTTCTATTGTTCATTTGCATTGCGAATTGCTCTGCTAATGTGTGCTGGCACAACATTTCCTCCAACTCTGAGCTGGGATTGTACTCACCAACACCTGATGCTGCTGCTTCTTGCTTTTCCCACTTCGGAAAGGCAGACAAGGACCTACACAGATCCTGCTGGAGCAAACACTCTAGGCCCTTCTTCCCCCCAGCAACAACAGCAACAAAAAAAGGGACTGGCCCTCGTTTCTCGTCTTCTGCTTCTGTTCCAAGCTAGAATCCACAGGAAGATTCATTCATTTACAAGAAAGTTGCCTCGATATTGCCAAACAGCTTTCCACCTATGGAGGAAATACCTCTTCCAAGGTTTAATGATAAAACAGGCTTCTGCCCTTTCAGGATGAGGTCAATAATCTTCCTTTGTTAATCTTGGGCAAGCTTTACTTAATCTAGCCCCCTTGTCACCTTTGTGATTGACAGGAAAAGTCGTGTCACTGGACAATGGACTTATCCTCACTGAGCAATATCTTTTTTGAAGATTACACAATGTTACCCTTGCTCTCATAAAAAGTGCAAACATTTTGCTGTTAAAAGAAACTATTCATTCCAACTGTATCTTTCAAATTGTCTCTTTCTGTTTCCAGGGTCCAAGCCAGGTCTGTTTCAGTTCTACAGAGGGACAGTGAAAGGCTTAATGAAAAGAAACAGGTTGTACTTGGTGAGATTTCCAAAATATCTCTTAGTGCTCTAAATAGATCTCATCTTCTCCTTCTTCATCTAGAGATGCACATTATTCCTGTCTGCAATTAAACTCAGACAGAAAACTCTGCTTCCGTGACATTAAAATTTTGTCCCAAACGAACCAAGAATCGAAGCAGAAGAAAACTCAAAACTAAGTCTGAAACTGTTAATTACCACCATATGGTATGAAAGGAGGTTGCATCTGCAGGGGGGAAAAAAAATAAAAAAAAATATCATGAGAATCTTCTGGGTTTGCAGCCAAAAACACCTGGAATAAAATACTTGTGTCTTTAAAACAAGCGCTGATATTGTCTGATTTTAAGAAGCCTGTGATCCTAAAAGCAACCTAACAGGTTCTGTTTTTCAAAGCTGGAATTTTGCCCATACTTCGTTCTTTTAGAATGTGTAAAGAAGACACAAGGGTAATTTTTTTTCTCTGCTTTCTACATTAGACATGTAGGCCTATCTATTTTATAGTCTCCATAGTGACCAGGAAGCTAATAACAGTATGACATAAGAGATAATCAGAAAACAGAATACTTCACACTTCTGAAGACAAATTATTCTCAAGTAGTTTAGTACTGGTTTCTATTTATTTATTTTACCTAATAATATTTTAAGAAATTAATATCTGTGTTAAAGATTCAACAGCATAGCTACTCCAAGTGAAAATCTGAAAGCTGTAAAAACACTCCCATTGCCCACAGGAGGCCCACCAGTAATTATGAGAAAACACAGCTTGACATTTCCAGTATTTTTTAAGGTTTAAAAGAAACAAAACAGATACATAATATTCACAAAGCAAGAATGATCTTTTATTTTTTCTTAACCTTCCATTTACGATCTTTGCCTTAATTAATGTAATTAACTTACTTTAGGAGCATAAGTGCCATCAGCTTTCAAGGGGAATCATATTTTCAAATCACTTAAGCGATTTGGAAAACTCTCTCTTCCTACGTTTTATGTCATGGGGGCTGCAGGGCAGATATTACCACTAACCTGGGTGGTTTATGGTGGCTGTCAACCTGGTACCTTCAGGAAGATGAAATACATATTCCATAAGGCTTCCCAGTGGACACAGTTCTTCTTACATGTTAAAATCTCTTTGCATCTATCTTATATTTAAACAGGTCTTTCGTCTATAGGTTTCCCTCACGTAGCAAAGTTGTTCACAACTTGTGGACAGGATCCCAAGGAGATTTAAAAGAAACAGTGGAGGATACAGTGAACAAAAGAGAGACTTTATAGAAGAGCACAGAAGAGGAAAAAAGGTGGAACAGGATAAATACATCGCTACGAAGAAATGACAAGGACACCTAATCCAAGGAGGGATAAAAGCAACAAAGTGTGTCACGTAAACAAACCTAGAAAGATGTACATTCACAGGCTATGGTTCTGCAACTAAATCCATGCAAACCAACAGCTATCCTCATACACATTTTTTTTTCCTAGGACTGTGGTTTTAATGATGATAAGGAAACTAAATGCAATGGAGAGTGAAGAAGTTAGTGAATGTGTCAGAAGAGTCAGTTGAAGAGGTCATCGTGGCAGAGAAGTAAGAATTTTACCTGAATTAGGTGAACTAAACACAGTGAACAGAGATGCACCTTTTTTTTCTTGTTACGGTGACCATGCTGCAGTCAAGCAAAATATATTCAAGACAAATAATGGTTTGGCTTTGCTGAGATGATGTATTTTGGAACTCCATGATCCTTATTTTGGAAGTATTTCCAATTATTAGACTTACAGAATCCTGATGACATCTGGTTCTCCCTCTAAAATGTTAATACTTTGCTTGGTAATGGAATTTTATTTATTTTTGCAATCATTAATAGCTCTTGTCCTTCAGGTCGTATTTTTTTTTACATCAAGTGCTGTATCTAATTAATGACCTCTTCTTGATGAAGCAAAAGGTACACTAGCAGAGGTTTCAGTGGGAAGACTCACAAGTATTTCCAGTGTTTGACATCTATCATCCTGGTTGAAAGTGGTTAGAAGCTCAAAAAAACCAACTATCTGCCATATGAACTCTGCTATATCAGATACTTTCTTCTACCTTTTTCCTCCATACGTAAAACTGAGACAATAATAAATATTTCCCGCTGCTTAGGGCATTTTACATAATTGATGTAAAAAGCCTAGAGATTACTGGACAAAAGCCTCATAGCGGTTTTATTTTCATTTTTATTGATGCAATAAATGCCCAGCCCTTATATTACTCTTACATTACTCCGTGGGGAACCACAGCCCAATCACCTGAAACCGGAAATTGGGAACTCTCTCATATTTCAAGTGCCACCCCACAATATCTGACAGTAACACTGAAATGTACTTTGATTTTTTCCAAATACCATGATACTCTGCTGACTCTGTGCACTGCTGACACAACTGCACGAGCAAGAGAAAGCTTCAAACGTTTCCAAGGTTTGGAGATGAACCACCAAGAAACTGTTCAGCTGCATTCACACAAAAGGAATAATTTATAATCCATTTTGCACTGTTTCCTAACTTTATCCTGAGATTTACAGAGCATAGGTGCAGATCCTTCAAGGAGTTAAAGTATCTAGAGGTGCCAAGAGGGATTGTTGAAAATGCACAATAGTATATATTCATTTAATTCCCACTGACTTCATTACAGGTCCCTGAAAATAAAGAGTTGGAATCAGCACATTGTGACTGGTTGACCCCCTGAGCTTCTTCAACAGACCATTATCAGATATCTACAGTACAGAGCACAATCTGATAACTGATGCTTTAAGACAAACATTTCTCCTCTGGCTGTTCTGCATTCCAGCCCATCCCCAAACATCCAGCACAAGTTTAGTACTTCTTACTGCTTATCCCACAATTTCTACATGACTTATTACAAATCAAAGAATTATATGCAAACTGTGGATCTGTTTGTAGTAAAAAACATATGAGAAACTGTTGTGAGTGAAATTTTAGAACCTTTTTATTACCAAATGTCAAACAGGGATTTTTTTTTTTTTAAATTTTCTTCTGTGCCACAGATTTTGGTTTCTTATTTTGCCCACCTGTTTGTCCCATTTCTTGCAATGAAGTGTTCCCCCACATATAAAAGTAATTTGTAAATCCTATATTAAATATAGTAAAATAGTAACAACTGCTTTGTAATAGGTAAATGTGGTTAGCAGCATAATTCCTGACACCCATACTCAGACCAGATCTCTCCTACTGCTTCTTTCTCCAGCCAAACTCATTTTAAGAAAATAACGCAATATAGGATTACATCTATTTGCTCTCTAAACACTTAACAAACAAAACTGGCATTCTGAGAACTCCTAATATGTTAGCTATAACCTGCAAAAACAAAGAACATGTTGTACTATAACAGCCTTGTTATCTTCATGCTAGTAATCTTCATGCTTAAAAATAATAAATAAAGCTCTGCAAAAGCACTTTTTAAGACTTTTATGAGTTCTTCCCTGAGGGACTAAAGATCACCCTTAAGACCTTGCTAAACAAAAAATAAGACTGCTTATCAAAACAGCTTGGTAGAGTCTTCAGCATACATTAAATCCTTCTAATAGTTTGGAAATAGTGCAGTATAAAACGATTATCCTTGTAAAAATACAAGCTTACTAACCACATACAACAACTCTGGTTTTGTGAGTGTAAGAAAACCTATGTTGAGTGTCAAAAACAGTTTGATCACCAGCTTTCTTACTATGAAACAAACCCATTGTCTGTGCTAATTCCTTGAGAGAAGGGGAGAGGACCATCTGAACAGAATTCAGTGATATGACAGAAGGAATGCCACAGGCCAGTAATGGCTCCAGGACTGTTCCCAGCTTCCTAGCTTTCCTATTTTGATTCACCACAGTTTTCAGATGGAAAGGGATATCAGATTACTTCATCTTTTCTCTGGTAGCATAGATATATTTCACCTCATTCCTTTGGCTGAGAGCAGAATGAAGACAATACAATTTGGTTAAAACTGCCTCCCCAGTGTTGAAGCTTATTTGAAGGATCTGGATCTGGAGAGAACCACCCTCCAAAAACTGGGGAACAGAAGAAAAGAGAACATCCTACGCCCACAAAGGCCCATGTTCATGCTAAGGCAGAGTGATTTTTCCAAGTGCCAAAAGTAGCTTTGCAACAAAGCAACACACTCTGTTGTGCCCACACATCTGATGTGGTCCCACTTGTTTGATCTGGGTTAGTAAAATGTCTCAGACAGACAGAGGTTTCCCATTGCCCCTATGAATATTCTACACAGTAAAAAACCCCAAACCTTCACTGCCTCATATTCACTTCCTTCCAACCCAAAACTCTTCTTATACAGTTGTTTCTTCCAGCACTCTGGAGTGTTCTTCATCTATGTTAGAGTTTGTACTATCCTTGTCTTTTTTTTTGACAGTTAGCATATATTTACGTTGTTATTACTGGCCATATTTAGCCGTTTACTCTTTCAGTTTTCCCTCACAAATCAGCTCCAACAACTCTTTAATCATTTGCTGCTTACATCTGAAATCCCTCCAATTCTCTGACTTCTCTAATGTGGCCAGAACTGAACACATTATTTCACATACAACTTAGGAGAAGGACAATTATGTTGTTACTGCCTTTTCTGCTGCCTCGTTACAAGACAAGCTATTACCTAATTTGTTTTCAGACACCGAAGTATTTTTCAGCATTACTGTTTTCCAAGTGCCTCACTTCCATCAATGATCCGGATTTTTGTTGGATTTTGGATTACTTGATCCAGCTGTATCAATTTGTAATCTTGCTTCTTTTGGTATTGTGGTTTTATTCTCCCTGGATCACCAGTGGCAACTTCAATGTGTGTACTGTAATTCACTTGTTTGAACTTCTATAACAATGCATTTATTTCTCCATATTTCTAAAATGTTGCTACAGGTGCTGCTGTCCTATGGATCCTGTATCAAGAAGCAGACAGCTTACAGCAGGCAAAGGACTACTGTAACTATATTCCTTTCAGTACACATTTTTTTCCAGCCACTTCAGAACAGTGGAAGAGACAGATGTTGCTATGTAATTCGGAAGCTTTGACTGGCCAGGTTATGGCAAAAAGGTACAAGAAGGAAATAGACCTGTGCAGAGTACATTGCCCCAGGAATTCCTTTCTCATTTCTAGTGAAGGAACTCCTCTGCCATTTTGGAGTTTCAGAAAAGGTACCCATCTTTTTCTGACACTCAGTATATCTGCCTCTTTCTACAAGTTCAATAAAATCATACTGTACAAAATCATTCTGCCCTCCTCTCAACAACTTAATGCATTACTTTTTTTTTAAAATAGTTACTTCACTTGGAAGAATCAAATGAGATGCACAAAAGACTGTATGAAGGAAGCACCACTCAATGCACACATACTTGTGGACTGAAATCCATGCAACTTCCAATAATCAACTCTTTGGGAATTACATCTTCTTTATATTTTTTAAGATCTTAGCCCACACATGTAATATCAGGAATCTTGCACATACCCTACATGAAGGAGGGGCATGAAGTTGAAAAGGACTAGAGCTCCTCCCCTATGAAGACAGGCTGAGGGATTTGGGGCTGTTCAGCTGGGACAAGAGAAGGTTGTGTGGAGACCTCACAGCCCCTTCTAGCATCTGAAGGAGCTCTTCATGAGGAACTGTAGTGACAGGACAAAGAGTAATCACTTCAAACTGAAAGAAAATTTAGCTTAGGTATACAGAAGAAATTCTTTACTGTGAGGGTGCTGAGGCAGTGGATTGTGTTGCCCAGAGAAGCTGTGGATGCCCCATCCCTGGCAGTGTTCAAGGCCAGGTTGGACGGGGCTTTGAGCAACCTGGTCTAGTGGAAGGTGTCCCTGCCCAAGGCAGGGAGTTGAAACTGGATGATCTTTTAAGGTCCCTTTGAACCCAAACCATTTTATGAGTCTGTGAAGGGTAGGTGTGTGACAAAATCCACTGCAGTTTTAAAATAATCGTGTTCTGCTTACACATTGTATACCTTTCACAAGCTTTCTCATTTCACATCTGTTTATCTACTTTTACCTTGTATTTGTTCTTCTTCTTATCAAAAGACTACAACTAGAATTACAGGATGATAACTATCAAAATAATCTTTGCCTACACAGAGATTAGGGCCACACTATTTTTTTTTTTTTTCTGAAAGCAATCTTCTGAAATCTTCAAGAAGGGTCAGAAAACATAACTTTATTAAAATGGAATAGCTACTTAAGAAATAGCCCCACTGTCTCCACTGGAGTTTACTGCAGCATAAGATGCCACATTAAGAATACAAATTTAAAAAAAAAAAATCTCTTGGTTCAAAATGTTTGTCTCAAATATTTTTGTAATGCTTTTATCCAGGTTCTCTGTTCTTTTACCTGCTTTTTACAGACCTCACCAATTACTTTGCCTACTACTTACTCTCTTACACTTCTTAAGTAATGGCTACATAAACAATAATTCATGGGATTTTTCCAACCAGTAACTGGTTTAACCCTTTTTAAGAGTTATTAAAAGACCTATTTTCCCTCCAAAATTCATTTCACCTGTTCTTCTCATGTCTTTTATAACTTGATTTTCTTCCTACAAACAACTGTTCCACAACTTTAGTGAAACAGAATTTGGAATTCTGGTGTAAACAAAGTAATTCTCAACTTTGGAGGAAAGACTGCACGGAAAACAAAAAGAAATATATATATTCTGAGTTTGTAAACACATTCAAAGAAAGTCAGTTCCATAGAACATGCTTACAGAGTAGGAATGGAACTTATTTGGATCTAATGCACTACAGAGGATGGTGTTTGATCAGATAATGCCAAATATATCAAGATCATTAATAAAAATTAGTAAGACAAAAGTCAATCCACATAACACTGATACATAAAAATAATATATGTTAGAGCTACTCAAAATTTTGTTTAAATAATTCCCACAAAATAAATTTGTGGTATTGCACATAGGGCAAGCCAGGAAATGACGTGAGCTGACTTGCTTGGGTTCCAAAGCACAGTAAAGGCAGAGTACATTCAGCATCCAAGGGTTACCAAGAACCAATATTCTGTTTGCTCTTCTGGGTCTTAGTTACCTCAAATGGTAACATTATGTTCTGCTCTGGGGAGCAGCATGATGTCATTTTATCATTTAAGTCCCATTCTAAAGCTCATTCAAACAGTGATTAAACAAGTTTTAAAATGCACATAGACCCTGCATACAGGAGCCAGCTTAGACTGTGTTTGAGTGATGCAAAAAACCCCAATAAATTCTAATTTATGACAGATTCACAGTTGCTATCACTCTGTAGACAAGTTATTCTTTCTTCTGTTCCTGGAAACTTCAGTCAGTAGCATACACTGCCTACTATGAAGAGACCTTTGTGATAAGATGATATCAAGGGATGTTGTGACACTCCTGATTAAGAATTACACAGTAAGCAAACCGTACAGAAATGCTAATTTTCCTCCCCTTTCTCATCACTTACCTAAATTATTCTGAGTAATACAAATGATCTTTATTAGCTTTAAGGCGGTTCATTCTCTCATTCTCTTATGCCATTTTGTTAAAGAAATCATATTCCTGTGGCTGATTAGGTGCATTATATATTTCAACAATTAAATTTGTGCACTGTTTTATATCACGTTCACAAACAGACAAATCAAAAAACCTAAAGAACGTCAATTCTTTTACAGTCACAGTCAACTACCCACCATCAGCAGAGAATGAATAACTTTTGCTGGAAATAGCCTTTCTTCTCCAAGCTCCTCTTTGAATCACTGATTTCTGAGTATTCCCTGTAGTTTTCAGTCATCATGAAGTGATGCTGAAAAACCCACAGAATTGCCCAACCCAAATAAGAAAGACACAATTTTCTCCACTTTGGTTGGAAAGAATGTAAGCCTACTTTATGATGAGGAAGTAATGGTTGACTAACAGAGCATGGTTCTACAAAATCTGTCTTTTTCTGACCTTAAGCTTACTAAAAGTGAGTCCCAGGATGTGATCCAACCAGGTATCAATGTGCCTACCAGCACTAAGCTGAGGTACAGAAGGTTTCCAACAAAAAGTTCTCTGCGATCCATTCATTATACTTAGCAACATCAAACAGGGAAAAATAATTAAAAAGCTCCTATTGAGCACCTAAAGACCTTGAGCACAGACAGGGGGTGAACACAAAGACAGGGTATTTGGTTGTGAGAATCACACTTTTTATATATGTATATTCATACACATTAAAAGAAATTACAGTACATTTTTAACAGTTTTCTTGTTTTCTTCCTCCCTTCTATTCCGGTCTATGACTGTCTACACTTACAGTGAACGTATTTAAACATACTCAAAAGAGTTACATAAAATTTCTCGATTTAAGTTTTTTTTTAATCTTCAAATGTACAAGTATGTGGAGATAATATATTTGAAAAATAAATTGCCTGGGTAGATTCAATTATGTGAAGTAAGACTGAAAATCACATGCAAATGACATTATAAATGGGAACTATGCTGAGACCTTATTTGTATTGTACAAGGTACAAGCAGGCAAAAGTAAGACACCTAAGACTGGTCCCTCTGGAAAGGCATCCAATCTTCCTTGCAGCATCTTTGACAGTACTGGGGGTTGCACTTACACATTTATATAAAGCTTTTCTCAGTACATTTTGATATTACATCTCTGATATTCAAACACTACCTAGTGTCTCATAACTTAAGGTTCAAAGAAACTCTTGAAAACAGCAGGTCAAAAGAAGATGTTACAATGACACTATGCTGCCACTTTTGATACCCCTGACCACTGACTGCTCTCCTGAGCAGTTAATGCAATACATCACACATTCATGGCTATTAATATTAGCCATAGTTTTTAGCATGACCATTTTGTTTCTTTCATCAGTATCACATATTAATTGGGAAGCATGGCTGTGGCATTCACACTGTGGTACTTTCTTCCTTCCATTATGGCCTTATGTCAAAGGAAAATTGAAAAAAATTGGAAGGAGCACACACATACTCTGCCAGCTGTCCTGTCTTTAGACCATGTTTTACACTACCTTATCACGACATCAGTTTCCACTGATTATTTAGGAATCAGATCCATAAAATAAGGAAGTATTTACACTGTAGGTTACACTCTAGCCTATACAAAACAAGACACTGTTATCGTATAAGGAGCTGGTAATGTGAAAATGTTAGATGATATATAAATCACAGTTACCCAAATCAGCTAAAACACCATCTTCAAAGGACAGAACAGCAATGCACAAGTTATATTTTCAGTGACTAAATAGAGAACTTCTGAGACTGTCCAAAAAAACCCATCTTTTTGTAAACATTTTCCCCTTAAGGTACTAATTTTCAGCATGCTTCTTCAGATTTCAGTACACATTGGTTTTCTAAAGGAGCTGGCCAGAACACCGAATGAACAGCAAGAGTTTCAGAAGATCTCCATGAGCAAATTGCATTTACCTCTACAAGTTATTTTCAGTGAAAAATGGGATCACTTTTTCAGAAGACTAAACTGTTCTGGAAATCTCACTTCCTGAACACATTCCATTCCAAGTCTTTGTGTCTATTAATTTTCATGCAGCTATTACACAAATAAAAACTTTCTTCCTTGGAACACTCCTTGGAGTCTTAGTATCAGAGAGCTCAGCTTAGGCACGTTGAACACTCAATCAAATATGACTAGAATTAGCTGTAAAAATTTCTCAAAACAACTAGTAGTTTAGGTTTTCCCCAACAGCTTAAATACTGATGAGAAGAAACACTCCTACAATATCCAATAAAGATACTAAGGAAAAAAAAGAAGGAAAATGGACAGCCAACAAACACCTTTGGAAATTACTGATTGTTCTTACGACTAGAAGGCTCCATCAATTTGAGATTGGCACAGATTAGTAGAAGCTTACATGAAAGTATCTGTGTTCTGTTTCTGTAACAGGAGAACCTCCAACAACGTATGGGGATAAGCAGAACAGTGACTTTAAAATGTCACCTTAATTCAAAATATTTGTTCCTGATGTATTTTCTGACTCACGTCTATCTGTTTGCTTTATTGATTAATTTTTTTTATCTGCCCTTAGCACCAGCAAGTCAATACAGTTAAAAAAGAAGGAACTGGACAGTGCTTTGCAGACATATTATCAACAAAATAGTCAGTTAAGTACCATTTGCAAAATGTTTATCAACTAGGGATGACGTGAAGCAAAAAAAGACACAGCTTTACTTTCAAACCCCAGGTTAAGTTATAGCATTATAGGCAATTAATAAAAATATCATACTTTTATGCAACTAAATTTGACCCTAAAAGCCACAGCAAGACAGAAAACATAGGACCCTTTAATGTCATTTTTCCAGTCATTTATCTGACTATAACCACACTTTAAAGCGTTAAGGTCAGCTGGTCACAAAGCTTGAGCTACACTTCTGACTAGCATGCACCACATTTGACTTGAGAGTAAATAAGGGACTGACACTCCATTAACCTTCACAAGTACAATTATTTATCAAAACAGTTCAAAAGAGTACCCGACAGAGAACTGATAAATCTGGAAGCAAAAAAAGGAAACTGTAACAGAACAAGCTGATCTTTTGCCAGTGATGAAGAGTTACTGCCCACCACAATTCCTGGGGCAAGTCCTCCAGTCAGTTTTAACATCACCATCCATTTTAAACTAATGTCCCTTAATTCACATTGGCTTTGACAAAACCTCAGAGCTTTATTTTTGTTCTTTTTTTAATTCCATCTTCTTTCTTGGAAATAATATATGCTAATATCCTGTATTTACAGGAATCTTCAAAGACTTTCTTCAGAAACACACAGAGAAAATTCAGAAGAGTTCTGACCTGTTTTGTCATATCTACTCTTTTGTGCTTTTAGTTACAGCACAAGGCCTGTTCACAATATTCCTATTTGGTGACCTGACTGTCATCTTCATATCTCCATAGGACCTTTATTTCTTTTATTACAGGACCTATGGTGGTTTATAACCCTATGTGATCTTCAAATTTTGTTAATTCTGAAAAACTTCTATAATATCTTTATATTGTGAAATTCTACCTGAATTTCTAACTGAATCATGAGGTTGAGCAGTTGTCATCTGCCATCAATTACTTTGACTTTCTGACTGCAACAGCCCTCTGCACTTCCAAAGATGGGGGAGTTTCCTCGAAGTCTTACACCAGAAAGTGTCAGGAGGGAGAATGGAAAGAAAATGGCTTCACCACACAAAGATTCACTCATGAGCAACTGGAAATTTCACCCATCATTGCCATCCTGTCTTGCATACTGGTTTCTCTTTGGCAGAAAAGCACACCCCTTGATTTCACTGTACCTTAGACTGATCTCCAGCCTCTCTCAGATGTATAGATGGGAAGAAAACACTAACTATTCACCACTGGAGTTGCAGTTACCACAGCACAGCTCAAAAAAAAAAAAAAAAAAGAGAGAGCAGTAGCATGCAGTAAATTAACTACCTTCCTAGTCTTTGCTCTCCCTTTCAGATCAGTACTTACTTCACTACTTTGTAAAAATTAATTGAGTCCTATGAATATCAGCAGCTCATCCAGTTAGCTCATACCTTCTTCCTGGTGGTCACAAGGCAAGAATCTCAAAATGTAAAAGTCAAGAGACAAGGAAGAAAGAATCACTTTAAGGGGAAGAAGCTTTTACTCATCAAGTAGCCCAAAACACAATAAAAAACCCTGTTGACTGACATCAAGGTCAATTTCTACCAAGTGTCATCTAATAAAGTGGAAAGATTGACTTGATAACTCCTTTTTAACAGAGGATTTATTACATTCATAAAATACAGAAAAGCATAACCCTTATTGTATTAGTTACCTTATTTCAGCTTGTACAAACACTTTATTCCTTAAAGATAAAAAAAGGAAATGGATTTTGATTTTAAATCTGTTGCACACTTTATCTTGTACATATGAAAATAATTATGTTCAGAGGGCTGAGTACTTTTTTAAACGTGACTCAGATAATTGATATCGTGAGGTCCATATTTATTTTTTCCCACTGATTTCCAGATCAAATGCCTTAAACTGAAAAGACTTCCTCCCTACCAGCTCCTTGTGTTGGAAACTCAATGTTTCTTCTCCCTTCTCCCTATAAGAAGAGATTCTGTTGTCAAGACTTCACTGGCAATTCTTTGGCTATGCAGGAGGCACTATAATCCATTTTGCTATTCCACAGCTATGTAGTCAGAGCTCAGCAAAGCTAAGCAGCCCCAAAACTTGTCTTCTGCCAGTTACCTAAGCAAAGTGGAGTGGCACACGAAGTCTTCCTTCCATCAGAAAGGACTTAACTACAAGTTAATCGAACAAAACGAGACAGCACCATCTCTGAAATGGTGATTGAGCTACCCAGAGTACGCATCATCATTAATGGAAAGGCATCAGTTGTAATGCAGAAGACATAGTTGTTAAAATGTGAATGATTCCACCCTAAGTAGTTCCAGAGAAACAACAAAACAGTAAAAAATTTAGAAAAACATGAAGACAAAAACTCCATGCACCAAAAGAAAAGTCTGAGACGAGGGGATGCGATAGCACTCTTCAAATACAAAAAAATTTGCTGTAGAAAGGAGCACATATCCTTCTGCTGCAGTGGTCAGGACAAGAATTAGAGAGACAAAACTAATGCAGAAGAGATCACACAGTAGGAAAAACTTTCTAATGTTATACATAGAAATACCCTGGGATAGACAGATCGGTAAGTTCTAAGTCTCCATCACTGAGTAACTTCAAGAAGTTAGACTATTATCTGAAAGAAATGACATTTGTACAGTTGATCCCTGGATTGAAGCTGGGACTGGATGACCTCTCCTGATCCCTCTCAGCCCTACAGTTCCATGAAGTGCAGGGCTCACATACGGTGAGAAATAGATGGGCTCATTCAGTAGGGGCTCTATAGATCTGTAAGGGACTTACTCACTAAGCTGGATCAGGGTTTTTTAGTTGTGTTTTGCTTTGGATTTTTTATTTTATTTTTTTTCCAGATAAATCAATAGGCTTGGGCCATTTTCCAAAGATGTGATTTTCTAAGTTTCAAGCCAAACCTCTCAAGCTTTACTCATGAGATAAGTGCTAAACAATGAGCCAGATTCATCAAAGCTTTATAGACTTACTTAAAAGAAAAAGAAACTGATTCAGCCAACTCATTTCAAGCCAAATCAGGCAGTTGAAAATCTATTCCTGAGATTTGGAAAATCTGTCTTTTTTTAAAATATTTTAAAAATATGTTTAGAGAGTCCCTCTTTTGCAGGGGCCTCAGGCAACTCTGTCGAGAATCTGTTTTTTCCCAGCCTGATTAGGAGTGGTGTATTCCTCATGTCTATAGGAGATAGCTGAAATATGTTTGTATATATACACCTACATATTTTTACATATATACTTACATATACAAATAACATAAGGATTCAAGAACTTGCTATCAAAGGTTTGGTAAATACAGCAGTGCGTTTACTTTCAAACAGATTAATAATGAATTGGCTTCTTTACTTAAAGGAAAAAAAAATTAATGGTAGCACTGGACACCAACGTACTCTATTAATGCACAAAGCTAAAAACAGTTCCCTGCTCTCAGGTTTACAAGCCTTAGGACATAAAATCTACAATACCTCTCAGCACTGACCCTTACAGTACTTCCAAGGGGTAAGTTAATTCCCATGTTTCTTCAGCTCTTGGCATCCATCTACCAAGAAGGATAACAACTGAGCCAAACAAGCTAGCTTTTGTGTACACCCCACAAAAATCCTACTGGAAGCACCAAAGTGTTTGAAAAAAGGCATCAAATGTTTATTTATTACTAGGAGAGGGGAGGACATACACCTGGTGTTGACTAACAGGATGGGTCATAGTGTTGATTGGGAAGAGGGGAAAGCCCTGCCTAGCCACTAGCATCCCACATCCTGACTTCTGAGCTGGAGAAAATCTGGGCTGAAAATGTTGTGCTGGGAATGTGTAGATTTCTACAGAGAAGCACAGAAGAGACCTCCATACTCTTCTTCCCCTACAACTTCACTCATACATTCAATTTCAGCAGCTGAACTTGTTGGCACTACAGGGATGGGCACAGACTTAGACTAAGGTGGCTGCCTCTCTAGCCCAGTATCAAGCATTTACTGTAAATGTATAATGTAAAAGCAATGAGAAAACTTTCGAAACCCTGCCACATTTTCTTTTTTCTGTTTTGTTCTTTGCAAGGAAACTACTCCTTCCAAGAACATGGAAAGAGCATGTGACTTTGAACTGGAAAACCTGAAAGATCAGTGAGCCTACCTGCTAATGAGCAACTTGCTATTGAAATGAGCTCATTAGCTTTCATTTTTGCTGGCTGCTGATCGATTCATGAGCCACTTAGGTGGCCTCTGGAAGCTGTACATAAATTATCAAATGCATTGATTTCTACAAATAATAAATTGGGAAGTCAGTCCTTTCTGTATCTCTAGTATACATGCTCAGCTCAATGGCCTTCAAAACTCATCCAAAGAAAACAATGATAGCATCAGTGTTCACAGATACAGTGCATCTCAAATGGCAAATATTCTGCTGCAAAAATAAGCTGTGCTGGCATCCCAGAGAAGTGAATAAAAGCTTGCCTCTGAAAATGTTACATACAAAATGTACAATAAAAAACGCACAGAATTTTGCATGAATCTGTGTGTAGGTGGCAGCTCAAGAAATTCACAGTAAGGAATAATTGTCTACAGCAAGGAAAAATCTGAGCTAGATGATCTTCAAGTCCTCTTTGATCTTATATCATTAAATTTCTATAACCTTCTTCATATGAGCAAAGTAGTCAAAGTCCTATGGCATCCCAGAGTCAGTGCTGAGTTTCTGAAGTAAAAGCATTTTCTCTTGACAACTGGCAACTCCAACAACACAGGAAAAGAACCTGTTAAACACTAAATCATTCATCAGAGGAAGAGGTATGGAAGGCCTCCTTTACCCAAACATGCAGCCATAATGTTGCCATTTTTAGCACATATGGGAACTTCCAAAGCTGGGCTGGCCAACCTGACTTCACCTGGCTTCCCAACTGCTGACAGAAAGTATAGCAAAAATTAGTACTTTGGACATGTATGCTTGCAGATTCCCAAGCCCTTCATAACACTGATTTGCAATAATTTGCCTAAGGTCATGTGGGCCTTGATCCAAAGCCTATTAAAGACAAAGCAGTCTTTAAATTGACTTCAAAGAGCTTTGGATTGGACCCTCAGTGAATCACTGCACAGTAAACAGAAAAGTCAAGAACAGAAAACCTGGTCTAAGGCATAGATGTATTCTCTCCTTCATCACCTCAGTTTTTTTGAAAAAGACAGGAAGATGAGATTTAATTTTCCCGTTCTTCTATATTGCACTACCAGCTCAATGAAGCCAATTTAATCCGCTGATACAGTCTAACACAAGAGCCCAACTGCATTACAGAGGTATCTTCACCACCTTGACCTCAGTAATACCAGCACCAGTGAGAGCAGCTCACTGGAGTGCCACTGGAGAGAACTAAGGCAATTCATGCCAGCTGAGGACAGTGCCAGACCTGGACAGCACGCTCACTCCTGAAGAACAGTAAGCTTAGGACTAAATGCAATAACAATAAGGAGTTAAAATGTGCAGACCGGAGAACATCGCTTAATCCCAGTTTACTGAAAGGACATGTCATTTTTAGAAAGTTGTCCAAACAACTGTCTTAATATTCTACACCAAAGTGGCTATTAATCAAACAACAAAGGCCCAATTAACACATAGCTGTTGTCACCTTGATGTTAAAAGCCTCTCCCTTCCCCCTTTCTTTCTTTCTTTTTGTCTTTAATGTTACAACCTAACCCAAAAATGCCTCAGGGCCCTACAGGAAAAAAAAAAAAGACAAGATAGAGGGAGGGAGGAAGGGAGGGGGAGAGGGAGAAAAAGTGGGGAGGGGGGAGAGAGAGAGAGAGAGAGTCTTAAATACCATCTCTCCTCTAGGCAGCAATTTCCACAGATGAAGAGGTCACCACTGTTTAACAGTGTGCTGCCACGTTAATTTAGTATGACAAGATAAAGCAGTAATCTCTGCTCGAAGAGGCTGTAAACCGCCTGCTATCCAGGGACATGCTCGAGTCGATTTGCACTGTATATCACTTTATACAATTGCCGTGACAAAGCCCCCTGAGTTCCCTCATGTAAATCTCTCTCTCTCCCCCTCAACTTCCCTGCCAGTCAGACAGCATCGGATCTGCGGTAAGCCATGCAAACTTCGTGTTTTACGCATGCCAACGGACCCCAAAGCTCCCCCCCCCCCCCCCCCCCCCCCAAGAAAAGATGTTTAGGACTTTGATAATCCATTGATCCCACTTCCATATCGGCTTGTATTTTTCAATCTGTCGTGTTAAGTTGTCAGAGAGGGCGATTAAACCGATGTTTCATGTTCCGAGATTTGCGTTCTTGGGAATGATAGTTTTCAAAGCCTTTCTTGCTAGGTTCTGCTTAAAGATTATCCCTAAGAAAGCTGATGTGAATATTATTACTGGCATAAACCTGGTAATAAAACCATAAAGTGTTTTAGGTAAAGACATTTTAGAGATATTCAGGGTTATAAACATAAGAGTTTAAAGCTGGATAGAATTTGGAGTGCTTAAAAAAAAAAAAAGGGAAAAAAAGGGAAAAAAAAAAAAAGCGCCCTGTCAGGCTGTGGAGTTTTCTCAGCATGAAGCAAAACAACATATGTAAAAGGGAAAAGGGAACTCGCATGTCTATGTAAAATAAATATAATTACAGAATCACAGAAGAGGGCAGAGCAGAACACTGACCTGTGCAGTTAGACAGGAACGAAAAGAAGACAGAGCATGTGTAGCGGTGGTCACGATACTGCCTCAAATAAAATGCAGTGACAGCTATTCCGAGCGAACAGCAAAGAAAGCTGCCTGTGTCTCCAGCAGCCTGCACAGCTGAAAACATGGTCTTCTTGTTGGGGAAATAGGGTGAATTTTGTGCAATATGTTGCAACTCTCATACGCCATACTGCATCTCTAGAACATGCAAGTTTGAAATTATGTCTCCTCTCTATTTCACATTTAATTTGTGTCGTTTTCCTATGGCCTGCAGGCATGATACAAGTCACAGCACACAGTATACCAAACACGGTGCCAAAACGTGAAACTGTGCACATGTATATACCCACTTTCTGGATTAAACACAGAGGAGGACATAAGCAGAATTAAAACACACACAGCAGACTGGTTTCTGCAGAATAAGACTGGAATGTAACTACAGTTTCTTAACTAATACATTGCTAGGTCTATCCACTAAGCCTTTGGACTTGCAAAAATGACCAAGCAAGACTTAATCAAATCTTTCAGACACAACAGGTTACACATACATTCTCCATAATTACTTAAATTTCATAATAAAATCTGGTGTTCATTGCAGCTGATAACAAGACAGACGGATGCTTTATTAAGCACTTAAGTTTCTAGTAACATTTGAGGATTCCCTACATTTTAAATGGGAAAACCCCCTGGATTTTAAGCCATTTTTCAGTATCAAGAGAATCTTCTCAAAATAGCCTTTCAAAGGTGTTTTGCATTACTTCAGTTCTCCAGTTCACGTTGCTAAACAACACATTATTTATTACTTGAACTGAACACTGCTGATAGATATACAACAGAATATTTGCTTTTAGGGAATATCCAATTATTAAAACCCCACCAAATACTGTCAATACTGGTTAAAAAACAAGTCTGCTAGAATATTCACACACTCCCTCCCCCCCAAAAAAGGGGATGAACTTGAACATGGTTACTTCTACAAATATACGAGAGAATATTTGTGCAGTAATGTGTGTTATTTCTTTAACTCCGTGTACTGTGAATGGGATTACTCTCACCTAATTTTAGCCCCAAATTAGACATGTAGTCTAAACTAGTCATCAAGGCTCCCTCTATAGTCAACAGACAAGCACTTTCAGAAGGTAATTCATCTTTCTTGTCTTAGATGCTTATTTTGAGATTGGAAAGGTTGCTCTAGCAGAGTGGATATCTTTTTCCATAAACTGTGAAGACAGCCCAAACACCTTACTTCTGTGCCTAAAATTCAGTGAACTGAACCCAATCTCCCTGTATTGCATTCAAGAACCTCCATGAGTCTGGAAACACTCACAGATCATAGACCATCATGGATGAGGGACAAGAACAGTTTCCATTGTACTAGCACAGTCACAGACAACAGAAGTGAATTGCAAATGATAAATCAACAACTGGGAAGCTGGAAATACAGTCTTATTTCACCCAGTAAACTGAAAACTTGCCATTTTTGTTAATATTTATGAAATTACAAGTCCAACAATATCCTTGCGATATTTTACAGAGCAATATAAAGATATAGGTCCTAAATATAAAAGTAAGTATTTCAGTCAAATTAGCTCATTCACATGAAAAACTCAGGAATTCTCTGTGGCCCTGTGTCAATATATTACCCAATACTCATGTTGACAGCTTCAAAACTGAAGCTATAGTCACTGCCCAAAAGCTAAGTTTACACTGGCCGCAAACAAACAGGAAAAGTACATCATCTGCCACAGATGTATTCTCTGCAGAACTGAATCACCCTATTTTCAATTCTCCTTGCAGATATATAAAATTCTGAAAATTGTTTTCCTAGAGAACTTACCAAACTGGTTTAACGATAATTTAAACAAGTCTTAAATATGTAACTATCGTCAAATGATCAATCTGCTCTCCCTCACACTCTGTGAGCGTTACGGTCTGCGTCAAGACAACATAAATTTAAGAATTTGGGGGGGAAAAAAAAAAAGAAGGTTATTTGCAGATTTTATATTTATAAAAGTAAAGAATATATACCACGGACTCACACTCTATCATCAGTCAGATGCAGGACATAAACCCAAGTGAATTGAGTGGTTTGAGCTCTGAGATGTAGAATGCTTTATATTCCCACCAGAGCTAAGCACTACATAGCAAACTCTTATTTAAAAACAAGTAAATGCTCTGGCCAGGCAATTACCTCTCACTCGAAGCTTTTTTAGTTGAAGTTAGATAACTACAGATTTATAAACAATTGGGATCAACAGCTGAGCTTAACACCCTAAGCTCCAGCTGTAACCTATGAAGAAAAATAGGCACTTCCAGGGTGTGAGTTCCCTGACCTACTTAGAAGGTACGTTAGGACAAAATGTATCACGCTCCACTGTTCCCTATTTACTTCCATTAACCATGAAGTTAAACCTAAATTTACTAGCTTACCTCTGGACATATATTTTTTAAACATTTAGTCTGATCCGACCTCACTTTTGAATCTTCACCCCGAAAATGACATTATGATTGACATGACACTGCATTACGTGTTAGTGACCACTTCCTTCTAGAAGGAGAAATAATTTCCTTTCCCTATGAGAGAAAGCCAAAATGTCCTTCTACTGCACTAAGGCTCCTATAATCCCCAGAAATTTCCTATTGAGACTGCTGTCATATACCAAAAAAACCCCCCGTGAATTTAACTGGAAATTATACGAGAAACTAACTCGTTCCTAACAGAGTCCTAAATCCAGTAAGCTCTGCGTTTGTGTATGTTGTTTTCTGGAGACCCACAGATCCTCAGCAAATTCTGTGCCTTTAAACACAGATGGATCCAAACCTGAGCAACTCTACTGATTACGACTGTAGCAGTTTAAAATGAAAAGAACAGGAAAGAGGGAAGTTTCACTTACAGCTACAGAGATGAAACACACACTTTAAATTCAATCTGAAAATCAGCATAGGAGAGAGTGTGAAGCTCAGGTATTCTGTATTATTTCTGGCTAGCAATATTAATAAGCAATGCAAGCTTCCACTTCTGACATGACTTAGTGTAGAGATACACATACAATCTACTGCAGTAATTCAGACTTGAAATGTCAGAAGGATTTTACCTTTTTGCTATAATATTTCTTATTTTCTGTCATCAAACTCCAATCCTACAAAAAGCTATGTGCAGAAGGAGTTATAGTCAGTGACCTCTCCTTCCCTCCCTCTTGCTACCATCAGCATTAGGTTCCAATCAACCAGATTATTTTGCAGGAACAGGGTCATAAGCTAAGCATTCTGGGGCAGGAATGTTTCTTTTTTCTGTCTCTATAAAAATAAATCATGCTCTGGGTACAATATAAATAAAGATAATAACAGTCTGATCTTAGATTTTATTGGTCTATGTTTCAGACAATCTATATAATTTGCCTGCTGCCTGTACAAACTACAAAAAGTTAATCTTTATAGCTCTTTTTTTTCCTTGGGGTGGATTCAGTTTTCAAAGCAAAAAAAAAAAAAAAGGATGCTAAAGCAGACTATTTCCATGTATAATGACAGCCTTGTTTACACTGCTCTGGCAAAAGCTATCCTTAGTTAAACTGGGCAGAACTCCACTCAGTTACTTCCATTAGTTTATCTAGTGATGCTAAATTCACGGGATTCACTGAGTCTACTTCAACAAAAAATACCTTATCTGGTCACACAACTGCACCTAAACCAGAAAAAGAAACAAAGAACTTAAGAGTGTTAAAGGGAATCTGGAAATGAGGCTGGCCAAACTATTCAGACAAGCTTGCTACCACGGACATAAAGGACTCTTGTAAGAAAGTTTGTTTCCTCCGTTTCATTGTCTTTAAACGCTTTGGAACATTGGTTGGTTTGGAGACATTGCAGCACATCAACCTCCTCTTGTAGGGAGGTCTCTGAATATGTCTTAGGAGTTGACACACCTTGGCAGATTCCCATTCTTAAACAAACACGTACTGAAATCTGTCTTGCCACAGGTCCCTCTCCAGCCATGAATCTCTAGAGAAAATTAATAACCCCTTTCACTACAGTGGAGAAGGTGGTGATATTTCACTGATATACTCAAGACAAGAGGAAGCAGTTAGTTACACGAAAGGAAAAAAACAGGACTGCATGACATGACACTTTAAATGCTAGCAATGGCCTGAAGCCACATTTTCATTACCACTCCAACCATCATTACTTTTGGTGAATCTGCAAAAGCATTAGCAGCAGCAAGAAAAATGAAGGGAAAGCAAGCTGGCCTTGGCACAGCCTAATCCAACTGAATTTTATACGACCTAAGAAAACATACTTAAAGAGACAACACAAAGACCATGATGGAGCATTTCACTCGTCCATTTAAGGGGCAAAAAGTTAAGAAATGCTTCAAATTGTCACTGTAGTGGGTAAGATCCTAAGCATGGACACAAACATCTGACACTGAGAGAGGAAACTGTAAAACATGACTGGGAGTACTGAGAGTAGCAAAAGGTTCTGGTACTTCTAGCAGCCAGAGCTGATAACCACAGAGATTCCTTGCAACCCTGGAATTCAAGAAACCATGACCAATACTTCACAATGCATTTCAGTTTTGGTATATCTCTACTGAAAGTAGAGCTGCATATCAAAAAACAACCATCCCCTGGTTTATTGACATTCTGCCCAAGCAAATAGCACAATACTTATTTTTACCGTGCAATGTCTTCATATGAGCTATTTACTAAAAGTCTTTAGAATGGATTAAATAATAAAAATGACTAAGTTAAATATGACTACAAGCAGAGGAAGAAAATAGGCAAGGCAGAAAAAGGTTTTCAGAGGACAACTGCAAGCTGAAAGAAAGTGATAGAGTAATATTGGCTCCTATGAGGCTGGAAATAGAGAAAACCTCTCACCTGCAGTGAAAAAAAAAAAAAAAGGAGAAAGCCACATCAGCTGCTCAAACGAAGTAATGTGGATATGGAGAGCATGTGGAGCAAAGAGAAAGCACATGGGGAAACCATTCTGGAAGTTCTAAAATGAATAAGCAACTACTGAAGCAAAAATGAGTCAAGGTGGTGTGCAAAAGTAGAAGTTTGTGCTACAGAAGAAGCAAAACATAATAAACTTTGATTCCCACAAGCCATGCCTTGAGGCACGTGTCATATAAGAGTATGAAAGCCTGGTATGCTGCTCTCTATTCTGATGATAGTTACACTGACAGCCCAAGGCCAAAAACTTCTCAACAGTGGCCAAAGGAGATAAAATCACTGTTTGAAAGGAAAAGCATGAAAACTTAAACTACATTTTTCTGTCCTTCTCCTTCCAGGACAACGAAGAACTGGGCATTTAACTGGCAGCAGAATTTCTGTCTTACTACAACACCGTAAAGATTCACTATCACCAAAGAAAGGGCAGCATTTCAGAATAAATTTGGGCAGAGTGCCACAGGTGATGGATCTTGACTGCTGAAATCATATAAAGTCTACAGCTACTGTTTGAGTTCCGACAGAATGAAGATACCATAGATTCTACCTATGTTATATCACACCTAGGGACTGACCGTCGGAAGCAAAAGCTGTATCAAGAAGTAGGAACACTTAAATGTAGTCTCTTTACATCGTTGCTATAAGCTGGTCTTGCAGTCCTAAAGGGGCTTTCTCCACACCTTGGTCTTCACCAGTGCTCCTCAAATTGGTAGCTTAAAAATTTTGTTTCAAATCTGTGGGATCTCCTGCCTCCCTCTGGCAGACATCCTTGCCCTGATCTTCTGGGTTCTGGCTGCAATGTCCTGCTGTGGGCACGCTGCTGCACTCCTGAGCCATGAAACCTGTTCATAGCACTAACCTGACCTGGCAGAGTTCATGCCAATGCACTTTTTTTTCAGTAAAAATGTACAGTCTTGAGTGAAATTACCTCAAAAAGTGTGTGTAAGCCCAAACTGAGCGACTTACTGAAGGCTACTTACTTACTGGTTTCATTTGGAATGAAACCCCTGTGTCCACGGTGGAAGTCCTATGGCAAATTACTTTGCTTAGAAAGATGACCAAGTTTTCTGGTTTTATGGCTTACACAGTTTTCTGATAGGGCACTTAATAGTTCTTTTTTCTTCACCATAAGAAAGACCATCTGGTTCGAATATTCCTACCAACTATGGGCCTTATTGTTCTACCTATCTCTTTTTTCTGTGGAATTTTTCTGCTATTCCCTTGAATTAGATTTTACCAGTATTTATGCAAGAAGCTTAAATGCAGATATTTTCCAGTATGAAGTCAATGAATTGATTCCTAGGCACATAATCACTGGCAAACAATGGATACATACAGTTCCCAGCACTTCCATAAAACAAAGGTGTTTACTTTTCTGTTGATTATTTTCTGCTTAACTGCATTCAAATGAATCCATTAAAAACGTGACTGCTTCACAGTAAGATGATCTTCAGCAAAAACAAACAACTGCTGTTTCCACTTCTCTTCATGGCCTTTAAAAACTAGTCATCTGCACCCTGTATTCCAGGCAATTTATATATTATAAGTCTGGACTTGATTTGTTAATTCATTGGTTTAAACGTAGTTCTAACCCTCCTGCTTGAGGAAATAAAAAACAAAACAAAACAAAACAAACAAAAACCCCAAACACAAAACAATGCTTTTTCACTGCATTACTTATTTATTGTCCCCTAACCAACCTCTGGACCTTTCAGCATCTGATCATAGTGCTGAAAGGTCACCTCAAACTTCATCCAGTCTTTCTGCCTATTGACTTCAGCTGGAATGATACATCCACTCTGGTTCTCCATGGCCAAAAGTAATCAAAACTCACTGTATTAAGAGAGTGGTCGAATAAACCAAGGGAACTTCCACAAACTAGCATCCTGCTCCTGAATTGTACTATGGTTTTGATCACTGCCTCACCTGAAGAATGAAAACACCTTTTTTGTTTGTTTATGTGCCCTATACAGGACCTGCACATCAAGCTGTTTGCAAATAATTGCTAAGTACTATAAGCATGACTTACATAGATGGGACAGGACTGGAGAGCAGTGAGAATACAGATCATGACAAGGAGGACAGGTACGTTATCACAACTTAAATGGAAGATACTTCTCAGGCAGATATGTGAGCTATCAAACCTTTTTCTGGCTCCACCACAACAGGTTCTCAAGGACTGCAGGAAGTTTTCTAGGCTCTGGACTAAACAGTGAAGTAGGCAACTTGTACATCTGTTTGATGGGTCCTGACTTATTCTTTTTTATTTGTTCCCTTTCCTAATAGCCCGCAGAGTGATTCTCTGAAATGGTGCAAGTGTAAAGATCAAACTCTGATACAAGCCTGAAATTAGATCTGTGGAAACTGCTTTCAACTGCTACTTTTGTGATGACATTTATAATGCAATGTTTGTAACAATGCAATTTCATCATCTTATAAATATCAATTTACCATTAAAAGACGAAGGAAAGAACATCCGACAAACGCAAACTTACCACTGTTTCTGCTTTGTTTTAACTGAACTAGCCTTGTTCAGATAAGCCTGTCTAACTCTTAGAAAAACAACAGTTTATAGTTTAAACTGTGAAATTGTGTGTGTGCGAGTGTGTGTGTGTGTTGTAATTATGGTGCCTGCTAACAATTTCATACAGCCACATTGCACATATGGCTTCCAAGCTAGCTTTATCTGAATCTTTGTGAATCTATTCTCCGTGCTATTAAACTGAGCACATTCCACATCGTTCAAAAGTAATTACACTTTTGTCTAGAGTGTAGGAGACTGCTCTCCCCAAACAATGAAATTCTCATTATTAGAGCTGGCACAGTAACGGCACTGGTGTTCACAACACTATCCATTGTATCATCACAATAACTTATCCTAAGCTTGATGCACAAAGGTACACTGGAAATTAAAATTTCTCTAAAACCACTGTGGTTTGTTTTTTGGTTTTTTTTAATAGGCATTCTTTAGCTCAGTATAATTAGAGTCCTATTTGACTTTTTAAAAAGCTATATGCATTCAGATTTCCATTCTCTTCGGAAGTTCTGAATAGTAGCTAAGTGCTCCAGCCGCTTGTTGTTCTGATCCATTACTATTCATATGCTGACAAACTCCAGACCAACAGGTGAAGCACAGGCCAGGATAGATGTGATAAAGAGAATTCAAATTCAGCATTAAAGACACTTTTATTTTGGACAAGTGGAGGAAAAGCATGTAGCAGTACCTCAGGAAGCTCTTTGACCAGTAATATAACTATTCTTAACATGACTAAACTTTCTTAAAGTTATTCCCAAGTTATGGAGGAATAACTTCACTCACCACAGAAACACAAACTTCTTTTAGTGTGAAGCAACAAGGCCATTTAACAGCACACGGTAATATTTCCTATCAATTTAAAGCACTGCTGAAAATTAATTCTAAATCCCACTGAAAGTGCAGGACAAACGTGGGCTAACAATGCAGTCACACAGTTTGTAACAACTGGACAGTGGCAAAATTACACTGTGACAGTTTGATCTTTGGATCAATACTTCCTTTTTTTTTTTTGTTTTTGCTTTTTTAAATCTTATCTGGCATTTTATTGATATTCTATAGTTAAAAAGAATGGTGGGATTTGAGCATACTGTGCCCATGGCATATTTTAATCAGTATTTTTAGCCTTGACATCACTTATTTTCAGAAGTTAGCACACAGACTCCACTGGTGAGATCAGTAGTCTTGAGAGGTGGCACAAGCAAAATGGTAAGGCAAACAAGTAGAAATAAAATAAACCTTAGTAAACTTAGATGAGCTAAACCATGCCATCCAAATACTGTAGCCTTAACAGTTTTCTTTAAAAGAGTTACTGATTGATACTGTAATCCTCAAGTGTTTCCCCACTAAGCTTATGGCCTGCTATGAACATCCTAAGGGGACTCTCTGATATATTCTAGATCTAATGATTTGTCTTGTATTTCGTACTGAGCCTTTAGTTTAAGTCTGATAAATTTCTTATCAGCAGAAGAGTTTTCCTACTTACAGTAAGTATGCAGTTTCTTCTATCAAGAGGAAGACAGTCTGGGATAGAATTGCCTTGGTTGAGGTTGGTAGGGATATCTCCAGAGTACATCTGGTCCAATTCCTGGTCAGGTGCCTTGGACCACGTTCAGATGGCATTTGAATATCTCTAAGGGGGGAGACTCCACAACCTCCCTGGACAACCTGTTCTTATGCTCAGTTACCCCTACAATAAAAAGCATTTCCTGATGTTCAGAGGGACTCCTGTGTTTCAGTTTGTGCCCACTACACTAACCTTTCTCTGGTTGCAGTTCCAGCATCCTCAGAAATATCCTGTTCACCTTGACGGGGAGATGGGCTTTGCAGATTTTTTGCAAATTTTGGTTAGGTTGTAAGATTTCTTTCTAGGAAGTTTGTCCTCCATTTATAAACATTTACTCAGCATTCTGAGATGCCTCTCTAAGTTGGCAGTTGTTGCAAATTGGTAAAGTGCAACAGGGCCAATTTTCAGAAGTCTAAGTTGGGTAAACCATTCCGTTGCAACTGTGGTGCAATCAGCCCTGTACCTCAAGGATCCTGGGATGTTCCAGGCTGGCAGGACTTGTAAAAGGAAGCACAGTTGGAAGTAACCTATGAAACAGAGGATCAATTAGCACCTAGAAAAGTGAGGCCAAGTAATTGATTCTCAAGGTTGAAATTCTTTTCCCAGCTGTCCCTTCATGACCCATTGCTGAGAGTCAGAATATGAGGTGGCAGGGATGGCTTTGGTGACAAGAGGAATAAAGACACGACAAAGCTTTGTAATTCCATACCCTTCCCCAAATCCCTTGGCTGTGGCTTTCTTCTGCTGAGGTTGTTCCCTAAACCAAATGGGTGTTGTACATGCAGCTAACAGAGCAAGACCTCTCTAGATCTATATCATGACTATCTAAGAATCCCTTCGGAGAAGAGTCTTAGCTGACAATCGCACACAAAGCAGAAAGGTTTAGACAGGTGCAGCAGAGTGATGCACTACACGATTTCAGACTGCCTGTACCTCTGAAACCTTCTCATGTGACACTGGAGAGATCTGTAAAGGTGGACACTGCCAAAGACAGCATGTGGCTGCAAAATGAGAACTCCATAGTCACTTGCCGGCTCAGTCAGAAGGTGCAGCAGTGCAGCTGACAAGCTATTAACAAGTGTGAAGGACGCTGCTGGAGCTTTATCAATAAAACTGTATTGGACTGCACTCTGTGGTGGTGTGTGCACATGTGCATACACCGGGATTTGCTGCCCAGAGACTATAAAATACACAGAATGTCAATTCAAACAGTATAAAAATGACCTCTGCAATGCTAACGAAGTGAATGCCCTTTGGGAATGATTTTCATAACTGCTAATCACAAAAATTGAAGCCATCCAGAGGTTATTCAGTTACTTCCTTCTTATAACTACATACCACAACAGCAGACGGTGTGATTATGTATATTTTATGTATATCCTATTTACACTGATCGCTTCCTTCTTTCTGGAGACACATAGGTTACATCCTTTCTGATCTACCTGGGTGATGATTTTTACAAGACACTCCTCACTAAAAGAGAGATATTGCCAAAACATTACATTCATACAAACTGTCAATTTACTTAAATATTTATGAAGACAAAAGCAGTCCCTTATAAACCCCCAAAACTGCCTCAGATAAGCCTACAATATGTCGCTGCTACTGCAAAACTGTCTAAAACACACAATGATTCAGTATCTTGTATTACAAAGAGTCAGAACACACTGTTTTGACATCACATTAAATACAGCCTTCATAGCAGGAAGTCACACTAGATGCTCAGCTAAACTTCTTGGTCTTAAAAACTATAAATGAATAAAAAAGTTAGTTAAAATCGATTAAAGTGCAGATAAGTGTTTCAGTGAGGTGTAGTTAAAATACTTCTGCTGGGCTCCTTAGAAAACAGTAAGTTTTTATTTCATTAAGGTCTGATTCCACACTACTGGTGCCATCACAATTTTATCTATTACTTAAAAATTGTCAGAAACTACTTATCTTCAACACACTCTCTTAAAATAGGCCAAAATACTGCAAAGCTCATAGACCAGTTACATACCCTAACATCCCGTTGGTTGGAACTGTATATTAATGAATTCCATCTCCATAAAACATAAGATAAAGGATGAGAAGTAAACAAGCTTAAAAAAGATAATGACATGTCTGCCCATGAGTAATTTCTCCAATGCTGTTCTTTCTTCATGTAAAGTTGCAATAACACAAAGTAAAATTAAATATTCCAAACCACTGTTTGAACTTAAGCATTAGCCCAAAAAAGGAAGAAAAATGGATCAGGATCAGTGAGTTATTTTGTCTAGGAGAGCAGCTTCAGTGAATATCCAGTGACTTGGTCCTATGAGAAATAATAATCCCTAAGGCTTTTTACTTAGGGCTTATTACATATGCATAATGAGCTGTAAGGGCTTAAATACCACTATGGAGCTGTTGCAGGCTTTTATGAGAATACACTATCACCTATTTTGCAATGCCTTTTTAAAAGCCTTCAAATATGCAGGTCCATTCATTATCTTCACTTAAAGTGAAATTGTCAGTGCCCTTGTCAAAGTGGAGGACTAAGAGAAAAGTTACAGTCAATCTGTAAACAGGCAAGAGCTGTGCAAGTGTATTAACAACAGGCAGCTTTGTCGAGGTGCCTCAGTCCTGGGGTTTCAGTGCCTTCCTTGCACCTTTCAACCTTTCTAAAAATGTATCACAGGACTCCCCCTGAAGGGCCCACACTACAGCAGTGACACTACGATACTAGTGAGGAACACGGTATGGTTTTTTGTTCTTTTTGTCCCCTTTTAGATACAGTCAGTTCTGGACTGCCAGTGAGCTGCTAAATGTAAGGAATTGAGTGCTCAGTGTCATTTGTAGAGTGCACAAAAAGGTGGAAATTCTTAAGAGCAAAAGTAGTATGCTGACTTAATTCCATAAGTACAGTAAATTTTCTTGTATGTATCTGTGGCGTGTGAATTACACAACAGATGTGAATTTTGAAAACCATCAAAATTCAAAGTTGGGGGGTTTTTTTACCCTTTATACAGACTCCCGTGCTTTACTACTGCATAAACTTGGCATTGGGGTGATATTTCAGACACCACGCCAAACGTGACTCTCACTTACGAGTGTTCCAAAACCATTTACTTGTTGCTGAACACATACACTTCAAATTCACATCGCTGTAGCTAACAAATTTTAGTGCCCTAAATGCCATCAGGCAAAGGTGAGGAGAAGTCTGCACTGCAAGTGATTTAGCATTTGTAGTGGAGGGTAAAGGCAGCCCAGCCAGGTCAAGGCTTTCACAGTATTGTAGCGTGTTCTGTACGTGTAACTGTGCATTGTATACTCCGTAAAGTACAGATCTGGATGCCAAACTACTGCAGAGGCAGAATTCAAAGAATGGATGTAAGCACAATAGACCATTAGCAAACCTACCATTGTGTTGTGCTGAGAAGTGGGAGTCCTACGGCCACAGTTCTCTTGCGTCAGCAGAGAAACTGGCTGAAATTCCTCAGAGTGAGGCTTGTTGGGAAAACTCACATGCAAGGGAAGGTGAAAGGCTGGGAGCCCGTCACTCTCCTCTTCTCCCACTTTCTGTCTGCTTGTCACCATGGCTACCTCTCCATCTGCTTCCCCATACGGAGAGGCTGGTCGCTTGGAAGACATCCTGGAAGGAACAAAAGAGGAGAAAATAATGAAACCTCCAAATAAATCCTTAATGCCGTCATTGTGTGGTTAGGGGCCATTGTAACAGAAATGCCTTTTTTGTGCTGGCAGAGAGCAGGAAACCATCCAAATACCACTGCAAAGCATACACAATTGGGAACAATGGCCAAGCAGGTAGCAACAGAACAGTGGCTTGTTTGTTGTGAGAATAATACACTAATATAGCACTCTCTTGTATTCTGGCTTCTTAAACATGAAAATTCACCTAAGACTGCATAATGAAATGCAATTCCTTTAAAAAAATACCCATCTGGTTTTGCATTTGCAAGAGACTGTAAGAAGATAGAATGTCTCCCGATACAAGCTATTGTCAACTTAGCTTTTAAGGAATAATCATCTGCATGTCATTATCAACCATAACTGATAAAAAAATAAAGTAAAATAAAATACAATACAATAAAGCAACTTGCTAGCAAGCCAAACTGTCTGTGTTTATAAAACTTCACCCATGTGAACAACAGAGTGTTACAGTCATGTTGCAAGAATCTTTCCAGGTTTGCAGATCTGGTATAGTTAAGCAATTAAACATTTGAGCATTAATAATCTAAGCTTTTTGAGGACACAAATTCAGGGGTATACTAACTGAATGAAGATTTTCTATCAAATCTTCTTACCTACGTCTTAAATACGTGTAAATGTAATTTACATTTATATATAAAAAAGGATACACAAGGAAGATACACAGAGCACAGACTATAAAAATCACACACAAACCTTGACTTAAAATTCAGGCCTATATTCTGAATTTTTTTAGACTGTCTGATAACACCATTCTTACAGCAATGTGTAGATCTTCAACTTTTAGAAAGACTGAAAGCAGCTTTATTGGAAAATCTAGGTTTCATCCAAACCAAGCACTACTGAAAATCTTATAGGACAGTTTGAACCCAGAATTCTTCCAGTTTGGTCTTCAAAATAGAGGGGTGCAGTAAAGTACTAAAATGCAGATGACTTCTGGGATTGATTACAGCAACACTGTTCATGAAAATCAGGGTATGTGCATGGATGGCATAATGCACCCCTGTGCTAAGCAGGGGCATCTGTAAGAAAGAGTGGAATGAGAAATAAGAAATCCTACAGCCACAGTTAAAAGAAGAAAAGAAAGCAAGCTAGAGAAATGCTTCATAGAAAAAAAAAAGAAGTTACGAACAAGAAAACCGAAGACTATTGTACGGAAAAGTTGGAAAAACGGGTTGAAGGAATAATGCTCCTCCTCAAAAATCTCGTATTTATGATTCTAATTACCCCATTTTGATTTTCCACCTCACAGTTAAAGGACTGCATTTCAAAAGCCCAGCAGCCTCTTGAACCATGCGTGGGGCTGCTGTGAGGTGGAGCATGTCCATACGATTTGGCATATTGAGCACGGAATGGTTCTTAGCAGCAGTCAACTGGGTCTGAAAACAAACAGCGACTTTAAACAGCCCTTTGTTAGGACTTATTTTGTTTCTAATGATCTCATTTTGAGCTCTGCCTCCCAAGCCAAGTTAGACTATATTAAAAAAAAAAAAACCAAAAACAACAACCAAAAAAACCCTCCACCACCACCAAAAACTCAGACAAAAAATCCCTACCAGAACCTATACTCAGCTGCACACTGCCTGTTCTGAACACCACCTATTGCCTGTGCTTAGAGAAGCAATCTGTATTTTCTATTAATGTTTGACTTAGTCCAACAGACTAACACTTCATACATCCTACCTGAATTCTGTCTTCTAGGCTTTCCCACCTACGTGTCTGCAGCAAAGCATATGCATAAAGACAGAGATCAGTTTTTTACTAGCCCACTGAATTCAGCATTTTACAGCTATGTTTGACGTGACAGATCTCAAGCTCTTCTTCTGCAGAAACCATACAACTCCCTTCTGAAGTTAATGTGAATTATTCATACTCTGGATTGTACCTCACCGAGATACATATTTTCTATTGATTTTAAGTTTTTTGGTTACTCATTTCAACACTGCCTTAATAGAAGCCAGGGTTTTTACAAAATCTCTCTTTCTGAAAATCAGCACTAAGCGGTTGTCTCAATTTTGGCAAACAAAAGGACAGAGACACAAAATCATTAGTCAATTATTCCACAGTAATGTTCTATACTTTAGAACATTTATATTCAATAAGATGACTGAAAATATTGCAAACCATCTACAAAAGCCTCCACTGCAATTCACTCTGGCAATAAATTATAGAGAGAGGATGCCTTGCTTTGTATGGATGATTTGGGTTATACACTGTATACTCAAACTGTGTTAAAAACTCCTATTGATGTTAACCCAGATTTTGCCATGTTGCTTCACAAAGAGAGTTTGACTATCACACAGAAATAAAGCCCTTCTGTTAACTTTATAAGTAAATACACAGTTCTATCTACTGTGGTTCAGCTAGAAAGCTGCAGATCATCATCTTCAGCTTGTCACTGTACCCAAGAGGGATGAAATCATTTTCTCCAGGGAATTTATAAACACAGGCAAGGAAGGCAATAGAGGTGTCCACCTCCATGCACTCAGAATAACAGAGATCATCATGCTTCAGATCTAAACCAAAAACCTACAGGTTGGTTTGTAGGTCAAACTAAAGTGATACTAATAAAGAGAAGAAACTTTTTTCTTTGCTTCTAGAAGATGCAGTCTAAATTACAAGCCACGTGCTATCACCATCCTGGGAGGCTAACAACTTGCTAAAATGGCTAAGGCAGCAAAATTGAGGCTCTAACCTGCATTAGTCTTCCAAGTGACCGGGACACTCAAAGAAATGGATGCACTCTATCCATGGTCAACATGAGTTAGACAAACCTCAGAGTTTCACAGGAATTTCTTCCTGCCTATGAATATCTGTGAAATTTGCACAAGAGACCGGAAGATTTAAATAAATAAATTATAAATCCGTATCTCCTTCTGGAAATGTCTTCCAAAAGGACAGTAATTATCAAAGACTATAGCAGCAAAGGATCAAATCTCTGATAGGTTCACAAGCAGAAAACATGATACAAGGGAAATTTGTTCACAGATGGTCTTTCATTATTTCTACAGGTTTATTGGTCCATTTTCTGAATCTGAAATGCTCCCACACTATGTATCCTTGAACTCTGTTTTTTTCATTTATCTTCATTATCCTACTGAGTTAATACAGGGTCTTCACTAATTTCATATCTAAGATGCGAGTTCTCATTCTAAACAACAAGGAAAGGGAAACAGATAAGTTCTGAGTAACCAAATCATCTGAAACTGAGCTCTTTTACACAGATCTGTCTAATGAAGTACTGGTATTATCCCATCTTAACAAAGGACTGCAAATATCCTGTATTTACCCTCAGTGATAACACAACAGTTTACAACTTACATGACTTCAAGATCTGTTCCCCAAACTAGTTTAAACTCAGAATGGTTTTCAACTACACCACTCTGAAAGAAGACTTAAAATGGAAGAGGAAACAACAGTTTCCTCAAACATGAACTTATGGATATGATTAAAAAAACCCAACAAACCCCCAAGATATAACTCAGAAAAGTAGCAGTGCAGTGGATCAGAGTGTGAACGTAAAAGGGTGTCGCTGCAGATGAAATCTGTTGCAACTTAAGACTTGCAAGAAGAGTTGCACTTTGAACTGCCATTAATCATTTCCTACTGAATAAAAATAGCTAAGGAGTCATTTTATAGACAACCTCAATCTGCAAAGTTCTGACGCAGTGGGACACAGGCAGTACCCAGCCCACTGTACAGAAACATTGGAATTGTGAAATGTATCCCCACACTTGATTTTCATCAGCGGTTAGGATGGAACTGAAGATTTAGTTCTGGCCATGAATTCAAATACGACACTGTTTCCTGTAAAGACTCTCATTTCTGTTTTCACAGAGGCTTCTTAACATGCAGAAATTGCAGTAAAAAACCAAGCCTTTTGTTAAATTTTCATTAAATAAATGCTTTTCCTGGTAGCAAAAATGTTTTGGTTTTTTTTTTTCAGAGAAGGAAAATCTCACTCTTCTAACTCACTCTTATCTAACAAATATTTTATGTGATTCATGTTACAATAGTTTCTCCACGTATTTCTTTATTCTCTTTCAATTTATAACAGACTCTTTGTAGGCTTAAACTGATACCCAGTGTCTATTGATCTCAGTGTTTTTGGACTGACTTCAGCATGGCTGGAGTTTCCCACTGGAAAGAATAACAACTTACACTACCTTCCCTTGAATTGTTTCCTCATGCCATCTATAAGCATTGGTTCCATCCAAATAATTTCAGGCTATTAAATAAGACTATTTTGCTTGTTTGTTTTTTTCCCTTGAATTCAGTGTCTTTCCACAGCTCTATTTTTTTTATTGTTATTATTTTTAACAGAAACTCATTTAAGTGTCCTCCACTACATTTCCATTTGTTCATTGGTTTCAGTTCATTTCATACATGATTGTATACCCAAAATAAATCTAAAGTGGTATCCAGTATTCAAGCAGATAGTGCCCTCTAGCACACAACCAGCATCCCTCCCAATGCGATTGTTCATGCCATAAAATTTCATAAATTTTATGTCATAAAACTCTAATTTTGTTACATTAGGCAAAATACCTCAGAAACATTTCAGATACCCACAAAAGCTTTTGGAGAAGTGGCTTATCCCTGTCTTCAAAAGTGACAAACACAGATGTGTCAGGAGAAGAAGATATGAGACCATAAATCTTAACTTGTTGGGAGTTAATTAAGGGATTCATCAATCATTACACAGCTCACCCCATATATACACAGGCAAAATCTCGTCAGCTGCCACAACCCACAGCAATCCACAGGTTAAAAACCTCCCAAAGTCCCTCTGTTCCGACTATTTATAAATGACTTTGTATAATCTAGCTTTAAGACCTGTAATTATAAAACAGCATTAAAACAGGCCTGCATAGTTATGGATAATTATAGTTGGTACACTTTTTAAAGAAATAAAAAGCTTTTCCATTCAAACACAGGCTTTGCCTTTTTGACAGCTCCAAGTCCACAGGATGTAGAGAGATGATTTAAATTGTTATGTCAAAATTTTGACTGTGCAAGACTTTCTTTCTTTCCCTTATCAAGAGAGGCATTGTTGTTTTCTCACCATAACCAGGCGTGACAGCGCCTGACTGGAGTCGCATAGCCAGTTTCTGAATCGGCATGAAAATATTCACCTCTTGAGTTTCTCTGGCAGCCAGAAACTAAGTCTTTCTCATGGGTAAAGTTTAAATCAGTCAGCCCTGTACACTGGAGATGGGCACAGAGCTGCCTTCTGAAGAGATACACAAGGACAAGAGGAGCAGGTCAGCAGCAGTGTGGAGGGTTCTTTAACACAGCCCAAGTCCAAACCAAATGCTACATGCTAAACTAGTCCCAGGAACTTCAGTGGAATTCAATCTGACTCTCCTTCTGATCTGCAGGAATATTTCCCTCTAATTACGGTACATGCTGGAAATCTGCAGACTGCTTTTCCACAGGAAACAATTATGATTACAGACAGCAGCAATGCTACATACAACTGATGTATAAGCATACACACACACGTAGAGATGCATAAACACAAGCTTATCCAAAATGTCAGCAATGCATCTGCCTCATCTCTGATCACATTTAGCACTAATAAAACAGTTCATATTCCCAGGTTGATTGAAGCTATGATCTCTCCTTACACACAGCCCAAGCAAGAGGTGCCAGTTAACACTCATGACTGTCTCCATTCCATTTTGGCCCCAAATTAATTCATTATTTATGCACACTGAATAACTAGTACCTTTAAAAAGACAACTCTGTTCATTTTGACAGGATTACTTGTGTAATAAGGTATTACTCAACATGAGTAAGGGTGGCAGACTCCCACACTCTGTCCCACTGGGAACTGCAAGCCCGACTTGTTTCTACACATACCACTAAAAACAGACTTCACTTGGCAATATCTTTGAGTCATTTACAGTCTGGTTTGGAATTCTTCACTGAAGTAATTTTACAATTAAAAAAAAAAAAAGAAAAAAATAAAAAAGAAGCAAAACTCTCTAATCTGTTAATCAATAAAAATGTGCATGAAACGTGCTCTCATTTGTCACTCACACTGAGATGGAATAATCTGTTAATTATTACTTTCTAAGATCATATCAATCAGCCATCTTTTAAAATGCACATATACCACAAATAAGTTGCATTACTCAAAAAGGGTTTTGGTGAACAAGACACTTTTGTTAATACAAACCCAGATCTCTATGGCATAACCTGTGTAACAGTTCTGTGGAGGAGCTGTCTATTATTATAGCTGCCATAAGTAATCCTATTGTTAAGGCCATCCAATAATTTCCATTTCATCCAGCTCACCTTATCCCTTTTTGCTTTCCAGATCTCCTCCCTGTATGGGGTAACTTGAACAGTTTTTGACAGTCCTACAGTTTAGAAGGTTCTGAATATAAAACAGGCAGGGAATACTCTATCCCAAATCTATTTTTAAAGTTTGCATTTTAAAGTACAGTATAGTATCAGCAGCTTGGATGATAAACCTGATATTCCACATACTGTGGAAACTGCTTTCTGAGAAAAAGTACTGCTCAAAATTCCAGTGGTAAATGGTTTCATTTTGACAACTTTTGAAACTCTCAAACAATAGAGTTGTTAAAAGTGTCTTTCGAGAGAATGTTAACAACACCTTTTTTTTATTACAAAAATGAAAAGAAAAAAACCCACATTCTACAAACTTTATTCTCTCAACTAAAATTTTATCTCCATTTGCTTGCATTTGCAAGGAATTTATGCATGAAAAACCACTGTAAAATCAAGTCTAGTAAAAATCTGTAGTGAAAAAAAGTTCACGTCAAACGTGCATTTACACAGTTTTTCACTGACTTTTTGAAGCAGAGAACTGGGAAAGATTGTGCATGACCAAGTTGTTTAGTAATATACGGCAGCCTGAAACAAACCAACCTTCAACAAAAACTGAATTTGTAAGGTAATGAAGGAACTCCTTGTCAAGATACTATATTCTATTACTGCAAAGAATATTACCCAATTCTTTTGTAGATCTCACACAGGACTTTGCATTATTGTCCCTGTTTTGTACAGTAATTAGTGTCTGCTAGGCAGGAGCATTTAGCAATTGACCCAGAGACACACATTCAAAATCAGTTTTAGCATGAGAACCTGTATGCTGTTTTTGTTTGGTACATGTCAACCATCCGCCTTTTGTTCTTCACTAGCCTGTAGGTCAACTAAAAGAGCCAAAAATCGAATAGTATGTTTATAAACCAGGAACTACAAGACGAGATTTTACTTGCTGAAAATTATGTTTCTAAGAAATCAGACTTCTAAACCTGGATTTTGTGAGAACTTCTTAAAACCAGAAGAGGCACGTAGTGAAAACGTGGTTACGGTACAGGCAACATACAACCGTCAGTGCAGTGTCAAAGACGATGAGCATCTATCAGCACAAACTCTGAAACAGCAGGATGCAGTCATTGTTGATGTTTCAAGTAAACTGAGCCTGATCACTGGCTTCTTTCATGCAAAAGACTCTGCTTGGATGATTTTGAATTAAATCCACAAGCTCATTTATTTTCCAGTGCATCCTCAAATTAACTCTGGCTTCCTTTACCCCACCCCCCAACCTATCAGAAATGTACCTCCCCCCACTCTTCAGCTCCTCATACATCTTGCTTTTTTATTATTCTTTTTACCATTATTTTAAATTTGTTCTCAAGTCGCCACAAAAATAGCAGAGTTTTGCTTTTATTTTCATGTAAAGTTTTAGGAACTGCTTACTGCTGAAAGCACTATCTCAATCACTGTGACATTAGGTAATCATCACTCTTCTGCTTGCTGAACTACAAAGAGGATCTAGTGAAATAATTAGAGATTTCAGGCCTTAAAAATTCACTGTACAAACTAATACTTGAAAACTATGGAAAAGAAGTCAGTCATTCTCCAGACGCTGAGTGGGAGAGCTGTGCTGCATGCTACAAGGAATCCATACATCACACACAGACGTGCATACCTAATTTCCACTGACATTGAGTGAAATGAAGGCAAGGAGTTGAAAAAGCTTTAAAATTATGACAATTATGAATGACTAACTTATTACAAAGAAATCTGAGGAAGCACAGGCTCATTCTGAAAAGTTAGCTAATATCAAAACTTTTGGAGTTTTGGGAGCTTATTCTTGGTCATTCGCAGTCTTTGTCTAATCAAGCTGACATAAATTTTTTTCAAGCATTGTTAAATGACAAATTATTTTCAGTAGAATCAACATTCAGAATAAGAATTCTCTTCCAAAAGACACCCAGATTTCAGCATGAGAAGTCATTCTTTTGATCAAGATTTCAGTAAAATGACACAGCTTTTCCCACTCTTCCATCACACCATTGCTCAGTAATGTGAGTGCCAAAGAAATAGCTACTGAGCTTCAAGCCCTCTTCTCCTTTCCCCTGTCTTTCTTTACCTAAATTTACAACTCAACAAATAGAATTTTAAATAGTTTTTAAACAACATTCCCTCACCAGTTTGTGTGTAATCACAAACAAACCAGAAATGAGGAAATTTAAAAAACTAGTCTCTTATTTTCCCCACTTCACTCTCAATTTCCCCTATATCTGAGAAGCATGTATGTTTGCTTCTCTATATGTACATATACTCACACTTATAATTTTCAATATATCCACTGATGTTTGCAGAACTTACAGTATCATTCTACCATCACTACAGAAACTTTTGCTCCAACCATCACTCGCAGCCACATCTGCACAATCTCCATCACTTTATAAGAAAAGGCAAAAGGCCTTGAAAACACATGAGCACATATATCCATACATATTCTCTAGGTTTCCTGGTAAAACTGATGAAGCCAATAAGGTACATATGCATATCCACTGATAGCATGAATTTGCACTGCTGAAATACTGGGCCTCTAAATAACTTTAGTGGGAGCAGAATCGGGGCCCGAGAGAACCCACATGTACGTTCAAGAATTACAGGCACAGTGAAATGGTTTTTGCATCTGTGTGTGTGCATGGGTATGAAAAAAAAATACGTTTAAGCAGAGCAATGTCTCTAATGGATGTAAACATTTTCTTTCCAACAGGTTAATTCCAGCTGCCCAGAATTTTCATTATTTTTTTTGTTCACATGCATGTGTGCGCTCCTCCCTTTTTGGAGGGTTTATACATGACAGGTGCATTCTTGGCCCAGGAACAAATAATCCTAGAGAGCCCGAGAAAGAAAAATCAAACTGAACTTGAAGATAAAATGACAGGGAATAAATACATTATCGCCTTTCCATTATGCTAAAAAAACAACGCCACAAAAATTTTTGAACATTTATAATGTGTAAGCAATTTGAGGTAGAATTTTCAAAGCTGAAAAGAGATTGTTCTGAAGCCCAGATGTTGCCTTTCAGAAACCAGTGAAAATTGCTGCCTCTGAAAATTACTCTGAAATACAAATAGAGTAAAACAAAAATTGTTTAAATAAAAATAATTTTACTCAGATACTCTGATATTCCAAAAGAGAAAATAAACTTTTTTCAAGTGTTCAGGCAGTTTTGCACTCCTGTCCCCTACTTCAGATTATCCACAGAGTCATGCCATCTCTATTCCAACAGATGACTGGGTGAGGGATACAACAGGAGCAGTTTATGGTATGATGTGAGGGCTCCTGCCTCACTCACTGTGCATATTGTTCTGTGAAGTCTTCTTCAGTTGTCTCCTGACAGTTGTACTGCTGTCCCAGTTTTTATTCACAAAAGCATAAGAATTAAAAATCTACATTAACAGATGTGTGGTGCAATCACCCATCATACACACGCCCCTTCGCCCACAAAAGTGTTGTATGAGCCCCTTTCGTGTCTGTAAACTTTCGGATTCCTGAGCATCCATGTTCAGTTTACAGCGTTACTTAACACTCTTCAGAACTGCTGCTTGCACATACTAACATGCTTCCTCATGTAAGTAAGTGGACTGACATCAACAGTCTGAAAGTTGATTTTTTGCTTTATCTGATTCTAAGAAATACCTGTCAAATCGCAAGGGAAAGAACAATCACAACCAGCTGATAATTACCCAGCCTAACAAACAATAACCCTAGATACTGCTGGAGCTGTTAGGTAAGAGAAATACAGCTATTAGTCATGTAACACATGTATATCCTTGCACAAACAAATGCATATTGGCATGCAAAGTAGAAACAAATCCACAAATCGGAAAATGGGAGACCATTATAAACAGACAACGTACCTTTAGAACCATAAGGAGTCTCAAACTTTACTTTAGAAAGGCTGCAGTGGCAAGCATGGAAACCCCATTACAAAAAAAGATGTCTACTTTAATGAGTACTACTTTTGGGAGTCGGAGACTGGGGTAGAAAGGAGAAAACCCCTGAAACTAGTATCATTCGTTCCAGAAAAACTCAGAGGACTGCCATTCACTCTTCCATAGGTACTTTGTCTACCTTCCTGTCTGTTGTTCAACAGCAGTCCCAACCAGCTCCACAAAGACCCAGCTGTATAAACCAATGCTGTCAAAGAACACAGTTAAGGGATGGATAAAACAGGGAGGGGTGTCCAACATGCTGACCACTGACTGAGCTTGCAAGGATAAAGAAGCCTTGATGGAGAGAAGCAATCATCCATTGTGTTTGTTTATTTTACCTCCTCCACCACATACTGGAATCTTTTTTGTTTTTTTCCATTACCAAAACCATCCCCCACTGAGAGGCCTTTGTGATCTAAAAGGGGCAGAGCCCCTCTTTCTTAACACTGGCAAGTTTATGTAGGACGATTCATTCAAACACATCTTCAAATAAACATTTGACTCTTCCCCTACATCACACTGTCCACACACTGCCTTCAAAGACACTTAAAAATCACCATTAAAATGCTCTTGCCTAGAACTGTTTTCACTGAGATATAATAAAACAATTTAGGACTCTAAGGCACATATTGCCATCGAAGTCCAACTTCAGATGAGAGTTATAGTCCTCTGAAAAAAATAAATATACATTACAGTAAAGTAAACCTGGCTGCTATTGCCATAACAAGTGGTATAATAGCTTTCTTCCATCAAAAACCTTCTCCCTGCTGGGGATACACCTAATTATATTATAAGTGAATCTGAATCCAGATGTTCAGATCTAAAACGTATGTCATGAGTATTACAAGGAAAATGACCACTGTATAGAGAATGAGGCATTCAAAGGGCATCACTGGTCCTAAAGAGAGTGAAGACCTTTGGATTCCTTCAGGCATAAGAGATGTAGGTGCAGAACATCTTAGAAAATGAACTTATCTCTTCAACAAAAATGAACAACCAAACTTCCTTACTCACCACTTCTTTTTTATTCTTCTATGTTCCCCACGTATACGTAATTTTTTTGAATTTGGCACTGAGAACAATTCAAATATGAGTGTCTATAAAAAGATAGTCAGGGGAACAGAAAGCTTTCTGATGTATCTGAAAGCAATATTAGAATGAACTTCAGAGGATGCTTCATCACTCCATGTCAATAATCAATAAGGAATCGTTATAATCACAATAGACTGAGACACTGAGAAGAATCATGGATTCATTCATACCATTGCATTAACAGACACCTCCATATCACAGGTTGATGATAAGTTACATTTTCAAGGTTAACATCCTGAAGTGAGTACAAAACACAACAAGAAAGGTCCACTGTCCTGGTTTTTTATCTGAAAAAGGTAGTAAATAGCTTTTGAATTGGGTAAGTAGTCACCTGGCAAGCTCTAGAGCTGTTTGAAACCTAGGATAAAGGATTAGTTGAGTGAAGTACATCACAGAAATTTATTTCTGAAGTACAGCAATGGCCTCTGGCATTGATGATTGCTGAAGAAGCACGAACACTGAAACTATGACCAGGCAATTCACTACCACATACCCTCTCCCCCCTCAGCATGAACTATGAAACCAAGACACAACATTAAGAATTCAGAAGACGGGCAACTTCCCATGTGATCCCACAGAATTTATTGAATCTTTCCGGCTCCCAGTTTTTCTGTTTCTAAATAAGAACTGCCTTTATAAAACACTCTGCAAGCTCTGATTTTCCTTTCTTAAAGAAAACATTCTATTGGCAATCGCTGTTCGCATTACTTACTTGCATCATTAATTTACCCAATACCTTTGTGCATACTGAATCATAAGTGAGGGCAAAAATTAAGTTCTCTATTCAGCTACTGCATTTTGAAACTGAAAAACTAAGTTTCACGGAATCACAGAATATTCTGAGTTGGAATGGTCCCACAAGAATCGTCAAGTCCGACTCCTAAGTAAACTTTCTACATACAGTCCTGCCAATAGAAGCTAATAACGTGGGGGGTTTTTTTACCTAATGACTATATTTATGTAAAAATTATATTTATTTTCTGGGCAGTGATAATTTAAAAAAATCAAAATGAAACAAAACAAAAAAAAAAACAACCAAACAAACAAAACAAACAAAAAAATTCCTAAACAAACAAAACTCCCTAAAACCAGCATTTAGCAGGAGGATGTCACTTAATCCTTTTCATTACTGTCCAGTCTCACTGGACCCTCTTCTCTGTCTTTCACACAAGAAGAAAACACACCCCTTGCCAGGTAATGCTGTGGTAATTTACAATTACTAAGCGCTATTTTACTAAAAAAAAACCCCTACTTTAAAGGAATCTCACATACCTTCATTACAAAATACTAATGGTCTCAACCATTTCACAGATGAACTACGACAGACACCACTTTGGACCTTGTTTAGCCACAGAACTACTCAGTACTGCCCCCCAAGGGACAGCCAAAGTTTTAACCCACCTTTTCACAGCACATCAGCACCAGATTCAGACAGTGAGTCACACGCTCTGATTTCCAGATTCTGCCACTATGTATAGCTCTGGTGGTAATTCCCCAGTACCATGAAGATGAGGCATTCATCAAACACACTATCAAGACAATGATGGAAAGCTAAAACCAGCCCCCTTTCCAACCTCTGCCCTGGATAACTACTTATAAAGAAATACTAAAGAGATGGAACTCCCCAGAAAGAGTACTTTCTACATTACTCTAACTTTCATTTAGACACTTGTCCCTTCATTCTCAAAAAAAGTAAGTATCCTCTGTTTAGTTTTTCTCTTTTTTAAATGACTCACACAAGTGTACCAGATTTTAAGCTTTAAACATGTCGACCACCAAAGAAAGTCTCAAAAATATAAAACTAATACTAGGAGAACATTTTTAACAAACAGCATACTTCTGGTTCTACTGATCTACTCACACGACACGACCAAGCATCCAGCCGTACTCTGGGATTCCTAGCTGGCATTTTCAGAAGTCTGCAAAACCCCTCCTTGTAAAAGAGCCCATCACATGTACAAAGGTTTTTCTTTTTCTCTGCTATTTTCTCTCACTCTTCATCTCCATCCTTGTTTTAGAGCAGGAAGATCAGAAAGTGCACCTGTTACCTGGCCTTTACACCCCTATTGCCCCTTTCCCTCTGCTGCCTCTCTACCCCACATCATGGATATAAAGCACAAGCCAGGTTTAAACTGAAGTGCCAAAAACATGGAGTTTGTCTTGCTGTTAAGAGACCTTAAAATGTAATTCAAATATTAAGACACCTGTGCACCTCTGAAAATCTGACTAGGAGCCCACCAATGCCTCTATAGAATGCAATATAGATTGCATTCGATACCTGCACTACTCTTTTCATTCTTAAAAGCACTTACAAAATACTAATTACTCTTCACATATTCCTTCTGTGAAGTAAATAAGGATTATTATCCCCTCTGAAGTAAATACTGATTACTAACTACTTTTTACAGTTTGAGAAAATACAGAAGAGGATTTAAAGTGGTCTGCACACCACAACGTGAAGAGAAGATATTGAAGCATGGATTAAGATATAGAAGTTCTCCATCCTGTGCTCAGACTATGACTGTCTAACTCTTACCCTTCTATTTGCAAATGACACTCTTAGCCCAATTGTTTCTATCTGCTGGCTGATGATCAAATATTTAACGTATGCCATAAAATGAAAATATGAACTCTACAGCAGTGCCTCCTATTTGTCATGCCCCATTACTTAGACCGGGTGGTAACATGTGCCCACATGATGGTTTTCAATTTTATTATAGTCTCTATTTGCTCACTCACTTAAGATGTTTAAAGAAGAGTTGTATGGATTATCAGACAGTCTGAAAAGTTCAGTTCAGAGCTCTTCAAACACATTCATTTTCATCTTATTAGCACAAGTAAAGTGAAAGCCTTAGGCAGGTAATTTACCATCCAGTTTATCCAAAGGGACTTCTAAAGGAAAAGTCAACCTTTGTAAATTGTTTGTGATAATCTCCAAATTGATCATTAATTATCAGCTGCTACTAAGCGTTTCTTCCATCAGCAGCACTGTGAAAATAACGCATTTCTCAGAAAATCTACCATTGTTGTTACTGCCACCTGTGTAATCAGCTATTATTAAACCTAGTAAAGTTACATGACAGGCAGCAGCCTTGTTAAGTGAATCCTGTCCAGCAACTCCATTTTCCAGACAGTTTAAAAATTTGTTGTTCACCAAGCATTCCTTATTAATGTTATATTCTATACCTTCTCACATATAGTGGCAGCTATGATTAATTTAGACCCGTTTAACTGTGCTTAATAAAGCACACGTTGTTTTGTGCTGCCAAACTCAAGCTGATATACACAAACTTCATTTTCCCCTTTGCAGTTTTCTGATTTTCTTCTACTAGAAGTCAACACTTACAAACTCAATAGTAAAAGCTTAAAAAGATCATTCCACACTTTCTGGAAATGAACTTGTGAAGAGACAGCTGCAAGTCTTTGCCACCCTCAGGTCCACGTCACACAGAAACAGAGCAGGACCTTTATGCCTGTCAAAATCCAGTTCAGCCTTCATGCAAAAATTCACTTTTCCAGAACTGCGGAATTTAATACACTACACACCATTTTGAGAATTTTAGGCAATACTATGTACAGTATCTGACACTCCCACAGTCCCTACTTTAACTCCATTGAACTTAATGAATAGTTGCCAGTTAACTTTGCTGCAGCAGCCTGAAAAATCGTATTTTAAAAAACAACCAGGATATCCAAACATGACAGCAATAAACTGCAAGCCTGACAACCATTTAATCGTGTATTGCCATGCACATCATAGTTATAGGAATGAAAGAATTAACAGAGGGAAGACGTAGGCAGGTAAGGAAATTTTTTAGAAATGCATTATCCCAAAAAGGCTATTGATTACAAAGCATATAACTGTTTGTTTGGGTTTTTTTTTTTTTTAATGGTCTACAGGTAAAAAAACCTGAAACAGGAGAAATGCCACCACCATGAATTGTATGACACGGCAGCATACTCTTTTTCTCTCGAGAATGGCACTCCCAGCAGCACTAATGTATATTTCTGTTTTTATAAAAACCGAAATGCAGGCTAATTCTACATATATGCAACCTTTAACATACACACACACAGAGTAAAAGAGTTTTGTTCACACTTAAGAGGACCAACTGTTTATGGGGTTCATAAGCTCCATCAGCAGCAGCTCCACACAGAGTCGTAACGATTCCAAATGCAATGGGATTACAGTCATAAAGATGGAAAAAGGAAACAGTACCACAGCTGAAAGAAGAACCATCCCTCAAAGACAGTTTTGTTCACGTTCTCTCAAATTCATATAATTTAGGCTTACGGTTGTAGCACAGGATCTTTTAAATAATGTATATGAAATTTCTAGTTCAAAGGGCAGTAAGCCTGAAATGGAATAGTCTCTTACAGAGAGATGAGACACATTTCTGCTAAAAAAGAAGGGAATAGACTTGCATTTTCTTCAGTGAGATGGTGCCAATGAATGGGTCGCTGCTCTTGTGGGAGCTTGAGCTATAAATACTGCCATCTTCAGAAAGCAAAGGGATCCATCTGAACTATTAAGGTGCATTTCTGTTCTAGACAAGGGTAATGTCAAATGGGACCTCCTCACTAAACAGTCCTGAGCACTGGATGCACTGACAGTCATCTACATCATTTTGTTTGCTTCATTTTCTGATTTGAGGGCTCTCCACTACTACTACTCCTTTCCTAAGTCCTGTAGAACTAACTACTCCACAGGCCACTGAACAGCGTTTTGTTCTAGTCACATACCATGGAATAACACACTCATTGCAGAATCAGATTTCACATCCCTGGAATCTACATAGCTTACTTCCAGGATCCACCCGTTTTGCAGAAATGCAGGCATCTTCAGGAGAAGAATTTTACCTGCAGAATTTGAATGCTGGTCACCAGCCAAGAGCATCAGAGAACTCAGCCTGACTGTCAGATCCTGGGCTAAACTTGTAGGACTGAAAACTTAAAAAACACACTCAGAAGTGTAAGAAAACACAATTTAGGGAGAGAAAATACATCCTGTGACGTCGTTTATAGCTAGTTCTTTTCAGGAGAAGTACACCAAAACTCTCGATATTGCTTAATATTGGAAGCGAGATTTATCATCACTAAACAATTTAATAATTTAATTAAATGAGCAGTAACAATTCCTGGGCTGGTAATGAACAATATGATATCAAAGTTGTCATCTCTTTAACAGAACCTTGGTTGATTTTCTGTACATGAGTAGTCCTGATTAATTCAATTGTGTCCTCAGTGTGTTTAGAGCCTGTGTAGATACAGGAGAGAATCTTGCAAAGGTCTCTCTGAGGACTGAGTGAGCTTTGAAATTCTAACTTGGGCGACGTTATATGAAATAGAATCCAGTCTACTTGCCAGAAAGCAATAAAAGCGAACTCAGTGAGCCTGCTCATGTGAATACATCTTAGCAGAATCGGGGCCTGCTCAAGCCACAAGGGAGGATAAACTTAAATAAAGCATTTCAGTATAACCATTCTTTCAGCAGTCTTTAGTCTGTATTAGTAGCTAACATCTGAGGAAAGGAAAGGTTTGCTGCTTGGCAATAGTGTGGTGTTAATGTAACACAATCTGTTAAATGAAAAAGTAAAATTAATTCCAATTTGGTGTCTTCACAATTCACACTCCAGAGACTCTCATGGACTGAATGAAAGACAAGAAGGGGAAGGGAAAATTTAGTGATTTTTTTTTTTTCAAAAATGAATTGTCAATTTCTTTTGCATGTCACCTCATTAACTCAAAAAGCAATCTGAGGGAAAAATAAGTATGTAGGTATTTTTCAACATGTGGCTACGACAGCATAAGAAATGTCTGCCCGTGTCCACCTTTCACTGCCTACTCCTCCTCTTCCCCTTGTCCTCTCCACAATTCAAATGTTGAGCTTTACTTCATCCTCACAGCAAGGAATGGATTAGGCAGAATTACTTACCGCTATGCCAATTAGGGAGGAATTAATTACAACTTTGCCTCCTGTCCCTCTAAGGTGGCAAAATTGTCTACCAAACCCAAACTGAACACAGCGAAGTGGAGAGCTGCACTCAAGAGGATGCAGGTACCGAGTTTTCCTCCTGCTCCATTCAAACCTCTCGCTGCAGTGAGGTGACTTTATGTTGGTTCTTCTCTCCAGGCAAAAGCATTGCACAACTGAGCCATTGTACTCCTCAGTACTTCAATTCCCAGAACAGTAAAGGGGGTCAGTAATGACACCTATTTGTCAATGGCGTTGTGCAAATCAATCCCTTAATATTTGTAAAGTACCTTGAGATCGAAGCACGCAGGGCACAACGGAAGTACAAAGCATTATCATCATTGTAATAAACTGGGGTATGTTCTAAATTAGACTGTTTCTAGTGAAGTCTCTCTGGACTTTCACTCAGGACACCTTTGGCTTCTGGAGACAGATACATATGCTGTCCAAACCAAAAAACTGGAAAGCTACACAAGACTTTTTTCTTCAGCAGACCATTTTTTTCTTATTTATTTTTTTCCCCAATAAATACTTTGCCATACCACCCACCACAAACATTCACTTCCAGGCTAATTATACTTTGAAAGACAACCTGCATAAAGATGATTACAGCATACTAAGTCAAGGGGAAGGCCTCATCAAATAAACAGGGTAACTTCCTTTGGTCCGTCTCTTACTTTTTTCCACTGGATGATGAATCCCAAAACCTGTACAGCCGTCCACCTTAAAAAGACTAAATCAATCTTTGTTTCCCTTTTTTCCTTTCTTTTTTGCCATCCTATACACTTCCAGCTGCACTGTCCACAACTTATAAATTGCCAAATAAACCCTGCTATTCAACCTGGTTCCAGAATAAAATGACGCATTATGGAAGACCCACCACCACTACTTAAAAAAAACCCATAAGAATTAAAAAGAATATAATCCAAAACCAAGAACTAAGTGCCCAATATCAGGTTATCATCCCTTTACAATGCAAAAAGTACGACAAAAGGCAGCTACCTCTATCTCTCATACGGGTTTACCTATGCAAGCAGTCCCATCCCATTCCCCCTCTTCCCTCCCACGCCATTCCTCCTCCCATTCTCTTTTTTACCCCATCTCAAGATGTGGATGTTCTGCAGACTAGTGCTTCATAGTTCCAGGCCAGGCTGGATGGGGCCCTGAGCAACTGGATCTAGTGGGTGGCATCCCTGGCCATGGCAGGGTGGTTGGAACTAGATGATCTTTAAGGTTCCTTCCAACCCAAACTATTTTATGATTTATGACAGTGGGGTTGTATGATCTCAAAGAGTTAAAAGCTCTTTTTGACTTTAGCACCTTCTGAAGCATGTGAGGAAGATGTCTAACCCTGCAAAGATCTCAGCATTTCCTGCTGCCACTGACTGCAACAAACTCCGGGCATTCCATTTTGAGCTCTACAATATCAGGACAATAAGTTACTATTATCTCCTTATTGATTAATCTGTGGTGTTTCTTGACAAACCTTCTAAGTCTAACTGCCCTGCTTTGATAGTCTGGTACTACCTACTGTATTATAAAAGGACACTGCTGTACAAACAGAACATGACACCAAACATCCCTTTCTTCACAGAATAAAAGTAATGCCGCACATTTGGTTGAATCATTATATAAAGCAGAAAAAGAGGCACCCAGAAAAAGTACCCGACTTGATTACAATATATTTAGAGATTTTTTTATATAATTGTTCTGAGATTGTGTTTTTCTTGTAGTCTAGTTTTTTTAACACAACAGAAAGAGCTAGTATTTACCTAAAGCAAGATATTTTAGTTCAGTTCTTTGCCATTATTTATTCTAGTCCATTTGTCACATCTATATAGCTTATGTCATTATTGACACAGCTATATGAGTAATAACATGTATCATGCCTCTTTCTGTACACAACTCATATAAAGAAGAATAGGATAGTTCACCCAAATGACTAATTATTAAGGGTATTTTTTCAAAAACCAGAAATCAATTGCACATCACAGTCAGTGGCTGTGGTCATTCATTACATCTCTGCTGTAGATCCTGCTCTGCTTTGTAGCAGACATGTCATTAACAACAAGCATTAAGAAAATATTGCAGAAGTTTCAGCTCATGTAAGATAAATATGTTAGTCTTTTGCAATGTGTGATAAAAATATGAGAAAAGTCACAGGAAAAAAAAATGAAGAAAATAACAGAGCTGGTTTGCTGGTACAGTGACATACTGTTCTAATACTCCTCTTCAGAGAGTTGTTTCTCATGCAATCTGATAACACTTATCACCAGTGCTCTACTAAACGTTTAGAGGTTCTGACTTGATTATCTGAACACGATGGAAGACACCAAATGCAGATGAGGCAGAGTTTAAGAACCAAAAGACCCATGCACCTAGCAGGCACACAAAATTGCCAAAGGAGGATAACAAGCAGTTTTATACACCTAGAGCTTCGAACTGCCATGGCCATAATGTGTTACTTTAATTCTATTCCCTTAATAAACTAAAAAAAACCCCAACATAAAAGATACAAGCTTTCAGACTTTATAATACCAATTAATTCAAATCCAGTAAGAAACAAAAATACATTCTGTAAAAAAAGAGGCAATCAAAAGTTCAAAATTTAATTTCAAAGCTCTCAGTCTGCACAGGTGGGAAACCCAGGAGTTGAGCCTGTCCAGTTGGAGTGTGTAAAGGGACAGCATGAATCTCTTTCTGTTTATTTTGCTGTGTGTCTTACCTCAAGACTAGATGTTGAGAAGAACAAGTCTGTGGTCTTCTTGCCTATCTAGCTACTTCAACAACCTTTAATGACTATACTATATAACCTTTAAGGTGTTACTACTTACTGCACAACAATGTCCAGTAGCAGTTACCTTTTAAGTTAATATTACCTCTATTTCACAGGACAAAAATACATCTTACTACCAACTGAATATAACACACTGCAGTGATACTAAAAAAAAAAAACAACAAAAAAACAAAACAAACCCAGAACAAAAAAAAAACTTAAACTACACTAAAATGGCCCAAAGTCTATTCTTTAATTGATGCAATGTACACCCATTTCAGTTTTGCACAATTGCTTCTTCATTCCCAAAACATGAAATCATTCCAAGGGGACTCCAGTCTACGCTGTATTTTCCATGTTTCACTTCAATAAAATATTACAAATACGTTACCATGTAGCTGGGATTTTTTCTGCAATCATCATAACAAACCAATGTTTTCATAATGTCGCCACAAACCACAGCTATTACCTCATACAAGAGCACAATGTTTTGGCGATGCAGTGCAAATAGTAGGAACAACTTCACCATCATCTTCCAAAATAGTTCTTTGAACACATTTCCCAAAAAACAGTAGCAACAAAAGCCCTGCCACTTCATTCTTTCCCTCCACCCCCTTGCTGAATGAGAAGAAAGCACTGAAACAAGCATTATCCTCTCCTATCTCCATGTTCTGAAGGGGCTCTGGATCACAGTCATCCACAGCTAAATCACACTAAGTCAACAGGAAACATTCCAAAACCTGGAGAAATTACATACGTCATTTAACCTGAACAATCCAGAATAAGGCTTAAGAAAAGCAGACTGTTTAATTAATCTGCCTGTCCCACATGTCCTAAGCAAGTCATAGGGAGGGGGTTGGGGCAACACCTAAACAGTACCAAAAACAGTAGTAGTACCCTGTTTTAATGTGAAAATGATACTGACAATTACAGCAGAAAAACACGAAGATGAGGTGAGAACTCTTTTGTTAGTGGCTTGGTGTTGTAGCAAGTCCAAAACCCAGAGAACTTCAAAGGAGTCAAAGTCACTCAAAGTCTAACAGGGTTGGCCTTTATTTCTGTGTTCAATCTACCATACTTCTTTCTAGACTTTACTCAAAATGGTTTCAAGTAACTTACTGTTAATAAGGATTAAACCTACTTAACTGAAGTATTTCCAGAGATCACATCACCATCAGGCCTGATTAATGGGTCTTGAAGTCTACAGCAGCGAGGCTGCGCTCCTTATATATTCTAAATATGACTATATATTTGCATTCTGGATTCTTTCTCAGTAAGAACCAGTGCATGCAAAATAAATTCCACAATCCCACATCTTGTATACAAAGGGCATCACACATATCCTGCGACTTAAGCTATTCTCCTGAAATTATCTTAGTCTCACACAATCACACTTCGAACACCCCATATGTCCAGTTTGGTTATTCCTCCTTTGAAAAGCTAATAAATGTAATACTTAGATGCAACTGCATTTCATCTAAAAACAATTATCCGCAGTACTTTGTGCCAGGGAAACCATCAATAGGAATCATTAACAACACTTCCACTTTATTTTCTTCCCGTCTAATGGGCCCAATCCAACACCCAAGTTAAGTCAATGAGAGCCTTACAATTGTTTTCAGTGGGAGCTGGACAGAGCCTTACGATCCTACATGAATGTGGGGCTTGTGCAAGGAGGTCGAATGACAAGCACAGCCTCTGTTTATTCACACAACGACACTGCAAAGAGAGAGGAAGAACAAACTTCCCGTGATGTTCCCACTACCCAGGGCTGCTGAAGAGCCAGTAATAAAAGCTTTGGAGGTGGGGGCAAACGCTGCTCTCCGGACTTATTCAGTCCTTGTCCTCTTTTCTAAGACTACCCATAAGAGCATCATTTGCTGAATATCGGACTGACACAGGCACTCGGTGCTGGTAAGATGAAACTTTTACCTATTACTCTCTGAAAGTGCTTTTAAAAATTAAAAAACACAATACAAGATTCACCCTTAGTGCTACATATACCCTCCTATTCAACAGGGTTATTTTAATCTCAAGGAAAAACCAAGTCATCTGCACAATATTCACAACTACAGTACACATGTACTGCTTTATTGAACTCTACCTGATAAAGGGGTCAAACAACTTATTTCCGGTACTCACTTTGATGTTTCATATAGATAAAAACAAGGAGAGAGGAAAACAAGCTCCGATTTTCCCCCCAAACACCCCCGGAAATGGTATATTTCCAAACAGATTAGATGCATGGGGCAAACTATTAAAAACATTTAATGGTTCCAAAATTGTAAAAGGACACACAAGTATTTTGTACTAGCTGGCTCACATGCAGTTCTTTCACAAACAATTTTTTTATTTCTTTATGAAAATCACGTACTCTTCCTACACATGCGTTCATCTTTTTTCTCCCGCTTTCAGTGTTAAATATAACATCAGAATCTTTGAAAATACAGATGTTATGCAGCCTTTGAAATGCAGGAGCCAACTTTGTTCTGGAGACTTTCAAATCTCTATCTATCTAGGGCTTCCTGGAAGGCACAAGCAGCATGCAATGCTTCAAGGGATTTCCAAACTCCTGCACTGACATGTGCCTGACCTCGCTTTCCCTCATATGGTGGAACCAGACAGTCAAAGAAACCGGCAGGTTGATATTCCATAGCTATTTGGTACCAGCATATTGTGAACTTCATTTTACTTCGCATGACGCAACAACAGGCCACAAAGAGAGTCAAAGTCCAACCTTTGAACCTGGTCGTTCATACCCAGCTTTAATGCAAATGCAATTGTAACCTCATGGTAACACTGAACTGGCTGAAAATCACAGCTCTGCCAAGTGCATCCTCCTCTGAAAACATCCTATCTCTATCTCAGGCTTTTCATAAGTCAGATGTCTAAACCTCATGGGAAGGGCAGTTTCTTTAAAACCAACACAAAGAGATCAGAAAGAAATACAACTATAATTTTAGTAGTGGAAAGAAAAGAAAGAAGAAAAGAAAAAGAGAAGGAAAAAATAGGAGAGAGGGCAATCTATTTGTTCAGCTCTTGTTTACAGCATGAGGGAACTTAGCCTTTACAGCCTAAATCAAATTAAAAAGTTTGGGGACCTGGCTTGAAAGCTGCTATTTTAATGAAAAGGGGGACAATTGACAGGTTGTTTAAAACTGTAGCTGCATTCTTTTACCCTCTCTGCCTCCTCCTTCTCCCAACCCTCCCTCCCACACCACCAACTGCCATCTCAAATTTACCTCACCATGCACTCACTACAGAACTCCCTTCCAACCACAGTGGATTGGAGGAGTCTACAGAAAATAAACTGACAATAAACACGACTATATTACCTAAAGGAAGGAGGGGAAGCAAAGAAAATGACCAAATTGTTGATACTGGTCAAGGAGACTTTCCCCTCTAAAATTTCCAAGAACATGAGGGCTCAACAGCAAAGGTCTCATTATGAAGCCACGCATTTTTTACAGAATTCCTTCTCACCCATCCCTGAATACAGGAGCTTATTCTTGTGCAATCATTAATGCTCAACAGCAGATAGGTTGCTATTTCCCACTCCTGAAGAAACCCATTTTATGGTACGCAACATGAAGAACTGCTTCATTAATGAGATGGTTAAGTAACTCCAGCAGAGTTGCTATGGGGAGGCATGGTGACACAGTGGCAGGAGAACTGGCTTTCTTTCCATCTGGATCATCATTTAAAGGCCTCAGAATTTCCTTAAGATTAACAGGTTTATTGTTTTAATCCCGACCTGTGAGAGTAAGAGGGCTCCTCATAAAAATGCGGAAAGCAAGCCTGACTGCTTGTGGGGGGAAGGTGAAAGGAAAAGAGCTAAGGAAGAGACAGGATGGGAATAAAACAGAGGGCTGCAAGTTTATTCACTGGCTAGGGCTATAACATTAATACTGTTAAGGTTTATTTCATATACAGTTTTTAAAAGAGTCGGATTTTTGCTGTCCATACTTCGTGATTCAACTAAAACTATGCAGAAGTTTTTAAGTTTCCAATAGTATCATCATTTTGTCCACAGAAATCCAACTTTATCTGTCTTTCGGCATCTCAGATCTTTTCCACAAAAAGCCATACTCAGGCTAATAAAATGTAACAGTTAAAAGCGTCACTTTCTCAAGACCATAACACAGAGAAAATGAAATTTTTATAAAATGAGAACGTAAATACCAATCAGTCCTTTTATTCACCCTCCTGACACCTCAGAAGCAAACAATCCAGCCCTACTTATAAATCAAAAGTACATTTATTGAGGAAAGCATCCAGCAACATTATGATCTGACATAAGCAGCTCTCTAGACGCAGCAGCAAGGAACCTTTAGCCCTGTCCAAAGGTGTTAACAATGCAGTACTAATGTGACACGGCACTAAATGGATGGCCAAACACAGAGGCTTTGTTACACACAGGAGGTTGCATTTTTTACCATCTTTTTCCAAACATGTACCTAAGGAAAAATGCTATCAAGTCCTTGCAAAGAAGAAAAGGAAAGAAGAAACTATTTTGTCCTGCATATTTTAAGGATAAATCTACCAAAGGCAAAGAAATAATACCTTAATTGCTAACAAGGAGTGAAAGCTCCACAGATTTTTGACTTTTTGTATGGTTCATTTTCCTTTGCTTAAGGCTAAAAAATGAACTGGTCAGAGGATCAAATTGCTACATGTACAAATCTCCCAACTTTCCAATTTTTTTTTATATATATATTTAATGGATTGACTTTTACCAAAGATTTTAAGACAGTCTCGTTCATTCTAAACCTTCAAACAGTTGAATTGGGTCAAAATCATTGTATTATATGCCTCTAAATTATGCTATCAACCTTTACTTTTCACCACTGAACCACTAAAGGAAAACTGTGGTCCTGATTTAAAGCTGTAAATTCAGATCAAATGGGAAAGTGTTAAATTCAGAAGGGCTTTTGGTCCATTAACTTCCATGCCGATTTGACACGCTCTGCAGTGCTTGGGCAACAGACTCTGCTATACAACGTATTCCTAAGCAAACAGTGCTTTGTGTCATAAACCATCTGGGGTGTCAGTTCTAAGGGCCACTCATCTAAAATCCTCCGATACACTTGGAAATGCTGAGGTGAAGAACAGAAACTTTTCTTCACTACAAAATCCCTTTTGCAAGGGAAAGGGAGACGTTGCCGTCGGAGGAATGACGAAAGGCACAAAATTTTGGCTAAGGCGGTTGTTTTCATTATTCCACTGAAGAAAACCACTGGCTACACAAGCTTTCTAAAACACTAGGATTTTTCTAAGGTACTAATAAAAGTGATACCATTCATAATCTGGACAGTGCTCCCTTTCATATCAGAGCCTATAGTTGCAAAGCTAAGTGCCAAGCAGATGGTTGAAATCTGTTTTGTATAAAAAGTGTGTGCGCACACGCGGTTTTTTTAGATGGAGTTCTTTGTATTCATATTCAGGCCTAGGTTCTAGCCATCAAAACACTGGCACTGAAGCAATCATTAGCTGCACTTTAGACAACTGGCAACTAAGGTATTCACAGATCTCCACAAAATGTTCAGCTAATACCTCCCAGATGTATAATTAAGGCAAAAGATCATCATCTTAAATTGGTATCACTGCTTTGGATGGTCTTTCAATAGACTGCACATGTATGTAAAAATCTATTTTATTTATCTTCTTTTTTAAATAATGCTCTAATTTCTATTATATTCTAAGTTTTTATAGCTGTTTTTAAAACTACGGGCTTCCATGTCAGACTCTACCCAAATACGACAGCAGAAACTCCCTTCCCCTTGTTTTCATCTTTCTAAGAAACATCAAGCAGGAAAATCTATAGATCACTTTAATAGTAAGACTTTGCCTTTCTTATCTGATAACTGTTTAGTTTCTCTAAAATGAAAATATAAGATAAGCAAAGCTGTTCTGGAGGAATCAGTTCCAGACAAGGGCAATGAGCTCTCTAAGGATCTGCTGATGAACCTGCTGCTGTTGTGCCGGACAACCCATGGCAAGTCACCTCAGCTGCAAGTACCTCAGTCAACTCATTTGTAAGTAGGTTGTTTATCACCACAAACAGCAAAACCAGAAATGCTTACCAGCATGAGGCTCTGCTGTCTGCCTGGGGTTCTCATGGAATCTGTGAATGGGTGACAATAATTTGCCTGGTGATAAATTAACAGAGGTCACGCTTTCGACAACTGAGGTTATCGAACAAATGCGTACTTGGAAGAAGGTATTTTTGTGCAGCAGTCTCGCTATAGACCTTGGTGGCCACAACTGGGAATTACTACCTCAGGAAACACACAGTTTCAAAATAAAGATTGATTTTGTGTACAGTGCCAAGTCCTCCAAGGCCCAGATGTTAGCTCTGGCACAATTCAGGTACATTTTCATCACCACCATTCCGATCATTCTAATCTGCCAAGCATACATGGTATTTAGGAGAAGCAGACAGTTAACCTGTCTTTAAAGCACAGCAAGGCAGAACTTCCAAAATCTACGGATTTGAAGCCTGCAGAAATCCCTCCTGATGCTTTAGAAATCCTGGTGGCATCGCAACTGATGGAAGTTTGTTGCAGATTAAGGAATGTCAGGCTTCTGCTCAGTGATCTCCTCATGAGTCACCATTTCATGCCATCATGGTTTACTGCGGTGAAGAATGTCTGCCTTTTTCATAGGGTTGAGCAGAACATTAATTAATTAGGCCTACATTTTTAGGACCTGACACTGAACTCCAGTGCTACTGAGTCCAAACACTCAGAATGAATGGGCACTTTTTTAAAGGATGCCTTGACTGGGCCTATCACAAAACAGGTCTTTGTGAACACGCTGCTGAATAACTACTACTGAAACACTATGGAATTGGTCTGATCATAATCCATTATCTTGAAAGTAGTGTCCCTCATAAAGAACTTATCAAAGAGAATAACTTAATAGATCAGTCATGATATTCATAGGCTACAGAGATCAAATCCACCCAGGACTCCTTCAGTTTATAGCCATTTTCTCAACAGTGTGTAGTAAGCGATGCAACACACAGCCCAGACCTACCTGCAGACCTCAGTGTTTCAGCTCTACTCTCAGTTGGGAAATGAGAAAAAAAAAACACTAAAACAGATTAGACGAACTTTTAACATGAATAAGAAAATAATTCCTCCCTTTTAATAAGGCTGTATCCTTTCTTTCGTTTTGGATTTCCATGGCACATGTAAAAAACAGATGTCAAACGTGCAGGTAAGAATCACAATACTTTTGTGTTCTGCAGTGTAGTTTTTGCTTTTAGGCTCTTGGTTTGCTCACTGTGGCTGCCTACATTGCTTCTTGCAGTAGAGTCTGTTCCTCACATTAATGCTCTCCATGTGAAGAATTTTTTCCTGGACTCCCCTCGTGCCTGGTCCTTAGGTTATAAAACATGTGACAGCTCTTGTACATACGGCTGAAGATGTTAACTGTTCTCCAGGACCAAAGTTAGGGTAGCATATGCTGTCTCTCTCAATTTACTGCTTAAACACAGCGGGTGCTGCTTCCTAACTCCAGTTATCCAAACTTGCCTCCAGGTAGGGAGTTTAGAAGGACGTTCAGGTAATTGGAGGGCCCACAGACAATACTCCCTCCCAGCCCTCAATGATATGACTGTGGCTGTAAATATTTCTTTACTTTATCTTATTAATTATATTCCACAGTCCCTATTTTACATATTTAACTAATCTGAGTACTATAGTTCATCTTGCTAGAATGAGACATTTAGAAATTATAATTGCACAGAGAGAAATCTATAATTTGCAGTTCTTAGGATCTCAAGGAGGAAAAGGAGGGTGTCTTGAGGTTGAAAAACAGAACTACCAGTCAGTATCTCTACTTTTTATACCCACACACGGAAAAGATTTTGTGTCACCGTTCCTCAGTTTTTTCATCTATAGGTTGAGACTAATCTTGCTTCTCAATCTAAAGAGTACAGAAATCTTCATGATTTGTATATCAATGCTTTCCAAATGCTCTGAATTCCTAATCAAAAGGCTTTATAGGAAGTATGAATCTATTATTAATAATATCAGTACTTCTAACAGTAAAGCAACTTCTACATACATGCATGCAGAAAAAAATACAGAGAGAATACACAGGCACATATATTGCTCAATTTATAAATTGTTAAGCATGACTTCAGGACTGAAATCTCATTCATGAACCACGCTAGGGATCTCTTACCTACTCTCCATTTCTGAATTTTCCCCATACAAAGACACATTGATATTACTCTAAGCTCTAAGCACAAAGGCTGCTCTGTGGAATGGAAAGAAACCTTCTTTTTTGTGTTTGTACAGTGACAAGCATAATGGGGTCCTGATTCAGGATGCTTGCACTCTACAAAAACACACTAAATCAATGACACTAATACACATGCAGATTATCTATAAAAGGGGTGCATGGCATACTTGAGAGTGGCTCAGTACTTTTCCCATACTTTGCTTGGTGTTTCACGCAAACGCCACAGCCTAACCCAGGTTCCTGAGTCACACAATTAATTTCGTAGTTTAGGTAAGAACAGCAAAAGTGAGCAGAACTTACAAAACATAAGCAAAGGACGAGAGCCCTCCACTGAGAAATTCTGCCAATTCTAATCTCAGTTGCAAAACCAGGATCAACTTAATGCTCATATGGTTTTGACAAAGATGAGAATCAGTAGCCTTCTTTACAACACATCATAAATAGCTACTTAAGTGTCTAAAACCCAGGAGCAAAAGACAAATCAAAAGCTGAACCTAAGGGAGAGATGTATTTTCTATGTCTCTGTGATTTTCAAACTCAAAAGCCTGGATATTTTTAACAGACGTGGAAAAAAAAGAACTATTTGGCTTTACTCAGCAACTGCAGAAGGAAACTGTATCAAAAGAATAATGTTGCATGTTCTGTTTTCACTTGATTTCATTTAGCCTTTCAGTTCTATTTCAGTTATGTTTCATTTAGCCTATTTTTTTTTTTAAATAATCATCATGTTTTGGTGATTCACATTTCACACCAGCACAGGAACAAGTCATGTAAATACAACACAACAAAATGACCCAGTTTGTTAATAGACATGCCAAACGGGTAAGAACATCCTTCCCTCCGCCCTTACCAACCATCACCTTCCCACACATCTCATCTCTATCCAAAAAAGCCTCTGCCCCAGTGAGGCCATAGCATTGAAATTTAGGGATAAAACCCTATGAATAGAAATTTGACTAAACCTTTGGAGCAAACGTTTTCAGCCTTGTTTTACAAAGTGAATGTAATTAGGACGCTATGGGAATTTCTCTGAAAACAGAAGACTTCTCCACAATCAAATACAGCATGGACAGAACTACAGCTCTCGCCCAGCACAAAGCTCTGCTGAAGTGCCTCAACTCCCACTCAGGTCATCCCTCAAGGTGAGAGGACACCATAGGTTTCATGCCCTTCACTGAGCATTCTCTCTCTTAAAACAAGGAATACCTCCAAATCATAAAAATCATGTGCAGAGGTGCACTTTGGTCTTTCAGACTCTGTTGAATTTTAGCTCCATCATACCCTCCTGAAGTGCAGTCTCTTCAGGATTCAAAACCAACTGAAGGTATTGCAACTTAATGCAACCCAGTTAGAGGACACACCAAACCACAGGGAACAAACACGAATGTGTCTGTGCATAGGAGTACACACACCCTTGAGATTTTGTTAGGCTCACTGTTTTAAATGGCAAAAAACAGTTTGGTGGAATCTTTTCATGTATCTATGGTAAAAAAGGAATAACAACATTAACAATTGTTCCAAACCACTAAAATTTTCCTTACTCTTGGTCTTCTGTTACATATTGAGTTGGCAATGGCAAGTAACTCCAGCTCACTGTCAGATACATTATCTTTGCCCATGCCCAACCTGTGAGATGAATCAATGAAACTTGGGGCATTTTTTTGATTCCCACATCCTTAAAACAATAAAGCCCAGCACCAAAGAAACCAAAAGGAACCAGATTCCTAGGTCTTTTCTCTCTAGAACTACGAAGGTCCATGAAGAACATGCAGACAATGCTCTTAACTGTACAAAAATAGCACGTACCTCCCTCTCGAGTTCCTCACTACTAAAAAGAACTCTGATTATTCACAAAAGAAAATTAAATTTCTATTAACTCTGCTTATATTTTTGCCTCCCAAAATAAAGGAGTAGTAATACAGAAACAAATGTGTAGTAATGGGACTATAATACAACCACAAAGAAAAATCAGCACTAAGGAAACATTTTATGGTATGTTTAGGTCAAACAGCACTCAGACATCCACATCCCAGGAAAAAAACCCAAAACAACAAAATTAAGACAGTCTACATGAACTTGAAAAAACACAAAACCAGAAGTACTTGGCAAAACAAAATAAAACTATTATAGATCTCAGAGAGTAGATGCCGATATGAATTTCAATACTTGGTCTTTAAAAAATAAAAGTATAGAAAGGAAATCTGGAATATTAAACATAAATTTTAAAAATAGCAAAATATAAATACAATTTGAAAATTGAGAAATGTTACCTGATCAATCCCACAATACTTTTAAGGGAAGCAAGGTCAAAGCCATTTCAAACTTTCATAGCAAGCCCCAAGCTTTTTCTCATTTTCATTTCAACTTTCAAAGTTCCACAAGTCAAAAGTAATACCATCATGTTGGAATTTTTTTTTTTCTTTAAACAAGGTAACAAAAGGATGAGTTGAAGAGAAGTGCCATGCCAGATCAAAACCAGGGAGCTGGAAAATATTTACCAATTTCTTTCGAAACAAACTAAGGAACAACAGCTCCCCCAGTACCATGGCAGCACCTGAACTTCATATTAACATCTGCTAATTCTAGCAGTTGGAATTCAACCCATCTTTCTCTTTCCCTTTTTCTGTTAAAAAAAAAAAAATAAAAAAAATTTCGCACCTATCCTAAAAAAAGACAGACAGCTTCTCTGAATTGCCACTGCACACCTCACAATTTCCATTCACTCACATTCTTTTCAAGTACCATGGCCCCTGCAAGCAGTGCTCACCAAAATTCTTCCAAAACCTTGTCTAGATCTGCTCGCTCCCAACGACTACCGCATGCAGAACTTCACGCTGTCACAAGGACATGTGGGCTCAGGGACAACTTTTAGAGACTCTTGGCTTCTCAGGCTGGCATAGGCTGGGCTCGACGCGGAGGTGACAAGCAGCGTCTCTCGCGCGGAGGCTGCAGCGCGTTGGACTCCCCACCGTGGCCCTGGTGCCCGGTGGCCGCAGGCAGAGCCCAGCCCCGGCCCCAGGCGAGGCACAAGCCACTTGGACCAAGCCAGCCCCTCGTAGGGTGTGGGAGAGGTGGGACGTGTGGCAGGCGGCAGCCCGGCATCGTAACCCTCGGCAAAGGCGCGGGTGAAAACTTTATGGTGGCTGCCGGCGGCGGGGCTTCACCAGGGGGTCTGCGGGAGGGGACGTGGAAGGTTCAAGCACCATAAATAAGTCCCCGCCAGGTGCAAGAGTGCGCGACTGCTCGCCCTCACCCGCTGCCCAGAGCCCGCCGAAAAGCTCCGGAGGAAACCACAACCCGTCTCAAAGAGTTCGAGAAGTAAGTTCTGGTTTAGGTAATTCAATAACGCGACGAGGGTTTGCTTAATTTGCAGTTTTGTGGGGTTTAATATACACATGTGCAACGTAATTTTACCTTCTGGAGGGAGCACAGGAGACTTCATGCATTTTCCAAATTGGATACAGAAATCCATAGTTACTTTAAAAGGGAACAACTCTTTGCTTCTAGGGATGCTACTTGTTAAACAATGAACTCCTTTCCATCAGCACAGACATACTACTGCTATTGATTAATTGCTGTGGGCGCTTCTTTTCTCTTAACTACAGTAGCAGAATTCACAGGAATTGAGTATCTCCAGCATGTGCAGGTACAACATGACAACTTGTTTTTTCCTCCTTCACATATGAGTTAATTGAGCTATAACCAGGCCTGAGCAAGAAATTAATAAAATACAACAAAACAGAAAGCCAAGAGGATGTCACACTGACATCTGCAACAGTTGTGAAGGCAGAGGTATCTGACAGGCAAACATGCAGGTATCCTGTTCTTTAAGTCTAGTATGAAAAGCATGCAAAGAAACTATAAATCTTCCTTGGGAGGAGATACTCTTTTTCCTGTATAAATACTGTTAAAAGTGTATTTTATACAGCCACAGATATACCATATTACACAGACACACAAGCCTATCCTATCAGGGAGTTTCATGTTTAAGTAACTCAACTATATGCCTCCTAAATGATAAAGTCATAAATGCTTGTTAAAAGCTCCCTGAGAAGTAGTAAATATTTTGTAAACTAGTTACATATTTAAGATCTCTGGACAGCAAGAGAAGGAAAAACAATTCCTCTCCTATCTAAAGGTACCAATCAAACACACCATGCACATAAACACCGCAAGATGCTTGGTGGGAGACTGTGTGTATGTGTTTGTGTGTGTTTTAATTAACTCCTTGAATGCATATGATGAGCCAGCCACCCAGAATTAGTAATGCCAAACTCCCAATTTGATTCAAATGCAATGAATACAACAGTCGAATTGTGCGGCTGGTGTGTCACTCATCAGCACTCTCATTTGGGCTTTTGCCTTCCAAGGCTAGTTCACAATTTCAGCAACTGGTAAATTATTGAGATGTTCATTAAAATCCATAATCTGTAACAGTCAACTTCTTCCTCGCTAAGCATAAGCACAACAAATTAAATTAGTGCATGCTGGACAATAATGAGAAGTCGGTAAATGCATTAATTCCTTCAGCCTTATCTCAGAGAAATAAAACTGTGTTAATTTTCATCACTGTGAAAAACCCGTATCTGAAACTTTTAACTGGCACTCTATTTAATATTCTTCAAAACTCAGATCCCTAGAACCACAGACTTAAGCAATAAAGTCCTTTTCTTAAAACATCTCAATGGAAGTTAAAAGCTATTCAGTCCGATATTAAAGAAATCTCATTGTTTGCTTTTAAATGAAGGAATAATCACTCTTACTTCCACAGGTAGATTTTAGGAGAGTGGGACGTCATTCTGAGCAAGCTGGTTAATAGAAAGGTATTATTCTTTCTCCAAAATTCTCAGCAAATGCAGCAGAAGAAAGCTTTTAGGGTAACTTTAGCTAAGAAAAGCACTTAGGAATACGCAAAGTTTCCTTTTAGGAAAATGATTTCTCCATTTGACAGTGTTGGTACAACCCCAAAATAAATTCAGTGGGAGTCTGAAATGACTCGTGCAGTGCAGGAGTGAAGCAGCTAAGTATATTTTTTTCCTCCTAGCAGAGAGTTGCTTTACATCCCTGAGCCCTTCCTTTCCACAAGCTATTCACTAGCACACAGAAGGTTTCGAGAGCACAGAACTGGTGACTGTAAACGCTGAACTTGTTCTACTGTCCCCATCCCCACTGCTCCCATCCATGCCTTTTGTCCTTTCTAGCTCTTCCTTTTTTCCTATGGAGGCAGTAATCCATCCTTCCTTCTACAAACGCTGCATACCACTGTACTGAACTGGTATGTTAAAAATAAAAATTGTAATTAAAAACAAAGAAAATAATGAGAAAGAGAAAGGGTGTCACTCTGTCCGGATGCCTAGCATAGCCTCTCTCTCAGTCTACAGAGAAATGTAAATATGCAGTAATTAATTTGGGTTTAAGAACATTCCATACACTAGGGACATTGTTAAGCAGTCACTTTATCTATTTTTCATTAATCAGATTTTATTAAGATATTAAAACTTTATGTTGGGCATTTCTGAGTTTTTATCATTCTGTAAATCTCCTAGCTGTCTGCGATGGTTCCGGCTGCATTGTCTCTACCTTTTCCTCGATGAAGTAAACTTTCTTTCTACTGTGGCCATACTTGTTATATTTAATGACCCAACTTAAAAAAAAAAAAAAAAAAAAAGGAGAAAAATCAAACAACAAAAGAGTTATTCTTTTTGAGACCTTTAGAGCCAATTCAGAGTGCCACAGGTACATCACAGAGTACATCTCAGAAGTTACCCTTTCCCTGTGAAACACACGGAGCAGATTCCAGTTATAATTTCTTCCTACAACATTTCTGCAAACATCATCCCCCTCAGCGTACACATTCTGATGCTCCTCTCAATCAAGCAGCTGAACCGCCACAAACAGAAAGAAAGACGCGCAAGGAACTTCTCAGGAAAGGACAAAAACCCTCACATTTTTGGCACAGTAATTAATTATACATGTTAATTCACAAAACCTACTGCAATTTACCAGTGATGCTGAATGAATTAATGAATGTTTCCTCGTCTGACACTGAGGATCATTTTCATTCCAAGTGTGTATCATAAATGCACCCCAATAATGGCCACAGACACACAAGAGAAGTCCCCTTGGTTCAGCTGCCTTCAGCTGGGGTGACTGAAAGTTTCTGAACTGTTTGCAGTTTACTGGGATACGCTGGAATATCACGGGAAAGACGACCGGCAAAGAACAACAACCTCCTGAGATACATACAGGCGCTCTGAGATCTGAACTGCAAACAACTTTGCCTGACAAATCTGTATCTCCTTGTGCTCTGCTATTCAGGTTCAAAAAGGAATAGCGGGAGATGGACAGTAATAACCAAACCGAAGCGGGTCATCCAGATACAACATGCTGGACCCCAAGCGACTGCAGAAATGTGCTCCAAGAACTGTGTTTACTGAGAATCTGAGAAAATAACCTGCCGTAATCGTCTAAAAAAACAATCATCTGTGCATCGTGCATATATACACACACATGAACTCTGTGAGCATTTCTGTGTCTGAGGGTCTGTGCATCTCTGTGTAAAACAAAGTGCGTCCTCTTGGTTGTTTTCTGACAAACACACATGTACTACAGGGACAGTGCCTTCTCTGTGTACGTGTGTGTAACTATAGTCAAACACACACAATGTAAACAAATGGTAATGATTAACAAAGATAATGGTCTGTATCCCCAATTTCAACTGCAGAGGGAAAATTGTTGAAAAAAATTTTTTTAAAAAAAATTTTATGTCCCGAGGTTCATTTTTATTGCTTCCCATTTCTGCTGCTTGCTGTTATCTGCATAGCAAAAGGAGAGCAGCGTATTGATTATTTAACTAGAATGTTTACAAGAGCAAAGCTGGGATCTCTGAAAATGAAACGTATGCCTAGAGGGGGGAAAAAAAGAGTAGGGAAGCTCATTCCAGTTCTAAGGAACATGTTTTGTCCCAATTGATTTGTTTATATATAAAAATTATATAAATATACATATATTTACAATGCAGAGAGACTTCGGATAAAAAAAAAAGTCCCCCAACAGGAAAATGAAAGGACTTCATTCTGCTTCACAGAGTTTACAAGTATTGTGTTCGTCACAAAGTTCAAAGAATAATCGTAATCACTTGCTTATACATTTCTATGTATAATCTTAATGAAGCATATGAAATACTTGAATCTATGGATTGTAGGAACAAGACAAATACATCAGCATCATCATGTTAGATCAAATCTGACATCAGAAACAGTAACAGTTTCCTCAGGTAGTTGAACTAAGTTAACACAGTGGACATAAACAAAACCAATTTTGTTCTATTATTGTAGTGATAACAAACCAAAGAAAAACGTCGAGTATGCCAAGTAAGTCTGGAAAATTAACTGTTTTAAAGATGACCTTGGAGTAGAGCGACCAAGACAATTCCACTTTCTAGTAAAGAAATGTTCTAGTTGCAGAACAAGGATTGAAAGTGTTAAAACAGTTCTTTTCTGCGTTTCCCAATTTCAGTTTTCTCTGATCTTTTAATTCGAGCATTCTTTCCTGTCCTTTCTCTGCATGCGTGTTCCTCAGCCCACTTAAAATGTTTTTATCTTGCCTTCTTTTCTATGCCTTTACTATCAAATTCAGTAGGTTTGAACGATGAACAGCTTGACTTAGCATATTTTTAACCAGCTGGTCTAGCACCTAGCTTGTATTGCATAGTCAGATACAACCAAATGTTTATACAGGAGGTAGCTTTCACGAAGATGAGAAAAACCTCAGTAACGCGCATCCTGGCGTTCTTTTATTTACCGCTTAGAAATGAAAGTTTGGATTGTTTACTGCAGCCGCACAAGGGACTATTAATAACCTTTAAAAAAGAAGCTGGAGGGAAAGGATGCGGGACCATCAATGGACGCGTGTATAAGCGCCTGAGAGAACGCTTCAAAACCCCTCAGGAGTGCCAGATTATAGGAAATAAGGACTAAACTCTCGGAGGTCACAAGCCGTCGCCAGTGACAGCAAAAACTTAATTCCAGGCAGGAAAGGCTCCTGCTTCGGGCAGAGGGAGACGGGCACATCTACGTCATACCCAAGCCCCGCTCGTCATACCCAGACCCCGCTCTTGACACTCCGCGAGAGAGGCGACGGCCAAAACTTGGAGGCAAGAGTTTCACTTCTTCCTTTCTTTTTCCTTTTTCCCCCTCTCTCCTCAGGCAGAAAGATGTTCTCCTGACGGAGGGCCGGGATGTTAACTTGCCTAAAAATAATCGCTCCTGCTAGATCAACAAAAGGTCATGTGCTCGGCGGAGCGCCTTCCCAAGTTTGACGGGAGCCTGAGGTTGGAAGTTGAACCCCCCGCCTCGCCGCCACCGGGCATCCTCTGATCGCTTCCCGGGGAGTCTCCGGGCAGGAGCGGGAAGGCGCTGCCCAGGAAGGTGCCTCGGCGGGCCAGAGGAGGGTGGGCAGGAGGAGGGCACGGCAGCCTCCGCGGCCGCGGAACAAAGCTGCGCGCCGCGGGCGCACCGCCGGGGCGGCGGGGCCGGGGGCGCGGCGGCGCCCGCCCCTGTCCCCCCGTCACTGACACGCCGCTGGAATAGCCAAGGTACCGCGGGGGGGGGATGGATGGAGGAGGGGGACACGGACGGACCGGGGTGGGGGGAGCATCTCCCCGGCCTCCTGCCGCCGAGCGCCGGAGTTGCGCGCCCGTCCCCGTGTCCATGTCCCCGCTGCCCATCCGCGCACACACGCGGGCGAACACGCGTGCTCGGGTAAATTAAAAAAAAAAAAATAATAAAAATAATGCAAGAACAAACAAACCACGAAACAGGAAAAAAAAATAAATTAAAAATGAAAGGGCAACAGACACCCCCCTCCCAACACACAACCCCCACCCCAACAACTCGACTCACCTTTCAAACTCCTGAGGTAAATCAGGGTCAGTTAGCATGCTGGAAAAGCACAATTTCCCTTTGTCACAGCAGCCACCTATGGTCGCCTCCAACTGAACCTGTCAAGTGAGTCCAAACCTTCTAAACCGATTGATTTTCTCTCTCGCTCTCTCTCTCCCTCCCTCCCCTCCCTCCCTCCCTCCCGGCTCGCTCGCTCTGAGCGAGGACTCCTTGACCAGTCTCTTAAAGGGGCAGCGCGCTCGCAGCAGGATGATCGCGCAGCTCCCCCCGCCGCGCCGGGCGACCTCCGGGGGCCTGTCCTTTCCTTTTAATTCTGCTCGCCCGCCGCCGCCAAACGGGAAAAGTCAACTCCTTCAGTGTCCTAAAAAAACGTGGAGAGGTGGAGTGGGATAAGTAGGGGGGGGGGGGGGGGGGGGGGGGGGGGAAAAGGGGGGGGGAAAAAAAAAAAAAGGCAGCCCGACAATCCACCTAAACCGGCAAACCAGGAGCAAATCCCCTGCGCTGAGGAAGATCAGTGGAGAAAGAAGATAAAACAAGAGCAGACTGATTAAATTGAAACAGTTATCAACTCTCAGAGTTGAAATAGGGGAGAAGAGATTAGACATAAAAATGTTACCAAAGGCATTTGTGTTCCGAAGAATTTTCATTCCTTTCCCCCCCTCCCTCCCCGCTCTCTCGCTTTCTCTCTCCCTCTTTCTCTCTCTTTGGGGAGGGGAAAAAAAAAAAAACACACACCCCGCACAACAATCAGGCATTGTTCTGAGGGAAGAAAAGCAACTTTGACAGATTGAAATATAGCAGAGGCCCCTTCAAGGAAACCTGTAAACAACTTGTCACTCACTCTGTCGGTCTCACTGTTAGCTCTTGCTTTCCACAAAGTGCTGCGAACCGTCCTGGCAACAAACCCAAAGTTTCCTCAGCTCCAAACTCCATCAAACAGCCCTGTTGTGTGCAAGGGAAAAGGTAGCCACATGCCAAAACAGCGGGCGCGCACACGAACGCACACACACGCATGCACAAACAACAACAAAAATAAACTTTCCGTTCGTCTGCTAGGGCTTTTCTCGTTTTCTATTTAAACACACCCCTCCCCTTTCTTTCCCCCCACTCTGGGCGAGCAATAGGAGTCCCTCGGCCGTGGCTCTCTCTCATTTCCCCTGCCCAGACAGCCCCTGATAACAAGGTGGACGACGCGCGGCTGCAGAGCCCCTCGGCTGGCTGGCGGAGCGCAGCCTCCGCCGCACTTCCAATTATCTAGATAAAAATCTGGCAGGCGAGGGAGGCAATCAGGTAACGGGCCTCGGACACGCGGGGACTGAGGTGCCGGCAGCCCCTGCCTCCCGCCCGGGGGACACCAGCATCCCGCCCCGGGGACACCGCATCCCGCCCCGCCCCGGCGGGAAGGGCTGCACCGCCCGAGCCCGCCCCGGCGGGGAGAGGGGGGCAGCGACCGGGAGAACGCCGCGGGGAAATTCTCGTCCAAGCCGCGGGGATTAGCCGGGGGCTACTCTGGAAGCGGAGCGCACAATGCCTCAATAGTCTGTGCGGCCCGTGTCCGGCCTGGCACCGAACTCGCAGTAAGAGAAGGGAGGGGAAAGAAAAAAAAAAAAAGAGGAAAAAAATTGGTCTCCCTGTTCTTTCACACACACGTGCACACACACCCACGTATCTATTCTCCATTCTTTCCAGTTCCCCTGCCCTAATTCCTTTCTCTCCTCTTTTTCTCCCCCCCCCCCCCCCTCGCTTTAATTTGCAGCTGGACAACATTAAGGGCCTTTAAAAACCATGAGGTTTTGACCCCACAACAGTTTGATTAGGTCCACTGCCCCCTCTCATTCCCTCTTATCCCTGCCTTACTGTGGCACAGAGATAGCAACTTTACTTTTTGAAATACACACGCATATTCGCACAGAGCGGCCAGAAGATGTTCAACATTTTCATGCCCACTGGCTTAAAAAAAATGCCAAACAGAAAAGCTTATTATTTTTAATATCCAACAGCTACACTGTTTAATTCGCTCCTTTTCCCTCTCAGTGCATATGTTAGAAACCAGCAGGCTCACGCAGGGGCCAGTCAGTCCAGTGTTGGCATAAAGGCATCATCGGCTGGAAGCCTGAGATGATCGTTTTAATCACGAGGAGCAAACCCACTCGCAACTTCTGCGCCTCGTCCCCGAAGAGCATTAAGAGCATTCGCGGAGCAAAACGCCGGAGCCAAGTTTGCGAAGGCGCCGTCGTTGCAGTTCATAAAAGAGGATCTGCAAAGGCTGCCTCCAGCCTGCCTTACACCACCACGGCGCTCCGAGCCGAGTCGCATACAATCTGTCAACTTCTGGCATGAGGGAGATCTAATGGCTCCTCACTGTGGGGCAGGGTAAACCAACTTCCTTCAGTAGCCCCTAGCAAATAATATTTTCCACAGAGGTCCATTCATAGGAGCCTGACAAACCTAGTTAATATGTACAAGGATTTTTCACTTGTTATTTAGTAGCTAGCCCTTTTAGGACAGCCATGAAGTAGACACTGAAAAGGCAGCAGATGATTAAAAAGAACAATTCCAAATACTTTCTCTTTCATCTGAGGGTCTCAAACCATGTTAAGTCTCACATTACTCCTCTGCAGGTAATAAATATAATTAGGGCCGATTCCAAAACTTTATTTGTATTGAAAAGTATCTCGCTCCGCAGGGGCTCCATTCAAATCAGCAAACCTCTGTGTGGAGTAGGAGGCTACTTAGTAGGAGAATTTGGCCTCAAATAAGGAAACTGAGATGCAGGCAGGTTTAGTAGCTTGCCCAAGTTGACACAGTTAGCCAACTCCAGCAAAAGGATGAAAAACAAAGATCCCACGTGCCTCACAGTCGACAACAGTCCTCATGCTGCTGAAACACATATATATGAATATTTGAGCTGTTTTTCCCACAGAGACATGATTTTTTTACATATACTATTTGTTTAAAACATACTTCATTGCTGTATTCACATTTGTAGGGCCCCTTTTCTTGGTCTTTCATTTTCCCCTTGATGCACACCACTGCCCATCCATAAATGCTGTTCCTTCTCTGCCAGTTCTTGCTTTACTTCCCATGTTTCCTCACACTTGGCCATGGGAGAAGTTTACAGAGTGAAGCTACACAGAAGCCCCAGCTGAAGGAAAATTAAGACCATCTTTTATTGAAAAAAATGATAAATCTCAACAGTTATGACAGAACAGGAATACCCTATTTTGACTGCCTGTTAGCTCCACTCAGCTCTCATATCCTTTTTTCAACTTGGCTCCACTCCACAACTGCCCTGCTTCTACCATGTCCTTCCCTCATCCATTCTCATACATTTACCCCTTCCTATATTGTTTCCTATTTGAACTTTTTCAGGGTTCACATACCCCCCCAAGCTGGTATTAGACCTAGGACAATGGCACTCCTGGGTTGCTGGCTCTCATCATCCATACCAGGAATTACAGAAGAGGACATCAGCAAGACTAGGAAGAAGTAAACCGAACCACAATAAAAGGAGGGGGAAAAAAAAAGAAAAAAAAAGTTTGAGAGAGAAAACTAAGATAACTGAGCAAGAGGGAGAGCTGAGAAGGGGAGAGGAAATGGGAGAAAGGAAGGAAGTAGAGATCATTCCCCTGAATGCTTCTGACATGAACCCTTCTTTTCCCATACCCTGCTCTACAATTACTCTTACCCCAATACATTTTGTGCTCAGGTACCTACACCTTCTGCCCTGTTTCCTTCCTTTTACATTTTCTGCAACTACTGAGCTCCCTCTCCCAGCTGAGTGGGGTAAAAAAGAGTTGGGTCTGAAAAGTAGAAAAAAAAAGTTACCATTGCTACTGTATTAATATTGTATTACTGTATCCTTGTGCTGTACTTACTAGATTATTAACAGCCTATTGTATAGACTTTCTGATAAAATAATGTTCTTGTAGTAAGTTCAACTACAATAGCAAGAGATAAAAAAAGCAAGATAAATGGTTCGAGGGAATCTCTGAAACGCTTCTAGAAATCACATTAAGTTTTAGACTTACTTTTTAGAAATTGCCAGGACATGTCACAAACATGCTAACATATCAGAAAGTGGAAAGACTGAGAAACTGGGATAAATACCCACTGAAAAAGAAGAAAATGTATGTAACATACATCTGTCCAGCTTTTAACATATGAAATTTTGTCTTGTTGCAAAACTTTTGAGGTATAATAAATAAATTAATAAATATGCCTCTTTTTACTGGGCAGGTCATAGTTATAAAACCCACTTGCAACCTCCAACATCCACATTCAGTTCTCTCTTCCCAAGCTGAGAATTCAGATATAAGTTATAATATCTTCAACTGATGAGAAAAATGAAAGCTCCCTCAGTATTTCTGTGAATCTGCACTTCTTCTGCTTTGCTTCCTTTAAGGGGTGCCCAAAACAAACAAGTCCAGGTAAAGGAGGGCACTTTGGGTTAAACTAAACAAAAGAGCTCTGATTTTCATTTGGATGAGGGGAAAAAACTGAAATCATAAACTCCTATATGAATTTTTGTGCTTAACTGATTTTTTTTTTCCCGCTATTGTGGTTCTCCAGTTCAAGAGGTGAACCAAAAAATCAATTATCCACCCAGCTCAAGTTAGAAATACCATAACTCTGGAATATTGCACAGACAGAATTCACAGGTCTTTATACAAACCCACTGGCAGAAGGAAAACCTAAAATGAAACATTAATTTATTTTTTTTTAATCCTCAAATGATAGCACTTCAGCCTAGTGCCTTTGGCAGATACTGCAATACAGTAAGTAAAGGAAGTGCTGGGAAAAATTAAAAAAAAAAGAGCTTTTCTGGTTTTGTTGTTTCCACTGTAGGTTTTAATAATAGAGACCTACAAAGTCCAAGGAAATGTAAGATGTTCCACAGAATGATTTACTGGAAAATTCTCACAGCAAATATGCGAAACTCCAAAGATCCTAAACGGATTTTTTTTCTTTTTTAGGCACACACTCAAAACAACTGCAGCATTAAGAATGAATCTGTAAGACTTTCTAAGAAAGGGTGTTTTGGAACAGGTTACGGGAGAGTGGAGGGAGAATGGAGTGGGGTTGATGCATTTACTATGAAGAATATCTTGCAAATAATGAATGCTTACTTCAGAGCATGGAAATGTTTAGCTACAATGCAGTTTGGATCATATGCTTAGGAACAGATTTTTCCTTTCAGTGTGCATGCCTAGCTGCCATTTCCATTAATGGGAATTAAGTACATGTGTCAAGAGGAGAAGTTAACTCTTAGAAATATAACTAATCTGTGCTTTTTTTAAGGAATGTAAATGCCACATCAGGCATGTTCAGTGTTGGCAAACCTGAATGCTGAATATAGTATAGCAAAATCTGAGAAGGAGAAGGCGGTCTGGAGGACTGAAATTTCTGTGCTATTTAGAGTTTTTCAATTTACTGAATTTCTTCAAGGAAAAAGTAAAACCATCTCATTTGCAAGTGGGAAGCCCTCATTTATCAGCTATTACTTGCACTTTCAGCAGGGCCCTACCATCTGCAACCCTCCCTGTTAAAAGAGAAATGATGCTACCCTTAAGAAGAAATCTGAACCTTCATCTAAAAATCTGAATTCAAACTTCCCTAAATATCACAATAAAGTCCCTAATCATTTTTTAAAAAGAAGTTGGCACTCTTTTTCCCTGTCCACTCCACATCAGTCAGGGTACAGGAACCTCAACATTAATATAGTTGAAAACTGTAATTTAAGTAGGAATTTTTTAGAAATGAAAAATGGCATACGTAAATACATATAAAATTAAATTACATAGCTATTTTAGCAACAAGGAACTTCTATTTGTAAAAATGAGAAAAATCAGAAAGTTGACACATCCCTGATTTTTGTGTTATGTGTTGGTCCCTCACCCCTCCATCCCCCTATATTTTGGGTATAGCTTGTTTTATTATTTATCCATACTGCCAGTTAGCTACAGGGTCTCTTTACTGTTTGTCTTAGTACTCTTGGTCTGCACAGAAGCAGCCTGAAAAAAAAATTAAATAAAACCAGGACAGTTAAAAAAAAAAAAAAGTCTTAAAAATAGAGAACATATCCATGGATAGGAACTGTGCTCGAAATGATTTAAGGAGCTAACTGGATTTCAAATTTACAGTTCCTCGTTAAGGTTCTCAACATAAAATGTTACTAAAATAGGAACCTGTTGCTCCAAGTCTTTTTTTTTTTTTTTAATGTTCTTTTTTCAGCGGAGTTATCTTGCACGGAACATACCGTCCCGACTGAAGCCCACAGCCTCACCTTGTGCACAGAATCCCTGCTCTGCCTCCATCCCAGTCGGGATGATTCCTCTCTGAGTGACAGGTCTGTTTACTGTCAGTGCCCATCTGATCTTCAGCCTCCCCGATGACAATGCCAGCAGGAATGTTCTTCTTCAGTGTCATTTCCAATGACTGTTCTGAACATGTAAATGCCTGCCACAATACCCCCTGACAACGAGCCCAACTCATTTCATGCAGATAACCAGCTCCCATCAAAAGGAAATTACTCCCTTTCTCCCTGGTGCGTGTGTGTGGAGGAGTGCTTGGTAGAAATCAAGTCTCTTCTGAACAAGCAATCTCTTTTATAGCTAAACATAAGCTTCTGAGGCTAAGTATCGTAAACCCACAACTTTGATCTATTTGTAGTAGGTAATAATTGTTGAGCATGATTTCCAGTGCACTGACATTGAGATCATTCTGCTTAACCCAGTGGGTCTTTCTGTCTGGCTCTCATAATTCCTTCACCACCACATTCTCGTCACTTCCACCATAACAATTCTGTTTCTTTCTTTAACTGATCCCCTGGACAGGGTTGGAGTCATCATATTTTGTCTCTGTATTTCTAATCTGACTGTTTTTCCCACTCTAGTCTGCTCTTACTAACCTGTGCACTAAGGATGCTGGATTTAAAACAAGCAGATTTGCTTCCATTGACCGTCAAGCAACATGCAATTAAAAGTGCAAGGGTGTTTTAGAATAATCCACAGCACCTTGTCCCATGGGGTTTGTGAAGGCACTCCAGCCTTCCTCTTGTGGTCATGAGGTTTGCTCTGGTGTTTGCAATCAAAATTCTCCCCACCCACACATACATCTCCCGTCTGCTTCTCTTACTAGAAGTGGTTTTCTTCTACTGCCATTACAATCATTTGTGACACTTAAAGCATAGAACTACAGCCACCCTAAGCTAACCAGATCGAACTCTTTGGAGTTGTGCATGACTCAAGCTTCTACAGCTGAATTCACAGTTGCCCTCCCATTTTATAAACTTTGTTGAATTATATTATCATTTGCTAATCACTTTTTACTAGAGGAGCAGTGAAGAATTAGGTCTTTTGTAAGAAATATCTTCTATGTGAACCAGTTACAGTTATGACTGCAATTGCAATTAGACAAAGAACACAAAGAAAGGTAACATCCTTACATTCTACAATATGTAGAATCTTATCTATTTTATTCCCTTTTAGTCTGTATAATCATAAGGATTCATGTAACTGCTGTCTAGCAAGTGTTTCAAAAAATATAAATACCAAAATGTTAAATTCAGAACAAATTTGGAAATATATTCTCTTTCTACTGTGCCCTGCATGAGATCCCTGCATTATGTCTGTGATAAGACTAATACAAATCAGTGTTTATCAAATGCATTCTATTGATATTTAACTTGTTATATATGTCACTGTGAAGACCAATCTGTAAATTAAGCAGTGATTCTAATGACATTAAATGCAAGGGAAGGAGTTATAAAACACATTGCTATCTTACACATGAAACAGCAATCAATGAGTATGTAAAGTTACATTTCATTTATAAACTTACAAAAGCATACGTAAGCCTTAATTTAACGGTGTTCTGATGCACTTTTCTAAGTGATTTTCCACTTCTGAGTAAAAGCAAAAATTTGAACTCCTACATTCAACACACAGACTTCAATTCAGCCACTATTACAGAGAAATAAATACATAAGTATGGTATAAAACAGACCAATGGCTTGTTGTTATTGCTCTTTGTATGGAGACTTAACTCTTGCTTCTCATCTCTCATTACATGGGACAGCTAGAGGCTAGAAACATTGCCGTGGTAGCATGCTGAAGGCTCCTGGGAATGCTTCTGTACCTTGTATGGGCAAAAACTGAGAAAATACTGCTACAGTGTTCTGAAGCATAAATATGGGAAAATCGGAATATCTGGGGACACTCTTCAAAAGCCCTAATGCAACCCAGGTACAGGACTGACTACCTTCTAGTACCAATTAGCTTGTAAGACAGATCTTCAAGAGTTGCCACTGAGGTATATTCAGAATATAAAAGAATCAGAAAGGAAATATAAAAAACCCCCAAACCAAAAAACATAGGAGAAAAAAAAAGCACTGGATTGAGACAAACATTCATTAAGATAAAAATACAAAGAGGTTTCTCAGGAACGTTTATCAAAGAAAACTTATGTCATAAATTTTTGTCTGCCTGGAGGAGGTCCAGAGCTGAGTGTCTCTTCTCTTGCCATATAACATTGTACTGAGTCCAGACTGCACATTTGGTCACCCGCTTTTCCCTTTAAATAACACTTTCTAATGTGGCTTTTGTTTTGTTTTACAAAGTTTAATTTCTCTTTCTTTTGATGCATTTTCCCTTTTTCATTATTTCAGAGTTGTGTAAAAGTAATTAGTGACACAATGCCAAGGACTGAACCTCACAAGCAACCCAAATATTTTGATTCACTGCAAATGCAATCCATAATTTACAAAGTGCCTGACCCCCATCCAATAAATAAAATAAAATAAATGAGACAACTTCTGCATGTTAACAGCCCGAGGCATACTGAGAAAAACATCAAAATGCAGAAACAGTGAATGTCACCACATTAGACAGCAGAGATAGTCCTTTGACACTTTTTCAGGAAATGAAATCACATTCATACATACCTTTTTAGCATTTGACCCCACACGATCAGTCCTGTCAACCATTTCTCCTGGTATTTGCATGTAGCCACTGCCCTTTCTTGAGAGCAATGTGGTTCAAAATCTGGGCAAGGATTTCACAAGTGAGAATGTCACAGGTGAAACTTGTTTTCTTAAGGAATTCTGGGTTAGCAATAGAATGGCAGCAGGTGTCTCCAGAAGTGCAAATTGGGTGGAAAATAGGAGACAGAGACACTTACTTTTTCTTTTTTTTTTTTTTTTTTAACTGGCCTTGTCTTTTTTATTGATTTTGCAACTTGCCATAAATATCTCAAAGGGGCCTCAATACTGTAGTCAAAGTAAAAACCTGCTGTATGCAGCTAGGACAGGCCTTTGGCACAAAAGCAACCATACAGAGTTTTGTGCCTACAATCTCTAAAACCATCACAGTTTTTATAGTGATTTGTGGCTCACGACACATAGGGCCATGAAAAATGATGTTAACAGAGATTTGTGTTTCATTGCACAAAAGAAATGCACCTCATTTAATGAAAGCAAATTTTCTTATGATAGTTTGAAAAATCACCACAGAATTTAAGTGAGAACTCCTCCTCAGACACAAACTACATCCTGCTTCAAAGCAAGAGTCAGTTCTCCACTATATTAAGTCTTAGGTGTTTCGAATCCAGGTGGGCTTAGACTGGACAAGAGTTCTATAATGGGGAGAGGGTGGAAATTTATTTCTGTCCCTCATCTCCTGCTGACTGCTTTACCTCTGCCATATACTTTACTTTATAAAAGTACATAATTATACATTACTTCTGAACTAAAACTGAATTACAAGTTGAATAAAAGACTGTTTTCTATTTTATATGTTTGCATTTGACTGAATGACTCATTCTCATAATAACTGAAAAAGTAAAAAGAAGTAATTGATCTCATCCTTGATTTCATAAACTTCTGGGTTTATTACTTATCTTTTCTCTAAATAGTCTCTAGCTCTTTCTTCATGTAGAAGTCAGTTGAATAAAGATTAAAATTTGCACTGCTTCTTTTTGAACTTCTGTTTCTGCTACACAGATTCTTCAGGAATCCTAACTCATACAGACACAAACTCAGTGTTACAGGAAAGGACCTGCTACTGACATATGTCACTCTAGTATTTTCAGCATTACTTCTTATTCCACTTTCAACCACTGGATCTTGTCTTTGGATCATGCCACCTACTTTGATGAAGTATTCCATAAGGAAACATAGGCCATCTTCCCTTCTGCTGCCAAGTGGTCAGAGTTACACTGGAACAGGGCACTGAGCATCATCACATCCATTTTTCTGCCTGAAGTGCAGCATTTGGCCTTTGTCAGCACCACACTTGTGTAGCCAACCTGCCCATCCCTCCTGCATGGAGTCCTCTACTGTCTTCTCCAGCCCTGACTTGAGTGATTCTGCCTCAGACACAAATGTTTAGGTACTGTTCACAGCTATTTTTAATTCATGAAAACATATAAGTGAAACACCACCTACAACACTCAGACTTTGGATACCCCGTTGCAGTTTTTGTACAGCAAACACTGATAATACACTTTGAGTTTTGCCTTCTGCCCCTCAGACTATTTAATTCTTGAAAGCACTCCTATCCCACAACCAGTTTTCTAATAACCCCTTGTAAAGGTCTTCTTCAAAAACTTTCTTTAAAGGAAAAAAAAAATCCAATGATTATATTTTATTATTTGTTGACAAGCTCAAGGAATTACCTTTATATCATTTTTCTTTACAAAAGCTATGCTGATGGATAGCTATAGTATCACAATGCTCATCTATATGCCTCCCAATTTTATTTTTTATTACTATTTCAACCAATTTATCAAGTAAGGAAAGAAAAGTCATTAGACTAATTCTCAGCATCAATTCTACTGTTCAATTAAAGAGAAGCAGAAAAATTGCTTTCTCCAACCTTACAGGTTAGAAGCCAATATTAAAAGGAAAGACTACATATTAAGTTAGCAGCCCTATTTGAGCTCATCATCAGTTTCCAGTAGCACATTTTGATATGTCTAACTTTACCTGCTACTCTATTGCTCTTCATTTGATGAGTTTAGCACCTACTTTTCCTTCACTTTTTTCTTTGACAGTAGCTAATCCTTAATATTGCAAAAGAATGGCTACAGGTTAGATTTCTCTCGAGTCTTATGTGATAGAATATGTCAAGGAAATAACTTGATTTCTCAGCAAACCTGTTATCCTTTTTACCTATTATTCTGTGTTACAATACCAAGGAAACAATCCTTAACTACTATCCTATATTACAGTACTGAGGGAAGAATTATTTACAAACTTGATGTGGGCGGCCTTTTAGAAAACATCTGATTTTACTCCATGTAATTTCAACCCATCCCCAAGACATTATGCTTGTTTTGGATGGGGTTCTCTTGCATTTCTAGCTAGCAAAAATCACGACATCCTCCAGTTTTAAGCCACACCTATTTGAACACCACACTTCCTTTCCTAACACTGTATACTGGGCTGTGCAAACCAAGCCTTCCACTTGGAAGCAAGTCAATACTCTAAACTTGGTAAGACTCAGAGGTTAATAAACTTTAACCATGCCTCTAAGATCAGAGCCTCTCGTTGTCAAGGCAGTATGAAATGGCCTCAGCTCCCCAAAACTGAGGGAACTACGGGTTCCTGCAGCTGGCAGTCAGACCAGAGATTTTATGAGATGTAGATTTTGCACCATGTAAGAGGTTTGATAGTCTCTGGACATGGTTGGACTAGATCATATAAGGAGAAATACTGTGGGTTTTTAGAAATGATCCAATGACTTACATTTACAAATCTGACTGCAGAGTTTTGTGTGGCTACTGTGCATGGCTTGCACTGTTTTCATAGGGGAATAGAAAGCACGTGAAACCAGATGGAAAAGTTTCAACATTAACCAAAACCTTACAGGTTATGGTTTTTATTTTAAAAAGACATATTTTTTACAAAATGTCTCATTATACTAAAATTTTATCTGCAAACACTACTTTGGTTATTGGTAAATATACACAATCTCTCTGTCCCTCTCTCTGATATCCATACAGGACCTGTAGCCTACCCCTAAAGTACAGGATATTCAGTGAAAAATTCTTAGTACTGTGTTTTTAATGGTTGTTACACACAATATCTGTGTACCACAGTGGATGCTCATATGTGGATATTCAGTTATTAATATAATACAGTGAGTTTACTACCTGAGGAGGACTGCAATGAGAAAATCTGCTGGACTATTCAGATTTGCAGGTTGATGAACCCCAGGAATAGCAGGAAGGAGGCTCACCCCCATCTATGGGGGCAGTATGAAGGCTACAGACCCCATTTCACGTGCTTAACTGGATCCCATATCATGTGGACAGTAAACTCTGTGCAACTTTGTGGCATTAGCCTGACTACAGTCACTCCTTGCATAAACCAGGAGCACCTTTCTAGGGTTTTCAGATACTTACCAGTGCTTACTAAAGTGTCAGATATTGTTGAGCTGTTCCTGGCTATCCAAAATCTCAACAGATCACAGCACAAAGCCACGAGGTAGTAGATTATTGCTGAAAGCCACACAGATTGCCTAATTCTTTCCAGTTTGCTTTTCTAGAGAAGTTTTCAGACTTAGAACATTCACTGAGTCAGCTACAATACAAACCGGGATCCCTCTTGGCATCATTCTAAACTGGAAGCTGATACCGATACATTTCCATTCCCATAGCAGTGAATAAAAGTTTCCTCACGCTCAGAATACAGACAATTCTTACTTCTGGTCATGTAAAATTTACCTATAATATTTGTGGTTACCTCCTGAACAGTGTGACCATTCTCCTTGTGCTTATGCCTTTGTCCACAGGTAGCCACATAAATGTCATTGCTTTCTCAGTGTTTAAATACACAGAGATGAATGAAGGAAGTATTCACGGAAAGTATTCATTTTGGGTACTGTGATCCATTCCAAACATCAAAAAACCTTCCAAACCTAACAAAAATCACAAAAAGGTAAGTGCAAAGTGACTTTATAAATATAAAGTATCTATAAAGTCGTCACTAGGTGGGTCCATAGCAATGGATTAGGCTTTGAGAGATATTACATGCAAAACATTAATGCTTAAAATAGATGCAATACAGACCAAAAGAGAGCCTGGAAATGGGAAAGTAAAATGGAAGAGATTCTTTCCTCCAGCTGCAGAGCCATCAGGCTCTGAAACCAAAGGGCTGAGGGGCTGTATTTTGCATTGGCTGTCCACCCTTGCAGATGGTTTTGTTAGGAAGAGTGCAATTCAAATTATAATAGAAGTTACTCATGTTCTCTGGTAAGCAGGTCCACATGCTTACAAAAGAGTGGTATTTCTCCTTTCTGTAGGAGTAAGGTTAGGGATGAAGGAATGTATTCTTGCAGACTTAAATCTCTGCATCTTCAAGCCAAAGGAGGAATGCCCCTACATCCTCAAAAATATTTATTTGGGGCAGTGAGTGGAAAGGAAAGTGTAATTTCTTACATTACTTGTCTTTTGAACTGCTGTATGAGTAAGGCCTGGGTTCCAAGCAGAAAACCCTTTATTTTCCATCTGATCACACTTATTCAGATCTAGTTAGACTTCAGCCAAGTAGGAAACAGCCTCAGTATGGCCACCATGACAGCAAGGAAGAAATAACAGGTATTTTCTCATTTCTGCTAAGCAGAAGCTCCTATCAGGACACAAGGATGATGGAAAACGTGGGTGGATTATTTGGTTCCAGCTGGCTCCACATCACACACTAAGGAAATGCCACGATCTTTGACAGGTTCATATTAGCAAAAATCAAGCAAAAGATTATGGGAAAGCTTCCCATTCCATTATCAAATAATTTGGGGGAGGGAGAAGGATGAGAGACTAGCAGTTTTTCTTTCTAAGCTCTCAGGAACTGTCTATTTTTATGACCCTTTTAGTGTTGAAAGCATTGTCTGAAATAAAGACTAATCTCAAAGGATGTGAAAGCAAACCTATCGTTAGACTATTCAGAAAATGTAAAGCAGGAAGAAATGAACCATTTTCATCTGGTGGAGCTGCTACACAGCAGGTTTAACTCACTGCCTACTGACAGGTGCCAGGGCCTGGAGCCCAAGCCCAGGACTCCCCCCCATCTTACCCATGGCTCAGGACTCCATTTCAGCCCCTGAGGCCATCAACCCTTGTCCCAGTGATGCCACAGCAGGGCCAGTCTTTGGCTCCCTGCAGTCCTGCCAAACCTGGTCCACCGTGGGACTAGCCTTAGCCTGGCCCCATGGATGTGCTCCATGCCTGCAGCTGGAGCTGCCCTGCTCCTGCCCAGCCCGTGTGGGGGGAGTCCCCATATTTCCCAGGCCCCTGGGAGCAACCAGCCCGTTGGCACCCTGACAAGCCCTACTTCATCCCCCACCCCTAACACAACCTACCCAACAACTCCAATACCCAAATCAAATAAAAATCAACATCACAGGCGTCTTCCTTACAGAGTCAAGTGGGAACATGTCACTCATACATGAACACACTGTTCTCAGTTACACACATAACTTGTCTATATACTGTATAGAATTAGGTGCCTTAGACACAGCCTGACTGTGGCAGTCAATAAGGAAGCTTATTATACTGTGGAGGCAGTATTTAAATACTATTCCCCACTGGTGTTTGAATTCACTGCTGCTGAGAGACTGCTCCTTGCCTTTGGACTCCACAATTCAACCCTGTCTTCTCCCTTTGGACCTTATCAGGCCATTGCTTTCAGGAGGAGAGAAGGGACCACCTCAATTCTCTGAGTGCTGCCAGAGGAGGAAGAAGGGAGGACAGTGCCTACAGCTCTCTGTACCCCACACACCCAACAGTTCAGCAACTAGGAATGACTGATAACACCTGGGAATGGTGAAGCTGGGGCCAGCCCTCCTGTACCTGAAGGCTACAAACTCACCCTGCTGTTCCCAAAAACTTGCTCCAGCTTCCAGGTACTAAAGCTGCAGCTACGAACCAGTCAAATACAGTAAGTCCCTCTAGAAGCTGCTACAAGATGAAGAAAACTTGCTTTTATGGGAAAGTCAAGTACCACAATGATGATCCACTAGCATGGCAGGTAAAGCACACAACCGAGAAGATGGCCCTCCAACTTCCAGACTCTCTTCCATAGCCTCTCTTCATTTTACATGAAAATGACCATGGATGAAGTATTAAAATTGTTTCATTACCTAATTCATTAAGCTAGGAGAGAAATATCTTTCTGCAGCCAAATTACTCTTTTATTCTTTCTTGGTCAGTTTGAACAATTTCATTAAAAACATTACACATCTCAGCCAGTCCCAGATTCCCTGACATTCTAGTGGTTGGGCCACTCTACTCAAAAGTAGGAAACACACATCTGAACCTCCCACAGCAAGAGGAGAGACTAACCCCCACAGAGCAGCACTTCATCTGTGGATCTGGGAGATCTCTGAGGAAGATAAGTGCTACTCTGTTCATTTCTACTGAGACAGCAACACTTCTGAGTGCACTTTATTTTAAGTTAAGGATCTCATGCAATTGGGAAGTTTCAGCACAATCAGGGTAGACAGAAGCTAAGAAGAGGTTCTTGGGATCACAAGATTTCATTTAGGCACTTAGGCTCTGTCACTGTTCATTTTAAACACTTGCAGATCTGAGACTAAGTGCAGCTCCAATTAAAGGGAACAAGATATTCCCTGAGTAAAGAAAATGGATGTGGCTGGAATAGAACTCCCTGACAGGAACCTGGCTGGAAATACATGTAAACTCCAGAGTTTGATCCCGGCATTTAGAAATCTCTTGGAATTAGTACCTTGGATTCTGAAAAATACATGTTTGCTACACCTTTAATATCTGCTCAAAGCCATTCAAGTGTTCAAGGAGTGGCAAGAGTTAATTTTTGTGAAGTATTACTATCAAACCACACCAGGATATACATAGAGCTCATCAGCCAGTTCTTTCGGTACAGTTAAACAACGCACTCAGCCAAGACAACATAAGATAGCAGCACTATGGTACGAGCTAAGTACTATTGTATCATCAGGGTACCCTCTCAAACAAACACTCTAAAGACACTTACTTAGTAATTTCTGAACAATTTTGACTATGCAGTTAACCCTTTTCTTGATTTCAACGTGCACCACCAAAAAATACGTATCACGTAATCTCTAGACACAGAAAACATCACTGAGGTAAAGACAAGCTGCCTAATGGTTCTAACAGGTGACCTTAGGGTAGGAATTCCCCAGTTTATAATACCAGTGCTGGTCCAGCTTCTCTCAGATCTTTAAGGTCTTGTGAACCCTACCACTAAGCATCCCAATCCTAAAAAAAAAGCCAGTAGTTATTTTCTGGGGCTTCCAAGACAATCTACGAGTCATTTTTTACAGCGCTTTCAAAATATAGAGTACTCCATGTAAGTGCACAGAATTGCTGAAAGAACTGACCAATGGATCTGGAATTTTCCTTTTGTGAAACTGTTGTTTCAACAGCCACAATTTCTCTCATTGAGAGACTATTTTCTTTGAATCATTGTATGTTATTAACTTCTCTAATACATAGCAAGGATTTGTATAAACCAAGACAAAAGTTCAGACTAGAGGAGGATCGCCGTGGGACTATATTCTGCGGCTTCCTCTGGAATCCCCTCACCAATCATCTGTTCTTCAAAAGGCAGAGATGGTACAAGGGATGGAATACTACTTACTGGATGACCTGGAAGCGTCGTGAACGTTAATTTGAGAAAAAATCAGTGTTTGCTCATATTTCGTTTGTGTTCTTTGGGATTTATGGCTGTTGTGAAAAGCCAGGTTAACAGTAGTGGCCACTGTAGCTGATATGTTGTTTGGTGTGGTATTTGGATTTTGGTCAACAGAGGATTCTGCTTTATATGCACGTCAATATCCAAGATCTTGAGTAATGCTGATAAACCAGAAAAACCATTTATTGCAAATCTGATATACTTCATGTCAATAATACTGCAAACAAGCCTCTCATCTCATATTGTATACTATTCACTCCCAATTAAGCCTGAAAAGAGAAAAGCAAGGAAGAAGGCAAAAAGACCAACAAAACTCAGAACTTTTTCAGTTCTTCTAAAAGGTTCTGTTCAAACAGAAGATCAAAGTATAGTCTGGTTCTTATTTTATCCGGAGTTGGCTTATCTATCCACCATAAGGACTTCTTTAATTCCTGTAAAACAACTGTGTGTTCAGGAGAGTGTCTATTCTGAAAATGTTTCTATTCATAAAAACGGTCTTGCTGAATTCAAGCTCTCCAGTATGTTTGCAACTCAATGTGAGATTTACTGGCTGACAGATAAAAGATGTCTTTTTCAAGCACCAGTCCTGAACACTCAGTGAGGGATCATAAAATCAATCTGGTTACCTAGTGGCTCATCCAGCAACAAAAGGAATAGACAATTTGTTCACTGTCAACACGTGGACAACTCCATTGCCTTTGCTGCCTTCGGTGGGGCCGTGCAGCCTCGTGGAGGAGCCGCACTCGGGCGCCTGCTCCTGACGCACGGAACAAAGGAAGTTTCATACCACTGTTCTCTGAAGCTGCCGCTCGTACAGTGTGGAGCAGGGGTCGGCAACCTTCCAACGGTGATGTGCCAGATTGTAATTTTCTTTCCCAAATTAGAGTTTAAGAATGCTGGCAGGAACTTTGCAGGAGCCAACAGACGCTGCCTCTCAAAGAGGCAACATGCTGCCAATCAGCTGATTGGCAGTATCTTGCCTCTGTGTGAGGCAGGGGCTCTGGGCTCCCGGGGAATTAGGATCTCGATAGGAGCTGGTGCCTCTCAGAGATACCTCCTGCACCGACCTTCCCATGTGCCATTCTGTAATCTGACCTACTGATACCATGATTGGCCAGCTCCTAGCTTCTACCCTAAAAATTTGTCCAGAATTCAAAGCTGTATCCCAGCTTGGGCACTGATTCTAGCACGGAGGCAAAAGACCAAAGGAAAATAGCATTTAATGCTTCCTGAAGCTTGCAAAGTCATGGGAAATAATACAAATTTCCTCAGTCGTGCAAGTTTATTTGTAACTCTGAGTTTCTGTCCAGAAGCACATGGGCAATTCCAGGGCTTGAATACACGCTTTAGAGAAAAAATTAACTTAAAATAATCACATGTACCCTTGCACTTGCTTCAAATTCACATACCTATTTCACTTTCAGGAGTTGACAAACATTTTCAACTAGTCAGAGAATAAATACACATAAATGCAACACAGTGGTTAGGGTAGAATAGATAATGGCAAGCAACTGCACATTGAAAAATGAAAAACACTTGAGAAAACAAACAGTAATTTTCTGAGTTTTTTGGCAAGACAGTTATCTGAGCTTAACTGAGACATAAAAACTACCATCTCTGCTTTTTCATTCAAAAACTGTAAAAGGGGAAAAGAGTCATCCCACCTCTTCCAGATTTTTAGTGAGTAGCTGTCATGTTTTGAAGGCACACAAATTGTGTATATTACCAGCTGCACTGTCATCAGCCACATGGAAGGGGTACAAGTGTGGAACCTTTAAGAGCAGGGCTGTCTACTTCCCATCTTCCTATTTCCTTTTCCGTGCGGGCTCTGGTTCACAATCTTCCTCTAAGAATAGCAGCAGCTCCAACTTCTGTGCCACTGGCAGTACTTCCCTGGCTTTTGTTCAGTAAATAGTCTAATTCTGCTGAGCTGGTAGCAGCTGAGATTGTTAGTGATATATTGTCCTAGCATTAAACACACTGTCACCTGGCAGGATGATTGACTGGAGCCTGAATCTTGGCAGAATAGTGTTTTGCAGTTAGTTTGGCATTTCTTTATTAAGTTCAGGTTAGATTCACTTAAGGAATGCGCTTGCCAGCTATGCCATGTTTTCAACTTTATATCCATCATGATGATTAATGGTCTGTTTACACAGATATTCATAATGAAATTCTTACCTTCTTTTCCCAGCCCAACATAAAACACACCTATCATTGTGTTCTGTTGAAGCAAGCCAAATTCTATTAGCAACATTTTCAGACATCAGCATAGGATGTTTCCCTACTCTGCAAAAGTCCTAAACTTTCTAAACACGAGTGCATATTTTTAGCAATTGATACTGTTCAAAAAATTACACATCATACAAAACCACTCTTCACATCCTTGCTTTCTTCCCCCCTCTTTCCTTTGCCTCTATACTCCTGTAATTCAGTAAGCCATCTAGGAATATATGAAATTTCAAGCATCTGCCTCTATTCCTATGCAATTATCAGAACAGAACTATTATAACGGTAGTGCCTAGGAACCTCAGCCACCAGTGGATGGTAGTTGCTACATAAACACAGAGAAAATCATAGTTCCTGCCCCAGGCATTTTGCAAGTTATGAAACAAGAGGCAGCAGTTAGACTGCGGCGGGATGGAAGCAATGAAATACATTTGCTCAAGATTATTATGCAGTGGTCTCACAGAGACCTATCAAGCTATTTTAGATATTAAGACAAACTATCAGTCCAGCCACAGTTTCAACAACTTCATATACCTCGTTGTCAAGCTTTGCAGACTACCATTGTTTTGCGGTTTATTGCTTAGGAATGGCTCAACTGTACCATTTCACCTTCTGCAGTAATGGACTTCCATCCAGGGCTGTCGCTGCTACTTTGAAAGCTGAGAGTACAGACCGAGAGACACAGCTGTGCTATGAAGCAGTTATGAAGTAAAGAAGTTATTAATCCCTACAAGCATATAAATCACCATGCCCAAATGCAGTACAGTTTCTCTAGTATATTTTATTCCCCCTCAGATATATGAATTTCTCTTGCTCAATCTCCCTTATGATATCTATAGATTTTTTTTTCTTAAGTACCTGGGGCCAGGTTCTAAAAAATGCCTTAAAATGTATCTAGAAAATCACACTGTAGCATTCAAAACTGCTTACAGAAGTAGCGCTTAAGCACATTTTAAAATTCCAGTTAAACCTCCCGGTGCCTAAATAACTTAGGCACTGACCCATCATGCTAAAAAATTCGCTCAAAACTTCCTCCTCTTCCCATACACAGCTCAGTGCTCTGTGACAATAAACCCTTTCTTCCTGGGTTAAATCTGGTAGCAGCCAAGTTTTCCCTTCAAGTACTTAATTAATCTTATTGCCAAAGTATTCTTCTTGAAACCTTGATAAAGAGCCACTTAGCACTCAGAATTAAAATTTAAGGGAAAGTAAGCTCGGATGGGATTTGTCTCACCTAACATTACACATCTTCAGCATACCTGTTAGTATGTGATCTAGACTCCATTTGTAGTTAGCAGAGAAAAGTGGGGTCTCACAGGACAGAAATAATTTGGCCCATTCTAAATAACAATGAAAGGATCTGGTGAGTTGCATCTCAGAAGCACCCACATCTCTGCTTTGACCAGAAAGAAGGAACATTTCGGCACTGCATCTGCTTTGAAGGCATGAATTGCACCACTGTGTCTGGAGGTTAAAACAGGATGTTGATAGTCAAGTTTTATGAATTCCTTCCTTTCTGTCATTGACTCTGATCATAACCACCAGCAAATCATTTAACTTCTCAATGTTTCAGTTTATGTATCTATAAAAAAAGGTATATTATAGTGCTATTACATTCTAGATATGCTGCAGAGTCACAGTAAGGCAAAAGTAGCTCTTGAAAGTGTGCTGAGAACCTCAGAGGGAATATATTAAATTGTGCAAACCATATTAAAGAGACTACTAAAGAATGGGGGAAACAACTGACAAGACTTGGGAGCAAGGAATAAAAGAGATTAAATTCCACTCGCTGCACATAAATGTTGTGAATAGTCTATCTTACAAATGTTTAGCATGTCACACATGCTCAAGAGAGCTAATATTTCAAGGTGGATTTTCTCCACACCACGAGGAGAAGCGGAGAACTTGGTTAAATTGTCATCTAGAGTTACAGAGCACATGCAAGCCAGGAGAGTTTACTGTGCCACTAAGCCTTGCAACACTGTAAATGAAGCTCTTGTTGCAGGGTGCTAATCTTCTCAGAATTCTTATTAAAAATGGATGATTGCATGTACTTCCAAACTGCCAGGGTGTCAGTTTTTGATTTATTAAGCCCATGAGCATTGCTCCTGGTGCACTTTCACAAGCCTTTCATAAAAACCAAAGGGGAAAAAATTGAGGGTGAAGATGGTAATTTTCATGGAATTTTTTCCCACTTAAGAGAGTCTAGAAGAGGCATATGTTTAAGTTGTTAGCCAGGACAACACAGGAATTTTTTTTTCTGGATTTGGTGCTCTCCCAGTCTGTATCTGGAAGCAAATGGTTAATGCTCCACACACAGCCAGGGGTGCTGTAAAGGAGGGAGGAATTGAGCACCCGAGGTGATTATAGCTGAAAACATGACTATAATGTAGGGAAATAATTCATATTTAAATAATTGATTATTATCTACAAAGTTATCATTATAATCATGTTTATAATGAATGCATGTTTTACCAATTTGAAATAACTAAGTATTCTAATCTTAGTAAGCTTAAAGAAAGTCTGTTAATGAGATAAGAATATTTTCCTTTCTGCATATGTATTAACTGCTCTTTTTTTCAGTTTAGAAAAGATGCTTGCAAATGGATTACTCTGGGATGTGCTCTTACCAATTCACCAGTGTGAGTGCAGGTAGTATCAGGAGAGAACACTGCTGGGAAAAAATCTAGATAGCTGTAGGTTTTAAATTGTGCCTGCTACTTCAAATTGATATGGTGTTTCCCTTCAGTTCATTGTGCCTTTTCTTCAGGTCAATGGTCTTTCCATTCTGTTCAATGATGCCTTTACTTCTGTATTTCATTAGTGGCTGAGCCAAATCCCACTCCTGAATATCCATGAAGCATTTTTGACTCAAGGCTGTGGGATACAAAACATCCTCATTTCAGTGGGAATGGATGATGCTCTTACAGGAGCTCATCCTTTGAGTTTTCTTAATGGTATTTATTTTTCACTTTTCCCAGGCAGAGAACAACCTCTCATTTCAAATGAAACCTGTACTATAAATATCAACAGCACAGTCACTTAGAAACCCATCCTCATACTATGTTAGGTGTTAACTTCCCCTAAAATCAATGGAATTTAAATCACAGAATGGTTTGAGTTGGAAGGGATCTTGGAGATCATATAGTTCCAACCTCCCTGCCACGGGCAGGGACACCATTCACTAGACCAGGTTGCTCAGAGCTCCATCCAAGGGATGGGGCATCCACAAGTCATCTGGGCAACCCATTCCAGTGTCTTACCACGCTCTCACAGGAAAGAATTTCTCCCTAATATTTAATCTAAACCTACCCTCTGTCAGTTTAAACCCATTCCCCTTGTCCTATCACTCCATGCCCTTGTAAAAAGTTCCTCTCCCGTCTCTTGTAGCCCCTTTCAGTTACCAGAAGGTGCTATAAGGTCTCCCTGGAGCCTTCCATTCTTCAGGCTGAACAACCCCAATTCTCTCAGCCTGTCTTGATCAGAGAGGTGCTCCAGCCCTCAGATCATCTTCATGGTCCTCCTCTGGACTCACTTCAACAGGCCCACATCCTTCTTATTCTGGGGGCCTCAAAGATGGACACAATCTTAAATCTCCTCAAGGATTGGGCATTTAGTCTGATATAATGAATTCTAAAGGTATTTTACTTTCAAACCAACTGGCAAATACAGTCACCAGTGGATATTCCTGCCTACTTTACAAACAAGGTGTTGAATTTTACATAGGATTGGTGAATCACTGATGGGACACTTCTTGTGAACAGCTTGACACGTGGCAGGCACCTTCTCCATGTTCAAACCTCAGTAGTCAATAGATGGATTCAAGTTCAACATATTTGGTTTTGAAAGACTGGCAGGTATTTTCCTGGATGTGTACTCAGGATCCCTTCATCTGCTTCCCTAATAATTTGTATCAGTGCATGGAATTGTTCTCTTTCAAGTCACGATAACAAAGGCACCAGCTCTTCCCATTTCAGATCAAAAAGAGAGCATTGTGATACAGAGGTCATCCTTTAGGTTATTATTTTCCCAGTTAGATAGACTGTGATGGATTTTTTTTTCTTGTGTAATTTGATGAAATCAATTTTAGGACTGTATAGAATTTTGAAGCATTTAAAAATTACCTGAAAATACAGTTTTGTCCAGTTTTGCAAGATACATGCAACTTCAAATGCCATCGTTTTGCTACATGGCAAAACAGTGATTACCAGTAATAGATTGATCCTTCAGGAAAAGAAGAAGTCTTCTAGTTACAGTACTGCCCTGGTTGAGAGACAAGTTCCCCTGATAATCATAATCAGCACTTGATGTTCCAATTAATGCAACTGTACATCATTTCTTCAAAAGTATGTAAACTGAAACAGTACTTTTACTTTTCCTAGTCACATTGCTGCTCATTTATGTATTTTAGCTCAAAGCAGGAATGCAGACTAACTTATATTTGTCAAAATACCAAGAATTAAGCTCTGGCTGCAGGTTATACATTGCACGTGTTATCACACGTGTGCAGAGAGAGAAATGGAAAAGCAATGGAAAGTCATTTCCAGTATCACAGTGATTCTGCCTCTCCTTGTGTCTTCCCTCCCTTATTTTATGAGCTCCTGGAAAGGGTAAGTCTGGGAACAGGTCTCCTCCAGGAGCAGAGCTGCTATGGAGTCCAGAAATACCAGGAAACAAAACAAAAGCCCTGGGGTCTAATAAACAACATACAGTCCCCATGGGCTTTCACTCTCTTGGAGTGATTATTCTAACAGCATCTGAAGGGTAGTGCACACACTGGTACCAGCTACAGTAGCAGGGATTACGCCTTTGCCTCCACAGTGAGCATATGGAGAAGCAGTACCCTTCCCTAAGGTCTGTGGAGACAAAGAGAAGACATGCACTAGACATGTCTCAGGCTCCCAGCCAATCCTTCTTCCAACTTGATAGGCAAGTCAGCTACCCTGTGCTTTCCTTCAGTTCTCGGTTATAAACTTCTCCTACCATTTAGTTCTTACACAGCATAAGATAGTTGCTAACACGAAGAGCATTATAATATCTGTGTCCTGCAGTCTTGGCCCAAATACATCATAGTGGCTGTTAATTGGTAGCTAGTCATCCCAGCCCTTTCCCTAAATAGTAATGCTTACCTTCAAATAGCCTTAATATTGTCTATGAAAATGAGTTCACATTGCTGCCATTGTTAGTTCAGAGGATCTATCCAATTTCAGGCTTTTCATGTTTATTAATTAAAAGGTGACTGAAAATGACATTATCAAAGCCTGCATTAAATTGCTGTCTTTGGTTTATTATGGTTAGAGGTCCCCAAATAGAATTGAAAAGGCCACATGTGTTACAACATTATTATTTTTTAAGCAGACACCACTTTGTCATCATATACTGGATTCAAAGCTAGAGGCCACAGTCAAACACACAAAAGAAGAGCTGGCTTTTTTCTCTTTCAAATTATTGATATGTAAGAGAGAGGACAGAGTAATTGTTTAATCACTGGCACATTGCTTTAAATCTAATTCTCAGCACACACAGAGAAAACACAAATGGATGGAAAGGGCACTGAGGCATTTGAGTTGATTGATGGCAGGTCAGTGGCCAATGCACAATAGTTTAGATATAAAACATAACAAATTAAGAGCATCACATTCTAAAAGCATTATATGAAGCTGATCTCAACCAGAGAGATGGTTAATATTATAAAGAGGAGGCAATACTAGCCAATGCACAATATTATATAATGGATTGCATTGGGAACAAAAAGGTAAAAAATTGAGGATGAGATATTTTTGCTATTCTTTAGAGCACTCACTTTGAAGCAATATTTGCCTATTTTAACAAATGTTATGCTCCAAAAGTTGACCCTTTCAGTTAAAAAATAATGGCAGTGTTACTCAGAAGAAGGAGTCCCAGTGGCCTCAATGGGTGCAGGCAAGCCATCCTGATTTCAAGCTAAATTCGTGTACATCCTAACAGCACAGGGTAAGTTCATCTACACAGCAGGTAACTCTTTACATAGCTAATATTTTGGACCTACTTGACATGCACAGCACTCTAATTTGGCCAATCCACTTGGTCCCAGTGAAAAGGCAGGAAGAAAGTCTCTGTGGTTATTACGCTCTCTGAGGTTTCCCAACCACTTCACGTAATTTGTTCTGTGAAGCTTTAACATGCCCTTCCCTATTCCTGTGATATGCATTAGATTTTTAATGTAAATATTTAATGTTTGCAGATCACAGGAGACCATACAGCTGAACAGATTATAAAACACTGTAAAGTTTAAAGCAACACATAGCAGACTAGTAGCCGGCACTCCTGGAGGTTTACGAGGACAAGAAGTCCCCAGTTTTCTGATCTCCCTCTCTGGGTTTCATTGTCAGAGTAGCACAAAAGAGCAACTGAAAAGATTTTAAAATGTACTATGAGGTTCTGGTTTGAATAGGTACTAGAGGAGAATGGCCCTGTCAACAGCTGGAGAGTTAGCAACTGACAGAACAATTGATAGAATTCTGGAAAAACTCTGGAAGTGCAGCTGGAATCGGGAGCTGTTCAAGCAAACTGTGGGGAATTTGGGGGATAAATTTTTTACTTTTTTTTTTCTTATTTTTATGATGTAAGGTGTTACTGCTGAGGGCTACAGTCCTGCTTCCTTTTTATATCCACATGAAACTCTGTGGGCTGCCAGGACTCAAGCACTCAAGCACTCGGTACTCAGATCTGAGAACTCGCGTCATAAGGGAGCTGCAGGCTTTCATGCATGTATGAAATGCGAGTTAAGAAGTTCCTTCACATTAAAGTTCGTATGAATCTGTTCATGTAGATGGAACCAATTTGGCTACTTACCAAAACAGTATCAGAATCTGCCCTTTGATTGCCAGGCAGAAAAGATCAGGCAGCTCACTGACTGATCAAGTGATTTGTTATGACCTAATTGTATATTTAGATGTAAATGTTGCCTTTGGATTTGCCTGTAAGGGCACAATTTGACCCTTTCCTTTTTTTTTTTTTTCCAGCTGAAATGAAATTATGCCTAAGTAACACATCAAAAGAGGTAGGAATTTACAGTTGGAACCATTTAAGGATTAGTAATATCTATTGATATTACATTAATTAGATGTTCCCCCTGTTCAAATGATTCAAATCTTTTATTTTTTTTTTCAGGACACAGAAAAAGAAACACGACTTGTACTGGAAATTAAGATGTGACCCAGCATTCATCTGCAGCTTTTGCTCTTTTCTTGACACTACCTAGCACAAATGACAGGATTGGAAGAAAGCCCAGCTAAGAATACTCCTAGATTAGGGAAACGTACCAAAACAATACATCACTCTTCAGTTACTAATTCTGAGTAGGGATTTCAATAGGACTGTTGCTTGTTTGCAACATTCAGCAAATTACATTCAGGATTGGGACTGACAATCCTGGTTTTGTCCAAGGAAGCAAACGGGCCAAGGAATGAATCATATTGAGAGCTACCTATTTGACTACAGAAGAAATCCATCATAAAAGCAGGGCATTTCTGTGATACAGTGTGGCTGAACTTGCTGCTGACTGGTATAGCAGCTGTGTGAATGGACAGAGAATTTCAGTCCCTAGAGCTCAATTCATTAGCCTGCACAAGCATTAACATTATTTCTTTGAAATAGAGGAAGAATGGGACTATTTCACAAGTATTATTGGCTCCATATACCTATAGAATGTAATAGAACGTGCTACATTTGTATATTTTAGCTAGATATCTGGCTATTAACAGGGAACATTTACCTAAAAAGTTCTGGCTTAACAAGTGAAGACTGTTTGCACGATACCTGGAAGTTTAATAGCCTCAGAAAATTATCACAGATCACTAACATGTTATCTTCTATGATGGCAAACCATTTCACTATCTGTTTAAAAAAAAAATAAATGTTTTCTTAAGAGCACTGGGTCCAGACTACAAGTTGCAGCTCTAGTCCCTAGACACACTGTTTTTCTTTTGAACCAAAACTGCAGGGAAAGTAAATACTGTCAAATCAGACAGTGTTCCAAACAGCCATCATGACAACTTCATCTTAGTATGTCAACATACCAAGTGTTTCTCCTAGATACCTCGGCAGGCCAGATTCAATGACCCCAGAGCCAGAGTAATGTTCAGCACTAGGAGCAGCTTTTCCTGCTGGCTAGATAAGAATAGCAACAAAAAAGATGTTCCTTAGAGAAAATAAGAACGACTCAAAGAACCAGCGAAAGAGGAAGAAGACTGGACATGCAGAGGGGGATGCTGGAAGGAGGCAAAATGGAAATGTGGGAGAGGTTAAAGAAAACCACAGGATGTATTGATAGCAAAGGAGGATGGGGCAGGAATTTGAGCTGTAAGTGACTGAGTTTATACCCAAAACCCTCAAATTTTCAGTCAGACTCCTCTTTAATCCAGCCTCATAAATACAGCTTGCTCTGCCATTCTCCTGCCTGACTGAGGACTGACTCTTCCCAAAGAGATCCCCTACACCACTTCCAGAGGCATCAAGGCCACCCAAGATCTTTTGCTGCAGGCCAAACCCCTCTGAGCAGTTTCCTTTCACACCAGCAGGGTTTGCCTTTTTTTTGGTCATGCTATCAGATTCCTGCAGTCGCTCTGTAGCAACATGCCAGCCACTGTGGGCTGTAGGTGGTGTGGAGGAAGGAGGGGAACACACCAGAAAGGAGTCAGGTAAAATTACTACCTTTTTCCAGATGCACATTTAGAGATACAAGACTAGGTAGCTGCATTCATTCCCAGTCCAGAAGGCCCCTAGCAGCCAACTCTTGTCAATAAATGCCACTGCAATTAATTTTTTTAAGTGTTACAAATATGGAGGAGCCTGAATGATCAGAAAGCATTTTTGGTTTTTTTGTTTGTTGGATCCAAGGAGACAGGCTGTTATTTTATTGCTCTGTGTAGATGCTCCTACTTTGATGGACAAAATGTCTAGAACAATTGGACAACAAAGTGACATAAATCCCAACAGAACAAAAATATATCCATTACCTACGGTATGTCCAGAATCAATCTCTGTGAGGGATGATTATGGTATTGACCTGAGATCTGTCAGTACATTTTCCTCTAAGAAGTCCCAAGTGCTTGTAGACAGAGCCCCTCTGGGGGTTATCTTTCATGTACACCAACATGAACTGAAAAATAAAAACTTGCCTTGTGTGTGTGCTTTCCATAGCTAGATTATAACAATTCATGTTTATTGAATTGTTAGCTCAATACAAGTTGTGATAAAAGAATAAAGGAAATTAATATATATGGTACAAGGAATCTATGTCACCAAGTCCTCAGCAACTGAGACACTAATCAAGTCTCTCCCTAATATAAACTTTCTCACCTGAGTGCTCGGTCTACCTGGACAAACTTCAGTCAATATCTGAATAAATCTGGTAACTAGGATGGCAGCCGAAAGAAAACAAGAGCTGAACAGGGTGTAACCATCAACAAGAAACCCTTAGGGTCTAATGCATTGTAATTTCAATTTATTACAAAGACCCTCATGTTCATCTGAAAGTAATACAAGCAGGTTTTTTCAGATTGTTATTTGGTCTCTGGAGAAGATGCATCCAGTTTGAGTGCAGTAATTGCAAGTGGACCGACCACACATAGATGCCTTCAAAGATCTCATAATCGCCCAGACCCAAATAACCATCCAAAGTCAAAGAATTAATTAATGTACAACAGCAGCATTATGCTGGAGGGAAGAAAACCCTACAAAACACAAACCTTGTCACATAGCCCTGTGTGATGCAGATGAAGAATCACCCTCCTTATTCCCCTGGACATTAACCAAAATAAAGTCAGGAATTTTAGTGCACTGCTAACTAATAGGATTAAAACCAGGTACATGAAATTTGAGAATGTCTCCCGACACTTAAGGCTCTCTTGGCAGTCTGTTCATCAGACAGGAGGGAAACCATAATACGAGAAGCAGTATGACAAGCTAAACACCATAGCCCACGGCCTTCATGCAATTAGAATATCTCTATCATCCTGTTGTTTTCTCATCCACCCAGAAAAACTGTGATCATCTGAACAGTCCACAGCAAGTATTCAAAAGAAATGCATGCACTGCTTCAGTCTTTAAAGAGTCAGAATCCCACCTCTCCTTGAGCATAAAAGGGAAATTCAAAGGGAGTTACTCTGCTTGTGACACTCATTATTGCTGGGGAGGTTGGTACCTTGCCCTCAAGAACCATAAGACAGAATCTTTCTCTGGCCAGGATCCTCAGTACTTATATCACAGAATTGGAGAGCCAAAGAGAGGAGAAGCTCACAGACAGGAGATGGCAAAGTTCCGCCAGGAATCCCAGCGCTCTCTATCCCATGTCAGAATAGGGCTGAGCATGTGTTATAATCCCAAAGACACCTGGTAATGCCAGATTTAGATTGCTTTCAAACCTTGTGATAGCGTGCACTTGTGGCTGATCTTGCAACACAGTTCAGGCTTGGAAGCCACGCTTCCATTTTTCAAGAATCAGTGGTCTGTCACAGAAGTTTTTTAAATTAAAACACTTGCCATAGAGACTAGAACTGTTCATAATCAGCATAAAGAGGTATAACTGTCCTAAACTCTTACATACAAAGATGATTTTTACCTGACATTCTGCAGCCATTCCAAGTTTTAGCATCGTAAAAGCTTAGAGGAAGGGGCATGGATTGCACATTACAGTGTCTGATGCATTAAAAAGGATTTTTTTCAGTCATTTTATAGTACATCTGCAGGAGACTACTTTCAAGCTGGGACTATCACTTCATCAAATTGGAATAAATAAATATTTTGCATGCTTATAAACATGCATACGCAGAGTCCAAATATGCACACTGTGTACTTCTCTGCAAGAAATCACAGAATTTTCCAAGCATCAATTGATTAACCAAAGAAAATTGTGGAAATGAGCATGAATGTTCCCATATCCACACTATAGTGGAGTAAAGTGAGGTGAAACCCCAACAGTGGGTGAATCTCTGGGTCCCTGACTGTCACGAGTACTGAGTGCCAGTCCTCAGCTAAGAGCTCACCCTGGCTCTGCTATAGGGTTTGCTTCTGCCCCAGCACTCCTTCTGAAGATCCTACAAAGCACTTACTCATATTTAATCCTTGAAGTACTCTGGACCTTGCAAGATCAAGCCTCAATGAAATATTTAAGAGACATGCATACAAAACCAAAGGTAACTGACATCAAGGATAGCCAGGGAGTCTAACAAATTACTTCAAAAATAATGATACAAAGAGGAAAAAAAACAGCTTCTAGAGAAGAATAATTCAATCAAATGTCTTATATTTGAATCTGATAGACACCATGTAGTAAAACCCTGAAATTCTGTACAATGAACATCACTGCAGTGGGTGCATAGACAGCTGAAAAAAATCACATGAAAACTCAGGTTGCACTGGGAAATGCTGTAGCTTTGTACAGCTACAGCAGCACAAAGGTTGCTCCTTTTTTACAAGTTCTATATAGATCTCATCAAGCTACTGTAATTTCAAGAGTGTTTTGTCACAGTTAGGAAGAAATTCGTACCATAGAAACCTTGGTTTTACAAAAATAGTAGTTTTTGAAGTATGCTAATTATTTTATAATTATACAATGTCTGAAAATACTTTAAAGGTAAACAGAAACAAGAGTGGATGGAAGCTGTGGCTTAAAATTGAGATGTGAGGCCTTTCAGTTGAAGCATGCAAACATTTTCAGCACGGCTTTTGATAGATTAATACATCTGTTTCCTTTTCTCTCCCCCTCCCCAAGTTGCATCAGAATTTAAGAGGAAAAAAAAAGGCAAGAAAAAGGAAAAATAGTTACGGAAACATGTACACAATGAACATTTAGCGTCCATAAAAAAATTCTGAAGTTGTCATTATAACCATTTACATTACATTAGCAGTCATTATACAATGCACAGTATACAAACACAGAGATATAATCTTCATCCTAAAAAAAAAGTTTACTTTCTGAAGACAATGAGAATGAGAACCTGTACCCCCTTGCTGGGCTGGGTTTCTAGTCAACACCTATGGCTTTATTCACCAACCAGTTGTGCAGCCAAACAAGTGATCTCTGTAATGATACACAGCCACGGTTTCACGGCAGGGTTGTTTGTGTCATGGAAATACATTAACTCAGATAAACAATGGCAGTTACAAAATATTTTTGAACTGGTTTCATTTCCTTGTTTCTTCCATACTGTTACTGGCAAAGGAAGCTCCTGAAGTCCCTACATTTCTACAGACCCTAAACAGGAATAGAAACAAACTCATTTAAAAGCAAATTCAGACATTTTTGTATGAATTGCCCTCATTACTGAGGCTTGCTGGTCTTTCCCATTAGCCTTCCATTCCCTCCCTGAATGCATGGGCAGAACCATGAATGACAGAACAAGCTGCCTTCACAAGCTGAGGTACTCTCATACAGACTGCCCTCTCCTTTGCCTGATGTTCCAAGCCTTGCATAATCCTGGTTAGTTTGAGAGGAGGAGACAGAGAGAGAGAGCGTAAGAAAATTATTACAGAGTAAATCATCTCATCCCTTTGCTCATGTCGACTTTTCCAGGCCAGTTATCAATGTCATCTGCATCATCTGAAGCAAGCTACAATTCAGTATGCTGGAAACTCATCAGGAACATAACCCAGGAAAAGAAAGGTCCAAACGAACTCACTCAGAAATTCTGTCAAACGTGACTATAGGCATTGCTGTGCAACTACAATGTGCATAACAGGATCCTGACGGACCAGTCATAATGTATATAAACACTGATAGATCAGATCTGCCCAAAGTCAGTGCATTTGTTGGAAGACAGATGTATCTGCTGATGCTTAAACGCACAGAAAGCAACAGAGATCACAAATCATCCATTCACTATTGCAGTTCTGCCCTGGTTTTTTACTGGGATAGAGTTAATTTTCTTCACAGTACCTGGTATAATGCTGTGTTCTGGATTTAGGATGAGAATAGCATTGATAACACACTGATGTTTTAGCTGTAGCTGAGCAGTGCTTACCCTAAGTCAAGGACTTGCCAGCTTCTGAAGCTGCCCTGCCAGCGAGTGGGCTGGGGGTGCACAAGAAGCTGGGAGAGGACTCAGAGAGGACAGATGACCCCAACTGGCCAAAGGGATATTCCAGACCATATGGCATCATGCTCAACATAAAAACCTGGAGGAAAGTTGGCCAGGAGCTCAGGAAAAGGCTGGGCATTGGTTGGTGCTGGGCAATAATTTTTCATTTGCATCGCTTGTTTTTCTCGGTGTTTATTTTTATCACTTTCTGTTACTTTCCTCTTCATTACAGTAATTTATTATTTTACTTTATTTAGATTATTAAACTGTTCTTCTCTCAACCCACGAGTTTTCTCACTTTTACCCTTCTGATTCTCTCCCCCATCCCACTCAAGGGGGAACATGAGCGAGCGCCTGTGCGGTGCTTAGTTGCCAGCTGGGGTTAAACCACGACAAATTCCCTACTCACTCTTCAGCAGCACCTGAAGGAAACTCAAACCACAGCGACTGCTCAGACATGATGATCTTCAATGTCCAAACAACAGCCAACAGAAAATTGAATTCAAGCCCCACTACAGGGCATGTTTTCAGCATTTTTCGGGGGGGACGATGCTCGGGGATTTAACTGCAAAACTCCCATTATTAATAGAAGTCGCACAGCTAAATCCCCACAAAATATAGCGAAAATATCGCCTTACATTTCTCTCTGGTACCGCTCCTGATCTGTGCTGACAGTGCTCTCATCATGAATAACATTATGTCAGGCTGCCCAATGATTCCTGAAACTGTCAACAATGTTTAAAGTCAAGTTCTCCAAACTTTTTAAAAGTTAATCATCTTCACTCTGGAAGCATAAAAGTTGAATGCAATAGAAAATGTGCAGATTCACAGCAAGTTTTATTGACTTGCTGGCCAAAGACATCATCTAGCTGCTGAAACATTTACATACTACAAAGTACTATCTATAGAAAGACTGGCTTAAAGGCCAGAATATACATGAGATGGCAGAAAGAGTTGAGAAAGTATGGAGAATAGTGCATAGTGTACTTGATTTTACACTAAATTATAAAAGACTTCAGTCAATCCAGTGTATGCAATCAGCCTAGTTTGGGGAATTTGACTATAACATCATATACAAGCATAGCTAAGAAAGAAAAAGTCATAAGAAATCTTAATTTCCTTGTCTTTTTCTGTTTCAATCTGACTTAGAATGCCACTTTTTTAAAAAGTATGGAAAACCATCAATCCCTCCATTTCCCTTCATTTATTTCTTTCTTTCAATTACTGCTCATCAATGTGACGAAAAATTTCACACTGAAAGCCTGAAGAAAGAGCAATCAATGTATGCAGGTCCACAGGGGGCACTAGTAAAGAAAATACCACCAAACCATCTTCTGAAAGGAAGCCAATCAACTTGACATTTTTAAATGTCTAAATTACAAATACACACATATATAAAATGTTCCAAATCGAGTGCCTGATAAATGTTGTATACACTTTAACCACCTATGCTTTACATTCTTTTTTTGTTACTTTTCACTTCCTTTTTGTTGTCTAAAAGGGTGTTTTCAGCAATAATGACAATAACTTGTACTCAAGACCTGCAAACTATTGACCTACACATAGCCAAGCACACAACTAAATATCAGCAGGATCAGGAGTAGAATAAAATCTCTCAAATATGCAACAAACATATAACAATTAACAGGAAAACTATTTTTTTTTCCTGCTTACTCAGTTATTAATTTTACAGGAATTACAGCAGGTACAACATTCAAAGACAGAAAGTAAAAAGTAGATTTGCATCTAGAGGATGGCTTCATAAAATTGCTCAAGGAGAATCACTGTGGGAGGGAACTTAAGAGAGTTCCATCAAATATCTACTGCAAAGCATGTGAATTGACTGCAGTAGATATTTGATGGAACTCTGTTAAGTCCCCCTCCCACAGTGATACTGTAACTTTTCTGTAACCAATTTTTTTTTTTCCAAAGGTCATAGTACTTCCATGAAAACCAACCCTTTCTCCTGCCATCATCTATCACAGGAAGTATGTGCATGTTGGCAAACACTAAGCAGGAGTCAAAATTCTAGCAATTTCATAGGAAAACCTGTTTAACTGCCTGAATTGTACAGACAGTCACTCCAGTCTCCAGGAGTTGATCCAAACCGAACTGACTTACTAAATCTTTTGAGATTCACCCTTCATTGTTCACAAATCTTCCAGTGATCTAATCAAATGATCACACTGGATCACATTGGCATTCAGTTTTGAAAATTTGAGATTTAATGTTAACACCCAGAATGCATCAGCTGAATGCACTGACGGAGTCCAGAAACAAAAAGGCAAAGAAAAGAGGATGCAGGATATATTATTTTATAATACCAGGACTATTATGCCAAGTTTGCATTTTGGGACTTAATTTATGATTTTCTAATAGTATTTGCTGGCAACATTTCTCTTTTATTCTATGGACTGTTGAACCAAAGCATTTGACAAAGCAGCCAACAAAATCTCTCTGCACTGTATTGAAGTCCTCTTCAAAGATCTCTAACATATGTTTCGTGAAGAAATAGAGGGTGTATCTGTCAGCTTCTCTCAAAAGCTAATAGAGAACAGTTTCATTTGCAGAGGAAGGCACAGTTATTCTGCTGGTTCCATATTAACCTGGGAAACCCTTTAAACCAAGGATATTTTCTCAAAATCAGTTTCTACTGGTCTTTTTCACTTTTGAAGGAGCAGAAAGGGATGAAGTAGAACAGAGAGACAATCTCACATGATAGGGCCTGTCTTAAAGAGAGCTCTTATCAGGAGGAAATTTATTCAGTCATGAGAATCTAAACATAGCTCCCTGTTCACAGAGAAAATACAAATTATACACAAGAGTCCTCTCATTTTGGCACTGGGTAACCGTGGATAAAAATAAAGTAAGGAAGAAGTAAAAGTGATCAGCAACTGTTTGCTTGAACTCCTTTCCAATTGCCCCCAGTCAAGCCATTGACGTGGTGTGGCCTAGAAAGGGATAAACCAAATTACTATCTACAACTCATGTGTATACAGAACACTGGTCTCTTAGACTGTATTTGCTCCAGAAAAAGGATTTTCTCTCTCTTTTCCTCCCATCCTTTCTTCTCTCTTGTCAGAAATGAGGTAACTGTATTAGTGAGAGAGAAACAGAGGCAGAGAGGTGGTTACTCAATAGCATCATGTCCTCTGATAGGCAATACACCCCAATAATTTTGTCATCTCAGGGGATCCAGCCACGGCGGGCATCTTCCATGCTTGCCAATAATTACACTAACATTCAATCCTGTACCATGCAAATTCCCTCTACCAAAAAGATATGACATTTGACATGGTCCTGAAATGTGACTAAAATGCTTTTAGATCCAGGCTATGCTGTTCAGCAGAGCAACTGCAATAAAGGAAATACCTATCAAATATATAGAAAAAAAATATTGACAGTGAGGGAGGTACAGCATTGGACCAGGTGCCTAGAAATTGAAAAAGATCCTGAACAACCTGAACCCATTTCCAAGTTGGCCCTCCTTTGAGTGGAGGGTGGAACCAGATGGCTTTCAGAGGTTCTTTCCAACCTAAATTCCGACTCTAACCACGGTTTAAACAGCCAAACAGTCCACTGCTAGTGGCTAATTGTGGGCTTGCTTATGTAGCAAACATTTGCAATGCATCCTATTCTCCCAGGGAAATTTCTCATTAAGTTGAAAGGGAAGGTAAAATTATCTAAAGAAGTGCCAGATCAAGAAACATGAATTACTGTTACTTGTCCCTCTGAGTTCTTCCCATCTCTTCAAACTCCTATATGAAAAATAATTACCAATTCTTAGAATAACACAGATCTTCATCCTTGCAATGATTATTCAGAAATTATTTTGGTAAAGGAGTAGGTTTGCCAAGACAAAATTCATTCAGGGGTTGCTTCAAGCTCTGCTGAATGTTTATATCAACTTTTATGCAATCTGACATTCCCAAAAAGAACTGACAGTAATGGACTGGAAACACAGGGAAACCATTACAGAACACAGAAAAAAAAGAGTTTCAAAAGAAACAGAATTTAAGAGCTAAATTTCTTAAACTGGCTCTGATAAGGGACTTGCCTGAACAGAAACCCTCTGAGGAGCTTTCAAACTAACAAGATGCCACTCTGGGTTGCTCCAAAACGTAACACAAAAGTTGCAATGTGAAGCTGCAGCAATAGTCCCCTCTGGGGTTTATTTTGTCAGATTTGACAGGCCCAGGCAGATTTTACCAATTAGGAATAAAGACAGAAGGACCTTCCAGGGAAACGTTAGAGTCTCCAGGAATAAGGTCCTGGTGTTACTCTCTGGAAACCTGTCCCCATCCCATGCTCCAGGTTGGTGTTAGGGGGGCAGCAGTCCATTGGTGCCACAGTTTGTGAGGTTGCAGTGCAGAGCATATCTTACCTTCACTGTCTCAAAAAAACCCAACTGGTTGGGGCATTAAGAAATCTCAACTGTAAACCAGAATTCTGCATGTGTGTTCTTCCATCTCTGTAGCTTCAGGATTCAACAAAGCCCTTCATGCTTGGGCCAGTCTGGACATTTTTTTCTAAAATGTTTTTTTGATTCTTGACTCCTGATCTTCTGAGACCTACCGAAACCAGATCAGAACAAACCATGCTCTTGTTTCTCCTCAGCAGTCACTTAAACTAACATTGCATTTTCTTCTTTTTTTTCTCTTTCCTTGATAATTCCTAGCTGGAGATAATGCTCTTTGGTGCCCAAATGCATACACCCCAGTAGGAGTAATATGACTATCATGTTATGATGTCTGTTTAACAAAGAGTTAAATGAGGACAGAGTGTGACTCTGTCCATACTCCATCACTATCAACCTCTTCCACGAGATGAGAGAATAATGTAGGCCAAGAAAAGTTATTGAGTGCCCCTCCCCACCCATCTTTAAGAATAGGAAGGCTAACCCTGAAGTCTCTCCAAATTATAATGTAGTTCAGAATAAACTTTTTAACTTGTTATGTGGAGTCATGCTGGTTCTTTCTACTAATGGGTGAAAATTTCCACCCCACTACAATTTAGGGCATTCTAATTGTTCAGAATTAACATTATTACTAAAATAAAAAATTGCTATTTAAACAAACTTGCAAAATATTCCTCTTCCTTTCTTTATACTGCTAAGTCTTTAATTGCTACTTCACCAAATCTTTGCCTCAAACAGTAGCATTTGTGTACTGAAAATATTGTCCTTCTCTTTTTTGCACATGGATAACACAGAGCAATCTTTCCTCCCTCACCTCATTTTAACATGTTGCAGAATTACTGTGGACATTCTCATCAGAGCTTGTAAAACAACACCTACAACAGCTAACAGTGGGCTAATTTGTCTGTGAGGTGACAACTGCTCCATCCAAATGTCTGCAAAACATCTCAGCAAGTCTCTCCAATTAACAAAGTCAAGTAGGATTAATTTAATTTTCACATGAGAGTTCTTCTCAGAAGAACTGGTTCGGGTGTACCCAACAAGGCACTTACTGAAGCAGAATAGGTAAGGATTAAACGTTCTGCATACACCCAGAGCTCTGCATCCAAGCATCTCAAACTCTTCCTAAGTCCTTAATTAATTAAAACTCAAGTTATCCTCCACGGCAGAGAAATATAGCTCTGCCAACTTTACAGGTCAAGGTCTGAGGCAGAAGTAGACCAAATTAATTGCCCAAGATCCCACAGAAAGCACTTGGCAGAACTAGAAATTCAAATGACTTCACTTCCAAGGTGTCTCGCTCTGCCCACCCAAACAAGCAGCTGTACCTTCATTCATTCTTTCCTCCTGAACATTTGTAATTTTTTAACATGATGACCATCATTTCCAGTCAGAGGGAGCAACACACAGTCACTGAAGCAGCTCTTAGAAGCTTCTTCAGAAGAAGAAGATATAAGAACAGTACTTCAGAGCAATGCAGAATAGGAGGTTTAGAGTTGTTCACCTGATACTTGTTCTGATTTTATCAGCAGCACAGTCCAGGGTTGGAAAGCTCAGATAAGCTAAAATTGGTAACTTTGATATTTTTGTGACTTTATGTCATCATCCATAATGCTACCATATAGTAAAACATTATACATGATGACATAACACCTGGAGAAAGCATTATGCTTATCAAAAGGCTGTGGGTTTAGCCAATTCAGTTCAAGAGCTCATGAGCATTTCTGAGCTTTTAGCTAGGCTCTATCAGCTCTGGTTATTACCTCCGTCCCTTTTCTGGCAAGCTGCTCCAAAATAAGAAGCAAATAACATGGCTGCATTGTCTACCCTATGCAAAAGCCATGCAAGGGTTTAATAGTTTGATGCACAACAAGAAAGATATAGGTCGTTGTCATCTGTTAAGCCATGACCTTGTGAAGGTAACCAGAAAGAAATTAAAAACAAAAATGAAATAAAAAAAGAATCACACTGCCCTGCCTTCACAGACCTTTGCCTTTTGCGTGAAGGCAGCTATAAAACATGTGTCAGGGAAGCCACAATATTGCTAACGAGAGACAGTGGAAGAAAAGTTGTCTCTGTCGCTCGGAAAATCCCCATCACATCTACAGTAGACGCTCCCAGTCAGCAACTGTTTAGTCAGAAGTTTTAACCGACTCCTTAAATTCACCATCTCTGGGGCCTTGCTGCTTAATAAAGACTACGGGGTGTTGAGAAGCACAGTATATTATTTCATTAAGTGCTTTTCGGGAGAAGGGGATTTAGAAGTAAAACTGCTGGCTTTGTGTGGCAAGGTTACGACCTTTGACAACTTTGGAGCTTATCTCTTTCATCTTCCCACTCCCCCGAGACCCCGAACTTGCGGAGGGATGGAAGCGGGTAAGCCGGGGCCAGACAGAGTCCAGCATTGTTGTGGGGCTGCCTCCTCTCTCTCTCCCTCTCTCCCCTTCTCTCTCTCTCTCCCTCTCCCTCTCTCTCTTTTTTTTTCCCCCCTAAACAAAACAGATCTGAACTGAGCCAAGGAAACAAAAATGTATTGTTCCTCGCAGATGGAAGCGAGTGTCGCCTAGGTAACCAGATTAATCTCCTTTTTCTCTCCCTTCCTCTCTTGTAGTGCGGTAATCGGTGGGCTCTTTTCACAAAAAAGCCAGCCTCAAAGCTGGGGCTCTAACTAGGTTCCTAATTAGCTGCAATTTACAATGAAGACAACATGATGAGATAATAGAAATTTGCAAAATAATGACATACCTCAGCAAAATATTCCTCCTCCTAAGAACCATTTTTATACAAAAACAATAAAGAGGGCCCTTCTAAAGCAAAGCTGGAAAATGGTGGTGTATTATGTGACACAGAACATTATTGTTCGCCTCTTGTTCCCCCAATCAACAGCTTATTGTTTGGCATCTTAAATAAAAATGACTCAAATACAGGCCACATAATGATCTCCATTGCGCTAATACACTGTATATACAGAGTAGTCAAAAATGTACCCAAGCCAAGGCCAGTGGGGCTGATAAAGTACCAGGGCCCAGAAAGGTAATTTACAATACAATGCACTAACTATTAGTACTGGTCTTAATCACACATATCTTTCTGATTTCTGTCAGGATGCGCTCTGACATCAAAAAAGGGCACCCGAACAGGGGGCAGCTAGTTAATGAAATATGATGGATCGCATTTGTTTTCATGTGGTGGTGAGCTCAAACGAAGCAGCCTCCAGACTGTTAGCCAACAGTCTTCTCTTGTGCAACATCAAAGGCTCCCATTGAGGGGGGGGGGGGAGAGGGAGGGCGCGGGAAGGGGGATCACGGGGAGACAGCGCAGAGGGAGGAGCGCCAAGCAACTCAAAGGACCATTAAATCGTAATCTCTACCTTATGTCCGAAAGGGGAGAGCACAGAAATGGAACGGGCCAGGGCCAACCTGCCACTGGTTTCAAGGGGAAGGAGTGTCAGCACCTCCACGCGCGGTGGAGGAGAGGCTGGTGCACTGCTGCTGAAATTTGGCGTTTTGCTGCACAAGGGTGACTTGTCATTGCAGACGTGAGGAGTACATCCCTGCTAGAGCCAGAGGAGAGGGGACAGTTCAGGGCAGTTTTGATCCTCACAGAAATACTTAATAAATAGCAACAGATTGTCTAAAATTGTCAGGAAGAACAGGAGCAGCATAAGTCCTTCCTTTTTTATGTGTGGACTCATCAGTGCTGACTGGTGCGGCTGCAAATATTCAAGAACTACAGATCAATGGATTGTCCCTCAAATAAGTGCAACTATAGCCACTTTGGGCAAGGATGGGAAAGCATTATCACACACCCTGGCCTCATCTTTTGGTTCCTGAGTATGGCAAGAAGCCTAATTTCCTTTACAGAGTAACTGAAAAGAATCGGAAATGTCATATTATACAGAGCAGGCCAACTGCTGAAAACTACTGACAGCGTACCTGGCCCCAGCTGTACAGCAAGGTCCTGCAAGACAGTTCACGTCAAGGGTTAAGCATCCCAAGAAGCACTGTGATACAACTGCCATCTGTTTATAGAACTTCTTTCATCTTTAAGGATCTCAAAGCACTTAAATGGTATTATGACTTTGCTCAGGAGAGCTACTGAATACATCAATGATGAACATTATGCTGTAACAAGGATAAGGAGAAGAAGAAGATTTTAGAAGTACTCCAAATATGCCCATTCTAATGGCCACTGCCATGAGAAAGAACAGACTGGGCTTTGGGTTTTAAGATGTTATTCAAAACACTCACACAAGGAACACATGGGGGTACCTATTCATCCTGAGACCCGTTGGAAGTGTAATGTGACACCTTTAAATCAACAGCAGTGAACATTAAAACAATAATAAAAAAAAAGAAGCATGCAGATTTAAAACACAGAATGGCACTAAAAGTCAATTTTCATTCTGGAATTGTGTCTGCTAGAAACAAACATCTATAAAGATTTCTAGGAAAAAAGAGAACAAGGTGACAAATGGTAAGCCTTCAGTCTTTAAATGGAAATAAACAACAGTAAGTGATTTGATTGTCAAGTTCTCATGTGCTTACTCAATATTATTCTCTCCATGCAAAGTCTGATTCAATTGCAGAATAAGGTGTTATTTAATGTAAGAGCATCAAAACTGGTTCTGAAAAACAAAATAATGCGTAAGGTACTTGAACGGGTTGTCAGGCAGCCCTACTCCAACCAATGCTGAGCATCTTCTTATCCCATTGACTTCTCCCAGCACGGGAGCTGGCAATCTACCAGAAGTATCCTGACACACAGGATCAGGCAGCACCTAAGAAAAGAGCAGGAGAGTGAAGAAAATGCCTTTGAACCTGTGAACCCAATTCAGGGTAAATCCTGTGTTGACATTACTGATCATAGAAGTCACTGGTGCTTCTTTGCACCAACTGAAAGCAAGGCCTAAAGATTTGTGATTAGCTTGTTTTTTGTTTCCACGTACTATATACATTTCTATGGAAGGTTGAATATAGACTGTCCTTTTCAGGCTCATCTAAAAAAGCAGACCCAGTTTACAATTTAGATTTCTAAACACAGAAATAAGCTTTTACCTGGTACATTTTTCTCCTTTGGAGCTTACACCTTAATCTATCTAGAGGTTTTATCTTTGTATTCTTAGATAACCCTGTGTGGAACAGCCACTGCACACCAAGCATTTAGAAAAGCAGGAACAGTGTTGCTGCCCTGTGTATCCCGTGCCAGAGTCAGAACAGCAGCTCTATATCTACAGCCTGGTATAATTAACACCAGCTTGCCATTTTACACAGAAACATTAACTCTTCCAAGCAAGTGCTTCCCCCATCCATCCAGCTTCTTGGATGGATGAAATAAGCAAGTAAGACTTAGTTTCCCACAATTACAGAGCTCTATCTGATATTGCAGGCGCACAGCACAAATTGAATTCAGTGGGATTTCTGTATATTCAGCATGTGAAGGTTTGGGACTATAAATATTAACCTTTCTCCAAAGCAATCATATCCAATGTACCACACCATAGGAGGCCAAAACACTGGGCCTGATCCTGCAAAATGAATCCTGTCATCCCTTTCTTATTTTTTTTTAAGCTAGCAGAACTATTTGTGTAAATAAATGGGCACTCAGTGCATTTTCTTTTCCAGCATCCCGAGTGGCTGGCACAGACTGAGTTATACAGCATGAATCTAACCAAGATCATCTACACTGTTCCCCTGGAACAGCACCTGAGCCCTTGTGGCCTCGAACTGCTCTGGAAGTACAAATTTACAAGCAGCATTTGAAACATGACTCAAACATCCTCCAGTATGAGCAAGACCTGGCGTGTGACACAACTGGCTCGCCTTTATTTTATTATCATTATTACACCACTCCCAGGCTTTGGAGACCTTTGTGTGTCTCGACACATTTCTTTAGCATCTCTTATAGCCTTCAATCTTCCTGCATTTTCTACCTCTGAACCAGTAGCAAATGGCAAGAAAAAACTACATAAACAAGTGGGTTCACGCAGGACACAAGAAAATCCATGCAGCTAACTTAAGTTTAATGTTCTTCAACTCTATTCCTCCTTCCCTTGCCCCTGGCCCCCAGGGGAGGTGGGAGGAATGGTTTAAATCAATAACCAAAGGCTTCAATTTTACAAACCCTTGAGCCATTAGAGCTCTGAGTCCTTGGTGCACCAGTCATAACCTCCCCTGCCCCTGCACACACATACACACACACACGTAACACACATATAAAAAAACCCTCCCGGCCTGGCATTAAAAACCTTCACTCAGTGCTCCTTACTTAAAGGAAGAAAACAATTAAGTGAAACCTTGAAGTAATCTCATTCTGCCTATTTAGCCTCTTCATCCCTCAATGTGTGGTTAGTAAGTGTTGCAATCAGGGGCTAAGGCCTGCTATCATTCGGCCTTAATTAAAAAAGACACAAGCAGTGGAGCTGTGAATTAGAAATGTAACAACGCACTACCCCTGATTAATTCGAGGCTCATGTTGGATTAATAACTCCAAACAAAGAACAAAAGGAAATTGTTATGCGAATTGCAGTCCTCCCAGGCCAGACAAAGGTCAAATCACAGGATTTCAATTTCATCCGGAGTCGCTTAATCAACTCCCTCGGAAGGAAGACCATATGCAGTCCTGAAAGCTGCCCATTGTAGTCGTCTTGTCACTGGACCTGAGAGACGGCACAGAGATAATCCTAACTATTCCCCATCTTTTCTCCTTCTTGTCTGTTTCTTTTCTTTCTCAGTTTCTTTTTTCTTTTCCCTCCTTTTTTTTTTTTTCATTTTGACAAAACCCCTTCATTAGGGCTAATGATTAAGGAATAAGGACACTATCTGTCAGAAAGCAGCTTTTGTGGCTGCTGCCCCATGGAAGCTCCCTGGCTCTGACTGCCCATGCAGCTGCAGACGCAGCTCCTCATTTTGAGGGGGGTCTTCTCCAGCAGCAGCAGAAGCCACAAACTGCTGTGCTTCATTCAGCATCACACAGTCACATACAACAAACAGCACTGGGGGAGTGTAAAACAGGATGTGTTGTACACCTTCAGTGCTCTGCCTACATCTTAATACTGGGGTCTTGTGGGGAAGAAGAGTATTCGCACCCTGAAGACTTATCTGACCAGAACTAAGCCACAGAGCACAAAATCTCATATTTCCTTGCTGTTCACACCCCCAATAAAATGATGATAATGATGAGGGAGCAAAGCAGCCATCAGTTTTCATGATCTAAAATAAACTGTCCCTCCAGTGAGCAGACACAGAGCATGTAACTTCTCAAGTAACTCACACAGCAGAGCATTTTATATGGACTGCACAGTTATTCTACATAAAGAATAAAGAAAAGTCCGAGTCTGCCCCTCATGTCAAGAGCAAGCCTACAGAAACTGAAAAGGAGCAAGAAAGAAGCTTTGAGGCAGAGACCTGCAACATGGAGATCAATTCCTGCTCCCCCTCTCCCAGAAGGCTCTCTGCCCATCAGCACAGTAACATCAGTTTGCCACACAGCTGCCTGCAGCTGGTCCAGCCTGGATGGGGCAGGTATCCTCTCTCAGACAGATCCCTAGTGTTTATACACAGCATTTCAAAAGCCAAGCTGGAATTTCTCAGGGTTTCATTTGCCAGGGTTTTTTTGTATATTCTGTAACAGCAACACAGTTCAGGACCAAATTTGCTTTCTTCAGCAATCAGCTCCAGCAAGGGGCCAAGAGCCAACACCACTTCCCACCTTGATGTAGACCTTTTGCTTAACCCAAACAAATCTCTCCTGATTTACAGGGAAATGAGATACAAAGATTTAAGCAATCTAAGTTCTCTTTTAATCTCAAATTCTGGTCCCAAACATATTCTGTGTATGAACTCATTACTGTAGGATTGCTGACAAATGCTTCATGACTCTCTGACTTGATTTTGCCAAGAGATACCTTAAAGGCCAATAAAACCACCCAAAACCTGGTACTAGTACCTGGCACTGTACCAGTAGTTTCAAAACCTGACGGCACCAATGGATAAAAGTTAGGATTCACATATTAAAACACCTTGGGAATTGCAGATGAAGATTCTGTAGAAGTCTCTTACCTGTGTTAGGCGCTGGAATAAAACTGTAGGTCACTCGGTGAACTTAAAAGAAGATCCTGTTTTGACTTTCAGCTTGGGATCATCTCCATTCAGTTCTGTCAGAAACTAAACTTGGTCCTCTTTCCAAGGGGCTGCTTACACACCTGCTGTCTCTGAATTAGCTGTTGGAGGGGAAGAAATGGTTCATGAATTGCCCTGTTCTGAAGCCCTTTCCCACCCAGAAATATTCCACTTTTAAATACTAACCCAGTAAATGACTATTCAACTTCTCTGATGCTTTCCTTATAAGTATCAGTTCACTCTTGCTTTACATATTGATTTCTTAGCATGCAACCAAAAATTAAAATGAAATACATACTGTGCCATGGAAAAGCAGAGTCACATACTCAGAAACTCTTTTGCCTGTGTTATACCACGTTATTAAATCCAAATTATATGGAATGCAAATTCTGCTAGAAATAAATCTCTCAAGCATTCTACCAGCTCCAAAAAGTAAGAATAATTTTTGAAATCTGTTACTATTAGAAGCTCAGCAACATGCATTACCAGCTATTTTAGCTACTTCTACTCTTCAGTGCAAAAGTAAAATACAAGTTTTAAGCGTGCAGCTCCAAAACTTTAGCCTATGTACTCGTTTGTCAAAGAAGGCAAACTGTGCACATATCCCAGTAAGAATGAATGGGAGGACAAGCTTGTCCTTTTCCATTATTCTTACTACAGGTGCTGTGGAGCTGTTCTTCATCTCCTTGTCCCAAAGAGACACTACCCTCTCAGAAGAAATCCTCCTGCTTTATAATAAATTCTGAGCCTCAAGTTATTATTATTCTGTGATATGAAACAGAATCACAGAATGGTTAAGGTTGGAAGGGGCCGCAGTGGGTCATCTGGTCCCACCTCCCTGCTCACGCAGGGTCATCCCAGATCACATTGCACAGAATTGCGTCCAGATGGTTCTTGAATATCTCCAGTGAGGAGACTCCACAACCTCTCTGGGCAATCAGTTCCAGTGCTTGGTCACCCACACAGTAAAAAAAGTTCTTCCTCATGTTTAGGTGGAACTTCCTGTGTGTCAGTTTGTGCCCATTGCCTCTCGTCCTACTGCTTGGCACCACCAAGCAGAGCCTGGTCCATCCTCTACACCTTCCCTTCAGATACAAATAGACATTGATGAGGTCCCCTCTCAGTCCCCTCTTCTTGAAGCTGAACAGGCCCAGCTCCTTCAGCCTGTCCCTTCTCTAAGAGAGATGTCATTTATCTATATGCAATAATTCATTGTATATAGATAAATGACAGTAGCCTTTTGAGTACATACAGTTAAAGACTTTACAGTCCTTGACTCGACTGTAAAAATCTTCACTGGGAAACATTCTGCAGCACCTTTTTGGAAAATGACTGTCTGATCTTGGTATTCATTCATGTAATTTCTTTGAGGCAAGCAAAAGGCTCGCTTGCATAAAATCTGAGTGGCCTCCACTCAGGCTGCACACCATCACCCTGCAATACTGTTGCACATGAAGCTTCAACTTCTTGTGTGTCAGCTGCATATAGAATTTATATTTTCATGTTTAAATTTAGTTAACCTTGTAGCTGTCAATCTAATGGGGGAAAGCCTGGCCACACGTTTCCCATGTATTCTAATTACATAAGAATAAGTTTTTCTTCAACAGTAGGAGAAACACAGAACCATTTCGGGTGGAAAAGACCTCCAAGATCATCAAGTCCAACCTCTGACTGATCACCACCTTGTCAACTAGACCATGGCACTAAGTGCCACACCCAGATATTTCTTAGACACCTCCAGGGATGGTGACTCTACCACCTCCGTGGGCAGCCCATTTCAATGTTTAGTAACCCTTCCATGAAGAAATTCCTTATATGTCCAACCCGAACCTCCCCTGGTGTTGCTTGAGCCTATGTCCTCTCATCCTGTCACTTGTTGCCTGGAAGGAGAGGCCAATCCCCACCTGGCTACAACTCCCCTTCAGGTAGTTGCAGAGAGTGATAAGGTCTCCCTTGAGCCTTCTTTTCTCCAGGCTAAAGAACCAGAGCTCCCTCAGTCTCTCCTCAAAGGATTTGCTCTCTAGTTAGCACACACTAAGGAATTTTTTAGGACCTAAGTTCATAGCCCAGGTCCCCAGGCCCACGAGAGGCTGTTACTCCTCTCAGTACAGGACATGCACCTCTTGCTTATTGGTGAATGGTGTGCAAATAAACGCAAGACAAGCTGATGTGTTAAGAAAAAAATAGCTCGCCACAATGATCAAATCCACTGCTATTGTAATACTACAACAAAAAGGTGCTTAGGACAGCTCTCTTCTGCTTTCTACAGAAGAAGGCAGAGGCAGGTAGATATTGGGGCATCAGCTCCTTTTCCAACCCAAATGCCAGCAGCTCCTGTAGCTTACTTTAGATGACAATCAGCTGCAAGTCTGCTGAGGATGACGAGGAGAAGAATTTTTTTAATTCTGCTGACCCAACCAGCCCCCACCACCAAGTTTGGCACACGTATTCTGCATCTTGAAATCAAACTTTGCCCATTTTCATAGCTCCTGAATGCACTGCTGAGGAAAAAACAGCTTCCAAGGAGCTGCTCTTGATGGGATAGGCGTAGCCTAAAACTTTCCCCCTTCCATTTTCAGCACAACTGCCTGCCTCTCTGACACAGCTACACTGAGGCAGCTGGGAAGAAAAGGCAAGCCCTGGCCAAGCTACATCTGGGGACCAGCAGACTGACCTGTACTTCCATGCAATCCCTCAAAATCAGAGGTGTCTTAGAGCCTGTCCCATTCTCCTTGCTTCTCTCAGCTATCTCCAAAGACCTATGAATTTTTATAAATCCCAAAGTGTCAACAACAGGCAAGCATTTAAAGCTGCCCTCAACTTGACTTGCTCTTTTCTTTTCACTAACCATCTCAAAGCTGTGTACCTGTTTCTTTAAGCAAACAAACCAACAAATTTCTCTGATTTTACTTGACATTTTTTCTAATCCTCTCTCTTTACTTAGGAGCTGCCTCTTTCTCTTCCCTTCCACTCAAACAAGCTGCTGGTGAGAGATATTCGTCCTTTGCAGCTTCTACCAAGTGTGCAATAGCTTTCATGTATCTCTACCTCACTGACCCTTCATCTCTTTTCAAATCACAGATAAGAAACAACATTTCCTTATCTTGCTAAGAACTGGGAATACTTTCCATTTCTATTACAATATTTGCCACCCCTATTAAGCACTCTAAGAGTCTGCATGAAAAAAACCCCTCATAAATATGATAGTTTTCTGCCAGATTGCGAGAAACAAATAGGGCCAGTTTTTCAGGGGATAGTATTCCAAACTGTACTGTAAGCAAGCAGCTGTGTCGAAAGATTAAATACGATGGGATGTGCAGAGAAAACCAGTTATGTCAAGCCCATTTGTCTCCCTCCAAAAAACCCAACCCAACCAACCAAACATAATGTGGGTTCTCCTATTCACCTTACCAAAATGCCACTTCGGTTAGAAAGATAAAATCAGAACACAGCAAATTAGGTTTTACGTCTGGGTAATTTTTCCAAAGAAGTCCAGCACCTTTGTTTAAGCTCAACTTAAAGGATTGCACACCATTTCTGAGAGTTGCTGGGCAGCTGCTGCTCTCCCTCTCTCAGAGGTGGCTGCTCCTCAGTTCTGGCTGGCATAAAGCAGGGCAGGATGCACAACCCTTATTCCCATAAAGCCATTTTAATTTACATGATTAGTCCCACTGACATCAGTAGGAAAACACCTACTGTAAAAAAAAAGTAGTGCAGGAGAACATTTATCTTTTTGCAATAAAACCTCACAACAAACATATCCAGTCTAAGCACACTAAATTTACTTTCCAAGGAGTCCAAACAATAACTGCCAACATATCCACACAGATTACATGTTCTTATTTTATGGAAAAAGTGGAGTAATGTTTTGTGCTTTTGGTAATATGGCTACTGTCGGATTTTTTTTATTTTTTTTTTTTTTAATGCAAGAAATAGGTTTCGTGAGAAAATTTTGCAGGAAAAGTTTTTCCTACCAAAAAAAAAAAAAAAAAAAAAAAAGAAAATGCAGCAAAAAAAAAAATATTACCAAGAAAATAACTATTTTGATAAAATTTCCATGACAGCTCAGACATGCAGGAGAGAAGTACCAGCAGCTAAAGAGGCTGAATCTTCAAATCATAGAATCATTTGGGTTGGAAAAGGCCTCTAAGATCATCAGGTCCAACCATTAACCCAGCACTACCAAACCCATGACTAAACCATGTCCCCAAGTGTCACATCTACATGTCTTTTAAACATTTCCAGGGATGGTCACTCCACCACTTCTCTGGGCAGCCCATTGCAATGCCCGACCACCCTTTCAGATAGAACAGAACCTTAACCTGTTTCAAGTACTCTGCCACTACTGCTGTAGGTCCTGGAGTCTTCTGGATTCTTAGGAAATTAATAATTTCCTTGAAAGAGACAGTTTTCATTCCAAGACATAAAAGTATTTCATGAAACAATTTTTTTTTTTTCATTTTTGGCCAGCTTTAATAGTAATTATGAGGATTGCCAATTACTGTTATGAATCAAGAAACACAGTAGTAACTTCCTTGTAAAAGAATCTATAATACTTCCACAAAGTTATCAGGAATCTTACCTAATTCTTCATCACCATGATGAGAAATTACACCAAGCAGTAAGATCAAGAGTCTATCCATGTTAAGTAAAAAGGAAGACCCTGGAAAGAGGTTCAGGAGATTGAAAGAACTGGATCTTATGAAGCTTTATTTCACCTTTGCCTTTTTTTTTTTTTTTCATTTTCTTGTGAAATCTGTCTCCTTTGCTTTGATGCCTTTGATTGAAGGGTATTGTGTAAGTGACTCACATTTGCACAGCTCAGAAACATGAACACCAACAAAAGCCAAAACATACAATTTGGTGTATTTGCTTGCTGACTAAACACTTTTTCTTATATCTTTCTTTGCTTGGAGGGTAAATTGTTAGTTTCAAAGCTGAATGACTGCTTCAGTAAGTTGGGAAGCAGACTATTGGTACAGTGTGATAATTAAGGGATCTTAGTTCTTAAACAATGCTGATAAAACAGAAATCCCTCTCCCTTTTTTCTGGATTACCGTTAGAACTGAAATCAGAGCACGCTAAATGAATAATAATTTGCACCTTCTGTGAATGATAGAAGATTGAATCAAATTTTAACTCAACTCTATTTGTAAATCCCTCAGGATGACATAATTACTATTCAACACATACTTTAATTAGCTGTACACATCTACTTCATAGTATTTAACAGGTTTAAAAAGCTTTTATTGTCTGTTGAATGGATGTTCCATTCTTATCAAAATGAAAATAATTCTGAATTTCCTAAACTGGAAGAAATTTGCTCACATAAGTCAAGAAATGACCTGGAAATTACTGTTCCTATAGTCAAATAGTTATCTTTTTTTTTGGCATTTTTAATTTTGTTTCAAATTCACTAATGGTATAAATAATTGATAATGCACTGATGTGAATTATTGTTGCTGCTTTTGATGAAAAAAGGTCATAGTTGCATGGGGCGGTGAAAAGATAAACCTACTAAAATTTTTGCACAGAATTTGAAATAAATACAAGCCAATATGGGACGTGATTTCTTTTCCTGGTTTGCATTACAGTATGGCCTCACCTCTAGAAAGAACTATTGCTTTCATTGCTCCATCACAGATCGGAAACAGGCTGAAATTCAGCAGACGAAACTGAAGATTCAGCATCGGAGACCTTGATCCTCACATTGTGTTAAAAGCAGGTACTTGCTCACACACAGAGGCTGTTCTTTAAACCAGTGGGATCTGCAGAGCGACACAGCTCAGTCACACTGCAAGGCTGCCACGAGCCAAGGCTCACCCTGAATCACAGGCACAATGTTCCCTAAAATCCGAGAATCACAGAAGCTTTTAGGTTGGAAAAGACCTCTAAGGTCATTGAGTCCCTTAACCCAGCACTGCCAGGTCCACCACTAAACCACATCCCTAAGTGCCACATCCACGCTTCCTTTAAATACCTCCAGGGATACTGACAATAAGAGCAAACGAGGATGACAATGATTATGTGCAGACACACATGCACGTGGTATGTTTTCATTATTTTGTCAAACTGCCCCAAGTGAGATTAAAATGTTTACTTAAGTACTTATTTTATACTCTGTGTCATTTGCTTTCTGTTCTCCTTAAAATATAATGCAAAAGACAGATGACTCCTCAGCACAACTCACTGTTCCCGGGGCCAAATCTAAATGAAGATAATCAACACACAGGGAAATGATGGAGGTTGAGCCTGGGGGGGAGGGGAAAGGAGGACTAGAAGTGCTTTGCTCTCTCAATCACCTTGGTTTCACCGGGACCAGAGAGAAGCTGAGACCTCTGCAGTTGTGGTAAAGGAGCACTACCAGGACCCGAGAGTCTGGGGAAAGGGAAAAACCAAGGATAAGGCACACTGATCTGGCATGGGAGAAACTAAACAACTTGAGGAGACAGTCTGAAGAATATTTTAGGTACTACTCCTCCCAGCCACCCAAACATCATCGGACCAGGACTTAAAAGTCCTAACATTTGCCATAAACAGTGATGCTCAGAAACAAAAAAAACTCCCACCCTAAACCATACATAAATGCCTTCCAGTGCATTTGAGATCCTTTTTGTTTTCTCTTACTTCTTTAGGGTGCCTCAATGCCATATTTTCAAGTTTTTCACTGCAATTCACTGTGGTAAAATTTTAATTTTTTTCCACAAGTGGAGGTAGAGATTCTCACACATTTATGTTATCTCAGAACAGGGCTTTGCAAGACACATTACATATTGTAAGCTTCATGATAAAATTGCAGGCATTGTGTTGGGAAACTAATCTGTTTTGCCACTGAAACAGAACCAGGCAAAACAAAATAAAAATAAACTTATTCAGTCAGGAATGGTTCTTGTTCCATAGCTACATTTCTTCCCGTGTGTATGATGAAACTGTAAATGCTCAATCATTAAAAATTAAAAAGATAAGGATCACTCAAATATTTCAATCTGATCCCATATCTCTCTCAAAGGTAAAAAAAGGGGAGGGGTGGTGGTATATATGCCAAAATACACCTTTATACTTTACCACCACCTTTCTTTGCACATAAGTTTCCACCTTGCCTTACTCTGGGTCTCAGTTGAGACCCAACAAGAGAAGGTCTCAAGCCTTTCTGGAAACTTTACAGGTTTAGAGTCACCACCTGCAAATCAATAAGTACTGGAAGCTTACTGGAAGTCAGAGCAGGCTGGGAGCAACAGGCTCCTCTGCTCCCGCCCTGCAAACAAAGCAGGCTGCAATCTCCCGTGCCAGCATCCTTCCCCTGAGCAGCCTGCTGGCTCCTCCCGGACAGCACACCACAGGAACCTCATTTTGAGGTGACAAAAAGATGGACCTCATGTTGCTGCAACTGCATATCTATCTCCAAGTCATTACCCTGGAAAAGAGAAAAGCTATTTGTACTCTCCCCAGTAAACTTGCTCTTCTCGATTTTCCCTAACATTACAATGAAACTTTCCTGCCTGTCGTGTTGGTCACTTGTTTTGTGCTGGAAAAATTGCAAAATCATGGGGAGAAAAATGCTGCCATATGCAATTACTGTGCAGCATTAGCATAGTGCTGGATACTCTCTAATTACATACTGTACCGTTGACATGCACATAAAAAAAATGATATTGATTACTTATATATCATTTCTTACTAGAAAGAGAAGTAGTTTGAGCTCAGCCAGCTACCCAGGAAAAAACTACAGGAGGCCAAAGAAGGATTTACAATTCTTTTTCCGCTTAAATGACATCATCTGTGAGGAAACATGCATTTTGATGGAGCACATTATAGAAGAACATTGTGAGGGTAAAAAAAGCTTGATAGAAGATCCAGGCAGCAAAAACATGCGATTTTGAGCATTATAAAAAGGGCGGTAGTACAAGCTCATGTGGGTCACCCAATACATTCTGTTCCTAACTGAATTCTACTGTCTTACAATACTCATACTATGTTATTTATTATTTGCATTATATATTACTTGCATTATATATTATTCGCATTTCAGTATCCCCAGCAAGGCCTCAAGGAAACCCCACAGGAGTATTTTCATGTTTGGTTGATTAGTTTTGCATCTGCATAAAAATATTTGCCTTGTGCCTGAAACCTTGACTTCAACGCAGAAACACAGAAAAAGCAGGAAATAAATCTGATCTTTCTGCTTTCCAACTCCAAGTTAATAAAATGTTTAAATTAACTTAAAGATGAAGTTCATAATATGAACAATGTCTTAAAATTATATTCAGTGTGCCAAATTTCTGAAAGCACTTCTAAGTTCTGCTGAAGCCCCAAGTAACTGTAAACCTGTTGAGTGGCAAGCACAGGCATCTGAGCCATCAATAGCCATTTCAAATTTTACTACTAAATCTGTGGAATACACGACAATGAAAATCAGCTGATACCTGGTTTTCGTGGCTAAGGTTTCACCACGAAGGCAGTAACACACATGAAACTCATTGTGGGTGCACTCACACATGAAACCATTCAGTGGGTAGCACTCAAAAAAATAAACGCACGTATATGCATCACCAGAAAAAAAGAAAACTTCACAGAAACATCAAGTTCGCAGTATTGTTTTTTTCTACACACTAAATATTTTAAGTGGAGATATTGTCTCTACATAATGCGTGTTGGCACAACCACAGCTCATTCTTGTGTAAATAATTTGGTATAGCATCATACAAATTGCAAATATGGCACTTCATTTTATTAAGAAAACAACTGATGCAATAGCAGCTATAGCAAAATTGGAATGGTAAATAGGTTGTATTTTTATAAACTTTTCCTTGGGCCTTTCTGGCAGTTAATTTATTAAACTTCTGACAGTTATGGAAGCCATACACTCAGTGACTCTGCTTCAACAGGTTGAAAGAGATTCTACAATCCTACAGTAGACAGGGTAGATACAACTAAGTCATCTAAGTGATTTGGCTTTATTATTTCCTTTGAGGGAATCTGAAAGATGAATTTAGGACTTTGAATAACACAGACCTGGAATAACAAGATCATTGGATGGAGAGTCAAACATGGAAGAAAGAATGGAATAAATCAATTCTTTGGTAAGAAGCTTTTTGCTTGTGAGCTTGAGCTGACAGGCATTACTTTATTCTTATAAAAATGAAAAAAGCTCCAAGTGGGAGTTGCCATGCAGGGAGGGGGGTGGGGGTGGGGAATGAATGGCATATTTGGGATCTGGCAAGTAGAATGGATCTGGAAAAAAATTTGGTCCTAAGTCCCGAAGTATAGCAGATCTGTGCCCTGATTAGCTTACATTCATCCAAACCTCCTTCTGTGCCCTGTGCTTAGATTAGGTTGTGCACACAACCTATTTTCTATTTATGCAACATCTGCTCCGCTTTGAGATTGCGAGCAAGAACATTTCCAGGCTCCAAAGCAGGATGAGATTACAGACTGGCAAACTGAGCTGGATAAAACAAGGCCAGAGCCACAAAGATTTAGGTTCTACTCAGATTATTTAAGATTCCAAAAATGTCTCTATTTTGCATTAACATAAATGATTTCCCATATTTATACCTCCTTCCAGTTTTAAGAAGGAAGAGAAACGGAGTGCTTAATTAGTAAAAGTTCATCTAGTGCTGTTCTCTCACATGACCAGAGTGACAAATCTTGTGGATATCATGTGTAGTGCCATAATTAAACCTTCAGCCCTGATTATTCAGAGTTTGAAGAGTCATCTAAGCCCTGTCGACCAGACACAGGGATGTTCTCCTACCACTGGAATGAAGAGGGGAGTGCAGGGAGAAGGAGGATGTCCAAGCACAGACAATGCCAGTATGAAAAATGTGCACCTTATGGGAATGTTGCAGGGACTGAGAGGGGAGAAAAGCTGCAGTGCTGATGAAACAGGGGGAGATGGTGGGGCTGACCCTCACAGGATCCCCCTGGAGATGGTCAGTTCAAAATAAGAAAAAGGAGGATGTTTTTTTCCTAAGGAGCAACCAGCGATATGTCTGGAAACACCTGCAGTAAAATTAACACTGGTTGCTGTCAAAATCATCTCTGTGGGTGGCAAGACCATGACTTGGTCTGCAGCAGCAACAGCCACTATGCATGGAAGATCTATTTAATTTGTTTTAATAGCAACAGGCAGAAGGTTAAACATCTGACCAAGATGACAACCTCAGGGCTGACTGACAGCACCACAGAGCTGCTCTTACCTTCCTGCTGGACTTGGTTTCACTGATCGCATCTCACGCTCACTGGCAAAGTACACGTGAACAGAGATGATGCTGCTGTTGAACTGACAGTTCAACAGCCCCTCTGATATTCTGTGAGGCCATAAGCTCACAAAAAAACCCCAGCTTAAATTCACAAGCTGGCCAGAAAGATAGTGGCTTACCAGTTCGATTATCCAAACACTTTCAGTTGGGTTCAGTGGAATAATAGTTCACTGATAGCCTTTAAATAAATAAATAAATCCCTCTTTACTTGGCCATGATTGAGGGTTTCTTCCTTCCTTGGAGAAGGCTGCAAGACAAGGAATGCCATTCATCTAAGTAGGGACTGGCTGCATCCAAAAGCAGCCAGGATTTCTCCCTCTCCCCATTCTTCCCCTCCCCAACACAATAGACCTGAAAACAAAAGACAGATTATTAGGTTTAAGTATGTAGCCCATTCTCCACATACCCCTTCCTCCCTCCTCCCACCCCTTCTTCGGCACATCTGGTAACCATGTGTGGCAAGTGCTAATGAAGACTTTCCTGAGCGAGCTACAATTAGTTCCGACTGCTGTTTGCCTCTCTCGGCTGTACGGAGGATAAAAACCAAACCAAAACAAAATCTTCCCTTCACTGTTCCTGAAACCTCCCCCTGCCCCTGGGATTCCCCCTCCTCATCATGCTGCTGAAATTAAAACAAAACAAAAGAAAAAAATGTAAGCAAATACTTCGAGACGCTCTTCTGCCTGATTTTTTTTTTCTCTGTTTTTAAATCAGCATTTTATTCATTTTGATTGAACACGACAGGCAGGCAACAGTGTTTCTATGATCCTGTCTACAATAGAGAATTGTTAAACAGATGTCCATTTTTTTTTTCCTCCTAGCCTGGCAGTATTATACACATAGCAGTTTTATCTGCTTGAGCAGATCAAATTTGTGTGTGTGTGTGTGTGTGTGAGCGTGTGTGGTGCCATTTGGAGTGATTAGAATAAGCCGCACAGAGGCAAGATGTATTGTGCACAATTAAGCCCATCTCTAGACCGCACATTTTTGTTTACTCTTGGTCTCTTCTCCTCTCCCCAATCAAGCTACTAATAGAGCTGTTTCAAGTTTCAACAAGGACTGCATTAACTGCTGGTCTCCACATGAAACAGAATGCCAAAACCCAGCCTCTCCCCAAGATCTAAGCACCAGCCTCGCTGTCCTCCTTTACATTTCTCTCTGAAACAGCCATGGCCCTCACCTTCAAAATTCCTAATGATTGCCCCTAGTAGACACTCAGTGCAATGTAAAATTTCCCAGTGTGAGACTTTACATATTCTTTGTCATTTCTCTCAGCTGTGTCACGCAACATGATTGCCGCTGACCAACCCCTACTTGAAACTATGTTCCCACTAAACAAACAATCCGGATAATTGCTGCAGAAGTGATGATATCTGCATACATCATATTTCAATTATACCTTATTCACTCAAAAAATGGCTATGACCCTCCTACGCCTTTTGAACAGTGCTGTATATTGAAATGCAAAAAACTAAGTTCTAAAAGCAGAACAAAAGCAAAACTGATGCTTAAAAAGGAGTTATTCTCTTAAAATACACACGTTTCTACTTGCCAGATGATTTCTCAGAGAAGATGATAGGCTGGAGTAATGCAGGGAGGGAGGAACAAAAGGGGTTTTAATCATGGCTCGGATTAAAGAGTTGTATAACAATTGCTCTCCTTCCAGGCACATATACTGTACATGCTCACTGTAAATGATCAGCATTTAAAGAAACAAAGTGCACCGTGACGCATTTAACGTAAGGACAGCTGCATATACATTAACACTTTAATAATCAAAAGACACTGGGTATCTTTCTCCCTCGTCATACCAGAAAATAGCATTTACACACACAGGACTGACAGCCAAAACCAGGCAGGAACATACCTTCTCCCCTATCCCAGCTTAAAGTACATAAAACCCACTGTGGGGAAAAGAAAAGCAAAAAAGCACAGGACTCTTTCTAATTTGAGGGCCTCTTTTTGGACAAAAAATATTGCTTCATCTCTACATAGTCTTGTTTTCCTCTGCACCAAGCAGGGAGTAGAGCAAAGCTGTTGCACTCCTAGCAATATTTTTCTATAAAACATAAATTTTACACTTTGAAAAAAGGCTAATTTTACTGGTAATGAATACCAGTAATAACTTAATGAGTCACCACAGTACACACTTTAAGGAGGAGCTGGTGCTAATGCGTGAATAATTATTGACACAATTAAGTGCCCAACACTGGGCCTGTTAAACTGCTTCTGGCACGTGAGGGCTCCTTAATGGCTCCATGGTATGGTACAATGACCCTAAAAGGTTTTAAAGTGCAGAGAGCTCCCCTTTGCTACTGCAAGGGATTCTTGTATCTCAAATCCATTCCCTGCCAGATAACGCTGAATTACGTCCCATGTGGGGTTTTGCCTGTTGCTGGACTGAATAATTAGCTATTTACCGATTCAGTAAACAGTAAGCTCACCCTTTGACCTGCCTTGGTATAAACTGTCTGGTCCCTAACCCTGCCAGGGGTTTCCTCCTGCCTAATGGTCGCTCTGTGAGCCAGGGCTGCTGCTGGAAACCTCGCTGCTCTCTTCCCACTGATGGCTCCAAAGTGCAGGACCCCAGCATGACACCAGCCACTGAATCCTCAGTTCAAGTGGGATTAATCTCCAACTCACCTATGAAAGTTTGATTGAAATTGGAAAAAGTATTGACTGAAACATCTCCAAGCTGTTTTGGCAACCGTGCCACACGTGTGCTCCCATTCCAAGGTGCTCAAGCCCCCTTAGCCCCGTTGCACACACACACAGCTTCTCCCTTTTACAACACGTGCGAATGTACAGATGTCCCAATTAAACACAAACCAAATCTCTGGCCCTGCTGTGCATACCACACTTATCTCTGACAAGTCCAGCAGAATCACTGGAAATATTTGCAGGTTTCCAGCAAAGCAACATTATTATCGAGAAAGCCATAAAAAAGTCACCTCTGGCAAATAACTCTTGACCGTGTTTCACAAGAAGGGCGCTCATGTCCTCTGAACAAACGGGGCTGTCTCTAAGTAAAAACGTCCTGCCAAGATGCCTCATCAGTTAGCTGGAGCAACACACGCACTCACACAAAAACTGACCTTTTATTCTGAGATCCTGAACTCCCTTTGACCTTCCCCAAGCTATTCCAGCATGCATATAGGTCCGTAAGATAGATGGACAAACTGAGAGATGTACAAGCAGGCAGACAGGGCATAATATTTTATTTTCAAATCTGCACATCCTGAGTACTGTATCTACAGATTTAACACCGACAGAGTCCCCAGTCCAGGGTTAATAAGGGTGTGTTTGAGTGTGTAACACTGCTGTCCCACACTGGCTGCGAGGCAGCTATGCTGTCTGAGACATGAAAGGAGAAAAGGGGGATTTTCTCTAGGATAACACAGCATTTCCCTCCTGGTGCTGCCAAGGAAAGGGGTACCATTAACAGGAGAGGCGGCAGCAAGAACAATGACAAGGAAGTGGCCAATTAGGGGAGTTATAATCAAATTCTGCACACGAAAGACTGTGTGGAAAACAGCGGATAGTCACTATAGCCTGCAAGTCTCCTGTGCTCCAGAGCTGCTCCAACAGACAGGGGTGGGATGCCATGCCACGAGGAAGAAGGACAGACAGACAGGCTGGACAGACAATGTCCGCAATGGGCAGTCAGGGAATCCTCCCTACTCCTGCCGCGGTTTTCCTGTCTGGCCTTGGCAAAACACTCAATCACTCTCTGTTTTCTCATCTGTGAAATGCAAATAAAGATGCTGCCGTGTTTGCAGGATGTTGTAGGCACATAATAATTTTGAAAACGTGTGTACAGTAGTACACAGCAAAAAAGAACAGGAGAACCTGACTGACCTGAAAAATACATATCCTGAATTAGAAACTACCAAACACAGTCTAATACTTCTCACACAGGAGAAGACTTGGAAGGGAGATACCACTTCAAAAACTAAATGGTTTCATTCATTTCCTTTTATCAGATAACTGTAGATATAAACCCTGGTCCTTGTTCCTGACAGTCACCACAGGCCAACATCCAGCTTACCGGGACCGGGAGCACAGCCTAGTGATTGACCACGTGATGACACAGTTCCACTGATGCACCTCTACCAGACTTTGCACAACCCAAGGCCCTATCTGAAACACCAGAAGCAAGTGTAAATTGTGAAGAAGATTGGCATCATGTATAATGAACCTCTGAAATTGTACAATAAAGAAATCAAGATTTACTTGCAACAGCCACTTTGCAACAGCTAAGCAGTTTGTTCATCCATCCTGAGAAAAGCACCCCCTCACTGCTCCTTCAGGCAAGTTGGGAGACAGGTAATCAGCAAAGAGACTTCCTCCCTGTTCCTCTCCACTCTAGCACTTATAAGCCTGGGTGTTACGGACACCAAATTCCTTTCAAAGATTTTGTGTCCATTTAACTATTCTCATGAAGGTAGTGAGTCAGAAATAAACTTAAGCATGTTCAGGACATACTCTTGAGATGATCACAAATCACATTCTCACCAGGAGTGGTCCTACACTGTATTGGTACTGCATATTGGCAATGCAATGCACCTTCAAAATTGCTTCTCCTTGTCCCCCCCCAAAAAAAAAAAAAAAAAAAAAAAAAAAAAAAGGTGCATGATCTATTCAAGGAAAAAAAAAACCTTTCGAGTTTTTTTGTTAGCAGGGAGTGGTTCAAAGGCAAAAAGTCACTGAGTGGCAAAGCAGTAGCGGGCTTTGTCACTTGGAAATCAATGAGCTGCTAGTGAGAGCTTCACTTGTAGCTGTATCATGCCAGCTTAATGGTACCAGACTTCATAAATGGCTCTTGACCTCTTGCCCTAACTTGCAGCAGAAGACAGCTGTTCTAACAAGAGCAGTCCTGCAAAGCCAGCTTGGGAGAGTTCGTGTGGTTGCACGAGAGCAGGATTTCACCGCCGCCTTGCCGAGCTGCCGCGTGGCCAGCGCTGCCCAGACCCAGCCTCATGTAACTCCCAGGCTGCCCTTTCTTTTCTGTAACAAATCAAACGTGCAACAAAATATTGCCACATCCCCATGAGCATATTGACACAATAGGGACTTCAACCCCAATTTTGCTTTGTGTTTTTTCAAATGGCTTTATTTATCTTAAGATAAAGCGCACGTACTTTGCCGATACGCTCAGGGCCTGATACAGGGGAAGGGGAGACAGTGCATACACTGGGCACTGGGTTGCCTGAGGACGGGACCTGTCCCGAGGTGCTGACCTGTGGCTCAGCTGCAACAGGAACCAGAGAACCCTGAGACACTTGCAGAATTAGTCCCCCTAAAAAAAGAAAGAAACGATGAATTTTTTATGACTTGCAGTGCTAAACGTATGTTTTGAAGTCAGCTGGTGTGAAAGCTGCAGGGAAAAGGAATCAAACTTTCTGCTGTTGGTCATAGGTTTTTATAACATGGAGAAGAAAAAAACAGACATTGTGTTTGCATTCTATTTCTGGGCCTTTTAAGCTGTAACAGCATGAGTGGTATTTGCATCAGGAGTTACCATATATCATTGCAAGCAACATATGCATAGATGGAAAAAAGATGACGGCAGCAGCAGGTTCAGTGAAATCTCAGGATCTCTCTGTGATAGGGACCTGCTAAAGGTTTGGTTTTATTTAGCGTAGCTTAAAATGTCATTGGCATATGTGTTTCTCAATTAACACCAATTTAATACACTCCAGAAGTGTTCTATTCTGAGAGCAGGCTTCAGAGTTTACAAAGGATCTAACCTGACATTTCAGTACAGGATATCCAGCCCCATTTACAACCAGGAAAGCACATTATGAAGGCTAGATTTTTTTTTTCTTTGACATTGTGTAACGTTGCCTCTAATGATAAATACAAAAGTCAGAAAATCCTAGTATGTAGTATGGAAATTATGAATCCCTCCAACCTCTGTGAGTCACTCATGTCCCCCAGATGAAATGGTGCCTTGCAGCAAATGCAGAGATTCAGCAAGTGGATGGTTGATTTTCCTTCTCAGTTGCCTTAACCATGCCATGCATGCTGCTAAACAATTTCTCAATTGATAAACTGCAAATTCACCAACAGAATACATTAAAAACATATTTAAAAAAAATTTAAAAAAATCAAGCCCCAAACTCAATGGAGAAGCAGTCAATAATCCTGAAAACCCTGGGCTTTCTGTCAAAAATCTGAGGAGAGAAAGATTTACTGATGATGGCTTCCTATATGATAAATACAGATGTCCAACAGGATCCCAGAAACCAACTACTGAAAAGCTGAAGGATTATTTATTAAACAAAAGTATGAATAAAGAATAGGCAAGTATCATTTCGTATGAACTTTACACAGACTATATGAATGTCTATAGTCTATTTAGATAGAGCACCCAGCATTATTAACATTGATTTTGGAATGTAATGGGCCAAATTCAGCCCTGATGAAACCAGCAACTCCACAGAAACTGCACAAGACACAAATTTGTCTCTTCAGATGCAGTGAAGTGTCTATTCTGAAATCAGTAACAATGGAGCATGCGTTCAAAAATTATTGAAAAAAAAGGTTAAAATCGAGCATTTCAAAGTTAGGAAATACTGGTATTCAACTTGCCTATTAATCCTGTCCTGCTGTGTGTCCATTGTCTGCACTGAAGAGTGAAAACTAGCCCAGGTTTTTGCAGTTCAAAAGTGTATCACAGGGCATTCACACAAGAGGGCAGAAGTGTGATTGGAGGGACAACCTGAATTTGGCCTTAATTGTCAATGTTTGGCTTTGCAATTTGCATGAACTTTCCTCCTTTTCTAAAGTGGGAAAAAAAAAAAGGTAAAGACTAAACATATTACATGCAACTGCTGAAGCTTTCCAAATCACAGCTCCCAGCAAGGTTTAGTCTCTGTCCCTCTGGACAAAAATCTACTCTTTCAGACTCAGGGTACAAGCTCAAGTTTGAAGAAAATAAGGTACCATCAGGTCTGCAGCCAGAAGACCTCACTACTTTTTCCTATTTCCCAGCTACATTGCTGGAGAATCTCCAGCTGATGCCAGCTTAGGGAGAGAGAGCAAACATTACCATTTTTTGGTCCAACAGGATCTCTTAAAATTAATTGAGGCAACCTAAATGCATTGGACTGCTACTGTCTCTTGCAATAAATAATTTGGAAAAATCTTTCTTTGTAACATCTTTCTCACCTGCACACTGTCTAGAGCATGTGTGTTTGTATATACCCATATATATAAACACATCCTTGAACACACACAGTTGGAAAGACTTCATCCTGAGCGTGATTTGCCAGGAAATCTGGAAAATTCTGATATATGATGAGTTAAAATATTAACAGATGTGTGCATTCAAAGTGAGAATTTAATCTTGAATTTGATCAGGAATGCATGTTGAACTCTGGTACAGGGAGCTCTGAAATTCAAAACCATTATCCAAGATGATCATCTTTAAAATGGAGGAAATTTTGTGCTTCAGATTCTTCAGTTCCTGGCTCCAGTGCAAGCCTAGATTTTCTCATGTTGTTTTGGATCTTTGAAAACTGAACTCAAAAGGTAAAACTCACTCCTCAGGCACCCAAGTGGGTATTCACACTGCCTAACTTCAGACATCTAACTGTTCATAGAGTCAGGGGAGGTCCCTAGCATGGCTGCTCTGAAGCCCCCCGGGATGAGCCTGCCTGTCTCTGTGGATCGTACAGATGTCTTTGGCTCCCAATTTAGGTACCTAACTTACATGAGGTTACATGGTGTGATAATTTCATCCTCAGTCCTTATTGTAACACACGTTAGTCTGCCACAAGCAAACTCACTCCCAAATGAGTGGGGTCTGAGTTAAATTCAGGTTTCGATAAAAGTGAGCCTATGTGTAGATCTGGATGCCCTCGAGCTCTAAGAATCAAAGATCTTATTCTAGATGCAAATTTCCCTGACCTAACTATAGCTTCACATGGAAATTTGGATTATTCTTTCCCTAAAAGAAGCTATAAAGCCCTTGTCCAAAGGTTCCTTATTTGTTTTATTTCAATTATATGGTAATGTTCACATTCCCATATCCAAGCTTTCAGTTATCACTACTGAACCATTTTTATTCTATACTTCATAAGCAGCACAGAATTTACAGAAGTACAAATATCTTGCCTGGCATTTGCATATCACTCCCCATTAAAGTGTTACCTCCCTTCCTTCTCCTCTCCCAGCTCACAAAAGAGAGTGGTGGGAAAAGAGCCAACAACTAAGTCCTGTTAAAACTGAAAAGAAAATGCTACCTTGGCACAATGCAATTACAATCATATAATCACAGAATCATTGATGTTGGAAAAGACCTTTAAGACCGAGTTCAACCTTTGACTGATCACCACCTTGTCAACTAGACCATGGCCACATTCAGTCATTTCTTCACCATCTCCAGGGATGGTGACTCCACCACCTCCCTGGGCAGCCTGTTCCAAAGCTTAATAACCCTTTCATGAAGAAATTTTTCCTAACGTCAGGAAAAAACACTTCCTCTTGTCCTATCCCCATTGCCTGGGAGAAGAGGCTGACCCTCACCTGGCTACAACCTCCTTTCAGGGAGTTTTAGGGAATGATAAAGTCTCCCTTGAGCCTCCTTTTCTCCAGGCTAAATAGCCCCAGTTCCCTCAGCTACTCGTTACATGGACTCCTCTCCAGACCCTTCCCCAGCTCCATTGCCCTTCTCTGGACATGCTGCAGCCCCTCAATGTCCTTCTTGAACTGAGGGGCCCAGAACTGGACACAGCACTCAAGCTGTGGCCAAGTACAAAGGGACAATTGCTGCCTTCATCCTACTACCACATGATTTTTTTTTGATACAGTTAACCACACTGAGGCAGGCAAAGAGCATGTCTCAGTGCATGCTCATCCAGCATCTGTGCTGGATATACAGCACCTGAAAGAGTTAAGAGAGTGAGGAGAGCTTGCAGAAATACCTAGAAACACGGATACCTGCAGGGCGTGCTCAGTTTGTTTTGAAGATGTGTTGTTCTAACACAGTGGTTCACTGGTTGAATATATTGCTATTTGATATCCTGCTAGACAACTCTGTGGCTGGAGTTTTGTGTCAGATCAGTTAAGCTTTCCATCAGGATGTTCACTTCAGTGGTGATCAAACCCCAGGCTTGTCTGCACAGGCAAGCCCACAGGACAGGCTGTGGTGGGACTGTACTGTGCACAAGCCCTGCTGCATCCACCCTTCCCAGGTGAGGGAGCAGCTCCATCCACACCCCTGGGAGCAGGCTGTGCTCCATGGGGCACACTCACCACCTCAGCAGAGGACAACGGAGCACAGGGACTCATCTGCTACACATTCACGCGCTGCTTCACTTTATTTCCAGCCTAAGTTATTCCTGCTCCAAACAGCCCCTTCCTTTTGCATCTTTTCATGCTGCCTTCTAGGGGCTTTAATTTTTTTTTTTTTTTTTTTTTTTTTTTTAAATCAGACAACAGGAGTACAATATGCCCTCCTCAGACCAACACCTTTTCCCAGGAGGACAGGAGAAGGAGCTTCACCATCCTGCCAGTCTCCTCTCCACCCATTTGACTTGACTCCTGAAAAAGGACAAATTCTCACAGAGTGCCTCACAGATCTCCCCACTCTGCACTGAATTAACCCAAACACAGTTCATGATAGAAAATTTTGCCTCTTCAGGATGTTTTCATTTTGAACTCTCAGCACTTAAAACTGAGGTGCTCAAATATTATCTTTGTCCATAATAAAACTGACTGCTCTTTGCTTCCTGCCTCTTCACCGCAAAGGGCTTTTTTTCACATCCTAAAGTAACTGCATCTTCCTAATGGCCTCCTGTGAGGGACTTTATACAAAGCATTTCAGCACTTAAATAAATCATATCCCCAGTTGTTCCCTGACCACTATTTTACAAACTCATCCTAAGAAGGAGGAAAAACAATCTAATTAGTTAATCTTTGCACAGTACCTCGAAGAAGAAAGTGCTGTGTCTGTTTAAACATTCTTACACCACCTGGTGCACTGCTTTCCTTTCAGTCTCCCAAACAGATCAGGATCCAACACCAGCCCACATGAGAACCACCCAAAAGAGCCCTGTTCACCACCTTCACTGTCTGCCTTGTTGGGATGCTCCTCAGATGATACCACTCTCCACACACACACACACATATCAATATCCTTCCGAGAAAGAAAAGAAAATACCCTTCAAATCCTAACCCTGTAGTTTGGCTGTGTACTACAGACCTTTTTCTATAAACAAACACATGCTTAAAACTCTCAGTAGTTTGGGGACCAATCCTGAACGCCTTATCCATGTCCTCATTAATATTCACTTGCATCAGCAATGCTGGATGAACAGCTGACTGTTGGGATAACGGTGTCGAAGTACAAAACCTCTGTGATTTTGAGATTTTCACTGCTATGCAAACCAGCCAGAGTTACTAAAACACAACAAAAGTAGCAACAACTTTTAATCAGCGCATCTCCTCCAGTCTGGAAGGGAGCTTGGTGAAGAAACAAGCCGGTCAGAGTTAGATCAGCTCTAATTTACAACACAAAGCATCAATTAAATAAATTAATCAAAGGACAATTAATATCTTGTACAGTAGCAGGAAATTCAGACCCTGCTTGTGCCGCACATGCAATGGGTTTGTAAGCTGGCTAGACCCCACGTCGTGCGGTTTTTATTGCCGAGGAGCTGGTATTATTTCTCTTTCATCCAATGCCTTGGCTTTTTGTTTTCTGTTTTTAAGCGAGGGTTTTGCGGTTGTTTCTAACCCATATGTCTCTAGTTTTGAGCCGCGTGGTTTGCCCCCTCTGTCTCTCATCATTGCTTTTGGCCCAGTTTCTTGACAGGAAATGCGAGATTTATTTTGTCTGGCCTGAACTACATTGTTCCTTCCTGACTACTGGTGTTACTTCACTCCAAATAACACGGCTTTGAGCTTACTGCTCACACGAGGTCAAAGCCTGAGGGGAACAGGCATATTTAAGAGCAATGGTGAGAAAAAGGGGTTAAGGCTTCAGGGCAGGAAAAGAGAATAAAAGGTAGAGGTGAGATGGAGAAGAGGTAAGAAATTAGGATATGATGTAAAAGCTTTTGGTTTGGAGGAGATCCCCGTTTTCCTTCAGCCAGCAACAAGCTAAACTGCTGCTATGGAATAACTCTTGGATATGGATTCAAGCCAAGCTAGTAATGCTAATGTTATCAATTGAAGCAGGTTACTGCCAGGTTTAGATCCTAAGCTCAAGCAAAAAAAAAAACAAACAGTTAGCAAAACTGATACAAGAATTCTAAAAACGTTGTTGAAGACTTTCAGTCTTTGGTTGCTCAGCAGAACAAGCAGCATGAGAACGTGGAATACATCTGCGGTTAAGAGCAAAGAGAGCTGAACACAAACAAACATATAAATGCTGAAAACCAAACATCAGTTTTTAAATGAATTACATTTGAGTTCCTCTGGTGCTTGTAGAAGGATCTGCAAATCTTTGCCTGATGTTGTTAAGTACATAGAAAATTAACTTGTAGAAGGTGGGGCAGGATCTGTGCTAGGCATTGCAGCGCTGCTGAAACCCACGGCACTCAAACTACCCAAGAGCAGAACAGCCTTGCAGCTGCCAAACTGCTTTTTGACTCAAAGGGCTAAATAAAACCTATCTCTCCCCCCATTTACCTGACCTAAAATGAATCCAGAGCAACAAACAAAGCTAATTCTCCAGCCGGCAGAGGCACGTACCTTGCCAGCATCCCAGCCTGCAGTGCATTTACTCTGAGCAGGGAATGCAGCTTCAGCCTGCCCACACACTTGCTTTTATCCTTGAAATTGGACTGAAGGAAGTCCTTCACAGCTTCAGATAAGTACAGGGGTAATGGGCACTTTTGCCTAAAACACACCCAAACACTAGAATAAGTACCTTTTTCAGATTGAATTCTTCATCCTAGGCTGATCTTGAGTTTTGTTTTGCTGAAGTCATTCCCCACAGCGTTTTCACTCCTGATGGTTCAGAAGGAACTCAAATGCCTGCTGAAAGCCTGCAGTCGCAAATTAGCTGCTAATCAGCAAGCCTACGAAGGTTCAAACACCTTTGGATAACTCCGTAGATTCTGATGCTTTTGGACTTTTTTCTGATACCAGTTAAAACAAATCGTTCAGGATGGGGTTAGGAGCCTGGAAGAAGAAGGGAAGAATGGCTTTTCAAACAACCTGAACAGCTATTGTCAACACTGAGAGTCAAAAAGTAGTCCAGGCTTCCTCATGGTAGCCTTTTGCTACCTCAGACACTAAGGCACATTAGTGGATCAGTACCACATCCTGCACCAGGCGCTGGCTGGCTCTGTGTGGTGCAGAAAGCCAGTGCTCTGTTCTTTGATATTTTGATCTGCACAGAAGAGATCCTGAGCAACATTCCAGAATTCTGCTCCCTGAGCATCACATCATGCTACCATATACAGTCAGCCAGCTTCTTCTCACCTAAGGGAAAATGGTTTTCTGTACCAGCTGGAAGGTGGCAAAAGGGGTCTTGCTCCTCATTCCAGAAACACAAGGACTATGTGCATGTTGATTCAAATAACTGATTTACTTGGTCAAAGCTCTGAGAAAATGTCATGACTGGTACAAGGAAGAGCATGGGACCAAGTGGCTTCAAGTAGGGAGGAGCAGGGCATCCCCTTTCAGCAGTAGCAGACTGTTGCATTGGCTCAGCTGAGCACTGAATTGTACCACTGTATGACAAGGTGAGAAGAGCAGAGATTGCATTTTGGGGTGCAAATTTCTAGCTGAGGTGTCGAGGCATTGCTGTACTGCAGCACATGACACCAGCAGCCTGACTCCCTACTGCACACCAAAGTTTCTGTCTTTTCTATGACATTATCTCAAATTGTTTACCATTATGAAACTGGGAGTCTTTCATTGTCCTGGTTTAAAAGCACGATTCAAACCTTATGGTCCAATTGTATTCCTTTTTTTTGCTGAGGTCTGAAGACTCAAAAGCTTTTCAAATTAAGAATGGCCATTTCGTAAAAAATGGATTAAAAATGGAATTTAAGTTGGTAAGAGCTTTTCAAACAGGGTGGTGAGGCAAATATGCCCAGTGTTAACTTCCTGAAGTTCACCCCTATACTCCTTGAGTGAGAAGCTAAAACCTGTGGGCCACCCTTAAGAGTCTACTGATTTCATTGCAATTAAGGTTTAAGTGGTGTTTAGCATTTCACGATTGCCCTACTTTATGGTCCCTTCATTTTCTTAGCTTAAAAAATAGCGATGTTGCAACACTGTAGTGTTTCTGTTGTGATTGTCATGATGGAAGCAGAGCCAATGCAATTTGCCCATGTTTTACTAACCGCCATCTGGCAGGGATATGGTGACATGCTAATCTTCACAGGACTCTTGTTTTTCAACTATCTGCTGGACAACTAAAGAGATCACCAGGCTGCTGGGATGAATGCCAGATGGGAGGCAGGTATGTTTATGAGTTTAAGATTCTTATTTTCTTTCAGTGCTTTCACATGCTGTTCATGGAGTGGCAGGAAAAGTGAAAAGGGGGAGGAGGGGATGAATCAGTGACTAGACTACAACTGTTCAAAATCACTTTGAAGTTCTGCAAAAGGTGGTTGTTTCACAGTTCACCTCTTATCTACTGTTTGTTCACTTGGCCTTGAGGTCTGGATGGGCTTTTTGGAAGTCCTTTCCAGTGCTTTGCCCAGTGCTCCCAGTTTGACAGGCAAACACACTGCTGAACACGCATACAGTACTCAATAAAATGGCCTTGCTTTTCTCTCTTCCTCATTTTTATAGCTCTGGTGAGCCTGGGGTGATGGAAGGATAGTCATATGCTGCCTCACCAGTAATTACAGGCAGCTGACATGATGTTAGCCCAGCAGCTGAGTCTTGCAGAGGAATAAGAATTACGGCAGCTTTGTACCAAGAACAAGAGAAGTCTCTGCTCATCTCCCTGGACTTCAGGGCTGATAAAATGGCAAGAATTGCTGTAACAAGATGGAGACTGAATCTTCCCGATGAAAAACGCCTAAGTAACCCAAAGGATAACGATGGCATAAAAACTAAATAAATATTTTTAAGTTAACCAAAAAACCCCAACAAGAAAAACCAGCAACTTCCTAACGGTGGAAGGACAACTGTGGACAGTGGACGAAGCAGTCAGTAGATCACTGCTCCCCAAGTGATCCAGGCAGTAAGCTAACTTTGTCTGGAAGATGCTCAGGTCTCAGCTACATGATGCTTCTTAAGCTCCCCTGCTAGATCCCATGTCTCTGGGTCTCCTTAGGAGGGGCCACTGCTCACTGCTGCAAGTCTCAGCAGGGACAAGGGTGTGCAGCACCTCCCCAGTTCACTGGGGCTGGAGCCAGTGCTGTCTCCTGTCAACATTTCAGAAGAAATCAGCAGCTTCAGCAAATTCATCTAACAAATGCCTTACCCTGACTCACCTTCTCGCAGCAGGGCCAAAAAATAGAGTCTAGTTTTAGCCACTGTAATGACTAACATTCATAATGACTAACAAAGAATTACAGCTAAAAACACAAGCTGCTTTAGCTCAAACTAAACAGTCATGGCTCACCAGTTAGGACTGAAAGATTCATGTTCAGCTCAAGTGCAGAGGAGTATCTGTGGCACACTCTCACCAACATGTGACATTAACAGAGCTACACACAATAAATCCTTATTACAGTAGGCTTCTCAGAACAAAGATTTCTGATGAGGGGGCTGGTTTGGAAGAACCCTGTGTGGCATCAATTAAGCAAAACAAACTACTCCTCATAAATTTCCCCCTAAACAAAAACCAGAGCAGAAACAAACAAACAAACAAATTCCTCACCTGTCACGCTCAAGTTGGAAATAAAATTGTGGTTATAGTCAAGGGTTAAGTACGGAAAGTGCACAGGTACCTTCCCCTTCTTTCCTCACCATAGGTAAGGCAATTACTATGGAAATTATCTGCTTGATTATTAATTAAATATCTATAAATTCACACACTCACAGACAGTCTCTCTCTCAATAGGTCTTGGCATAAGGGAGCACACAGAATTTTGGCAACGAGCTGAGAGTGGAATAGGCGGCACAACCTAGACATGCCCAAGCCTTCTTGACACAGGAACAGCTTCTCTTCCCTATGCCAGTGGTTTGCTCGGTGCCAGCTCCGATGCACACCCCCTTCCAGGAATGGCTTTCATCCATGCTGGCAAACAAAATGATAGAGAAGAAAATATGAAATTACTCTTCAAAATGTAAGTGGAAGGATGAGCACGGCGCCAAGTGAGAAGTATCCAAATGTGAGATCCCACACTGCTACATGTCAGTTGGAAAGATGACACACATACAGAAAGTCAAGCAAACAGGTTCGTCCACAAAGGGAAGCTAAAGGAGATCATTTGCATTTTGTATAATAAAATATTTAAAGCAGCACTGCACAAATTATAAATAAAAACACTAACTGTAGTCACCAAGAATGCAAGCACCCTATGTGGAAGCTGGCCAGCAAACCCCTTCATTAAATACAGTATGATCAGAAGGAAATAGAAAAGTGGCTATAGACCTCTGAAGGCCAGCAGGTAATGCAAGCTAATTGATTATTCAGTTCTAATTAGGGGATCCAATACTTATTTTGGACTACTCACAGGAGAATAAAGCAAGAGTTCAGGGTAAAGTAAAGTCGACTTTATTTAACAATCTGTGACTGATTATAAGAGAGCAGCAAGTTCCAGATGGGTGGGAGTGCTTACAAAAACCCCTCTATTTTCCTACAACTTACAATCAATGCTTTTAGTTTCCATGTATTGTAATGTTGCCACTTAACACAACAAGAACAGCAGAACAAAGAAACATGAAACCAACTTTGCACCAAAATTTGGGGACTGAATAGGACATGCTTTCCCACTCAACAAAGGATGTAGTTCAGGCTTCTAATTTTAGCATCTTATTCAAGACGATACCTGATTTAGTGTTCCTTGGTTGAGCCTTACTTCAAGGAACTGTTTCATTCCATTATGTAAAATATGCAGACTTTTTGGGACAGAGATCATGCCTGCTTCTATGTTGTAAAAAAATCATCATGAAGACAGTATTTTAAAATAACATTCACTTTAACTATTATTTATTTGCAATTATCTGTTGTTAAGAGCAACTATAATTTTAAAATGAACAACTGTTTTGCTTTTTCAACTTGTCTTATACATATCCTCATAACCACCTGGATTTATTATTGCTGTTGGGCAAATCACATGGAAGCATGGAAATTCCAGTAGTTTGGGGGAAAAAAAAAAATCAGTCCCTTTTCTGTTATAATTGCAAGTTCAAAAAGCTGTTCATTTTTATATTCAGAAAAGGGAACACACTTTAACATTCCTGTTCCGTGCCTTTGCCCACCCTGTACCTACTCCCCACTGTCTTGGCACAGCAGTGGAAAAGCAGCAGGACCATGAGTAATGGTAAAAGCCTGGAACTTAGCAGCTTTAATTGATTCATATTCTGTGAAAAGCAAAAGCAAAGGTCTATGTTTGTCTCCTCGCAGAGCTCCTAAGTGAACCCTGCTAGACAGAGTAGGTGCATTAGGCTCACCGTTTCCCCGGGGCTCAGCAGAGCTAGGTAAGATAACAACCCAACTTTCACCCACAAGGATTTCCCTAGGCAGCTGCTGTAAAAGGGTTAATGACTGATGTTTCCATTAAATCTGACCTGCCTCTCAGTTTTGCCATAGCCTGATATAATCCCTGTTTTGCACTTATTCGCACGGACAAATGGAGTCACTCCACAGCAAGGAACGCACAACCCCCGCTCTCACAAAAGGTCAATTAATTTTAAATGGAGGCACAGAGTATTATTTCTGCTTAAACTTAAAACAAACAAACCAGGGCAAAAGCCTGCCTATGCACTGTGCTGCTACTTGCCAAGAATTAAAAGCTCCCCATTCAGAACCTAATGGGCACAGAATGCATCTGTAGGGCATCCATATGTACACTGAACACAAATCAATACTATTGCCTCGCAACTCCAGCCAGGACAATATTCAGCTTCTCTGAACTCTCCAATCCAAAACATCGATCATCTCACGTCTAAACTTTCAAGGACCAGTTACAGTCCCCTTAAATGGGAATTTATGGTTAGGTAAGAACAGCAGCAAATAAAACGCCCTCGAAACCATTCTAGAGGAAGCAATTTTTTTTATCTACTTATTTTTAAAACCCCACTCTGACTTTGTTTTCAACACAAAAAGACTGAGGATGAGTGTCTAAGAGGATTGATTATTGGATGTGCCTTACTTTGGTCAACTGTTTGAACACACTAAAGGTCAAAACAGACCAAAAAACTGGTCTGTTATGATCATCAGCAGCTGATGATCATAACACAAACCCACTAGGAACTGAACTAACACTGCAAAAATCCCCTTTATGAATAACAGTAGTTGACCCTAACTCAAATATGAGAAAAGGATTTACTCCTAGGAGATGTTTCACCAAATGAGGTTTGTGGCAGCACCAGTTAAGCAGCACTACTGGGAAGATGTAATGAAAAGATCCAAATGGTGAACAGCACATCATCCAATGTTCCAGCATATACTTACTAAATATTTTATTAGGAGAGCTTAATACTTGTATTAATATCAGAAATACTTTTTATAGAGTTAAAATATAAATTGCCCAGAAGCTGAAATTAACACAGGCTCCATGTTTCTTAGTATGGGATGCTCAGGAACTGTCTGCTATGTTATTTTTGATTGAAAAATAGCCTTCATTAAATCAAACTTTTCTACAAGAAAATTTTGATTGTGCCAAAATACTGTAAATAAATTAAATATTCTGGGGCAAGATCAATGCAATATGAGTCATTTCAGTATATTTAAGCTACCTGCAAATGGCTATACCTGATGGCATTTATCCTAAGGCATTTGTGCAAGCAGCTGAAGCAATTCTACTGTAGTTAGCATAAAACCTAAGAAGGGCAGGGGAAGTAAGAGTAGAAAAGAATAAAAACATACCTGGTTTTAAAGAAATTAAAACTGGAGGAATTACAAACTTCAGTTTACCTTCAGTTCCCAGAAAATCAGGAAAAATAAACAAACTTTTTGTAAGCACAACTGGTACAAAAGAGATAAATAATACACATCAGTGTTGATTTGTCAAGATAGTATCTTGCTAAATGAATCTCATTTCTTTCGTCTACTTATAGTTCTTTACAGAGTTCCAGGAGTAGTAGTTGCCATACTTGATTTGTGGTTCATTTTTTGAAACTTTCTGACGCTACCTTCACATAAGTAAGCTATACCATCTTCAAGAGATGGTCTTGTTGGAACTCTCCTAGGGCAGACAGGAAAACAATACACTATTACAAAGAAAACAACAAAAACGCTATTAATGGTTCATTACTTAAATGTAAGAGAATGTACAGGGCAGTGTTCCACAAGGATCTGCCCTAAATGTGGTGCTACTCAATATTTTCACTAACAACTTAGACGAAGGAATTAAGAGTGTTCCTATGCAATCCACAGACAGCATCAAACTGAGACGGTAAGTAGGAAGACAGAATCAGAATTCTAAACGATCTTGAAAATTGGAGGAGCAGCCTGAAAAGGATGCAACTGGGACAAGAAGATGTAACTATAATTAGGTAGAACAGTTAACTGCATAAATGCAGGATTGGGAGCAACTGATTAGGGAGTACTTCTTTGGGAAAGGATCTGGGTGTTACAGTCAATTCCAAGTCAACATGATGATACTGTGAAAAAGGCCAGCATCACCCTGGGATACGTATAATCAGATGATACATGAAGGTATAAGAAGACAATCTCTCACTCTATTCATCACTGGTAAGATCTCTGTAGGGAGCAATTTTGGGGCACTTCTCTTGAAAAGAGATGTGAACTACCTGTAGACGGTTTCTAATTTCCACTTGAAATTTAATCATCACCGTACGTATCTTTTTTCTTATCCCTTAACTTAAAATGTTGTTCTCTTTCTGGTGCATTAATACCAGATAAACCATGTAACACCTTTAAACACACATAAATGGAGCTGTACACAACATCCTACATGATTTGCACGATGGTTTTCTTCCCTCTTGTTCTGAGAATACCTGACCTGCACCCAATTTGCCTTTGTGATATTGTCACATTAGTCGTAATCCTATGATCACCTAAATGCCCAAGTTTTTCCCTCTGACTTTGAGGAAGGGAGGAGATGACAAGGTATAGCAAACATTCTTGTCATTAGTCCTTAACCAAATCACCTTGATCTTTATGTTGTGAAGTTTTATCTGACTGTTAATCCTCTGGTCTTCAAAGTCATCTAATTTGGTATTAGGGCATTGTGATCCTCCCCTAAAATGACAGTGCCTCTCAAATTTGTATGGTTGGTTTCTGTATAAAACACAACTGTAAGAGCAATTAATGTTCTTTCTTTATACTTTTTATTTAGGTATATGAATGATGAAAATCTCACTTTGTAAATCATTATTTGTTCCTGTGTGTTTATTTTCTTTTTTTTGTGTTTTGTTTTAATCAGAAGCAAACCATATGAGGTTTTAATTCACTAATTCCATAACTGTCATGACCCATCCCTCTATCTGCTAAAAGACTAGTAGGTTTTTTATTCCTTTTAACCCCTGTGATACATTTAGATTGATTGAACATTTTCAAAGCTGACACTGCAAGGGATTTGGCCAAAGGTCAGCTCTATACGAGAGTTCACAGTGTTAAAACATATTATTTTCTCTCTAAATAACATGTAAGATACTGTTCATGATCTACTATGCCAACATTTTTCATAGTGCTATAAAACACACTCTTTTCTACATAACAGACTCCTCAAATATACATTGGAACTGACAGAACGGTTCTAGGTTTGATGATAAAATTATAATGTGAAATTTTATGGCCTGTCGTAAGGAGGGGATCAGGCAGGCAGAATGTACAGCCCAGGTAATGGTTCTTTGTGGCTTTGCACTGATCTCTACAGCTCCTCATATTCACTGATTATAAAAAGGACAAACACATTATCCCAAACAGATCAAACCAACAATATTTAAAACACTGTTGCAATTATTAAAAATATTCTGAATGTTTAGCTACCTTAAAATGAATAAGGTATATTTTTATTGACATTACTATAGTATAAATATACTATGAGTATAAAACAATATTTATGTGAAGGGATGGGATAGGGAAGGCCGGGGCTGACTTGTGCATTAGAGATGCTCTTTTTCACAGTCTCGTGATTCATGCTCTTCCACGGTTTTCTGAAGCAAGTATTTCAGATCCGGCTGCTGCACAAGCCCAATAACTAGTTCTCATCACAAGTTTGCTAAGGAGTCTCAGCAGACAGATGGAAACGATACACATGCGCAACAGCCACTCCAACACAATAGAGCCACTGTATCAGTAATGTGGGAAATATAGCATCGCTCCATCCCCGAGCAGGCTTTAATGCACGGGATTGTAACAGCTCCAAAGAAGTGTTTGTGGTCTACTGAGTCAATCATCTATGTACATTAAAAAGTCATAGCTGGCACTACTATCTCTTTGGCACAACACTTAAAAAAATATCAGTTGAAAAGGAGAAATAAAAGGAACACACCAAAGCCACACAAAAGTCAGAGTAATTTAGTTACTTGTAGCCAGAAAAGCACATAAACACATGCTTAGCTTGACTCCAGCAGAAGTGAAGACAGGGCTCATGTCTTTTGCTGAGTCAGAATCTTAACACTGAACATTACCTAAAATTGCTCTGCTGCTGAATACACTAGGTTCACTCTTAATCTAAAACTGATATCATACCACACATCCCACTATTGGCAATAACAGGGCAATATCATACTCGTGTAGCAAGACGCACGCTCATATATTCTGAAGGCATATAGCTTTTTCAGAAACAGCCCCGTGTGATTTGTTCTACATGCACCTTAAAAGCAGTTGTTTCTCACATCGGTACAAACAGCTGCCAGATGAGTGTGTACTGAAGGGCAGCCTGTCAGCCAGCATGACCCAACTGGACTCTTGAGGCTGGACAGGACTCTGAGCAACCTGGTCTAGTGGAAGGTCTCCTGCCCACGGGGGTGGGATGGGAATTAGATGATCTTTAAGGTCCCTTCCAACCCAAACCATTCTGTGATTCTATGAACTAAGGTGTCCATCAAGCAACTATCAAAATTTAGACTTCAACAGGACTGTCAGGTCTGACAGACACTCTGAGCCCCAGCATCCACATTGCCTCGGAGAGGACAAAGCAGAGTTGCTGTCCCATACACGCACTGCTGCTTTCTTTGCTCTTGCTGCTGCTCAGCTGCTGGGTGAGGCACAGTTTGGGGCCCTGCAGCAACCAGGGAGGACTTGGAAGCAGCAAACCACTATCCAAGCACAAACACCACACGGGGTTAGTGACAACTGCACACAGAGCAACCTTTTCCCATCATGTTAAACGTGTTAAAAGCACATCAGTTATTTTTGACGATGAAAAATTTATCCTGGGATTGGTGGGGAGTTGTGTTTTTTTTTTTCCCCTGCTCACAAGTGTTGCCATGGGATTGAAGGAATGAATGGGGGAGGCTTGCTGTTTGTAGCCTTGAGCACCATGTGTCTGAGGATAAAGAAGAGAAGATCTATGCTAGAGTTCAGGAGGATTTGTTCTTCCCATTCATTTGAGGAAAGGACATTGCGGGAGGAAAAAAAAAGGAAAAAGTAAATAGAAACAGAAAAGAAAAAAGAAGGAAGGCCTAATTCAGATGTCAGAACAGCAGAGTGAAGACCTCAAAACTACTTCATGCTGGTTGTCAGCTTTCCATTTATACAATGGCAATAGTAATTATAAAAACAAATAATCAGACATTAGAGTTGGTTTAATCCTTGCTTAAGTACAGCAGACATATAACTCTGAAAGCATGTACAGCGTGGTTATAAATAAAAGCTGTGGTCTGTCATTAAATTGAGCTATTTTAGAGTTTTAAAATATGGCACCTCGGGAATTAACAGTCTTCATGCTGTTGCAGTAACATCAGCCACCAAACTTCAAGCAGAGTCTGTGTAATATTTCAAGATTTTACGTCCACCTACCAAGACTGATTGCCTCCTCTTATTCTCTGAATGGAGAGGGCACTTCAGGACATGCTTCAGAGTATCTGTATCTGGGAATCTACTTAAATGTGTACTCACACAAAGGGGTATCTCTCTGAACTAGGGTCTTGGTTTCTTGGAGCTGATGCTGCCATAGCCTACTGAAAACTGGGCCTCCAGTACAAGTCTGGATGATATGACTAGTGATATACGAATAACAAAGTTTTTAAAAAATTGTCACCTGGCCAGTTTTTTGATTACATATTTACATACATAGACACAGCGAAGTACAGTACCAGATACTTTAAATTCTTGCATAATAGAATGAAAAAAAATTTTAATTCTGAAACTATGAGTCAAACATTACTTGGTTTTAAATAAACGAGAGAAATCTACCCAAAATCATATGTGTGCTTTTGTATTTTCCACACAAAGTGCATAGGATCAGCAAAACTCATATAGTCAAGATTTCCTTGGAAAACATTAAGGTCCTTATGCCACTTGAGACATCAAGTCATTACTACTAACCTCTTCCCCCACTGAAAAACTCCATCAGCTTTGAAAACGATGATTGCTGTAAGGGAAGAACAAAGTGCTCAGAGAAAGAAACCCTCCTTTGGAAAATGATAGCATTCTCTCCTTGCTGGAGGTGAATACAGACCAGTGTCATATTCCTGTACCTCTGCAAGCAAGAGGATGCTCCAGCAAAACCTGCTGCTCACTGGGAAGGACTCAGATAACTTCAAACAAAATGCACACATGCCCTTTTTACCAGGGCTAGAGTCTCAACCACCACATATTATGTAGGAAAAAACCCCATTATTTTCACACCTTTCTCCTGCTGCAGATGGGCCAGATGAGGAACAGTGCTCAGTGTGATGAATTGGAAAGTTTTTTTGGACACAAAGCTGCAGATCAGCGTGTAGTTGGGGAAAAGCAGCTGACTTGGATAGGAAGATTAGAGAGGAGAAGTAAAGGTGGATTGTGCTCCAGATGTGGCATTGAGGTTATTAAAGTCCTCTTTATCAGGTGGTGCAAACACACAGCCACATATAATTGTTTACAGCTCTGTCAAAGGTACCTGAGGCTTAAGATCCTGCAAAACACGGAGCAAAAAAGGGTCTTTATTGACTGAACAAGTGGTGACCTGTTACTCAATGTGTTTGTTAGCACTTCCAACGTGATCGTGTGTCCTGAGCCATGATATGAAATAAAGGGCCCTTTCTGCTAAAGAAAACCCTCCTCTGTCCCAGAAATTGTAATAACACTTTTTTCTATAGTCAGGATTCATTACATCTGGCCGTTTTTTCCCTAACCTTTTTGGCTCGCTTAGCTGCAAGGCTACATTCAGGATACTTCTAGCTCCTAAAGAGTTTTCCTTTATATTTTGAAATAGGAATCAAGGAAAGCTGATGATTTTTGGCATTTTTTGATGACTTCAGTAGATAGTCTCCTGCTTTGCTTTGTGGTTTTGGTCTTTTTTTTAGGTGCCACAATGCTATCGAAGTACAAATTACTGTACATGCTCTTTGCTGACATTACAAGCTGAAATCTGGCATTGAAAGCAACTTAACTGAGCTGAGATAGGGGCACATACTCTGTGACAGATTAGTGCACCAGCCAAAGGAAAAGCTCTTATTTAAGTAATGCAGAAGGCTTTTGTCCATCATAGTACATGCTAAATCAGTGACCTGAAACTCTTGATGTGTCCTCAGCAGCTAAGGAGAACTGCATCCTCATGTTTTTACAGTGCAAACTTTTCCTTTCCAATCTCCTTCATCCTTTTTTCCCTACCTCAGTACTTTGTAACATGAAAAGGATGGAAGTAAAAGTTAACATGCTTTAGCAGTCCCCACAGACTGCTTAAACAAACACTGTGATTGCAATTTAGACAATCTGGAGTCCATTCAATATTAAATCCCCATCCCAGGCTACAACTGCCAAACAAATAAAGGATTCATGGAGTACTTTACACTGTCATTTACTACCGCAACCATTGTCACTTGACAATCCAGAGGAGGAGCCTGCAAGGTCTGATACTGCACCAGCTACATCTGTCAACAAGAAGACAGAGAGCTCTGCTAAGCAAACAGGCTTGATCCTGCTTTACACAGTCTCCCTTTGTCTTGCCCCAGCTGAGCCTCTTCTAATCTTCTCAGGCTATCTTCAGCAGCACAAGCAAGAACTTCTGCTGGAACCAGGCAGACAAAAGATGCCTTTCTTCACCCCTCTGGACTGTTTAAATGTTTATGCCACTCCACCTCTGTCCCCGCACCTTTATCCCACGCCCCCACCCACTGCACAACTGAAATGAACACGTAGTGTTTGCCACAGCAAATTCTACCAGTGTTATGCCAGCACACTCATGTCAGAGGAGGGAGAAAGAGCCTTCAAATTACCTAAAATAATATAACAAAACAAAAATTTGTAGGTTTGGGATTGAAATGCACTACACATTTTACTCTCCCTCAGCTGCAAATTATTTCAGTTACTTATTCTGAAGTGGCCCCTAGATCAAGCTCCCAGTGTGCTACTTTATGTCAGATGAGCTGGTTTGCTTAGAGAGCTCTCATATGTCTCCTGCAGGAACCCCTTGGCATTAGAAATATTCACCAGTTCCAAAAGTTGAATCCACTTGGAAACATTTAAGTAAAAATTATCAAGGTATATTGATCTAGATGTCCAGGCTGGCAAATACTGGCATAGGAAATCTTGCCCCGAGTAACTTTTTTCATAGCCAGTCATCTTAAATAAATAGCACATGAACAGTGTCACCAGGTAAACCCACAGGACACACTCCATCTCAAGGAACACAAATGAATGCAAGATTTCCAGCTGTTTCAGCATCAGGAACTGCCATATTTATTCTGGAAAGAGCAAACAACAGATGTAGCTGGATAGCAAGAATTCATCTGTTTTTCAACCACACTTAAAATAAAACTCAATTTGCCATTATCATGTCAAAAGCACTTGATAAATGTCAGGAATTTGGGGGAAATCCTAATATGTAAACCTCAACTTCTAATTGCTTAGCCAGGTTAGAAGGGGCCTCACAGGACAAAGTCCTTTATCAACATCTGTTAAAGCAACTATTAGCCAAAAGTGGTTTCCTTAATTTGTGACATTCACATGAAATGTATTCATGATCTTCTCCCCCCCTTTACTCAGCGAGGAGACCCCTCAATCCACCACCTTGGACTCCTCTTGAGAGGGACGTGCCCCTGAACAACCATGGGTGGGATGGGCCCCAGAGCCTGGAGCTGCCTTGGCAGTGTTTTGTGCTGACTGCCTCATAAAAAACAGAGAGGGATATTTTAAAAAATAAAATAAGCATTAATACAACCCCATTTCCTGCCGTGCCACCTCCAGCTGCCACTCTGCCTGCATCAGGGAACAAGTGGAGCCCACTGACAGCTCCATGGCTCAGAGGGCGGCACTTCCCCGGCCGAACCCACACAGCAAACTAATATTCCATTCCTAAAGCAGAGCCTTCAGCTTGTTTTGTTGCCAGATGCTTTGATGGTTTCCCTTAAAAATACATTGGAATCGAGCAAGAAGGGATGTGTAACCCAAAGTCACAGTTACACAACTAACTGTCCATCTATACCTAATATCTTGGAAAACGACACAATCATACATACAAAATCACACATATTGTTAGCAATCATTCTGATGCAGTACATCAGACCTGACTAAGGGAAAGATCTGTAGAGATACAAATCTGGAGAAAAAAGTGAAAAAAAAAAAAAAAGAGGAAAGAATTGCTGGGTGAAATCTGACATAAATGGGCCTGTGCCAGGAGTGAATCGAGCCGCTTAAATATATATTAAAATCTGAATATCTCTTTCAGTCTCTCATTTATCCCTCCACAAAAAGGGAAGAAAGAAATTCCATTATCTCAACAGTATTTCCTGTTAGCAGCTTTATTCTCTACTAGTAGGAGCCCCACAGCTCTCCACTCGCTCACTATGAAGTATACTCCTAACTTTATAACCAATTCTGTTTAGCTGTGTTTTGATTACTGTGGCAGCCACTGTATTTCTTTTTTTTTCCTTCTGCCTGTGAATGGATATTGCTCCACACAAATAGATTTTATCCTTGACTGTACCCAAGCATTATTTCCTAACAAATAAATAATTCAGAATAACAATTTACCTCTGTTCCTCTCGTGTTGGCACTCTCACTTTTTAATCCTGTAAGCTTAAGGACATCAGAAATTACAAATTTTTCAGGCCAAGGTTACAACTCATATTATATACTAAGGCCACAAATTCACCATTCATTCTTTGCTTTTTGCTTTCCCTGTGTTTTGGTGTCCTGTCCCTCATTTGAGGTATTTGTCACACATTTTTAAAGGCCCGTGTCATGCATGTGAGTCTTGGCAGGTTACGAGTTACAACCAGCAGCCTGTGTGACCCTTGCACTTCTACCCCCCATCCAATTTCTTTTCTTCTTCCCTCTTCTTTTCTTCTTGCTCTCCAAATACCATCTTGTCTGCCCCTGCTGAGATATCGCAGAAATGTTCTTCATCAACATACAGTGTCATCTAACACATGGAGCCTGCCAAGTTTTCATGTTGTTATATCAGGAAAATATCCCTCAGGGGCAAGGGGAGAGGAAGAGGTCATTTTTCATCTATGGAAGAGTGAGTAACCCTTTTCCTTTGGGACTAAGAGGGTCTTAATTTAACAAACCTTCTTCCCTGTCACACTGCTGCTGCTGCTCACTTGCACACCACAACAGGCTAGGCAGCATGAGAGCTGGAGAATAAAGCACACTTGCAGGAAAGTAGCAGTTAAACTTGGCTTGGTGTGCTGGAATTTGAAATAATTAAATGCAGAATGGGAGAGAAGCCAAAAGTATAGGAGTTTCCAGTGCAGAGGAGGGAAATTTGTCTGGTTTCCAGGTGTGATGAGCAATCCTCAGAAGGCTCTCATCAGTACAAAGCAGGAAGCTCAAAATGTGGGTTCTTAGGTGAACTTTAATCAAACTGTATAAATCTTTTCAATCTTCAAAAAGATTCAGACCTGGAGATTGCTCAAAAATAGGCTTCTTCAGGGATGGAGTGACTTTTTTTTTTTCCTTTAAAAACAAAAAGCTTCTTTGGCATTTTTCATTGTGGGCAAACTGGCAATAACATGGTTAAGTTTTCCATGACAATCTAAACTCTTTTTTTTCCTTGTGGTACTAGCCCAAGAGTGACTGAATGGATGATCATTTTGGTTGTGGACATTTGCATTGGAATAGGTACTTTCTCTGCCACTAAGGCTCCCCTCAGCTAAGCACAAGGTAAGCAAAGCTGCAATATGAAATAAACTTCCAGAGGCTTGATGAACAGTGGCTGCTGGCTGGTTCCATCTTCAGAGCCATCTCTGCTGATTCAAAAGACAAATCAAGCCCAGGGTACACTGGGCATTTTACATGTCCTATGCAGACAGAAATTCTCATACTGCCCACAGAATTACACAAAATTAAATCAATGAATCATAGAATGGCCTGGGTTGGAAGTGACCTCAAAGATCATCTAGTTCCAAACCCCAAATCAGGGGTTTACACTAAGGTTCCTTGATATGAATCCCTTCTTAGCCTACCAAATGCAGACAATATCCAAGACCAGAACAGGTTCGTTTTCCAGCACTGATAGAGATGAAGAAAAAAATGTCCTCTCATTAAAGCACTTCCTGAAAGAACAGGAATTTAATTAAAATTGCTATCCCTGAAAACCAGCAGTCAGGCCAAGTCAGAAATTCTGCTTTTTACAGCTGCAAAACAGTTCTGCATTTGCAGCAGTATTGGCCTCTTATCTAAACCAAACCTCCATCTTTACTCAGATTTGAAATCATGCTCTTAACTAATTTCTGTGACACAGTCTTGTTTGATTTAGAGACATTAAGCAATAATATCCTGTGAATACTTGCCACTAGTGACCTGTCTATAATGATGGTAAGATAGATCACTGAGAACTCTGCAGCCACTGCTTTTTTGCCTCCCCTTTCATCCAAGCTAGTCAGCAATCACCAGAGCAGGTAAACACCACAGTCCCTGAAACAGGGCTACAGGGGAATGGTTTTGCTTGTTTTTTCAAGTGCCACATACAGGAACAGCAGTGTTCCAGCAAGTCTAAATGCAACCAAAAATTTAATACAAAAAGCTGTAAAACTTTCAAGAACTTCTTTTTCCTCTTCCGATTTTGAATCATCTTTTAGAGAAAAAGAAAATAAAAATCTCAGAGAAGGCCTCCAGGTCCTCAGTAACAAACTGTGCTTTCTGACTCTCTAATTACACCTGCTTAGGCCCAAGGGACACAGAATGACCTTCCTCATCCCCCAAAGAGTGTGGATGACATCATGTTGAGCATCAGATCGAGTCTGTGGGCATTACTCTGTGATACCCCAGCCTTGTTTATCCGCCAGTACCACTTCATTTTAATGCCCTCAGGGATTCTCAGCCTGAGGAACTCCAACGAGTCAGAGAGTTAAAAAGAGTAAAAGAATACCATCCGACACTCAAAGCACTTCTTTTTCTGCAAAGTACAGGATAAAGGATGAAAATCCAGCATAAGCAGCACCTGCATGAATCTTACATATATTACTCTGCCTCCTCCTGTAATTCATCTCTGTTCATAAAACCCCTTATCTTCTGGTAGTAGGAGGAGCAAACTCATCTGAGTCAATCTACTCGCTATATATCTTTGCCCAAACCTCTTCACTTAAACATCTTCAACCTTTTTTTATTTTTTTAAGTTAGAAGTGCTTAACGATTGGTGGAGTGGCTAAAACAGCACAACAGCATGTTTGCCCTCTCCCTAAAACCTTCTCTTACCCTTCTGGCAACTTCTTTTAGATTATGTCAATCAGGAAAGAAAGCTAATAAGACAGTGAAAATACTCAAAGCCAGTTTTCTGGAGAGAATAACACAGCAATCATGTTCAAGTTCTATTGGACCTACAGGCACATTTTCTTGAAGTGCAGCTTCCTGAAAAGCTTGGCAGATTAGAGACCCTCTTTTTCCAGCTCAGCATCATCTGCCCCTAAAATGGTTTCACTGACTCCATTCAGACTATTATCAAAATATCCAAACCAGGCTCTAGGTAGAGTGATAACTGATAATATCTCTGGCTTTCATTCACATTTTCTTTGCTTCTTGTAGAAACAAAGCAATCAAAGTATGCCTTTGACACAGGAAACTCTGTGTGGGGAGTGACTTTCTGCGCAGTCTCAAACACTTTCAATTCAGTTTTATTTATCAGTGTAATAGTCCCCTTCACCCATTTGAGAGACACTGATACACTTAAACCAAAGATTCATCCAACATTTGAATCATAGTGTTCGGGCAGATTCTTACTGCTACTCCCAGCTGTACCCATCATGAACAGCACAATGAAGAACCTCTTCTTGGTTTTTTCAACCACAGCAGTAAAAGGAAAACAGCAGCAAATACCTCTTGACTTGCAGATACCCAACAGTTATTCCCATTGCATAAAAAGAGAGAATGAAGCAGATAGAAGAGATGGAGTAATGGAACACATATTCCAAAGGTCCTGCAAGACAAGTCCAGAGTGGGAAAGTGGCTGTTAATGATCCTCAGCTCTCTTCTCATAATGGAAAGCCTAAGTGAGCTATATTATTTCTATACTAGATGTGATTGACAAGTACCAAATTATTAAAAAAACAACCAAGCAAACCAAATCATAAACCAAACCCTCCTGAAATTTTGAGTCATATTTTAATGACAGAAGATCAGAAAATCTTGAGGGATTCTGCTGTCTGCTCCTTTGCAGAGGAATGACTGAAACTTTATGATTTTCAATTCTGTCTACAATTTCAGCGTGTGCAGAAAGTGTCCTTCACCACAGGATGGACTTGCTCGCTTTGGGGGTAAAAAAGGAAAGCCTATCCTCACTTTGTTTTACATAAAGAAACTCCTTACCTTTTACCTACATTAGGTTAATCCCTTTTTAAAAAGAGTTATCACACACCAAGTGCTAAAAGTAAACTATAAAAATTGGAGAAACAGTTCCCTATTAGATTCCTTGAATACTGGTGACTGAAAAGAAGTTATCCTGTTCTTGGTACACGAAATACAATACGCATGTTTAATTCTCTGAAAGTCCCACCTTTTAAAAATATTTAATAAAACATCAAAGCATCCTATTACTTCAGAAATCCACACCAGATTCAAGCACTGATATGCAATTAAAAGCAAGAGCTAATTTCTGTAAGGAGGTGCTCTACTTTTAAAGACATCTTTATGTAAGCGATATTTTTTTTCCTTCGAAATTCAAATCGTAACTGTGTGTTAAGTGAAGAGTAAAATCTCTAGCTTGGCTTCAAAATGGCAATTTTTAGTCTTAATGACCTTCACAGAGCACTTTTGAACATCACATTAAAAAAGATAAGCCTTTGAAAACTTTAAAATGTGGGTAAGTAGGAAATATTTGAATAACTAATTATGAAGGCTAAAAAGAAGAATGATATATATCATCACTAGGCCATATTCAAAGAAATACATTAGATCTTGGGGAATCAGTTGTTCTTTAAAAGACCCACATCCGTACGAATGTGTGTTGCAGGTAATGAGCATATGCACATATATCATTCCTAAAACACCTCTAAGGATATTTCTCACAAAACAGTAGTGTTGGAGCCTCTGATTCAGCAAAGCGCCTTTGTTTCAGCATAATTAACCATATGAAGTCACGCTCGAGTCAACTGTCTCACTCAAGGAGTGCTCTCGAAAATAACTACACATATGCCATAAACAGATGTCAGCAGGGTCAAATCCAACATTTAAATCAAGACAAGATTGAATATACCAGCGCTATGGATTGAGGACCTGGCTAACGTGAAGTGTATTGGGAATTAGGAAACAGTTCTTCACTGCTCAGATAAGAAGAGCTGAGCATTTCAGAGCTGCCTGTTCAATTTTATATCTGAACTCACAAGAAATTTAAAAAGAAAGGGCAGTGACTTCAAATTCCATAAGTAACTCCGGAAATTTCAGCCACGATTCCTAGAAAGTTGAAGTCAACACTGCTGCGGTTTATTTTAAGGCGCTGGGCTCACTGCGATTTGTTAGACTTGCAAGTTGCAGCCTCCCTAGAATGAGATGTACATGTGTGCGTGCATGATATCCTCATAAACGGGATTAAAAACCAGTCCCTGCTGAACATTACCATTCATAATTTAAGGGTCGAAAGGAAAGCAAAGAGATCCCTTTCTGGTGCATTTCAAAGCAGAAACAAATATTTATTTCAGTCCGCGAGCGACTGCGCTGCCGCGACGGCACGTTAACAAAAAAGTGTACTAAAAATGTTCCACATTTCTCAGTTAGGGCCTCCTATGTATAATTTGGGTCATTTGGGGTTTTGGTAACAGTAGAACTTTAACAAGGTTAACTAAATAAGGTTTTAATCGTGACCTCCAGGGATATCTAAACCACGCTACCTATCAGGGTTTCCTGAATGTTTTTTAAGTTTTTTTATTTCTACAAACTTTTAAACTGTTTTGAAAATAACGATAGCGGAAAAAAAAAAAAAGGAATGAGAATAAAGAATGCTTTAGTTATGGCTAATCAACACTTTCCACATGGGAAACAGTGAGTTTCTGGAATATTTGTTTTGGGATGTAAAATATACAAAAGCAACCTGAACTCCTGAAAGAAAGATAGTCTATTATCAGCTCATGCACTCAACCTTATGTCTAAAAAATCATGTCATTTCCTATATCATAAAAAGAAAAATAAAAAGAACAAGCAGAGAGGATTTCTCTAGTAACCTTAACAAGTTTTTAATGTCTTTACAGCGTGGGTTAAAATCTCCTATACAAGGTCTGGGCTTTAAATAAAGTTTGGGTTTTTTTGGTGGTAGACAGATAGCTGCTTTGAGAGGGAGGATTATAAAAGAAAAATGTTCCACTTAATTTTAAAATGCAATGGATCAAATGCTTTTGATACAGTTCTTCTGACTTTATTTGGTGAACTGGGACACTGAATTATTTTATTTCCCTGTATTTTTTAAATTGTTGCCAAGAGCCAGACTCCCTTTACGCAGTGGGAGCTGTACCTATTTACACCAGCTAAGGAGCCTATTAAATTGTATTTTTGAAGAGACATGAATGAGCTGCACGTGAAAAAGAATGCAAAGCAGTGAATATAAATTTTGTATGCAGGGCCCTGGTTCCTCGATTTCAAGATGTGACAATAAAACTTCATTCACAATTCTGATAATTAATAATCACAGCACAGCCTAACTTCCAGTCCACCTATGCCAACACACCTGAGCTTGGGGGCTGCAGAGAGTTTAAATCCAGACCAAACCCAAATTTTGCTCTTTGGTTAATAATTAGCATATTAATTCATTTCAACATTTACAGCAAACACAGCCACATTGCTGCAAATCCTAACTATAGAAATCAATAAAAATTGCAGCACCATAATTACCCCCCTTTGTCTGAGGCCAGTCATTCATGGCTTCTCCTACATAATCTCATGGGTTGCCCAGGCCTCCCCTCAGCCTGCTCTTCTAAATATCTGAGGATCATAGAGGTGAGGTCACTTCATCACTCCTTGGGAGGAAAGAAAAAAAGAAAAGAAAAGAAAAAAAAGGGGGGAAAAAGCAAAGCATCTGCTAAAATTTGACTTCATTTGATTTACTCTCCAAGACTGTTTTTTATTAAATATGTTTGACTGCTATCTCTAATTAAATGTAGAATTAATTTTGGCAAACTAACCACAGATGCAGTTTATGTTCAATTTTATCAGACAGATTTATTTATAAGCTGTCAACTTCTTGAAAGACTTCATTTTGGAGCAGTTTTAAATTGCTAACAGTAGCTGTAAATGGGGCTACTGTTCTCTGGAAGACTAAAGAAGAAGTATGCTATAAATGTCCATTCCATCTGCGAGGAATCATAAAACAATCACATTCCTTTATATTTTTTTTTCTTCCCCCCTCCTTCTTGGGACCTTTATTAAATTAGTTCAACTCAATTAAAAATAACTTCAAAAACATTTCAGGGCCCTTTGTTTCAGGGAATACTTGGAACTCTCTGCACGGAACGTCACCCTTTTAACTAATCCCTTTTGGGGAGCGGAGGAGAATAGTGGTATTGTGACTTCAGACAGTGCTTTCAAGGGTCTCTACTGTACCGAATTGAGGTCACCGCCAGACAATGCCCAACACCCAATAGCCATTCAGGCGTTCTTCACAACTCTATCAAACGTGTCTTTCTTTCTCGCGCGCGCTTTCTCTCGTGGCAAAGTCACAGGACAATGGAGAAAGCCTCCAGCACCATTTATGGTCACTATATTTGCACATGACAAAGTCTATTCTTCCTGGTTTGCCAATTCCGTGGTAAAAAAGAATGAACCCTGGATAGATTTTCCCACCATTACAGTTGTTCAAACTTAGCTCAGATTAAAAACAGAAAACTCTAAAAACAACAAAAAGCCCGTCTAAGAACAGTAAGTGCTGTTTGAAAGAGTAGCTACTCCAGTCCTTGCTATTTCGGTATATGGAGAGAAGCTGCAGAGATGAAGTGGAAGATTAAATATGCTACATTATAGCCTGCATATGCATGGCTGAGTATACATTCTAGTGCAAAATGGAAATGAAGGATAAAACCAGAAGCTATTATTTTTCATCGTATCGTTTGCCATTAGCCGCGTTAGAAAACTCACTGTTTGAACAACAGCGCAGGAGCCTCGCCCGCACGACTTGGTTTTGCTTGGGAAGGTTTAACTGCTTCAACCGCAAACAACAGCAGCAGCAAATCAATTACTGCACGTTTGCGCTGGCTACTGCTGCTATTTCTGAAGACGTACCTCAGAAGTTTTACTCTTTCAACAGATGAGGATGAGAGAGAGAGACAGAGTGAGAACGTTGCACTAGATACGGCGAGCTCGCTGCCAGGAAGATTTTTTTCTATATTTTAAATATGCGCTAGAGATACAGTATTCTTCACAACCTAAAAAGATCTGAATGAAAATGTGCTGCTGTTTAAAAAGACTGTTTATAACCAGTACTTAACTTGACATTTGCACTGCCTCACCCACGCACCTCCAAAACACACACATCTTTTTTTAGTTAATCCGAAATCGCGACCTCCCCCACCCCGCTGCCTGACAACAGGGAGCACAGCAACCTAACCTGCAGACAGTCAAATGCCATTAAACTCATCGTTAGAGAATAATTTCAGAGTGTTCACCCTATGATGAGATGATGATTTTTCTTCATTTCTATTTCTGACCTCTTTGGCAATTTTTTCCTTCCATTTTGCACCATGCTGTTTTTGCGGCATTTAGCTGCTGCAGACTCCTGCCCTCCCATCCCCAAAAAACTGACCCCCAGCCTCATGAGACAAATTCCACCACTGTTAGGAGCTGCTCCTTCACTGGAAAGTGCTTTGCTTCCCCCTCTCTGCCCTTCACACTGCTGGAAGACGACAGCCAAGGCAAGCAAACGTGAAAGCCCTGTGGTTCTAATGTTGTATCAGCCCGTTCTCAAAAGGTCCTCTGTGCAGTCAGCCATACCTTCAACACACAGTCACTCAGGACAGTGAAGAATTACTGAACAAGGGCTTCAAATAGATAGCTGGTTGGTAGTTGTTTGGTTTTGTTTAGGTGGGTGGGTTTTTTCCCCATCAGGATCTAAAACACACTTTAACTCAATTATGATACTGAGCCTCCCTGGAACAGTTATCTCCAGGATCTCACATGATGCCAGGGACCAAATTCTGCTTTTGCTCACAAGGAAAATGAGCGAGTATTTAAATCCCAACCCACTTTAGGAAATCCCATAAGTATGAACTTAATTTCAAGAACCTTGCCCAGTATAAATGTTCATCTGAATCAAAGGCTAAACATCTAATTCAGGCTGAAACCAGTGGTATATTGAGATCTAGGAGAATCTCAAGAACCGCCAGGAATGAGTTACTTACTTAACTGGTAAACCTACATGAGATTTATGGATGAGAAGTTCTACGGGATGATAAACCATATTTTTAATATAAAAAAATAACTATAGCATATTCTATTTAAACAGCAAAATGTATGTGTTGGAGTACTGACTCATGGGTTCCAGATATGTGGAAAAAAAATACCACTAAGTTCCTTCCAAATTTGCTCCCCACATTTTGATTGTATGCAGACCCAGAAATGAGTCAGTACCATTAGCACATTCTTATTTGATAGAGTAAAACTTAAATTTCTGATTGTACATGTGAGCATCATCTATAGGCTGATAGCCAAGGGTTTCTGCCTACAAATGGAAGCTTATGTCAAACTGCAGGAATAAATTAAGAGGCCAGAAAAAGGATTTCCTGAGAGTTTGCTGGTCAATAGCATTTCTCACTGTGTTTAAAAAAAAATAAATATTAAGAAAGTGCATTTAGGAAAAAAAAAAAGACACTCCAATGAAAGAATACAAGAATAAAAAAATTTACTTCAAAGACACATGACAACACAGCATTTAACAAACACATACTCTATTGAACCTGCCTTTAAAATAGCTCAGTTAGGTAAATAAATGTTTAGGTGTTTTCTTAGCTTGTTTTACTCACAATTGCTCACTTTTCATAATAAAAAATGTCATTATCTTCAAGAGATGCACCACATGTTCTTTGGAAAATTCATTTCTGGAGTTTTAATATAAATTTATATTAGGTCTTCTTTTAAGCCACGATAAAGACTTTTGTTTGCTACCTGGTGGATAAGTTGACTTTGAAATCTCTCCTGAACCCTGAAAACACATGACAAAACCCTAATTACTTAGCCCTATGCTTTATGATCTACACTTTTACTAAATTTAACGTACTTATGGAAGAGATCTGTTCAGCTCCAGTAGGTTAATCTGGGTCCTAGAAGAAATTTATGCTGCTAATGCTCCATCTAGCAATCAAAGAAACAGAGAGACAAGTGAAGGAAAACGCAGAAATATATGGAACACAACTCTAAGCCTTCTATAAAGGGGTGTATTTTTTTTCTGATGCTGATCTAATATATAACAGAAGGAATCTGAAGATATTTACTAAAAATATGCAACCAGCCCTTTTACGCTGAGCCCAGGACCACAGCTCTATCCATCCCAGCAATGATCGAGTGGCAGATAGGCTGACAGCCCAGAAAAGAGGTTTTCCCAGCAACTGCTGGTGCTGTGCATACTCAGCCCTGAAGATGACTCAAGTCCTCCAGGTGATGGCCTCCTAGTTACGGCTTAACAAGCTGAAAGCGCTTCATTCTGGAAAAAGCCCCTGTTGGGTGGGCTGAGGAAGTACCATTCTCAAAGAAACTGCTGAATCTACTGAATCCGATATTATTTATTTTTATAATCAAAAGCTAATGCGATCCACATTCAGATTCAAATCACACGTGTTTTAAAAAAAGATGCGACAAATTAAAACCAATTACAAGCGAACTAAATATACAGACCCTCATCAAGGCTGTAACTGTTTTTAGAACTCAGATTTTAAACCTCTTGTTCCAGACCCAACTCTTCTTTCCATTATATGGTAGCACTTGGCAAGTGGTAGAAGGCAAGAGTGAGAAGCCCAGCTTTGCCCTTTGGTAGGAAAACCTCAATTCCCAAGAGAGAGAAAAGCCTGGACTGATGATGCCTTTACAGCTCCTGTGGAGCCTCCCAGAATATGCACCTTGGTAGAGCAAGGAGATGATGCTCAGCCAAGTCCCTCAGGTGATGGAAAGAGACTTTTCCTGGTGTCTCAGACTGGACTTCAAGTTGTTGATAGACACACCTTGGAAATCACTGAAATGGAGTTAATTTTTGTTGCCCTTTTAACCTTAGATTACACTCAGAGTTATCCCTTTATTGTTACGGGATTCAATCACCTATCTGTCTGAAATGTCCTTTATGGAGAGGAAAAAAAAAAAGTCAAATAACACACTGTTTTCCCTAAAACACAGTCAACAAGATCTAAGAGGATATTAAGCACCACTAAGATAGACAGGTGGAAAAATCAATGGACTTTTTCAAACTGTCAACATCCACACTGTTAGTATAATATGGAACACTGAGACACCTTTAAAAGCAAACATGCATAATACAGAGTGATACATGAAAGTTATACTCTAAATTTAAACAAAACAAAAACATGTTTCTGAAGTGAAAAGATATTTCTGAGTGTCGAAGTGCAAACTCAGATCTTCTGCGTCCACCAGCCAAGTTAGAAAAACATGAATTTCAACCCTCTACAATTAGAAGGTAACAAAACTCAGTTTTAAATGATTTTACTACACCAAGTTTCATTTCCTTGCAGTTGGGATGAGCTACCACATCCAGAGAGGGACCAACAACAACCTTCCCAGGGCACTGGACTGGCAACCTGTTGAGTCGTAGCAAATAATTTAAATATTTGTATATACAAAAATATATCCACACTCCTGATGTCTTAGTGCCTTCTCTGTCTCAGGGAGAGTCAAGCTTTCAACAGTGCTTGATTACAAAGCTCCCTTGCACTGGAATCACGGGAGCTCCACAAGGGTGGCAGGGTCAGCCTCTAGTTAATGCACACAATTTTATCATTAATTTTTTGAATCCTGAGGTCTTTATTTTTTTGGCTGCTGGATAATACTATGCAGTGCTTATTTCTGGTTTGATGGCATCCAAAGAAGTTTTGGACTCACTTTTATGTTTCTGGAAAGCATCTATTACAGGAGACCTTATAAATATAAATTAATGTGATCCCCTGTAGAGAAAACACACGAGATCATGAGTCCCCTTAATAACACAAAGGGGATACCTGAACATAGTATAAAGATATATTAGTGCTATGTTTTCTCTTTTATGAGAACAATTTAGTTTTCCCCTGTCCTTCCAGCCAAACTTGGCTTGCATGATATTGAGAGAGAAGAATCATATACTTTCAGAATGGTTGACAGCCTGCTTTAGGCATTATATCTGAAAGCAAATCAGCAGCAAGAAAATTGCCATTTAGAGAGGGAATAAATTACAGGACATTGAAATATCTGTACTAGAGCTGTAAAAAGTAGAAAAACTAAGAAACAATAAAAACATCAGCTGATAACTGGTGTGGAGGCCAACGAAGGGAAGAGGAAGATGAAAGGGAGAAGAAGGTTTTGTAACCGCTGTGTCTAGTCTGAAAAGATATACACGATATACATGGAAAATGCTACAAAGGCTTCAAAATTTGGTGCTCAAAAGTTTCAACACGAAGAACAATAAGTGCCTGTACAGCCTTTGTTTAGCCCCTTCACGTAGATTAATTGCAATAAACTAATTGTGGGATCACAGATTATTTTTTTCCACAAGATCTCTGTACCATGGCACAGAACAAATCTTCTTGCATAACAAATCAAGCCTGGGTTGTCAGTGAGAATGTGGCCTTGGTTCATTTTTTGCAGACTGTGGAGCGTGTTGTGAATGAGGTAAGGGATGAAAGGAAGGAAGCAAAAGCTTACATTAGCAGGTAGGTAGGGGGATCCTGCTTGAGCAGGTTGGATCCCCTCCTTGCCAAAGCCTGTGTAAGGTCCCCTGTGTAACTGGACCTTCCCAGGTATCCCTAACTGCGTCTTCCTCATTTTCTGGGCATGTGACTTAAAACTTCTTTGTTGTTCTGCACATCACTCACAGGTGCAACCTGAATAATGTGATGCATTACTCTAAATATATGAAATGCTAGATAATATTTTATATTATATAATATTATAATATTACTATTGAAAGAAATATATATAATTAGATTACTTTTAGTATCTTCATATGTCTTGGGTTCCCCACATGAGCAAAATTTCTGCCTCTTAGTTTCCCATCTGTAAAACTGAGACACTTCCTTTTCTCAGGTTTCCAACACACCTACTGTGAAGATAAAGTGCAAGTTTGAGGTACCTAGATCATAGAATCATAGAATCATAGAATCATAAAATCAGTTGGGTTGGAAGGGACCTCTGAGATCATCAAGTCCAACCCTTGATCCACTACTGCTGTAGTTACTAGACCATGGCACTAAGTGCCACATCCAGTCTTATCTCAAAAACCTCCAGGGATGGAGAATCCACCACCTCCCTGGGCAGCCCATTCCAATGCCTGATTACCCTCTCTGTAAAGAATTTCTTCCTAATATCCAACCTAAACCTCCCCTGGCACAGCTTAAGACCATGCCCTCTTGTCTGAGATGTTCTCTTCAACAATGCCACACAAAAGACTATGAAAAAGTAAGTAATTCTATCTTCAGAGCAAGAATGATGCGTGACCGAATTGTAAGAATAGTGTTCCACATAAGAAATAATGAAAGATTGAACAGCTGCTCATTAATTGACCATCTTCATTCTGTGTGGTCAGTGAGGTTCTGTGCAGAAGAAAAACTGTACGTGATCATATAATTGTGGACTGTATCATATGTACAGATACAGGAATCGTGAAATGAAATTACACAGCAATGTAATTAAGAGTGCTTGACTTTGCAAGCAATGCTATTTTAACAGAGCTTTTGTGTGTGTAATTTCCTACATTTTTCAAAAAGGCAAACAGAGAAAACAGCAGTTGCACCATATTTATCACGCTGCCATTGACATCTTCCTCATCTGGCTCAGAACCTCCAGCTCCACCTCTTGTACCTTTGCTCTTCTGCTAATGACATAACCAAGGACAAAAATGAACTCATATCTGTGTAGTTCCTACACAAGGAATCTTCCACCAAAGTTTCAGAGACATTTGATGCCAGCAAAAGGGCATCCATCCCACGTTCCTGATAAAATGTACTTGTTCTGCCCTTTCCCCTAAATCCTTCCTACTTTCTTTTCTCTACTCCTCTTTCAGTTCAGACCCACTCTTCTTGTCTACCAGTATTGATGCAAATCGTCACCATCCAAGACCAAATCTTTCCCTTCACTCCCACACTTCTACCTCAGCATCTCTCAAAAGCACATACTCAAAAGTCATGGCAAAGGCACAGTCAATCACCTGGAAAATTCTGTCTTTGCTTCATTGCTGTAGAGTATTGAGACTATTTGAATAAAAGCTCACTAGTTTCTCTTTTCCCTTATTTTTTTTTTTTAATGGGTGAACCAAATTTTTTCTCTCATATGATTCAGTATAACAAAAGTAAACAAACAAGAAGGAGAGTGTGAGGTCAGACCAAAGGTCCACCTTGCCCAGCACCTTCTCTATGAGAGTGACCAAAGCAGATGTCTAGGGAACAGTGAATTTAAATAAATCAATAAATCTGCCTAAGGCAGGCATTCAACACTTTACAGTCTTATAACAGGAAGTGTTTGACAACTTCAAAAATGTTTTTCTTCTGTAGCACCCTATAAATCTTAGTTACATTCATAAAATTCCACTGGAGAGACTGTAATTGCTGAGATCAGATAATAACATATAATAGGAGAAAACAAACAGTTCCTCAAAGAATATGAACAATAATGCTTCTGGTACATCACCCATGCTTCCACAATGTTGGTTTTTTCTGTTTGTGCAAAAGATACTTGTAAGAAGTTCACTTTTATCAAAACTTATAATCTCCCTCCCCAAGATACACAGTCTTTCACCTCATCTTTCTACTCCCATACAATTCATGTCAACCTGGTTTTAAAGAAAAAGTTCTGTTTGTCAGAGGTCTTCTTGTGGTTTTGTATTAGGTGCTCTTATATGTTCACCCAACACTGATGAAGTGTTAAAATTGCAAACCTGAGCTACTGTGACTATTAGGGGGTTCCCAAAGGCCTCAGGCTCCTGGTTAACACAGAGTGATTTCTGACTGACCTTGGCCTGCCCAGCAAAGTAACATATCTTTCAACATTTTCTATGAACTATTGAACCTTCTTTAAAATAAATAAAATAAGAGGTATAAAAAAGGAAAGGATGGATATACATGGAGCAAAAAGGATTGTGGGGGGATATATAACATAGAAACAAAGTAGTCAGAAGAAAAATAAACCAGCTGAAGCCATTTTTTGCCGGTTGCTCCTCTGCAGCCACTCACACAAAGTGTGAGATGTGTTGTGGTGGCAGCACACTGGTATTTGATATCACACTGGCCTGCAGCACCACGTGGTTCTGGGTCTTCAAAGAGGAGATGGGTTAGAAATATCTGGAGATAGAAGGGGAGAGGCTAAGCAGGACAAGGAGCAGACATGGGAAAGCAAGTGTCCCAGGATCTCTTTCATTGGTGACTCTGTGTTTTATGAAGACCGTGGCCATCCTTATACAGAAAAGGTGAGAAACATCTGACCCAGGGGGACCTGCTGGTATAAAGTCCTGGAGTTTTGCTTTCCACAGGTTTTGGGCACTCAGGGTGCAGACACCCTACCCGTGGTAGGAGTTCTTCCCCTATCACATCCCACAGCCAAGAACTGCCGTGGTTCAGTTTAGAGGACAGTTACAAATATCACCAGGTGAAGATCAACTCAAAAATCTGGGTTTTCTATACCAAAGGTATACAACCTACCAGGGGTTCCTGAGTTCTTCTCTGCTGGAATAATGCTGTCCCTCATTTCAGGGAGCCAATACTGTCACCAGCATAACACTACTGACATCCTTATCAAACTGTATCTGTAAACATCTGCACATGTGAGTGGTTGAGAGGCTCTGCTTTATAAGGTCTTATCCATGCAGAGTCTCGAGAGCCACTTGTTCAGGATTTTTTTCAGAGCAGGCAAAATGTAAGGCTCTTCTACCAGAATCTGAATGAAGGTCTCCAGGGATTCCAAGAGTTCTGAGTCTGTGGTTTGTGATGCATCTTATGAAAAAGGGGGAAAAAATAACCCCATGTTGCATCTTCTGAACCTGATGTCAATCACAGTGTGATCATTTTTACACTGGCTAACTGCAAACAATTAAAGCAAAGGGAATGGGTGAGGAACAAACAGGAAATTAAGCAAGAGTAAAGATTATTTGTTAAAAACGGTAACAATGTCCTGGAGGAAACAGTAGAAAAGTCATTAATCGGAGAATGCCCCCTCACTGTCTGAACCTAGGCTGGCAAATTTTATTCTTTCCAGGACTGAACACAGGATCAAAGGGGATAGTAAAAGTTCATAGTCTTAAGAGAGAGGGCATATACTGGAAGGGTACAGAGGAAAATGTTACTCTGGGGTTCTCTGCTTCTCTCAGAGATTCCGGGTCAGCTGGATCTTCCCTTTTTGTTTTAACAGTTTTGTTTGCTGGCAGTTTACCTTTCTGTGCAGAAATAATTGCTTTTAATAAGCTGTTCTGAGTCACTTTGAACAGAAACTGCATTGGAAATGGGAGAAATAGAGGAGCATGTAAACAATTCCTTTTTTAAAAGAAGTAACTTTACCTGTCAATAAAGGATGAATCGAAGAAAAACAAGTGCAGGTCTTTTTGCAAGACTGTGAAATAAGAAAACTATCCCATAGATTTTCCAGGAGTCTATGCAAACTTTTGTAGATTTATGTGTACAATAACAACAACACTGAACAAAGAAATCCAGGCCTGACCTTTGTGGTTTTGTCCCATCCTTAAAAGCAAAGCCATGCAAGCTCATACAAAATTTGAACTTTGTGATTTGAAAGGAGGTCCCAGGGTTCAACCAGGTACCTGAACTGAGTGAGTCAATCTTTTGAGGATGGCTCTTCTCTTCCTCTCCCACACTTCTGGTTGGTATTTCAAAACTGCCAGAGCCTGTGAGATACCATCTATCTAACAGTGGTTGTGGCCACCAACTTTCTTCTCTATAATCTCTCTCCATTTTCCCTGTGTAAGAGTCTTAAATGAAGTTTGTTCCAGACTATTAACCTATGACAGAAGACTGCAGAGATAAGATTTCACTGACATATAGAACAAAGAAAAAGAAAGAGTGTGAAAATTGCAATGACAAGGTTGCCTTCGTAGTTCAAGTTGTATGAAATGAAATGAACTAAAATATCTGACAAATGTCTGGATAACACAGGTTGGGCACTAATGACTTCGGCTGAGTCAATCAGAACTGCATTTAATAGACAGCACAAAAGATTTCATTTACCAACACAACTTCTTGACTGTAACATCTAAAATTTATCCAATATTCTGCTGCTTTAGAGAATAAATGATGTAACTGTTGTTACCAGGCCATATATTTTCAAACTACAACATTTCTAAAACGGGCAAAATAAATATTTCATTATACTGAAATCAATTCAGACTCTGTATATAAAAGAAAAAGCTATGGGTTTGGGAAAGCTACTACATCACAGTTAAACTGATCAAACTAGTCTCATGGGTTAGACAGGATTAAGCTGTCTTTTGACCACGTGCCAAAAATAATCTTTCATCTTTGGCTGGGCAAAAAGTTTTCATATATTATAAAGCAAAGATGGTTTAAGCTCAAAATGCCACAATTCTGCAGAAAAAGGAGGAGGACTGAAATTAGAGACAGACTGAAGGGAGTTATTTTCATACTTGCTGTTGTGGAGCAGGAGCAAAACATCAAAAGCAAAACCAAGGAAAAAATGTAAAGGCTTGCATACAGATATCATCCTCTGTGGAGAGTTTTTACTAAAGTGCCTGTGGTAATGCCTAGTTTTGACACCAACTTGGCAAAAGTCTCTATTTCTATTTCCTTCTGCACGACTTAACTTAATACAACCACACACACACACACACAGAGCACAAACCAAACAAGGATGGTGCTTACATTTCCTCCAAATTTTTGTGCCCTAACTTCTGGCCCAGTGAGTGACATCGTTCCTTTCTGCTGCAGAGCAGACATAAGTTCAAAATTATCTAATTTGCTAGTTAATGTCTTTCAAGCCTAGCTGGAAATCCTCCTCAGGGGGACCTCCTCTGAGGAGCGCGCACCAGGAGTGATGGGATGCTTCAGGGATTTGCAGTTCCCTCTAAGTGGTGCTGAGATACCTGTATGCCCCTCACATCCTCAAACATTCAATGAACTCCAACTCCTGCTCTGCTTCATCTTCTACATTCCAGGTTGCCACAGAGCAAATATATGTAACCCCGTGAAAAAGCACATGAAAGTGAAAATAAAGAAGAGGCAAAGCGAATGGGGTAGGAGAAATACTACACTGTTTGTTTTTGCTAGTGAGAACACAGTCTATTGTTTGGGACAAAAAAAAAAAAAAAAAAAAAGAAAAAAAAGAGAGAGAAAAGAAAAAGAAAAAAAACCCCTAAATGAATGGGTCTTTTTTTTCCATTGTTGTTTATGACCATAATTTAGCAATGCATTTACTAGCCACTGTAATCATCAAACAGGCCTTGACAATTAACAAAGAGACCATGAAAATGAAAGTAGTGAAATGGAAATGAATCACAGTTTCACCACAGCAGAAAACATCTTTCTGAAGAAAGACAGACTAGAATGAACACTACTCCAAGTAAATTACATATTAATTAAATGAATTAGCAGTGTTGCTATTGTCCCATTTGGGTACTCGCACGCATTTTACAAAAAGGACCCTTGCAGCTTTGAGTTTCTGTCTTTTCACCACATACTTGTGTAATGCCTGCTTCCTAACTGGGATTCCTATTTCCAGTAGCTACAGCTGACAGTAAATCCCTCTATACATCCCACGGCAAATCAACCTTATGCAGACAAGCTCCAGCAGTTATTCTGAACAGTGTCCTTCCATCATGCCAACCCACCCTATTTTTGGCAGAGGATCTGGATAGCACTGCTTCCATACTGACAAGGAACAGGATAATGTTTTATGATAGACAAGGGGAGTATGTTCCCCCTGCTTAGCTTTACAGACTCCCTTTTAGATCACAGAAGTGAACTGGACCAACTATGCATAGGTGCAGTATTTTCAAAGGCATGATGTAAAGCTGGGTTCCCATTCCCACACTCCAAGGTCATCCTCACAGCTCTAAAAGCTCCAGCAACTTCCCAGGAAGTCAGAGCACCAATTTGAACAGCAGTATATGAATTTGAGGACCCATTTGTCCAGCAATTAAAATAGTCAGTCCTCATTTGGGAAAAGTAAAAACATGACTCCCAAGTTTCCTTCCTCCCTCTGAAGAAGGCCCACATACAGTGTGGAGGGCCTCAGGATATGGAGATGGACACTTATCATGCGTGTTGAAGCTGTGTCATAAAGCTGGTTATGTTGGTGGCAAGACAGGGCAGGATCATGGGCTCAAGGAGCCAAAACACTGGATGGAGATGGTCTGTTGACTCTGTATGGTCATACTGACACACAGCAAATCATCCCAAAAGAGAATGGAACCTGTGGCTGAGCATAAGGCAGAAGCTGATTACAGACTCTCTGCTCTGTGCCCAACACAAACTAGATGTAGAGTTTTAGCCTTATGTGCTTTCATTAGAAATACATACTATAATGGGGCAATACTTACATAAAACCAAATTCAATTACAAATGTTTAAAATGTGTGTTATGTTCACAAGAACTTTTGGCTTACATGCACAGTCACATCTATATTAACCACAGAGTGGCAAACTACCTTCTGAAATCTGCCAAAAGAACCTCTTGCATCATTACCTAAGTGCCAAACAGATTTTTTTGTGGTCTTTGAATATGGGAGCGTGTTATATTAAAGAATCTGACTTCAGGACCTTTGCACATAACAAAAAATCAAATGCTTAACAGGAATGACCTTCAAAAAAATGTAAGATAACCTGGGGCCCTCATATAAGCTGTGGCTCTGTTTCCTTGGTGTGTTGTCAACTACTTGTCAACAACAAGGGAAATATCAAACCAGCATTTGGAGTCTAAGACAACAAATACAGCCAAATATGCAACTTCGGATAAATTTTCAAGCATTGTGGTTTTGCAGTTGACAATTCTCAAAGGAAATTGGTCTCCTGATGTTGAGAAAATGGGTGGTCCAATTACTAATCTGCTCAAATCACTTTCATTCCAAAATATTGTTAAAATCACTGTCAAAATGCAGCAAACATCTAGCATCAAATAACTTGCAATGAAACCTCAGAAGCATGCAGATGCTCTCCCTAGAAGTCATGTGAGAAGCTACATTTCAGCTCCATTTCCTGCAGAAAATGTGGATGAGCTCAAATTAAGACAGAACATACTGACCTACCAAGCATTTAGTCCCAGCTTAAGCTGGGTCTTACATTCTGCAATTTATTACAGCACAAAACACTTCCCTCTGCAGTCGTGCTCTTGGCATAAATGAAGTCACAAATCACCATTGTTTAAAATTATTAAAGGTCTTTCTGCATCAGTGTTATTATTAGCATTTGTGTTTAAATGAATAGTCTGCCATTTTTAAGCTACAGTCAAATAAATGAGCCTCCAAATTCTGCTGGGAAAGGAAACCCCACACTGTCTCTCTTGAATAGAAGGCCAACATGCATTTTTGGCTGTGCCTGTCAGTTTTCCCTGACTTGATACAGAAAAATTCAAATGCCTACAGACAAATTAAAGTGGGAGCATAATACATTAAAAGATTACTTGTGGGATGTTGACATTCAGATATGAACTTCACACCTTCATTTTATCCTCACGATGCAGCAAAATACAGTCCTACGTCCTAAAACTCAGCAAACTCCAGGGAAGCTCACTAGGCCTTTAACTGTGCAGCTCAACACTGCTGTGTAATTTCTGCCTATTTCAAACAAAAAAAAAAATCTGTGTGTAGAGAAGCATTTGCTTTAAACACTTATTGAGGCCACAGTGCTGGTGTATTTTAAAAAGGACCACATTTGTAGGTAGCAGAACAGTGGTTAGGTGGGTTGTGGTAGGGTCAGTCAGTCTTTTATTCTTCAACCTCAATTCTAAGTTGAGGCTGATGATAGCAGAAAGAAAAATTCCATCTTTCCTTCCAGGGGCAGCAAAATATTTAGCAGTATTTGATATGTTTTTTTATTCCTCTTAGACAACAAACACAAAGAAATGCCAGAGAAAGAGTACGGACATGATGGACAAAGTGATCTAAACTTCATGGACCAGCTGAGAAATTCTGTGTGTTTCTTTTACATTTAAATAGACAAAATGCTAAGGAAAGAAGCCATGTACACTATATACACAAAGCAATTCATGAGCCCAAATGTAAATCTTGCTTCATCAGATAGCTTGGCTCTACAGTTAAAGTAATTATTTTTTTTTTGAGTGTTGTGAATGTGTTAGAGTGATGTATATCATATGTATAAATTACCTCCTGCCTTGTAAGGTTATCATGAAAATGAGATCTTGCTCCAACTCTAGCAGGCCCAGAGATAAAGGAGACAACAACAACAAAGAATATCAGCCCTTCCATCTCCCTGTATAAACAGTTTGAATAGCCTCCTGCATTTCAAGGGTTCTTGTCACTGATGATCTTTAGGATCTTGTAGCTGAACTCTACACTTCAGCAATGAGGACATCCAGTGGCAATCACCAGTTAACTTATGTGATGCAAGTGCTTTCTGCAAGTCTAAATTTGGTATCTGACACTATTTTTGTTCTACTTACACCTGCATGGGATGAATAATATCTCTTTTCTTGTTTGGTGACTGTTTTTCTCGAGCTAAATTGCCTATTGACTCTAGCCTGAAGCTAAACAAAAAGGGCAAATAATACAGCAGAAGCCACTAAATAATGTATTTTTTTTGCCTATCATTAACATGAATACCATGTGCAATTTCAATCCCTATAGAAAAGCCATAACAACCTCTGACACCATTGTACAGCAATTGCTGATGAAGACTGACTGCTCTAGCAGTAGTTCTTCTTTATAAAATATTTTGTGCATTAAAACACCTGGAGAAAGCACAATTATTTCCTATAACAGGTAAACAGCAATTCTAGTGCTATTTTATAAAAGAGGAAACTAAGGCAGAGAGTCAAGGGCTGACGTGGGATTAGAAGGCAGGAAACTTCTTCCTGAGTCAAATACATCCCAGCCACAACTGCCTTGTTTGTTTAGCAAGGATTGTGTTGCACTGAGATGGTGCAAGGTGAGGGGAGGTTGGAAGAATGCATGCCTACATTTCATAATCATACACTGTTCAGGATACTCTGAGCAAATACCTGCTTAGCACTATTGCTGAGATTGTTTTTAGCAGAGGAAAGTCAGAAGTTTCCCATCACAGGCAGGAGCATCCGTTCCTCTGTACTGGATAGATTTTAGTCACTCTGAAGCAGCCACAGCTTGAAACAGTCCCCAAAGGGAGACTCTGAAAAGAGTTACTGCTTCTTTAACCTAACCAGAGGCAAGACCTTGATAGGGACGAAGGACAGAGCTGCGACTGCTGAGGGAAGAAAAGAATTGAAAACAATTAGCGTGTTGATGTCAGCTTAAAGAGGGTCACCAAGAGATCAGCTTTCCCTGCATCTGTTCTTTAATTAAAGAGAGAAAGGTGGCAGTGTCCACTACTCATCACTATGGTAACATTTAAATGCCACACAGCTGGAAGTGGCTGCGCGCTGGCTGCGGAGTGGGACCAGCCGCGAGCAGAGCAGGAGCAGGTCCAGCTCCAAGGAAGGGCGAGGGAGAGCCCCGGGAAGCTGCTCCCACACTTGGGAGGGTTCTCAGCCGGTGCAAAGCTCAGCTGCACACCACGCACCCTGCACCGCTTGGGCTGGAGCGCGGCGAGGGGAACCTGCCCGGGATGAGAGACCAGAAACGTCATGTCAGGAGAGGGGAGGTGAGAGCCCGGAGGGATTTCCGCAGGTTTCTGCTGTGGATGCGTGCCCATCACCCTCCCCCGACTGCTGCCTTTGATCATCACTAGTACACTAATGCTGTCCCTGTGACAGTGGCTTATCATCTCCATTGATGATTTAAGTTGCTACAAAAATATTTGCCAAAACTATTGTTTGGTTTGTCCTAATAATAGTTATTATAATATTCCTTCAATTAATTACAGACAGCTGCACTCCCGGCTTTTTCTACTTTCTCTTCAAGTATTTCTCGCATTATCAGCACTGACAACAGTTTTGTCCACAGAGATGTAGGTCTTCGGGGGTTTTTGGTGGGATTTCTTAGGGTTTTTTTGCCCCTTTTGGTTTCAGTAATTATTTGTGTGATTGTACCTTCTCCAAACTGCGGGACTAAAATAACAACACACACGTAATACCAAAGTAACATAATATCATTGCAATTAGAGCCAAAAATGCATTTTGTAAAGTAACTTACAGTCCTGCAGTTGAGACCCCATTATATATTTTACCTTAGAATTAAAAGCATCTAGGTATTTTATTACTTGAAAGCTATTTCTGTATATCATTTCTTCTCTCAGCTTGAGACCTATCTGTCTCAAGAATCAACTAAGCTGCATATATGTATCCAAGAGTCTCTGGAGCCCTCACCATTTAAAGACTAAGGGCTCGAGGAACAGAAAGTAAGATTCCTTATACACCAACATGGCAAAGATCCTTCCATTCTTATATTTTCATACACAGTTTCAACATCTTGTCTTTTAAATATGACAATACATTAACAAGATTATGGGAATGTATATTATCCTATATTATTATGTGAACAAAGCACAAATGATACTCCCTTCAAAAAAAATCCTGTTAAAAGCCCCTATTACACCAGGAGCAGAATCATGAACAATCGAGTTAATGACTGTGTAAAATATAAAAGACATTTTCAGTAAGGTGATGAAATGTCCTATTAACATAGATGTTTTTAATGAGCTATTTTTACTTGTACCTGGCATCCCTCAGCTTAGATGTCTCTTAGATCTTCTGGTCATTTCTCTCTGCTTCTCTAAAAATGCTTGGATCTAATCCTTGATTAGTTCCCATTTCTTGGCTGTGGCTATTATAATACATCCGACAACCAAAATATTTAACTTTTAGCCAACCAGTTTCACATAACACTTGAAACCTCTAATCTTCCAAACAAATAAAGTTGCACCAGCAGCTGAACCATAATATAGTATTTTTATTTAAAGGGTTGCACTAGCTATAAACTATTGGTGCTTTTTTTTGACTATACATTAGGTCCATTGATAACACTAAGCTAAGCAGTCTGATAATTGTAATCCATTGGCAAGGACTTAGCAGAGAACTGCAATGGAGTTTGATACACTGTCCCACTGAAACAGAGAAGAGTTTTAAGCTTCAGGTGCCTTCAAGACTTCCATCCCTTGCTTACGGAAATAGGAGAAAGCGTAGGAAAAATATACAACACAACTTCTATTTGAACAAATTAGATCAAGCTCGTGCTGAAAGAAAGAACAAAAGAGAGAGAGAATCTGGCTCCATTGACATCAACTGGGACTGTATCAGTTTTAGACTAGTAAATTAAAAAGAGTTTGAATACATACGTGCACCCTAAACTGCTGACACTTCACATCAAATTGTAACGCAAGAAGGACTGTACCAAACTAGAAGCTGCCTTCTGCCTTCTGCAGTGCCAAAAGATGGTAAGGGGAGAGTATGAAATTAGGGCCATCACAGGGCAGCATTTCCTCAGTATTCTCCTACCCTCTAGCAACTTGCCAGTAGTTATTTTTGTGTCCTTGATGGACCTTTTTGGTTTTTTTACATCATTTCTATTTGGAGATAGGGGCAGGAGAGAGAACAACCAGAAAGGAATACAGTCTTCCATACATGGTTGAATCATGGATACAACACTAATGGCATAATAATAACGTAAGTACAGTGGCATAATACTGTTCTCTGTTCCTTTCCTAATAACTCTTAGCATGCTACTTGTTTTATTCATTGTTACTAAGCATCAAACTGACGCTCTTGAGTGGTAAGCTAGTTTATAGTTCACTGCTCTGTATGTAAAATTAGAATTATTTTTTCCCCCATATGCATTACTTCACAATTTATACACACACATTTTTACCTGCCATTAATTTTACCAACCAGTCACTCACTAATGTGAGATCCTTCTCTGCAATCTGTCTTGGTTTCAGCGAGATCCTTCTCTGCAATCTGTTTTGGTTTCAACTCCTTGAATAACCTGTTAGAAGCTGCAACCTTTTTTTTTTCAATTTTGCTTTCTCGGATCATTTACGATATGTTGAGCAACAGATACCCTAGCAGCACAGACATCCTATGAGACTACACCACTGGTTCTTTACACTGTCAAAACTGTCTATTTATTCCTGCCCTTTGTTTCCTACCCTTTAGCCAATTATTTATCCATAGAGACTCTTACTCCTTATCTCATGACAGCTAAGTTTTTCCAGGAGCCTTTGGTGAGGGACCTGTTGAATGCCTTTTCAAATCAAAGTAGATAACACCAGGATCTCTCCCTTACTCCTCTGCAGAACCACAGTAATCTGTGAAATACAACTTCTGTTAACAGAAACCACATTAACTCTTCTGCAATATAACATATTTATCTTTCTGTTTACTAACCCCATTCTTTGCTGTTGATTCCTCCAAACGGTCTGTTACGGTGTCTATTTCCCATCTGAATTCCTTTAGAACTCATGGATGAATACTGTCTGCTCCTGGCAATTTGATACTCCACATTTTGTTGATTTATTCTCTCCTTTGCTACTGACACTGGAAGTTAAGTCAGATCCCGTGACACATTCCCCCACCCCTCATTTTCCCAGTAAAGAAGAGTTCTGGCAGACAACATCCAGAGTATCTTCTGTCAGCAGCACAATCAGATTTGTGTTCATAGAATCACCCTGTATAGTCTCATCTGGTGCATCCCACACACACTTAGATAAACAGACAAGACCCTCCCCAGTACAGACAAAACTAAACCAGGGTGCTCAAAATTCAAGCTGAAAATCACTCCTGTCACTTGCACCAGCCAAGCATCCTGCATGCAAGATAGTGGTACAGGTTGGAAGAGCTTAAAACCCTGAAGGTTTTGTCATGCAGATCCCAACTCAGTACTTCACACCAGCTCTATTTCACCAAGTTTCTCTGTTTTCAACAGAGCACCTACTGCAAAATAACACTGAGCAGACTGTATATTAAAAAGCCATCCCACGCATATTTATAACTAATTTATTCTTCATTTCTTCTGCGTTGAATAACTAAATTACAACAGTGGCTCAGTAACCCCTTTTAGTTTAGGAAAGGGCAGCAGCTTCATTTGAGTAATATTTTAGCCCAATTAGTCCATTAGTCTCCAGTGGAGACCAGAGGAGAATGGAAACCAGTGAAACAAGAGTCCTGCAGGATTCCTTTTAAGTAACAGACCTCTGACTCATCTGATATCATCTGGCAGCCCTCATGATCCCTTCAAAGATATTTCAAATTTTCCAAGTGTTCCACAGAGACACTAAGCAGGCATTTGCAAGAAAGAGGCAATGTATTAGCATAGGCCGTTGTGGATAAATCAGGCTTATGAAAGAGTTTCAAACTCCTCATGTGCTGAAGGGCTTTCAAAGTATCTGAGAATTTTGGCTCCTACTCTTTACCAAATCCTGCAGAGCATGGGGTAGTCACAAAACAGCATAAGGATCTTGCTGAGTGGACTTGCTGTATGTAGGTGTCCAACTCAGGTTTCGATATAAATTTAATGAAAAAGTGGCCAAGATACAGATTTTTTTAATCTGAAAAACAAAATTATATTAAAGCCTGTTATAGACTCCTTGCCTTATAATGCATAAGTGGCAGGTAGAAGGTAGTAGAAATACAGATATGAAGGCTCGAGATAAAGAGTCTGAAGGACTCTCCTGGTCCTGTCTAACTGACAACCTGGAAGGTAGTGCCTAGTTTCAATCAATTACTCCTTCAATGAACGGAGAGAGAGACTCCAAGAAAACTGGCATCTTAAGACAGGAAGCAAAAACTATTCACTTCATGTACACAACTGTATCTATTCGTGATAAAACAAGCCTAAATTATTAGCTTAGCCCAAGCCCCTAACAGAGAAGTTATTCTATCACAATGAGAGATGAATCTCACTTAACAAATGACAACTGACATGTCAGTAGCACCCTAAAGTGTCTCCTCATTTTTGTCACCTTACAGCACCGTAAACACGAGACCAAGAATATCTTCTGTTCATACAGGCCAGAATTCAAAGTCCCTGGAAGCTGAGGCACAGAGAAGTATCATTCTCAGCAAGACTTCCTTGGAGCACTTCCATCAGCCCCAAACACATTTTTATGGACAAAATTCACGTAGCCCCAGCCCTCTACTCCTTGGAAGGAACCTTAAGCCTAGGTGTGTGTGCATGGATGTGTGAATATGTAGTCTCACCCACAGCTGCCAGTTTAATACCCCAGGATTGCCCTTTATTCATTTAAGAGTATTTATCTATAAGGATGTTACCTCCATATGCATCAGATTGCAGCCACACCCACAGTGCTACCAGCACTGAGCTATTGAATTCAAGGCTTGCTTGAAAATGCTACTTGAGCACAGTGACTGAAGATGTACCTTAGCACTGGGTTGTTCTGTGGTTTTGTATTTCAGTTCAAGTTATACGTGCAGAGCTTAAATGAGTAGTCACTGGCAAAAGACTGCATTTCACAACAGGAATGAATTTTCAATTGGTCTCATCTTTTATCTACGTAATTTAATACTATGGCATATCTTTTCATCTCAACAAATGCAAAGTCTTTTGAAAATATATATAGCACATATATAACTACTGAAATAAAACTCTCAGCTAGTGTAAGGAAGAAGAACTGTTAAGTCTCCCAAATAACAATCATCATTGTTAAAATAAAATATCAAGTAGTCTGGTGTCAATGTGTGAAAGATAGGACACTGATTTTATAACTCTCATCCAGAAGAAATGCTAGTTGCAAGCTGCATGATACTCAATTTATCTGTCTCATAGGGATGAAAGGCTAAGTCTATTCTGATGGGATTTGACTCTGGGATTTTCATGGAGAGTTTATTTATGAATCCCAAATCGCATTTTCACTAGATGTTTTTGTCATTTTTTTCCTTATGGTGCTGTTTGGCATTGCAAGCAATGAGATAAAGAGCAACTCTACAAACAATATCAGAGGTAAAATTTTTTTTTAGGTAAGCCTGAACTGCATGTCAAGTTTCTTCACCAGATTCCTGACTTTAAGTGACAGCATGAGAGGATGAAAACACTCAGCCTTCATCTCCCATTCATCTAACAGCCACTGAATAATGGCTTTAAAGAACAAGAACACTAATCTTGCTCTAGTCATCAGCCAGCAACTGCAGGGGCTTCACACCTAAAGTTCCTCTCCACAACAGAATTGCTGCTCATTTTACTGACAGATACATGTGTAGAAAAGACAGCTTCTATTTGAATTTCTTTTAAGAACTTGATCTCAAGTTCTTGAACTCCAAATCTCACTGAAGTTGAAGAAGCTACGCCTGCCTCCACCACTTGTATTGGCATAGAGAACCTGTTGTTTTACCATCTTTAAAATGATAAAATTTTATCCTTCTCTGTCACTGCTTATCCTAAAGAAATGCAAAGCACTTTACAGCACTTTACATAATGATGTATAAGTTATCATGTCACCAACATGCCGAGAGGATGCTGCTCTTTACCAGAGGGCTGCTCTAGATGACAGGAAGAAAGAGGTAGCCTTTTATTGTAGACAAAACAATTAATGGATACAGATTGCAGTATGGAAATTAAGATACAATGCTAAAATCAGTATCCGGTACTACAAAAGCTGTAAAGACCACAAATAGGATCACAAACAGAATCTACCATTCAGCTGTATGCAACTTATATTAATACTTAGATTATTTAACAATGACCCTCTCATTTGCTTAGAGGAATATGCCAATAACTTCTTTTCAGTATTCTTTGTGGAGGTGGGGAAAGATATAGTATTTTTTCCCCTTATTACAAAAGAATGTTTAAGATGTCAACTTATTTTTATCATTTTTTTATTCCACAAAGGAATAAAATATCTTACCTCTGGGGAACACACAGATGGCTGCCAGCGTAACATGAACATTGTGCTTTACATAATTTCAGCTCATCTGAAAGCCTCTCAAGAATAAAACCTCTGCACTATTTTGATAACATCATTTGGCCACTAGCTGGGCAATATTTCAGGGAATGGGGGTGTGGGACCCCTAGCTCCTTCCAAGTATACCTCCTGATTTATGGCAATAGGTAACTGGATGAGACAACAGAAACACACTTTGATTAACTTGCACATATATAACTTACGTTATCTCCTCTTGCACACACAGAATGGAAGTAAATAAAAGGAAGATATAAGTAAGAAACATTGGGTTTTGGCCAGTATAAGTCATGAGGGTATTGTACATAAGTTTCTGTATTTCCATGGAGGTATCCAGTGCACTTGATAGGAACACTGCAGTGAAATCTGACCCCCCAGGAACGCGTGAGTCCTCAAGGGCGCGTGGAGATAATGACCCAACCTGCGCGTTAGGTTGGCAGGGGAAGAACATGCCTGGTAAAAGAGGTGAGCAGGGATATGCACAGGCACGGTAAGGCACGTGAATCCCTATATCAATAAGGTTTTTGAAATCAGATTAATTTCTACACAATTAACAAGGCTGTTGAAAGATCTGCTTTACAGCTGCTGCCGCTGCCAGGAGATGATGACAACTAAGGAAATGAAAATCAAAGGAGGAAACAATTACAACAATACTCGCTGAAACTATTTAGAGTTCTCTTAATAAGTCAGAGAAACAAGTAATTGAAAGAATGTATTTTATTGCTGATTAAGATAATACTTAATTCAGGTCTTGTTTTTAAAAAGAGCTCAAATTAACAAATCAGGTCTTTCATCTGAGCGCAAGTGAGGGCTCAGTACATTCTCCTCATATCCCACAGTCTGGAGATTCGGAGGGTGGGCACTGGGAGAGAGCAAACATGAGAAAGAGGTAGGACACATTCAGGAAGAAAGGCCAGCTGGAAAAAGTACCAAATTAAAAGACATATAAGATATTAACTCTTATTCATTTAAATCTAGTAGCACAACAGTGACTATGCCTTGCTTTTCTACACATTAAGCTATACCAGCCTTTTCCTGTTCTCCAACCATCATACAAATGGTAACACCAAACATTAAGCCCAGCATCTAAACCTGTGGAACAAGGGATGATTTTCAAATAAAACGTTACATATGTTTTATAAGCAGAAACATTGCTGGCATCTTCTTTAAACAACACCACCACAATCCATATATCCTTTTCCTTAAAGTTCATAGTGCCATCATGTCACATCTCTAGATATTATAACTGAGAGACAAGGGAATGTAAAACAGTTAGAAAAATAAGTTAGCCATGACTGCCATTTCTTTGAAACTAAGTGGGGGTAACTCAGCTAGTTGCCAGATTGCAAGAACACCTGGGGCCACTGCAAATTTTCTCTTAAATTTCAGGTTCTACACCAGCATCTTTCTCTTTTTTCTTCTGAAGGACGAAGTAAAATAAGAGGTGAAATGTAAACAGGATATGGCAAGACTTTCAGTTTTGATAATGAAAGGTAGGATTAATAAAAAAAGATGAGTATGGGCTTTTAAACACTATGTTATAACCTGATAGCGTTTCGAAAAACTCAGACATATAAAAGTTAATCATAAAAATACTGGCAAACTTGCCTTTGAAGGGGGAGGCAGCAAAAAATTACAGAACATCAGAGCTCGAAGGGAAAGGTAAAAAGAATTGGAAAAGGGTTAAAATCACTAAGATTAAGAAGGTGCATGACAACCATTCTCAAAGACCTGATCTGCGCTAACAAAACCATATCCTATGCTTTTGATGAGACACTCACAAATGATTTAGCAAGAGGTGCTTTTGAATTATACCAGTGCTTTTTGGCAATAAAATGTCTTTTTTTTTTTTTTTAGTTTTCATTTGTATCTGCCCTGAGCTGAAAACATCTTTGCTAGAAAATAATAACCAGGTTGAAGGTATTTTTAAAGCAAAAACTCCCTAAAAATGAACTTATTGCAAATGTTAGCAAAAATTGATTAAAATAAAATTAAGATTTCAGGAAATACTAAATCTAAACAATCAAATATAATGCAGAAGAGGCTCAAGATTTTAAGCAGTTTAAATCAAGACAGAAAGGCATGGATTTCAAAGAGCTATGAAGCTTATAAAGGCCAAAGTTCTACCTTACCTTCTGCTAAAACTCAGTGACTTCCCTGTTGGGTTTTTTTTGTGTGCACGTGTTTTAAAGTAGCTGCTTTAGAATATAAAAATACCTGTCTTAAGCTGCATGTTAATTAAAGTTCAGTCTGCCTTTGACAGTCAGTTTTCAGTTAATTGCTCTAAGGTCTGTTCTCCAGCGTCACCTGGGATACACCAAAGCCTAAGGTCTCATCACGCTCTGTAAAATGGCATGATCCACAAAAGTCACTTTGCACCCTACAAAAGTGCAATATTTACCCTCCTCAGGGAGAACAGAGTGATGATTTTGCTAGCTGCTACCAGCAAAAAAAAAACCCAACTTCTGCATGGTGGGAAGGAAGAGTGGGGAATCTTGCTGGATCTTCAACAAAAAAAAAAACAGTGGCAGCCCCACTGCAGTCCTAACTCACATCAGCACTGAACAGCTGTGATTTCCTAGGAAAGGCAGCATGTTCTTTCTACATTTAATACCAGCAACACCAAATCCCTAATCCAAAACTCTGTGGCATTAACAGCAAACTCCCATTTCTCTCTGCCACCCAGAAGCTGGCCCAAAACTGTTACTTAGTAGACACTGACTTCAAGAAATACCTTTTGCCTTGAAGAAATACACATCTGACTCAATATTCAGGTCCCGCCTCTGAAACTAAGTGCTCACATTCAGCAAACTGTTTCAGTTTTCCCTCTGCCAGGTATCCAAAAAACAGGCAGGTATGTGATACACCAATACCTACACTGTGACATCTACCCAGAGAGGGAAATGTCTTTTAAGTAACTTAAGAAAAAAAAACTTCGTCCTACTCACTTTCCTGTAATATCCTGAATCCTTCCTCACTATTTCACAAGACTGTTAAGTTTGAAATTCCATTTTGAGTTGAAAACAACTTGAATCAAATGAATAGGGATTTGCTCTCACTGAAGTCAGTGGAAAGAATTCACTGGACTTAACCAGAACTTTAATTAAAAGAGGATACAGGATGCTCACAGTGATCGAGCAAATACATAAGACAGGCAAACATACCCTCACCATAAACCTAAGCCTGGAAACTTTGAAGACATTACCTATTTGAGGTAAAGAAAATCTGAGAGTGAAATCATCCCAAATACCTCAAAATGTCAAAGCACTGGCAAGACACAAACAGCGCATTCAAGGACGAGGAAGTCTAACGTTAGTAAACCATTATACAAATGTTTGAGTGGTGGTTCTCTGGCTGCTCAACCGCACCTACCAGCAACACCAGTTTTTGACCTCCCCACACCTCAGCACTGACACAGCCCCACAACATGCAAGGACTTTTGAGTCTGAATACACAAGGGGCCGTCAACTGTGCCCCAGTCTGAAATGTCCTTTAGCTGGTGCAGGACACGGCTGGAACATGAGAAGTAATATCTATACAGAGGTATATACACACAACCCCATTTGGCTAAATGGCAGTGACTGCCACATGACAACCTCCTCAGTTTGCCCCAGTGCTCTGCCCCCCCAGTTCAGTCAAAGACGGGCCTTCATCAACTTAAGATAAACCTGCCGTGAGCAGTTTTGGAGGCCCCACAGAAGTGAGCTTTATTTGACTTAGGGTTGCTGATTTTAAACTGGTTTTGATCACTTTGTGCAGTTTTCTGCCATCAGCAAGGCCCACCCTGCCACAGGGACAAGTGAGATGCGACCACTGGGCCGAACAAAGAAATCACGAAAGCGCCTGCTCATTACACTGCAAGAGATGTTGCCCCAGGAAAGAAACTGTGAACCATGGAAGATGTCTGTATACACCAATGCTTTTGTTGGGTCAAGACAATCAAGTAAAATAATTAGCAGCAAGATACTGGATCTTCCAGCTCTCAGGGAGCAGTGCGGTTCTGCACGCTGTGCTCCCCAGAGAGGCTGCAACCATCAGACACAAAGAAATTAAGAGCCAAAAAGAACGTGGAGTATTTCTTTCAAAAATTTTGTACAGCATAATTGTTTTATTAATTGTGAAATGAGAAGACATATTAAGCACCGTGTGGCCTGGGAGTGAGAAATTCAAGAGTATCTTCCGTATTTAGGGAGATAAAGAGGAGATGACTATGGTGTGAAATCAGGAGGAATAAGAAACTGGCTTCCCCTTTTAAGAGCAGCATCAATTAAACCCAGGGGAGGCGGGTGCAGTTTACTAGTTAATTAGTCCAGGGATGTGGTCCTTTCATGTGTAATTCAGAACAGGAACACCTGGTGTGCGGCACTTCAAAGCACGGGGGAGGAAAAAAGCCAAACAATGCAGGATAGGTCACAAAAGAAAGCAACAGCACAAGAACAAAAACTGTTTATATCTGACCTTCACCCTGCTGTAAATAAAGCAAGACGGTAGGGCCCCCTCCTCCCCGCCCGGGGAGAACAAACAGCTCTGGGCACACTGGGGGAGTCGCAAAAAAAGAGAAGGAGAGGGGGAAGAGAGAGACATGGTGGTAACTAATTGTTTTACAACCTAATTAAAAGGAAAACAGACAGCACGATATAGATAGGGATATAATGATTTTAATCACGTTCTGATATGCAGAACCAAAAAAGAGGGAGAAGGGAAATGCGATCCAAGCAGCGCTGGGAGGCTGGTGGAAATGCTACCCATCGGCAGGGAAGAGCAGGGGAGGTTTGGTGCACCAAAATCCTAACTGGGTCTGAATTCCAAGGTTTGTGACTGGATAAAAATTCAGGTCAAGTTACAAAGCTAAAGACTAGGAAGAAACCATGATGGCCCGTGGTCCCATGTATAAATAGATGAGGATATACTGATCTCCTCCTCCAAACCCAGACCAAATTTTAGTCTGCTCCAAAGTTTCTCCATCCCTTCTCGTATCTGCTATTGCACAGAGAAGCTTTTCAGTAGCATGCCTGAACCATGTCAACACTGGAAGCAGATGCACCGTGATAAAACTTTTACAGTGCTTTATCTCATCAAACACAACTCATTAAACCTCGCACACCAAAGTAGGTGTTATTTCTGTCTTACAGAAGGAAAACCAATAGAGACATGAATTTAGCAGCCATAAGTGACAGAACGATCAGTAGCAATGATCAGCCATCAAATTCTCAATGTCTTCAGTGACTTTGCTGCTCAGTGAGCAAAACCCACCAGAAGACAGACAGATCTTGTAATATGAACAATATTTTATTGGATGTTGCTAGTACAGGAAAGGCTCTGAAGGGGATTACTCCAGAAGACCACAAGCATGCATTTAGTAATGTAAGGATATCAGATAAGTCTGGAAACTTAAAAAAAAAATAATTAAAAAAAAAAAATCCCGATTTCTGAATGCATATTTGAACCAGATCCCTTTATTGTATTGGTGATGATTTTATTCACCCATCACTAAGCTTGATCTAGCATAGTAAAGAAAGATGCTGTTATTTTCAAACACTGGACTGCAATTTAAGAAACATGATTTATTCTTTAATCTGCTGCTATCTTTCTGAGAATCCTGGAGTAATTAAACTGAGTCTCATTTTGCCATCTGTAAAAGAGAGAAGTAGTGTGAAGAAACTGGGTTTGTGGGAAATGCCCCACAGAAGGGAGGCATTATTACAGATAAAGCTTACTTACGTTTAAATAGCAATTTCTACGTTTCATGAACTATGGAAAGCTACGAAAACCCCATATCTTGTTCTAAACCACCGTCTGTTCCCCAAATAATTTAAACAAATTAAGAAAAGAAATGGTGTAATCAGGACCGTTTGCAAAACTTGCACTTGTGAGATATTCTGGATAGCTCAACAAATAACATTTGATAACTCTCTGGACATAATGCACTGAACAGCACCACGCCAATATCAGGAACAGCATAAACACCTTGTGCTGCTGATAGTTTGGGAAACTGTGGAAAAACTACAAAATAATCCCTCTTCTTCTCCCTTCTTTTCTGTAAGAAATAACAGAACAGGTTTTTTTCTTTTTCATAAGTAGAAAATGGGTATATTGGGCAACATGCACGAAAACACATTTCAAAATGGGCTTGGTGATAGTTGGGAATAAACAAATAAAATTAAGCACATTTGGTGATTTGCCTTTGCTTACTTCTCTATCATATATACCCAGGTTGGAGATCATGAATGTGGGAGTATTTTCTAGAATGAACTTTGCAGAACAGCCTGAAGAACTCTCAAAGTGTTCCTCTTCACCCATGCTCAGATGGGAAGGGCAAGCTCCCCTATTTTAAGAAAAATGTATGTTATTTAATGAGCTGTGACCTCTCCAGAAGCTGTATTTGTCTTACTGATACAAGACCATCATTCATGCTGCCATCTAACAGGAGTTCAGTGATGAAACACATTTTGGGGCATTGAGGGGTTGGCTTTTTTGTTTTGGTTTTTTTGTTGATTTGGGAAGGGAAGAGGATTGCAATAAAATATCATTCAGCACATGTCACTAAATGAGAGTAGTGGTAATAAGATGACATCTAAGATGACCAAGCTTTTATTAGGTGAAGCCATTTGACAAAAAATTATTTCTCCATAATACTTCTATACTCATGTGCACTGCAAAATCAACACCAGCACAAAGTGTATCTTCCTGAATTACAGCACACTCCTCTTTAACCAGTTCTTCCCAAAATTCACTCCCACTCCATCACACCTAGGACATGACAAGCATCACCTAAGCATGCTAGTTAACAGGATGGCACAGAAAGCTCTCCCTGGGCTCCCAAGATCTCCCAGCAAATGAGAGCCAGGCCCACAGCCCTGCTTATGCACCTCCAGCAGCTCAGTTGGCACAATCATCAGCCAAAGAATTCACAGACCTCGACCCTGAGCCTTCTCATTCACAGCAGAAATGCAGAAACACTACTAGAAGAAGGGCAGAGCTGCCACAGCAGCACAGTGTGACTACACACCTATTTCCAGACATGACCAGCTGGAGGATTCACTAACCAGCTGTTTTATCTCATTGATAAAACCTGTAAAATCTGGTCTCAAGGGTGTTTTGTTACATACATCCTTGATGTGGATGCATTTATAGACCTATAAGAGGAATAGGTAAGAGTAGGTGGAAAGCAGTTGGTCAGATCCAAGGTAAGTGTGGTCAAAGTGTTTTTGCAATCACACAGTCCATGTGAACAAAAGTCACTGTTAAATACTTAACACTGTAGCCCAACATTTAATTCCAAACAGGAGTAAGAGAGGAAGGAGAAAACAAAAGACAAGGGCAGTGAAAACTGAAGGGGAAACACAAGTCAGGGGATATTAGCAAGACTCAAGTTCTTACAAACTTGGACCTCTCTAGGTGATTCTAGGTCAGCTAAGAAATCAACCCGGTACAGAAATGTATGCATATATCATTATATCCAGCTGTTCAGAAAGAATTGCAGCATTTATTTGCCTTTGGTTGGGGTTTTTTCTATTATTTTCTGTTTCCAATTTGTAATTACAAAACTGTTCTGAAGTCCTGCTAAATAAGACCAAGCTTTGCCTTAAACATTAAATTTGTCTCCCATTGTGGTTGAAAATGAACTAAAAGAAAACTGACAAATTCTTGTCTTCCTGAATGCAGTGGCTCTGTATGGCATGAGAAGACCATGTTCTCAGAAAGGAAGAGGTCTGAGCAGCATTTCCTTAAAAGCAGCAAAGAGTGTATAAAAGGGCTTATGAGGGCCAGATGACAGCCGTTAGGAGAGGTTTCTCCATAGCAGGAATAAACTGCAGCTTTTCCTGGAAGGAAAAAAGAAAAATACACAGGACAACCTGAAGGCATACCCCAAGAATTGCATGTGTTCTTGCCAAGGAGTACTTCTCATACCAACTTAGATTTTTTGGAGCTTATTTATTATGATGTTAAAAGAGACACTCTCTCTTCATGCAATGCTTGACTCACTGCAACTGAAAATAAAACTTTCACTGGTTTGGGAAAAAAAAAAAAGAAGAAAAAGAGAGAGGACATCTTCACAGGGAAGATTCAACTTTTTCTGTGCACCGTGGTCCCTCAGTAGAGGATCCATTTGATTTCTGCATCTCCACAAACTCCCTGTGGAGTTAAAAGGTAGAGAAATAAGCAATTTTGTGTATGATTCACCTGGGCTGCTTTAGCATCAAATGCTGATTAGATGAACTTGCAAACTGCTTACACACCCCACTGACTGATGGTGAGTCCCAACAAGCACCTCAGAGTTGAGGTTCACGCTGATTGAGCTTGGAAGAAAGGCACCACAATTCCAGGGTAGGTGAGGCCATGGTGTGCTGCCAAGGTGGTTCTCCCAGGCCCACGGGTGGCCCCGGCAGGGAAAGGAGCAGCTCCCTGGGGATGCACCTGTGCTCTTGTTGTGCCAGCTGGGCAGCATTTGCTCCATTGCCATCCCTGACTTTAAGGTTTATTGATAAGCCCACTATGCAGGTCTAAATGAAGTGATGCCCCAAGAGTTTGGGAATCTCTGGGCATGAATCACTCCCAATGAAATCTGATTTACACCACTCCCTCTTACAAGCATATTACCTTCTACAAGAGCTCCCTTCTACAAGAGCCCCAGTCTCCCTAAAGACATTTCCTGGGATGAAACCAGCAGCATTCTCCACTCTCTCCCAGCAGTTTCCAGGTCTCAGCTAAGCCCCACTGTGCTGCAGTAGCTGTTTGGCATCCTTCCACAGAACTGCTGGTGTTTTAGCAGGCCAAAGTGTCCACTGGACACAAAGGGACTCCTGAGATTTTAGAAGTTGAGTTACTCTCTGATTCAAAGGAAATGTTTTCAAAACTCCAGAAGTTTTGAACTCACAGGTTAGTGCACTACCTTCCCTAGCTTCAGCAACAACCCAGATTGCAACCAGGACATAAATCAAAGCTAACACACTATATTTTGAATAAATAAATATTTCTAAACCATGGTATCTTCATACGCCAAGTACCCACAACAACAAAACCTCTTCAGTGTCTTACAGGAAGGAGTAGCACCTTCTAAACCATTAGCACCCTCCTAGCTAGCACAACCATGATAAATCACTGGGAATGAAAGTATGCACAGTGTTTGTTCATTTGTGGCACTTCTATTTCCTTTAATGTGTGCCTGATAAAATGTTTTCTAAGCACTGCCTTCAGTATGTGTTTATCCCAAAGGGACCATTCCAGGAGGACAAAAAAAAATGCAGCACCCACTACTGCCAGGTTTGCCTTCAAAGCCATGAATGCACACTTCATTCACTTGAATAAATTTCCTTTTTATCTAATACATCCAGTGATGCTTCAGGCTTGTGCTTCATGAATGTGTCCTACCTTTCAGCAGAAACTCTGAAACAGAAGTTAAGTTAGCCAAGAACAAAGTTACCCTCCTAAAAATATTTGTCACGAAAGCTCACATTTCAACAAGAGGTGTGTTTTATTTTTAAATATTCTCACTGTTAAAGACCACTAAACTTTTTGGGAAGTCAGTCCCTAGAGGTTGAGAGGTGCTAAGTACCTTCAATGTCAAGAAAAAGGGGGCACACTTCAAATGGGAGAGCTCTGCTTGTGCGCAGCTGAAATAAACTTTTCTTCCACCTGTATCTTCACTATAGGGGAGAAAAACTACAAGATCAAAGAGTACAAAGAATGTTACCTCACTTTCCACTTTGACCATTTGCAAAGTAACAAGAGAGCCCCTTCCTCAGCCTCAGACAGACCAAAATACTTCCTACCCTATCTCCAGTCACCGAGTCCACTGCTGCATCTGTGTCCCCAGCTAGGCAGCAGATTACAGTCCCCACTCCTTTAAAGAGCACCCTGATAATATGCAGGGCTAAAATGTCAGAAGCTATTAGAAACTCTCAGACACACAATATATCTCCATCCCCACGTTTTCCCCTTACACTGTGCAACAACAGACAACAGGCATGCAAACTGCTCAGCTGCAACTGTTCCAAGTCGAATAATTACAACTTGTCAGAAAGAATTAATTTTCCCATTTCTCATAAAGATGTGTAAAAATTACCATGTTATTATACACTGACACTCTCTGGAGGCAGACACAAAATTTAATTTTGAATTCTTTCCGCATATTAAATTAAATCCATAAATAAGAGTTTAGGCATTCACTCGGAAGCATATGTTCATTGGGAGCGAAAGCCAACACGAGCCTGGCTGTAATGGTTGTTGTAATGTTTTAATAGCTCGCTTCTTCTAAGCACCAATAAATTTACATGATCATAACAGTCGTGGGCATACAAGAAGCCCATTACTGTCTGGGCACAGGCAGCAGCGTTAACAGGATGGAAAAATGGAAGCGGGAGGGGGAGAACCCTTAAATAAAATTAGGCAACTGCACTTGTCAGCTGCTCCATGATTGAATTTTTAATATTGTGGTCAATTGGTCAAAACAAATAATGGGATAAAATATTTTAATGTATTTAAAACCTGCTTCTGTGGTTAACAGAGTTTATCTATCTCTTTCTATACACGGCTTCAGACTTGTCAGGCTGCATTTCCATTCTGTGAGCACACAGACAGGAGGAAGGTTTGTCCTGGCATCCTCTTCCCCAGCTCCTGCTGGCCAGCAGAACGGCAGCCCAGACCCCGCTGTGGAGGCTGCAAAGGGCCTGGGCACAGCCACGTCACTCCCCAGCACCAATCCCTGTGGCCACAAACCCCTTGCAGCCAATGCCAGTGGATGGTGAAATAAACTCATGGAGAGGGTGGATGGCAGTTGGTCCCGCATCCTTCAGGGAAGAGTATCCTCAGTCCTGAGGATAAGTGAAGCAGCAAGCCACAGCTTACCATCTCCTTTCATCTCACTGAGACAATCCCTGTGTAACCACACCAACTGATCCCAGACCTCACTGCAGGCTGATCTGTACAAACTCAACCTACGTACCTGCTCCTGAGTCTGCCTTTGAGTTACACAAGTGAAGGCAGGCAGGGCATCTTCCCCACGCTCCCTCCTTTTCATATTCTAATGATTTATCATTTAGATACATTCATAAGTGAAGTTGAGTTTCCCAACAGGGAATTTAAATGTAATATAAAGGTTAGCTGTAAAGATGGGCTCCTGGAACTAGTTTTTAAATATG